>NC_140999.1:7030248-7630248 GCF_052327205.1 Somniosus microcephalus
CTCACTCACTCAATCACCACTCACTCACCCACTCACTCACCCACTCACTCACCCACTCACTCTCTCACTCACTCACTCACCCACCCCCCACCCACTCACTCACTCACCCACTCACTCACTCACTCACCCACTCACCACCCGCCCACTCACTCACTCACTCATCCACCCACTCACTCACTCACCCACTCACTCACTCACCCACTCACTCACTCACTCACTCACTCACCCACTCACCCACGCCCACTCACTCACTCACTCACCACCCACTCACTCACTCACCACCACTCACACTCACTCACTCACTCACCCACTCACTCACCCACTCACTCACTCACTCACCCACTCACTCACTCCACTCACTCACTCACCCACTCACTCACTCACTCACTCACCCACTCACTCACCACTCACTCACTCACCACTCACTCACTCCACTCACTCACCCACCCACTCACTCACTCACCCACCCACTCACCACTCACTCACCCACCCACTCACTCACTCACTCACCTCACTCCACTCACCACTCACTCACCTCACTCACTCACTCACTCACCCACTCAGTCACTCACTCACCCACCCACTCACATACTCACTCACTCACTCACCCACTCACTCAATCACCCACTCACCCACTCACTCACCCACTCACTCACTCACTCACCCACTCACTCAGCCACTCACTCACTTCCCACTCACACACTCACTCACTCACTCACCCACTCACTCACCCATTCACTCACTCACTCACCCACTCACTCAATCACTCACCCACTCACTCACCCACTCACTCACCCACTCACTCACTCACTCACCCACTCACTCACCCACTCACTCACCCACTCACTCACTCACCCACCCACTCACTCACCCACCCACCCACTCTCACTCACACACTCACTCACTCACCCACCCACTCACTCATCCACCCACTCACTCACCCACCCACCCACTCACTCACTCACTCACTCACCCACCCACTCACTCACTCACCCACTCACTCACTCACTCACCCACCCACTCACTCACTCACCACACACTCACTCACTCACTCACCTACCCACCCACTCACTCACCCACTCACTCACCCACTCACTCACTCACTCACCCACCCACCCTCCCACTCACTCACCCACTCACTCACTCACTCACCCACTCACTCACCCACCCACTCACTCACCCACTCACTCACTCACTCACCCACTCACTCACTCACTCACTCACCCACCCACCCACCCACTCACTCACTCACCCACTCACCCACCCACTCACTCACTCACTCACCCACTCACTCACTCACCCACCCACTCACTCACTCACCCACTCACTCACCCACTCACTCACCCACTCACTCACCCACTCACTCACTCAATCACCCACTCACTCACCCACTCACTCACCCACTCACTCACCCACTCACTCTCTCACCCACCCACCCACTCACTCACTCACCCACTCACTCACTCACTCACCCACTCACCCACCCGCCCACTCACTCCCTCACTCACCCACCCACTCACTCACTCACCCACTCACTCACTCACCCACTCACTCACTCACTCACTCACCCACTCACCCACCCGCCCACTCACTCACTCACTCACCCACCCACTCACTCACTCACTCACCCACTCACTCACTCACTCACTCACTCACTCACCCACTCACTCACTCACTCACTCACCCACTCACTCACCCACTCACTCACTCACTCACCCACTCACTCACTCACCCACTCACTCACTCACCACCCACTCACTCACTCACTCACTCACCCACTCACTCACCCACTCACTCACTCACTCACCCACTCACTCACCCACTCACTCACCCACCCACTCACTCACTCACCCACCCACTCATCCACTCACTCACCCAGCCACTCACTCACTCATTCACTCACTCACTCACCCACTCACTCACTCATCCACTCACTCAGTCACTCACTCACCCACCCACTCACATACTCACTCACTCACTCACCCACTCACTCAATCACCCACTCACCCACTCACTCACCCACTCACTCACTCACTCACCCACTCACTCAGCCACTCACTCACTTCCCACTCACACACTCACTCACTCACTCACCCACTCACTCACCCATTCACTCACTCACTCACCCACTCACTCAATCACTCACCCACTCACTCACCCACTCACTCACCCACTCACTCACTCACTCACCCACTCACTCACCCACTCACTCACCCACTCACTCACTCAACAAACCCACTCACTCACTCACTCATTCACCCACTCACTCACCCACCCACTCACTCACTCACTCGTCCACCCACTCACTCACTCACTCACTCACTCACCCACCCACTCACTCACTCACCCACTCACTCACTCACTCAGCCACTCACTCACTCACCCACCCACCCACTCACTCACCCACCCACTCACTCACTCACTCACCCACCCACTCACTCACTCACTCACCCACCCACCCACTCACTCACTCACCCACTCACTCACCCACTCACTCACTCACTCACACTCACTCACCCACTCACTCACTCATCACCCACTCACTCACTCACCCACTCACTCACTCACTCACCCACTCACTCACTCACCCACCCACCCACTCAGTCACTCACCCACTCACTCACTCACTCACTCACCCACTCACTCACTCACTCACCCACCCACTCACTCACTCACCCACTCACTCACTCACCCATCCACTCACCCACTCACTCACCCACTCATTCACTCACCCTCTCACTCACTCACTCACCCACTCACTCACCCACTCACTCACTCACCCACTCATTCACTCACTCACCCACTCACTCACCCACTCACTCACTCACCCACTCACTCACACACTCACTCACTCACCCACCCACTCACTCACCCACCCACCCACTCACTCACCGACTCACTCACCCACCCACTCACTCACTCACCCACTCACTCACCCACCCACCCACTCACTCACACACTCACTCACTCACCCACCCACTCACTCACTCACCCACCCACTCACTCACTCACCCGCCCACTCACTCACTCACTCACCCACCCACTCACTCACTCACCCACTCACTCACTCACTCACCCACTCACTCACTCACCCACCCACTCACTCATTCACCCACTCACTCACTCACCCACTCACTCACCCACTCACTCACCCACTCACTCACTCAATCACCCACTCACTCACCCACTCACTCACCCACTCACTCACCCACTCACTCTCTCACTCACTCACCCACCCACCCACTCAATCACTCACCCACTCACTCACTCACTCACCCACTCACCCACCGCCCACTCACTCACTCACTCACCCACCCACTCACTCACTCACCCACTCACTCACTCACCCACTCACTCACTCACTCACTCACTCACCCACTCACCCACCCGCCCACTCACTCACTCACTCACCCACCCACTCACTCACTCACCCACTCACTCACTCACCCACTCACTCACTCACTCACTCACCCACTCACTCACCCACTCACTCACTCACTCACCCACTCACTCACTCACCCACTCACTCACTCACCCACTCACTCACTCACTCACTCACCCACTCACTCACCCACTCACTCACTCACTCACCCACTCACTCACCCACTCACTCACCCACCCACTCACTCACTCACCCACCCACTCATCCACTCACTCACCCAGCCACTCACTCACTCATTCACTCACTCACTCACCCACTCACTCACTCACCCACTCACTCAGTCACTCACTCACCCACCCACTCACATAATCACTCACTCACTCACCCACTCACTCAATCACCCACTCACCCACTCACTCACCCACTCACTCACTCACTCACCCACTCACTCAGCCACTCACTCACTTCCCACTCACACACTCACTCACTCACTCACCCACTCACTCACCCATTCACTCACTCACTCACCCACTCACTCAATCACTCACCCACTCACTCACCCACTCACTCACCCACTCACTCACTCACTCACCCACTCACTCACCCACTCACTCACCCACTCACTCACTCACCAACCCACTCACTCACTCACTCATTCACCCACTCACTCACCCACCCACTCACTCACTCACTCGTCCACCCACTCACTCACTCACTCACTCACTCACCCACCCACTCACTCACTCACCCACTCACTCACTCACTCAGCCACTCACTCACTCACCCACCCACCCACTCACTCACCCACCCACTCACTCACTCACTCACCCACCCACTCACTCACTCACTCACCCACCCACCCACTCACTCACTCACCCACTCACTCACCCACTCACTCACTCACTCACACTCACTCACCCACTCTCTCACTCATCACCCACTCACTCACTCACCCACTCACTCACTCACTCACTCACCCACTCACTCACTCACCCACCCACCCACTCAGTCACTCACCCACTCACTCACTCACTCACTCACCCACTCACTCACTCACTCACCCACCCACTCACTCACTCACCCACTCACTCACTCACACATCCACTCACCCACTCACTCACCCACTCATTCACTCACCCTCTCACTCACTCACTCACCCACTCACTCACCCACTCACTCACTCACCCACTCATTCACTCACTCACCCACTCACTCACCCACTCACTCACTCACCCACTCACTCACACACTCACTCACTCACCCACCCACTCACTCACCCACCCACCCACTCACTCACCGACTCACTCACCCACCCACTCTCTCACTCACCCACTCACTCACCCACCCACCCACTCACTCACACACTCACTCACTCACCCACCCACTCACTCACTCACCCACCCACTCACTCACTCACCCGCCCACTCACTCACTCACTCACCCACCCACTCACTCACTCACCCACTCACTCACTCACTCACCCACTCACTCACTCACCCACCCACTCACTCACTCACCCACTCACTCACTCACCCACTCGCTCACCCACTCACTCACCCACTCACTCACTCAATCACCCACTCACTCACCCACTCACTCACCCACTCACTCACCCACTCACTCTCTCACTCACTCACCCACGCACCCACTCACTCACTCACCCACTCACTCACTCACTCACCCACTCACCCACCCGCCCACTCACTCACTCACTCACCCACCCACTCACTCACTCACCCACTCACTCACTCACCCACTCACTCACCCACTCACTCACTCACTCACCCACTCACTCACCCACTCACTCACCCACCCACTCACTCACTCACCCACCCACTCATCCACTCACTCACCCAGCCACTCACTCACTCATTCACTCACTCACTCACCCACTCACTCACTCACCCACTCACTCAGTCACTCACTCACCCACCCACTCACATAATCACTCACTCACTCACCCACTCACTCAATCACCCACTCACCCACTCACTCACCCACTCACTCACTCACTCACCCACTCACTCAGCCACTCACTCACTTCCCACTCACACACTCACTCACTCACTCACCCACTCACTCACCCATTCACTCACTCACTCACCCACTCACTCAATCACTCACCCACTCACTCACCCACTCACTCACCCACTCACTCACTCACTCACCCACTCACTCACCCACTCACTCACCCACTCACTCACTCACCAACCCACTCACTCACTCACTCATTCACCCACTCACTCACCCACCCACTCACTCACTCACTCGTCCACCCACTCACTCACTCACTCACTCACTCACCCACCCACTCACTCACTCACCCACTCACTCACTCACTCAGCCACTCACTCACTCACCCACCCACCCACTCACTCACCCACCCACTCACTCACTCACTCACCCACCCACTCACTCACTCACTCACCCACCCACCCACTCACTCACTCACCCACTCACTCACCCACTCACTCACTCACTCACACTCACTCACCCACTCTCTCACTCATCACCCACTCACTCACTCACCCACTCACTCACTCACTCACCCACTCACTCACTCACCCACCCACCCACTCAGTCACTCACCCACTCACTCACTCACTCACTCACCCACTCACTCACTCACTCACCCACCCACTCACTCACTCACCCACTCACTCACTCACCCATCCACTCACCCACTCACTCACCCACTCATTCACTCACCCTCTCACTCACTCACTCACCCACTCACTCACCCACTCACTCACTCACCCACTCATTCACTCACTCACCCACTCACTCACCCACTCACTCACTCACCCACTCACTCACACACTCACTCACTCACCCACCCACTCACTCACCCACCCACCCACTCACTCACCGACTCACTCACCCACCCACTCTCTCACTCACCCACTCACTCACCCACCCACCCACTCACTCACACACTCACTCACTCACCCACCCACTCACTCACTCACCCACCCACTCACTCACTCACCCGCCCACTCACTCACTCACTCACCCACCCACTCACTCACTCACCCACTCACTCACTCACTCACCCACTCACTCACTCACCCACCCACTCACTCACTCACCCACTCACTCACTCACCCACTCGCTCACCCACTCACTCACCCACTCACTCACTCAATCACCCACTCACTCACCCACTCACTCACCCACTCACTCACCCACTCACTCTCTCACTCACTCACCCACCCACCCACTCACTCACTCACCCACTCACTCACTCACTCACCCACTCACCCACCCGCCCACTCACTCACTCACTCACCCACCCACTCACTCACTCACCCACTCACTCACTCACCCACTCACTCACTCACTCACTCACTCACCCACTCACCCACCCGCCCACTCACTCACTCACTCACCCACCCACTCACTCACTCACTCACTCACCCACTCACTCACCCACTCACTCACCCACTCATTCACCCACTCACTCACTCACCCACTCACTCACCCACTCACTCATTCACCCACTCACTCACCCACTCACTCACTCACCCACTCACTCACCCTCTCACTCACTCACTCACTCACCCACTCACCCACTCACTCACTCACCCACCCACTCAATCACTCACACTAACTCACTCACCCACTCACTCACTCACTCACCCACTCACCCACCCACTCACTCACTCACCCACTCACTCACCCACTCACCCACTCACTCACTCACTCACCCACCCACTCACTCACCCACTCACTCACCCACTCACTCACTCACCCACTCACTCACCCACTCACTCACTCACCCACTCACTCACCCACTCACTCACTCACCCACTCACTCACCCACCCACTCACTCACCCACTCACTCACCCACTCACTCACTCACCCACTCACTCACCCACTCACCCACTCACTCACCCACCCACTCACTCACCCACTCACTCACCCACTCACTCACCCACTCACTCACTCACCCACTCACTCACCCACTCACTCACTCACTCACCCACTCACTCACCCACTCACTCATTCACCCACTCACTCACTCACTCACCCACTCACTCACCCACTCACTCATTCACCCACTCACTCACCCACTCACCCACTCACTCACCCACTCACTCATTCACTCACTCACTCACTCACTCACCCACTCACTCAGCCACTCACTCATTCACCCACCCTCTCACTCACTCACTCACCCACTCACTCACCCACTCACTCACTCACTCACTCACTCACCCACTCACTCACTCACCCACTCACTCACCCACTCACTCATTCACTCACTCACTCACTCACTCACTCACTCACCCACTCACTCATTCACCCACCCACCCACTCACTCACCCACTCACTCACTCACTCACTCACCCACTCACTCACCCACTCACTCACTCACCCACTCACTCACTCACTCACTCGCAGTCGCTCTCTCTGCCACCCCTGTATCCTCACTTGTTGCTGCAGCCAAGACTGATTTCTGCGTCTCCAACACCTCCTCTCCCAGGACTGTAGAAGCCCTCGCCACCTCATAATGGTATTTACGCTATGGCTGGACATGCGAGCACCTGTGTAGATAGCGCGTATTGCTGCATCATTTCATCTTACAACCTACAGGTTCCTAAAAGAAAAAAATCAGACTTGGCCTCGCATAACCACCACTTTTTGATTTATCTAGCTTTGCTTTCACTTTTCTAGACTTGATGTTGGCCTCTTCCTGTGGACCTTAGACAGGGAAATAGGAATCGGGCGGGAAAGTGGAGTTGAGGTCAAAGATCAGCCATGATATTATTGAATGATGGAGCAGGCTCGAGGGGCCGAATGGCCGACTCGTGCTCCTAATTCTTATGTTATTATTCGCCTGCGTATCTAACTTTTTAATTTAAAAAAAAAAGTAATTATTTCCAAAATGTATCATTATACCAATGCAAAAAAGATCCGTGTCGCTCAAAGGTTTCCTATCCAGGTACTTGTGCGAGTGAACATTCCTGCCATTTCGCGTGTGTAATGGTGCATCCATACAGGTAGCCATCTGCTTTTTTTTAACAAATACATCTCTGCTGCATCAATACATGCTGTACACATAGGAGCATGCGCACACAGCCATCCTGTATGTACAATACATAGACACATGAATCAGTTCATCAATTCTGCACCTCTAACCCATGCACTCACACAAGCAATGTGCCTGAAGGTAATCACTGTGTATATGATGTATATGGATGAATGTACATTCATATGTTTCGATATAAGAATGTATAAACTGATTCATAATGGTATTTACAGTATGGCTGCATATGCGCGCACCTGAGTATGTAGCGTGTATTGGATGTATTTATATTTTTTTTATTTGTTCATGGGATGTGGGCAACGCTAGCAACACCAGAAAGAAATAAAGACTTGCATTTATATAGTGCCTTTCACGATGTCCCAAAGCACCTTACAGCTAATGAAGTACTTTATGAAGCATAGTAACTGTTGCAATGTAGGAAATGCCGCAGCCAATTTGCGCACAGCAAGCTCCCACAAACAGCAATGTGATAATGACCAGATAATCTGTTTCTGTTATGTTGATTGAGGGATAAATATTGGCCCCAGGACACCGGGGAGAACTCCTCTGCTCATCTTCAAAATAGTGCCGTGGGATCTTTTACGTCCACCTGAGAGGGTAGACAGGGCCTCGGTTTAATGTCTCATCTGAAAGACGGCACCTCCGACAGTGCAGCACTCCCTCAGCACTGTGCTGGAATGTCAGCCTAGATTTTTATGCTCAAGTCCCTGGAGTGGGACGTGAACCCACAACCTTCTGACTCAGAGGTGGTGCTACCCGCTGAGCCACTGGCTGACACGCCCAGCATTTATTGCCCATCCCTAATTGCCCTTGAGAAGGTGGTGGTGAGCCGTCTTCTTGAACCGCTGCAGTCCGTGTGGTGAAGGTGCTCCCACAGTGCTGTTAGGGAGGGAGTTCCAGGATTCTGACCCAGCAACGATGAAGGAAGGCGATATATTTCCAAGTCAGGATGGTGTGTGACTTGGAGGGGAACTTGGAGGTGGTGGTGTTCCCATGCGCCTGCTGCCCTTGTCCTTCTAGGTGGAAGAGGTCGCGGGTTTGGGAGGTGCTGTCGAAGAAGCCTTGGCGAGTTGCTGCAGTGCATCTTGTAGATGGTACACACTGCAGCCACGGTGCGCCGGTGTTGGAGGGAGTGAATGTTTAAGGTGGTGGATGGGGTGCCAATCAAGCGGGCTGCTTTGTCCTGGATGGTGTTTAGCTTCTTGAGTGTTGTTGGAGCTGCACTCATATGAATGTGTGTTGTCCGTACAGTATATACAAGTTACTAGTTGACATGTGTACACATAAAATATGTGCATTTTATGTGCATCACACATGTACATGTACACCCTACATGTGTATGTATAATGTATGAGTGTATTGAGTCACGCATGCATCTTGGAGGGCCTATCTGTTTCTACTAGAATCTACCTATTGTTTGGGAATATAAATACAGACTGATGCAAGTTCTTTCGCTCCGCTTTATACAGGCTTTATATAACCCTACAGTGCAGAATCAAACACACCTTAAATTGAATTGTAAATCAGCAGACACCTGCCAACAAGGGCACTGCCCCAGTCCCAGTTCCAACCCCTGTAAACCAGTCCCCAGTCCAATATCAGGAGCAGCTACCACTGCCTTAAATTAGCAAGCCAACCTGCGTTGCAAACTACCCCTCTTCCACAATTCAGCCTGCAACCCGACAGCAAAAACGCAATGAAAGCCCCCCGTTAGCTTTCCATTCCCGCTGCTGCCCTCCAATCGCCGCTTTCCGATATCTCGGCCCCTTTCACTGCCAGTGATGCACCCCGGTGTTTAATCTGCAGATATGCACTGGTTTTTGTACCCATGCACTTGTTGGAATTGGAGGAGGGATGGTGGAGAGAGAGAGGAAGGAGGGCGGTGGTCTCCACTCTATTGTGCAGTTGTCATTTTCTGCATTCACTAGAGTCCAGCTGCCGGGGCCTCGCTGCCAGTTTGGCATCTGTTCCGTCTGGCGGCAACGCAGAACCTCCAGCCGGATCTCGGCCCTATCTTCCGCTTGATTATCCTTGGTGTCAATCCACCCACTTGGAAGCCGGAGGCACATTTTGGAAAAGAGGGCGGGCTTTAGGACCCCATTGAGGACGGTAAAAAAAAAACATCAGCTGTAAATTCAGGTGTGTCACAAGATGCGAAAACGTGGTTGCAGACAATGCCCTTGTTATCTAGAAATATTCGCCATGAAGCAAATTATTATAGATTTTAATTGTAGTAATATCATCTCATCTCTCTATGAAGATTCCCTTTCTCTAATCAGTCGGTAGGCTCAATCTTTCCAATAGGTCTTTTTAAAACACGGCCCATTTGCCCCCAATTATATAGAATCATAGAATGATACAGCACAGAAGGAGGCCATTCGGCCCATCGTGCCTGTGCCAGCTCTTTGGTAGAGTTATCCAATTAGTTCCACTCCCCCTGCTCTATTCCCCCGTAGCCCTGCAAATTTTTCCCCTTCAAGTATTTATCCAATTCCCTTTTGAAAGTTCTTATTGAGTCTGCTTCCACCTGCCTTGCAGGCAGTAAAAAGGAGCTTATCGACCAAGAGAGTCGGCATGGATCCACTTGAGCACATAAATCTAGGCTGACACTCCCAGTGCCGTACTGAGGGAGTGCTGCTCTGTCGGAGGTGCCGTCTTTTGGATGAGATGTTAAACCGAGGCCCCGTCTGCCCTCGCAGGTGGATGTAAAAGATCCCATGGCACTATTTCGAAGAAGAGCAGGGGAGTTCTCCCCGGTGTCCTGGCCAATGTTTATCCCTCAATCAACATAACAAAAACAGATCATCTAGTCATTATCACATTGCTGTTTGTGGGAGCTTGCTGTGCATAAATTGGCTGCCGCGTTTCCTACATTGCGAGTGCGGTGGCGTTGAGTGTAAGCAAGAGTTTGGTAAGTGAGAGAGTTCAGGCAAGTGAGGGGGTGTTTTTGCTCTGTTTTGCTTCCCACTCAGGCATAGACAGCACTGCGGAAGCGGAGCAGCGAGACGACTCAACCTAACAGGCCCCGCAGACAGCATTCAAAAGGGAGGCAGGTGATCAGCTGGTTGGTAGGTCCTTTTCCTTCTCTTTTATACTTTTATAAGTTGGTAAGTCCTATTAAATAGTGGTGTGATAGTCATCGTCTATATCGGGGGCAGAGGGTCTTTATAAATAATAATAAGAAATTTAATTAATTATATAGAAATGGGTGAGCAGGTGATGTGTTACTGCTGTGAAATGTGGGAGCCAGTGGACACCATTGATGCTCACGGTGAATACATTTGCGACAAGTGTTTGCTGCTAGAGGAACTCCAGCACCATGTTGATGTGCTTGAGATGGAGCTTCAGACACTGCGACACATCAGGGAGGGGGAGAAGTACCTGGACTCTATGTTTCAGAACCTATGAAATTAATTAATCCAGATGTAGTCCATGGTCAGGGACAGGACGGTGTGACTATGAGTGAGGCAGGTACGGGAATCCAGGAGGTAGTGTTGGAGGAGCCGCAGCCCTTGCTCTCGTCAAACAGGTCTGAGGTTCTTACTCCCTGTGGGGGTGGGAGCGGGGACTGCAGGGAGGATGAGCAACCTGGCCACAGCACCGTGGAACAGGGGGCCATTCAAGAGGGGGGAGTAAATAGAAATGTTGTAGTGGTAGGGGATAGTATCATTAGGGGGATAGATAGGGTTCTCTGCAGTCGAGAGCGGGAGTCCCGAAGGCTGTGTTGCCTGCCCGGTACCAGGGTCAAGGACATCTCTTCTGGGCTGGAGAGAAACTTGGAGTGGGAGGGGGAGGATCCAGTTGTCGTGGTCCATGTTGGTACCAACGACGTAGATAGAACAAGGAAGGGGGTTCTGTTAAAGGAGTATGAGCAGCTAGGGGCCAAATTAAAAAACAGAACCTCAAGAGTCATAATCTCTGGATTATTACCTGAGCCAAGAGCGAATTTGGCTAGGATAAATAAAATTAGAGAGTTAAATGCGTGGCTCAAAGACTGGTGTGCGAGAAATGGGTTTTGCTTCCTGGGACACTGGCAGCAGTACTGGGACAGGAGAGAGCTGTTCCGTTGGTACGGACTTCACCTGGCCAGTGCTGGGACTAAAATCATGGCGAATCATATAACTACGGCTGTAGAGAGGGCTTTAAACTAATTAGTGGGGAGGAGGTTTCTAGAGAGCAAATAATAAAAATGACAACGGAGAAGGTCATAGACCTAGGTAGCAGTGGGGGAATTAAAAACCAGAGAGTGTCAGGAAGGGACAGAATGTATGGAGTAAAAGGTAAAGTAGTAAAAGGGGAAAAAGCAGGAACTAAGTGTCACAAAACATATTTGAAAGTTCTTTATCTGAATGCACGTAGCATTCGTAACAAAATGGACGAGTTGATGGCACAAATAACTACATATGGGTATGATCTTGTGGCCATTACAGAAACATGGCTGCAGGTGACCATGACTGGGAATTAAACATATGAGGGTATTTAACAATCAGGAAGGACAGGCATGAAGGTAGGGGAGGTGGGGTGGCTATGTTAATAAAGGAAGGAATCACTGCAATACAGAGAAATGACATTGGGTCAAAGGATCAGGATAATGAAACAGTTTGGGTGGAGATAAGGAATAATAAGGGGAAAAAGTCACTAGTGGGCATAGTCTATAGGCCTCCTAACAGTTGCAACTCTGTTGGACGGAGTATTAATCAGGAAATAGTTGGGGCTTGTAATAAGGGAACAGCTATAATTATGGGGGATTTTTACTTTCATATTAACTGGACAAATCAAATTGGGCAGGGCAGCCTTGAGGAAGAGTTCATTGGGTGTATTAGGGATGGGTTTCTTGAGCAGTATGTAACTGAACCGACCAGGGGGCAGGCAATCTTAGATCTGGTCCTGTGTAATGAGACAGGATTAATTAAAAATGTCCCAGTAAAGGATCCCCTTGGAATGAGTGACCATAACATGGTTGAATTCCATATTCAATTAGAGGGTGAGAAGGTTGGATCTCAAACAAACGTACTGAGCTTGAATAAAGGAGACTATGAAGGTATGAGAGTGGAATTGATTAGAGTGGACTGGGAAAATAGATTAAAGGGTAAGACGGTACATGATCAGTGGTGTACATTCAAGGAGTTATTTTACAACTTACAATAAAATATATTCCACTGAGGAAAAAAGCGTGTAAAAGAAAAGACAGCCATCCGTGGCTAAGTAAAGTAATAAAGGATAGTATCCGACTAAAAACAAGGGCATATAAGGTAGCCAAATCTAGTGGGAGGATAGAAGATTGGGAAGTCTTTAAAAGATTGATTAAGAAAGGGAAAATAGATTATGAAAGTAAATTAGCTAAAAATATAAAAACAGATAGCAAGAGTTTCTATAGTTATATAAAAAGAAAAAGGGTGGCTAAAGTAAATGTTGGTCCCTTAGAGGATGAGACCGGGAAATTAATGATGGGAAACATGGAGATGGCAAAAACATTGAACAAATATTTTGTATCAGTCTTTACAATAGAGGACATGGAGAATATCCCAACACTGGGCAAACAGGGGGCTCTAGGGGGGGAGGAGTAAATACGATTAAAATCACTAAGGAAGTGGTACTCGGTAAAATAATGGGACTTAAGGCGGATAAATCCCCTGGACTTGATGGCTTACATCCTAGGGTCTTGAGGGAAGTGGCGGTATTGATTGTGGATGCATTGGTAATAATTTTCCAAAACTCCCTGGACTCAGCAAAGGTCCCGGCAGATTGGAAAACCACTAATGTAACACCCTTATTTAAAAAGGGTAATAGACAGAAGGCTGGAAACTATAGACCAGTTAGCCTAACATCTGTGGTTGGTAAAATTTTAGAGTCGATTATTAAGGAGACAGTAACGGGACATTTGGATAAACATAATTTAATAGGACAAAGTCAGCATGGTTTTACGAAGGGGAAGTCATGTTTGACAAATTTGCTTGAGTTCTTTGAGGGCGTAACATACAGGGTGGATAAAGGGGAACCAGTGGATGTAGTGTATTTAGACTTTCAAAAGGCATTTGACAAGGTGCCACACAAAAGATTATTGCTCAAGATAAAAAATCACGGGATTGGGGGTAATATTCTGGCATGGGTGGAGGATTGGCTATCTAATAGAAAGCAGAGAGTTGGGATAAATGGTTCATTCTCAGACTGGCAATCAGTAACTAGTGGTGTTCCGCAGGGGCCGGTGCTGGGACCCCAACTCTTTACAATCTATATTAACAATTTGGAGGAACGGACCAAGTGTAACATTTCAAAGTTTGCAGGTGATACAAAGATGGGAGGGAAAGTAGTGAGTGAGGAGGACATAAAAAACCTGCAAAGGGACATAGATAGGCTAAGTAAGTGGGCAGAGATTTGGCAGAAGGAATATAATACTGGAAAGTGTAAGGTTATGCACTTTGGCAGGAAAAATCATAGAGCAAGTTATTATCTTAATGGCAAGAAACTGGAAAGTACTGCAGTACAAAGGGATCTGGGGGTCCTGGTGCACGAAACACAAAAAGTTAGTATGCAGGTGCAGCAGGTGATCAAGAAGGCCAATGGAATGTTGGCTTTTATTGCTAGGGGGATGGAATATAAAAACAGGGAGGTATTGATGCAGTTGTACAAGGTATTGGTGAGACCACACCTGGAATACTGCATACAGTTTTGGTGTCCATACTTAAGAAAAGACATACTTGCTCTCGAGTCAGTACAAAGAAGGTTCACTCGGTTAATCCCGGGGATGAGGGAGTTGACATATGAGGAGAGGTTGAGTAGATTGGGACTCTACTCATTGGAGTTCAGTAGAATGAGAGGCGATCTTATTGAAACATATAAGATTGTGAAGGGGCTTGATTGGGTGGATGCGGTGAGGATGTTCCCAATGATGGGTGAAACTAGAACGAGGGGGCATAATCTTAGAATAAGGGGCTGCTCTTTCAACACTGAGATGAGGAGAAACTTCTTCACTCAGAGGGTGGTAGGTCTGTGGAATTTGCTGCCCCAGAGAGCTGTGGAAGCTACATCATTAAATAAATTTAAAACAGAAATAGACAGTTTCCTAGAAGTAAGGGGAATTAGGGGTTACGGGGAGCGGGCAGGAAATCGGACATGAGGCTAGGTTCGGATCGGTCATGGCCCTGTGGGTGGCGGAGCGGGCCCAGGGGCTGTGTAGCCTGGTCCTGCTCCTACTTCTTGTGTTCTAATTCTGTGTTAGGTTTCAGGAGAAGGTTCTATTCACAGGGATTAGTGAAGACCTCGGGAACAGGCTGCCAGCTAGGAGTCCTTCAAGAGTAAATTGGGCCTGTTCCTGGCTGGGGTGGAGATCACCTCTTACAGAAGGTAAGTACTGTAGGAAATACAGGGACAGTGATCTCCTGGACGAGTTTCGATCGCCTAGATGGGTTGGAGAGGAATTTCCCAGATTTTTTCTCCCAAATTGGAACATTGGTTTTTTTTATCTGGTTTTTCACCTCTCCCGGGAGATCACATGGGTTCGGGTGGGATAGTGAGTGAAAGTAGATTTGAGGTTAGTATCAGATCAGCCATGATCTTATTGAATGGCGGAGCAGGCTCGAGGGGCCGATTGGCCTACTCCTGCTCTTATTTCTTATGTTCTTATGTTACAACAGTGACTGCATTTCAAAAAGTACTTCATTGGCTGCAAAGTGCTTTGAGACGTCTGGTGGTCGTAACAGGCGATGTAGAAATGCAAGTCTTTCTTTTATTCAGCAGTCTGGTTATTCTTGCACTATCCCTGTGCGAAGCGAGGGGGAATGGAACAGTTTGAGGGAGCGTTCAGACCAACAAGGATAACCCAGTGTTGAAAGGCTGCGATCTTCAAGGGGGTTTAAAGAAAGTTTTAATCGCTCAAGTGTGCGAGGTGAGTCTCCTTCTTTAAATACCCCATTACTGCTTCGAAGTCGATAAAGTCATTTACCGAATTAGTCCAAAATAAATATTAATGATACGTACTTTAAAAAGCTACCTTTCAAGATTCACATACAGGTGGTGTATCCCTCCTCCCGGATCCTCCCGGTCTTGAGAATCTGAAACAGAGTAAGATAAGCTCAGTTTGTGCCCCTCGCTTGATTTCTGTAACTGAAACTTGTCGTTTGCTGATTGCATCCATAAAAAGAAACCATTGCATTTACATAACGCCCCGAATCACACCCTCAGGACGCCCCAAAGACCTTCGCAGCCAATGATTTACTGTTTGAAGTTTTTGTATTAGTTTATGGGATGTGGGCGTCGCTGGCAAGGCCAGCAATTATTGCGCATCTCTAATTGCCCTTGAGAAGGTGGTGGTGAGCCGCCTTCTTGAGCCGCTGCAGTCCGTGTGGTGAAGGTACTCCCACAGTGCTGTTAGGGAGGGAGTTCCAGGACTTTGACCCAGCGACGATGAAGGATTGGCCGATATATTTCCAAGTCAGGGTGTGTGTGTGACTTGGAGGGGAACTTGGAGGTGGTGGTGTTCCCATGCGCCTGTTGCCCTTGTCCTTCTAGGTGGAAGAGGTCGTGGGTTTGGGAGGTGCTGCCGAAGAAGCCTTGGCGAGTTGCTGCAGTGCATCTTGTAGATGGTGCACACTGCAGCCACGGTGCGCCAGTGGTGGAGGGAGTGAATGTTTAAGGTGGTGGATGGGGTGCCAATCAAGCGGGCTGCTTTGTCCTTGATGGTGTCGAGCTTCTTGAGTGTTGTTGGAGCTGCACTCATCCAGGCAAGTGGAGAGTATTCCATCACACTCCTTACTTGTGCCTTGTAGATGGTGGAAAGGCTTTGGGGAGTCAGGAGGTGAGACACTCACCGCAGAATATCTAGCCTCTGACCTGCTCTCACTGCTGTCACCTTGGCAAATGCGGCAGCCGATTTCTTTTTTTTGCACAGCAAGATCCCGCCGGTGGCAAATGAGCCATTTAAGCTGTATTTTGGTCAATGGGGTGAGAGCCAGGACAAGAAAGGGACTCGCTCGGTTGCTCGTGTCCGGATTGGCTTCGGATCAATGGACTGTTTCAGTGGAGGATTCAGACCTCGAGGAGAACATGGAAAGATCACAAGATGAATCGCTCAGCCAGGAAGAACCTCGACCCCTGCCCCGTCACAGCATACAGTTGCAAGACTGAGGGATTCCCCTTCTATTTTTCTATCTGGAAGGCTGTTCCAAGTGTTGATCCAAGTTTCTGTCAAGAAACCTTTTCCCGACATCAGTCTTGGGTCTGCCTTTCACTAGTGTGGACCTGTACCCCCCTTGCCCTACAATCGTGCGAGCTTGCTGGGAATATTGCCAACCCAAAATGTTCCTTTTAAGATGATTGTGTGTGTGTGGGTTTTTCTTTCCGTAATCTGCTTCATGGATGAGATTCAGGGAATTGGTTTGATTGGCTGGTTTCATAATTTATAAAAGCTAACTCCAAATGAGCGAGTAGTTAGCACTGGGACACAAGAATCCAAAATCTGTGTCTGGAAGAGAAGAAAAGAAGGAAGAAAGAAAGACTTGCATTTATATAGCGCCTTTCATGACAACAGGAGCACCCAAAGTGCTTTACAACCAATTACGCACTTTTGAAGTGTAGTCACTGTTGTAATGTGGGAAACGCAGCAGTCAATTTGTGCACAGCAAGCTCCCACAAACAGCAATGAGATAAAGGACCAGATAATCTGTTTTAGCGATGTTGGTTGAGGGATAAATATTGGCCCCAGGACACCGGGGAGAACTCCCCTGCTCTTCTTCAAAATAGTGCCCGTGGGATCTTTCATGCCCACCTGGGAGGGCAGACGGGGCCTCGGTTTAACATCTCATCTGAAAGACGGGAACTCCGACAGGCACAGCACGTGTTTGACAAATTTGCTGGAGTTCTTTGAGGATGTAACAAGCAGGGTGGATAAAGGGTAACCAGTAGATGTCATGTATTTGGATTTCTAGAAGGCATTCGATAAGGTGCCACATAAAAGGTTACTACACAAGATAAGAGCTTACGGGGTTGGGGGTAATATATTAGCATGGATAGAGGATTGGCTAACTAACAGAAAACAGAGAGTCAGGATAAATGGGTCATTTCCAGGTTGGCAAACTATAACTAGTGGGGTGCCACAGGGATCAGTGCTGGGGCCTCAACTATTTACAATCTATATTAATGACTTGGATGAAGGGACCGAATGTAATGTAGCAAAATTTGCTGATGATACAAAGATAGGTGGGAAAGCAAATTGTGTGGCTGACGCAAAGAATCTCCAAAGGGATATAGATAGGCTAAGTGAGTGGGCAGGAATCTGGCAGATGGAGCATAATGTGGGAAAATGCAAGGTTATCCACTTTGGTAGGAAAAATAAAAAAGCAAATTATTATTTAAATGGGGAGACATTACAGAATGCTGCGGTACAGAGGGACCTGGGGGTCCTTGTACATGAATCACAAAAAGTTAGCATGCAGGTATAGCAAGTAATTAGGAAGGCAAATGGAGTGTTGGCCTTTATTGCAAAGGGAATGGAGTATAAAAGTAGGGAAGTCCTGTTACAACTGTACAGGGCGTTGGTGAGACCACACCTGGAGTACTGCGTACAGTTTTGGTCTCCTTATTTAAGGAAGGATATACTTGCATTGGAGGCAGTTCAGAGAAGGTTCACGAGGTTGATTCCGGAGGGGTTGTCTTATGAGGAAAGGTTGAGCAGGTTGGGCCTATACTCATTGGAATTTAGAAGAATGAGAGGGGATCTTATTGAAACATATAAGATACTGAGGGGGCTCGACAGGGTAGATGTAGAGAGGATGTTTCCCCTCGTGGGAGAATCTAGAACTAGAGGGCATAATTTCAGAATAAGGGGGCACCCATTTAAATCGGAAATGAGGAAGAGTTTCTTCTCTCAGAGGGTCGTGAATCTTTGGAGTTCTCTTCCCCAGAGAGCTGTGGAGGCTGGGTCAGTGAATATATTTAAGGTGGAGATAGACAGATTTTTGAAAGGTAAGGGAGTCGAGGGTTATGCGGAGCGGGCAGAGAAGTGGAGTTGAGGCCAAGATCAGATCGGCCATGATCTTATTGAATGGCGGAGCAGGCTCGAGGGGCCAAATGGCCGACTCCTGCTCCTACATCTTATGTAAATAAATTAAAACAGCAACCCTCCTACCCAAGCCTGTTACCTAATATAACAACAGAAAATGCTGGAAAAACTCAGCAGGCCAGGCAACATCCGTGGAGAGAAATTAGAGTCGACGTTTCGGGTCAAAACCCTTTATCAAAACTGGAAAGGAAATGAAACAGATTGAAAGGCAGGGCTGGGAGAGAACAAAAGAAGTGAAGAGACATTAAGAGGTATTCAAAACCAGAGGAGATGGTGATCGGACTAGTGGAGACAAAAGACGGCTCTAGATTAGGTGTGAAATGTTCCGGCAGAATGAGAGACAGCTGCCATGTGGGAGAGAGAAAAAAGGGGGGGGTAAAGGCCAAAACAAAGATGTGGATAAAATATAAGCAAAAATGTAATAGGGGCCGAGGCTATGATCTGAAATTGTTGAACTCGATGTTGAGTCCGGAAGGCTGTAAAGTGCCTAATCGGAAGATGAGGTGCTGTTCCTCGAGTTTACGTTGAGCTTCCGTGGAACAATGCAAGAGCCCAAGTACAGTGAGGTCTGAGTGGGAATGGGGTGGTGAATTAAAGTGACAGGCGACCAGAAGCTCGGGGTCCCCCTTACGGACTGAACGGAGGTGTTCCGCAAAGCGGTCACCCAATCTGCGTTTGGTCTCCCCAATGTAGAGGAGACCACATCATGAGCAGCGAATACAGTATACTAGATTGCAGGAAGTACAAGTAAATCGCTGTTTCACCTGGAAGGGGTGTTTGGGGCCCTGGACAGTGGGAAGGGGGGAGGTATAAGGGCAGGTGTTGCATCTCCTGCGCTTGCATGGGAAGGTGCCGGGCGAAGGGGAAGGGGTGCTGGGCGTGATAGAGGAGTGGACTAGGGTGTCTCGGAGGGAGCAGTCCCTATGGAATGCTGAAAGGGGAGGGGAAGATGCGTTTGGTGGTGGGATCACGCTGGAGGTAGCGGAAATGGTGGCGGATGATCCGTTGAATGTGGAGGCTGGTGGGGTGAAAGGTGAGGACAAGGGGAACCCTATCGTGGTTCCGGGAGGGAGGGGCAGGGGTGACTTTTGTCTCCACTAGTCCTATCACCATCTCGTCTGGTTTTCAATACCTCTTAATGTCTCTTCACTTCTTTTGTTCTCTCCCAGCCCTGCCTTTCGATCTATTTCATTTCCTTTCCAGTTTTGAAAAAGGGTGTCGACCCGAAACGTCGACTCTAATTTCTCTCCACGGATGTTGCCTGGCCTGCTGAGTTTTTCCAGCATTTTCTGTTGTTATTTCGGATTTCCAGCATCTACAGTATTTTGCTATCGTATCCTGTTACCTGATACTTGGGATGATGTGTGAGTCAGTCATCTCTGAGTGCACAGTGATAGTACTGATCCAAGTTTTACTGACACTCTGCTGTCTATTGTGTGTGAGTTCGAGTCTAGTTCTGGGCCCTAGGGTGTGAATGCACTCTTGATGTTTTAGGAGGAATGACCATGTGTACTTTGCAGGTTGAAGGCCCTCCCAGCCCTGGGGACATGCTGTCGGTCAGGGCTCAGAACATTCAACAAATCTTCCTTTGTGCAACTGAACTCCCAGCAACTGAAGTTATACTGCCACCTGAAATCGGAATTAGAGTTTGAAACCCCATGGTTTCCAGGAATTTCAATTCTGTTGCAAATGCTAGTCTGACCCCGGAGTTATACTTGTATGGCTGTGAGTGGGAGCCGCTTGACATCATCATAAAGATAGCAGTATAACTGCAGCCTTACACTCTCCCAAAGGAACCAAGGACCATTGCTGCTCACTGCACAAGGTGTGTTAGTGTGATTGTAGACTATCTGTAAATGGTTATCCAATCACAGATTTATTTATACCAAGATGCGATGATTTCATGAAGGCGAGAGCTCTGTGAGAAAAATGTCCACAGGCATTACACCTTGGACAATATCTCCAACACAAATATATAGTTCTTGGTCCAAATTAGTATTAACTCCTACTTTGGCTTCAGCCTAACAACCCTCCGAGATCTCTGCGCTCCTCCAATTCTGGCCTCTTGCGCATCCCCGATTTCCATCGCTCCACCATTGGCGGCCGTGCCTTCAGCTGCCTGGGCCCCGAGCTCTGGAATTCCCTCCCTAAACCTCTCCGCCTCTCTCTCCGCCTTTAAGATGCTCCTTAAACCTACCTCTATAACCAAGCTTTTGGTCTCCTGCCCTAATATCTCCTCATGTGGCTCGGTGTCAAATTTTGTTTGATAATCGCTCCTGTGAAGTGCCTATACTAAAGGTTCTATATAAATACAATTTATTGTTGTATTATCTCCTATTAGGTGCTGCCCTGTGCAATGGCCCTTTAGCCTTCAGCTATATTTCTCAATGTTCTTAGAAATTCTGAGAAATTAATTTATCTTGCCTCTGTGACAGAGGGTGGTGGTTTCAAGTCCCTCTCCAGAGACGTGAGCACTAAATCCAGGCTGACACTCCAGTGCAGTACTGAGGGAACGCTGCACTGTCGGAGATGCCGCCTTTCGGATGAGAAGTTAAACCGAGGCCCTGTTTAGTCAAAGAAGAGCAGGGGAGTTCTCCCCGGTGTCCTGGGGCCAATATTTACACCTCGCCCTACATCAGTAAAACAGATCATCTGGTCATTATCACATTGCTGTTTGTGGGAGCTTGCTGTGCGCAAATTAGCTGCTGCATTTCCTACATTACAACAGTGACCACACTTCAAAAGTGCTTCAGTGGCTGTAAAGCTCTATTGGGATGCCCTGAGGTCATGAAAGGCGCTATAGAAATGCAAGTCTTTTTTTTTCTTTAAGAATATCCTATTTTAAAACTTTTGCCCAAATTATGCTGCACCTAATGTACACTGTCCCTTGCATTATGGGACGCACATCTCACAGTAACACGCCTCGAAAAGGCTGTGACAGGCCAGTTACCTTTCCGTGATAGACCACCACTGTACACTTTAGAGTATTACAGTGTATACTGACTTTTTAATTAGACTAACTAAAGGATTTATTTTTCAAAAGAAGTGACAACTAAATTCCATGTAGGGTTTCCACTGTTCTTGAGGAGATCAAGGTTCTTTGAAAGATCCTTATTAAAAGTTTTTTTTTGCTTAGTCAACTTTTTAATGTCAGATTTGGAGCAAGCTATAATTTTGAAATGTATAACTTTTGTTTCAGTAGCAGATGAGCTGCCAAAATCAGCTGGAAATTTATTTAAACCTATTAAATTAACAGTTGCCTTTTCAGATTGCGCCACTTCAGTAGTGATGCAAAGAGGTGTGCATCAATATGAACGTGCCAGTATAACTGGAGTGTCAGGAACCCCTTGGACATGCCATGAACTAGAATCATCGCATGGTTACAGCACGGAAGAAGGCCATTTGGCCCGTCGAGCCCGAGGCGACTCTCAGCTAGTCCCACTCCCCCACCCTTTCCCTGTAGCCCTGCAATGTTTTTTTCCTTCAGATACTTATCTCTCCCCAAGTGCAGTATGACTCCAGTCCAGTGTGAAGCCAACATTTAAAAAGTTCCCAGGCAGTTGTATCTCCTCAGCACTTTGTGAACAATCTTTATATATTATGCGAAAGTGGATGCCTCCAGGTGAGTCGAGTTCTGTGTATGAGTAGGGTTAACACTGTACAGCTACCAGTCCTGGACCAGCAGTGTAGTATAACTGCAGTCATGGACTATAGCAGTTACACAGTAGAATAGTGCAGGCTTCATTGATTTCAGTCGCCTATTTGATATTTTTATTTATATCAAATGAGACTGCAATTAATTCATATCAACTTTATAAAGGTTGTATTTTGTATAAACTAAATATAATGTATGCTTCTATATGTACATGTGTACATCTGTATCTCAGTGACTGCATCTTCTATCATCTTAATCTAGGCTTGCCCATCTTGCTTGCACCCTCTCAAGCCTCCCGACCTTTATCTAGATATCTCCTTTCTCATACTCTCCTTCTTGCAATCTCACTGAATTCAAATCAAGACATGACAGTTTTCCTACTTCAACTCATTCTTTCCCAGAACCTCAAAGGTGTGGAAACTCTCACCTCCCTCAGTCTCCTCCTCCTACAGTGTACAATTAAAAAAAAGAACTAGGATTACATAGATTTTACAGCACCGAAACAGGCCATTCGGCCCAACTGCTCCGTGCCGGTGTTTCTGCTCCACACCAGCCTCCTCCCACCCCTCTTCGTCTAACCCTATCAACATATCCTTCTATTCCTTTCTCCCTCATGTGTTTATCCAGCTTCCCCTTAAATGTATCTCTGCTATTCACCTCAACCACTCCCTGTGGTAGCGAGTTCCACATTCACACCACTCTCTGGGTAAAGAAGTTTCTCCTGAATTCCCGATTGGGTTTATTGGCGACTATCTCATTTGCCTTGAAAACTTGTACTTGATTTATCTCACCTTCTCTCCTGCTCTTTGCAGCCTTGGTTTTAATGCCTCGCCATTAGGGGCCTGAGCTCTCCTCCTCGGCTGCTCAAGTTAAAAATGAAAATGTTCTATGGAGGGATGTTGGAGTATTGGGTGATGCTCACACGGCCAGTGGCGTACAGCACAACTGCGAGCCTTTATTTCAATCGGGCACCCGCGTTGTCTCAACATTATAACAACAACAAAAAACCGGTTATCTGTGCATTCATTCATTTACTGTTTCTGGGATCTTGCTGTGCACAGATTGACCGCTGCGTCTGGCTCCGTAACAACCGTGCCTGTACTTGGAAAGTTATCCATTGATTCCAAATCGCTTTGGGGCGTCCTGAAGATAGGATAAGACGCTTTATATGCCAGTTCTTTTTTTTAAAACGAAAAAGCAAACCTGGATGAAGACTAATTTAGATTATTATTGACACCTGGATTGTCTTAGATGTTTTGACATCGCACTTTACAAAAATCTCAATCAAACTTTTTCTCTCTCTCTTCCCCACTCCATTGAGTTATTTCTCCTTGTTGCTAAATTCCCTGCCTTGATCAGCAATTTGTTAGCCAGAGTGAGTGGCAGTCAAATTTGTGGAAATTAACCCAATGGCAACCTCCCCTTAATCGGATGCCACCTTGATCCTACATGTATTTCATGTGCGTCAGAAGGACATCGCCGCTTCCTACTCCAAGGAATCGCAGCCCCGGGATCTCTCCAAGGACCGTGACACCATGCAACTTGTAAAGCTGGATCCGATCGGCGGAGTAACACTAATTAAAGGCACAGTGTCTCTAACCGGCCTGAAGATTCCATTCTTTGTCAGCACCAGAATTAAAATAGATTCTTCTAATAATCATAATCCATTTGAAATAATTTTGATGCATTTTCACGAGTGGCCATTGGATTTTTGAAAACATTTTCTTCTTTTAATCGGTCATTTTAAAAGAGCTGGTCCGTATAGCACAAGGGGTGAGGTGAAGAGATGATATATTGGCGTTATATAGACCCAAAAAACTTTTTATTTAATGGACTTTGTGGCTTGCAAGTCAGGTATAATCGACCCTGCTACCCGCACTATAAGTGCACATACCGCAAAGCGGAAGAATTGGAAATAGGGCCATGTATTTCTTGACATTAAATGGCTTTATTCAACCTTCGAAGATGTTAGAATCGAAAGAGGTTTTTTCAGTGAATTTTTAAATACAAGCCTGGAGACGGAACAACTGAAATCTTTAAGGAACTCAAGCCGTTAGAAGCTCGAAACCCCCTTATATCCAAATCCTCGGCACCCAGGGCGGGACAGTAATGATATCGCACACTGGTTGTACAGAGCTCACATTGATAATCCACCCGATTACACCCGGATTAATAACTCCATCGACAGCTAAATCTCTATCTGTGCACAGGTGAATTATAAACATATAAAACGCACAGTGTTTATATAGAAACACATATATATAACGTATAGTTTATAGTCAACATTTATAATGTAGAAGGTTAAATTAAAAATCCTCCTATACGCACCGCCCGTTATTATATTTTGTTCCTAACAGATATCCAGAACCTGCACAAAAAACAATCGTCTTTACCTCTCTTACTATATGTCTAGTATAAACACACACACACACATAGAAAATGCGTATTCTATAAAATATATATTTAATGTATAAATAATGTGAACTAAAAGCACCTTTACTGCACGTCCATAGTTTATAATACAACTAGAAGGTTTACATATATCACACACACACACACATATATACCAGGCCGGTTAACTATCATTGCATAGAGTTATGAAGAATTCCCCTTGTACAGTCTGTAACAGCACAAGTGGTTTGCTAGGAATTCTTAGTTGTGCAGGTGAGAAAAATGCATGCTTTATTTTGGGAGAGGGGAACAAAATCAATTTTTTTAAATCGTCATTAAAAATTCCACTCTCTAAAACCTAGTCCAGGGCATTGATGCAGGTGAGTGCAAAACTTAGAAATGCCACTAATGGAAGGATACAAAAATATATTGTTCAAAGAGTGGCTCCCTCTTTTAAGAATGACAGTGAGTTGCTACGCTTTGTGGAAGGAACATGGGAGACTCGTTTATCCCTGTGTGTGTGTGTTGATGCAAAATGTACAGAGACCCATTTCTATTCAAGCAAACACCATCGCTTCTATTCTCATTACAATCTATTTAAACTAGGTGGTGTGGGGGGATGTTGAGATGATGATTTAAGTTAGGTGTCTGGTATTCACATCGGTGGAACTATATGTAGATATGAGACTTCACACACACACACATTATATAATTTTTTTTTAAGTTAATTACTTTTCTTTACCTTTTATCTTCGCACCTGAGGTCTCATTTTGGGCACAATCTGTGTGTGTGTGGGGGGGGGGGGGGGGGGGAATTTACAGTCAAGTTTAATTTGTAAGTAGAAGCAACTCGCCAATGGGAAGGAAGGGAGCGTTCTGCGTTTTCTAAGGACGCACCGCGATTCAAGGTACACCCACTGATAAGGTTAAATTATTGACAGAGCGACACACAAAGGGTTATCCGAATATTAATGTAACTTTAAGACACCAATTGGACAATCCAGGGTGAAAGTGTGGAACATTCCAATGTCAGTTTGATTAATCACATTCCTTATAGCAACAGACAAATATCCACAAAAAATACAATAGTTTAATAACCCAAAACTGAGATTTGCTTTTTGCTCATTTCCGTTTTAAATTCCAGCATCTGTATTTATATATTTTTTTATAATTTCGCTGGGCCTGTGCTGAGATATAAAGCACCAAGAATGTGACAGGTGCTTCTCGTAAGTTTCTCCTGTGTCTACTTTCACTCTGAACTCCCACCTTCTGCACCGGGGATTTTAGAGCACGGATTTCCGCACATTAGTTATTTGAATCAGCGATTACTGTTTCGGGATCCATGCATCACGCCAGGAAAGTGGCCAGTGAGCAGGGAGGGATACCTCGACGAAGCAAGCAGACTCAACTATTGCACCTTTGCCCAGATGCCCTGTCTACAACCAGATGTCCCAAGTACATTAAATAGTATTTTTAAATATCGTTAAATCTCCCCCCCCCCCCCTCACTTTGGGAGCAAATTGGATTTTATGAGGACACCTCAAGTCAATCCTATGGCGTGTGCACAGAGTGTAAAGGCAGGTAGAAAACGGGGAGATTCTTATATATATTATATATATATATATGCAGTAGGATCAACTGGAGCAATTCACAGACAGGCAAAATAAAAAAATAGGCATCACAGGGACTGCATGCAAGGTATTTGCAAATCTTTAGTGACATGTCCGGTCACATTCAACACACGAGTGTTTCATGTGACTGGTATGTTTAGGTTTATAAGGGGTTACAGTCGTGGTATGAAAAGGAAAGAAGCGATTCATTCTCTGCTTGATGGTACCAGTGTAGCAATAGGAATATATTGAAGTCTACACACACACACACACACAAAGGCTTTTATTTTTGCTTTATAGAATGGGACGGGTCTCTGTCACAATATAGAATTAAAATATATAAAGTGTATGCTCTTAAAAGGATGCTAGCCCATCTGTGCCGAGCTAAACTTTATACTCCTTCAATAACAGCTATTATAATCTGCGATGAAATCTAGAATCAAATCCGGCCGAATCTCTTCAATCGTCGGCAAAAGAAAACGTGTTTTACAGTTTCTGTTTTGCTAAAATTCACCCAGCTTCAATGGGGGAAAAACTGATGCAGGGCAATGGGCAGACCTGGGAGGCAATATAATAATTAATAATAATATTGAGGCCATCTCGGGAGAGTCGGCCAGCTTGCAATTACCAACAACGCCAAGTTTTACACCGTTTGAGAATATGATGAATTTTACCAGCAAACTGCCTTGTGCCTTTAGGCCCACAGATTGGGACATGGTCTCACCAGGACAGTGAGCGCTGCACCCGGGAATCCTGGCGTCCCCGAGCAGCTTTCTGTCCTGCGATTATATCAACGAGCTTTATACAGCTCCACGTGTGTTTGTGTATATTACACACACATACGAAATATATGTTGTGTATATATTTTTGGTGTACTGTATATATACATACATATTGTACATATATACATACACATACATATTACACACACATACTATATATACTGTGTATATATTTTGGTGTATATATAGTATATACACACACATACTGTATATATATTAAATGTGTATATATTTTTGGTGTACAGTATATATAGTATATACACACACACACATATATAAATATAAAGATAAATGACACATAGACACAATGGCATTGCCCCCACTGTGAACAGCCTTGCTCAATAAGCGAGAACAGGAGTTACTAACAAGCCAGGTTAAGAAGCTTTACACCGGCCACAACTGTCACAGGACTGACCGCCCGCAATATGTCCGGCTAACACAACACTAACGTGCAACGGTTAACACACAGCTTTTGGGACCTGCGTACCTTCCTGTTTCATTTTCTATGTGTGGTTGCATTAATACAACCAGTCAATTCTGTGCAACTAGAATCCTCCGTCTCACAAACTCATTGCATGTTCCTTACCTTCTGGTGCAGAGTGTAACAGAGAATCCCATTCCAATAGAAAGCTTGGATAGAATAATGTTTTTTGGTTGGGAGAGAGATCGTGCAAGTCAGAATGTGACGGTGGTGATCGAGTTCAGTCAATGAAGCACTGGCCAAATGCAGTGTAACTTTAACAGACCTGACACAAGAGTCCCTCACACACTCCAAATTTCGCTGGATAGTACACAGACTTCATTGACAGTTGGAAATGGGACGTTCTCTTTACTCGATTATCTGAATGTATGTCTTTAAAACGGCGCTGCCAGACTTGATGTGCCTTTTCAAATCTTGTCCAACCCAATTTCTCCCCTTCTCCCGTCTCCACCCCCCCCCCCCTCCCCTTCACACACACACACACTTGATTATAAAAAGACAGGACTGATTCAGAATATTTTAATTTCACACGGTACTCCCAGGAGAGTGAGGGGGAATTTTTTTTTGTCTGTTTTTTTTCCCCTTCTTAACAAGCAAGTGACCGCAAAAAATCGAAGGCAATAGAGGAAGTCAAAATCAAGTTCAACAGCACAGAGAAAGGCATTATCATAATAATGTGTCTGTCAGAATAGAATCTGGCCAGACAACGGGTTCTGGTGTCACGCTAGCCCGGAGCAAGGCCCTCAGTGAGATTTTCCCATGAACTGGTAATTATTAAGACAACTGGGTTTGTCAGCGACACAAGCGTTTGGGCCATTGCGAATTTCCGTAGCGCTTGAATAGGAATTCCGTGCTGAAATATATATATATATATATTATGTTTAATACCTCTATCTATTTAGGAGGGGGTCGAGTTTGTCTGTTGGAACTATCAGATTCAAAGGCAGAGAAGTAGGCAATTAACTAGCAATTTAATAAACTTTTTTAAATAAAAAATAATGCTTTTCTCTCTCATCACTTAACACTCAGTACATATATTTAAAATGAACTTTCAGAGATTATTAGCAGTGGTTGTAAATCACGCCGTTTTCTCTCTCCCTCTTGATTTTCATGTTAAAAGAAATTATACTTAAGGAAACACTTGTGTTACTTACATGTTTTTTTGACGAGTGGAATTGCACACATTAGTTCTCGTTCCTCGCACAGTCAGAAATTGCGTCAAGTTTGCATGAAATAAAAATGGGAAATCCTTGCTTGAGTTGCTGTGGTTGTCGGTGGATCGCAAATCTTGTTTTAAGTTCTTTTCGCTTCCCAAGACATGACATCTGCTCGACTGACACTGAAATTGGGGGGCAAAAAAATAAAATAGACAAGGGACACAACTCTTTCCCTCAACTTCCCTCCACCCCCCCCCCCCCCCTCTTCTGATTCCTACTAATTTTCTCACACAACTTGTGCCGGGTGTCTGGGAGTCCGCGCTGGAATCCAAACTGCCCGAGCCTGATGTGGACGTGTTCAGAAACCCAAGCAGCGAGCTCGCAATTCATTGTCCAGCCGAATTGATGCCTTTTGTTCAAACTCTGCGTGATCTGGGTTTTTTTTTTCCTTCATCGCGCCTTGTACTCCCTACTCATTTCGCCAGAAATCAAATATGGGCCAACATGTCCTCCCAAGACAGCAAAGGAAGGGGATCAGGAAGGAAAGACGCGGTAGATGTTACCCTCCATCCGAGACTTGAGCTGGGAAGGATGGAATAAGGGGGTTAATGATGAGAGCTTCACTCATTTCTGGCTAATCTGCATTTTGTATATTAATCCCAACTTTTGGCAGTGCAGTTAATGAAGCAATGATTGGATAGCAAATCTTAGAGATTTGGAGACTCCCTCTCCTCTCTCCTCTCTCTCCCCATTCCTCTCTCATTCACTCTCTCTCTCTCCCTCTCTCTCTATCGGCCACCGTCCAGGCACCTTTGCTATTCTTGATTCACCTGACACCTCGCCTCCAATAACCTAGGAAACACAATTGTGCCCCAAGTTGGTTCTTAAAAACGCGCACACACAGACGCAGCAAGAAAAAGCCCTCCAGGTCACAGATGGACTCGGGTACCAGCTAACTCACTTCACCATCAAAGGATGCTGCCCATTTTGGTTCTTTTCTCCCCTAGCGAGCTTCAAGACACACATATATATTTTATTTGTCTTTCTCTCTCTCTCTCTCCCCTGTTTCTCTCTCTCCTGTTTTAAAGAGAATCATCAGGGACTTAAGGCACAGGATTGCGACTGGGGTTCATACATTCCAGCAAGCAACCTTCAGGAACTGCGTGCTAAAACGCCGCTGAGATCAGACTGAGATGTTCTTGTTCCAAACAGGATGGAGAGCGAGTATTGGCAGCCGAGCTGTGGGTCACGCTGCCCTACGTGAGGTTAAGCAGACACGTCTCCCTTATTTTCTAGGCACCTTACACTGGACTTCCATCATATTGCCCCCAAAAATAAGCTTGCATTTCCACAAGCATTGCGCCGCTCTCAGTGCAGGGAATGCAGTTGATTTTTCTTCTCTTGCAAGAGGTTCTGATGTAAATTATCATTGCAGGAATGGAGGGGGGGGGGGGGTGAAATCTCCCCAAAAATTCGCTACGTTTAAGATTACGCGTTTGCGTCAGTGCGCCTAGCGGTTCAAACGGATTCACATTCTACTGCTTCATCATTCGGTGAAGGTTAATATTTTTTTGGATATTATGCTTGCCCGGTAACATTGAAGGAATGTTTAATTAAGAAATATACATGATCTGCACCGCATAGACGAGTGAATGCTTCAGTTAGTAAAGAGAGTCATTAACAAGTGAGTCCAGTCTTAAAATCCTCAGTACACGTGCCGAACGTACCCACAGCTAAATTAAAATATCACACATGCTTTCTCAATAGAATATATTTGTTGTGCAAATGGCCCGTTGGTTTCGGTGCACCCTCTCTCCCCCTTTTGCCCCCCTGTTTAATCCATTTCAACAGCATAAAGCTTCTCGAAAATGCTTCATTTTATTTGGGGGAAAGTTGTTATCGGTGCAGTGTTGGAGTGTGGAAAAATCAACTCCTGTGTAAGAACACAGAACAAAGTACTTAAACAGTGCTAATGCGACAATGCGGATCTCCAGCCAGCGTGATGTACAGCGAGCTTTCCTGTAACTTGAATATTCGAGGGGTACTGTTAGAGATTGGGGGCAAGCAGCGGTGTAAATTCAATAGAATATCAATTAAATTGCAAATGCTGCTTAATCTGGGGACAGGGGAACGCAATCAACTTCTCCCATTGCAGGAACTGTAATCAGGGTTATTATATGCTGGCATTTTATATGTTTATGTTATGTATTTGCTCCATGATATTATTCCCGAGAGCTAAATATTGTGATCTAAATATGGAATTTTTGAAAGAGGAGTGGATTTTCAGTAAAGTTATTATTTTTTCATTTATAAGAAACAAGCATCCTGTCCTTTTTTTTCCCCATTTGATTCCTAGAATGGGCAGCTGGTACCAGTGTTGGGACACTGTCTATTTTTAAACGGGGTGGAAAGACGGAGAAATAGATAGGCAGCAAGACATTCAAATCGCGAAAAGTAAAGTGAGCCTGTCTGGTGAAGGTCTCTCTCGGAGTGGAGGAGTGGAGAGTCTTTACACTCCGAAAGACAAGTTCAATATAAGATTAAGATACCTGATACAATCCCTTGCCCACGGTTCGTACTGCAAGCTTAAATTAAAGCCACCATTTAAAAAAACAATTCCTTTTTTTTCAAAAAAGGAACGGATTTTCTGTACAATAATTGAGACTTTATTTTTAACGGGTATTTGTGATCTGGCATTCATAATATTTAAAATAACTACACCGCGTTGGGCAGGAGGCAAAAGAATATGGATAATATATAATGAAAGAAAATGTTTATGGGTTATGAACCGCCTGAAATATCTAAATATTTCTATAAGGTCACCTCACTCAATTCACCTTTTCTCCAACTGAAATTTCACAGCAAAAAAAATAAGACAGTTGAAAACCTATTTGTAATTTTTGTTGTAAACACAAGCGGACACAACAGTGCCAGCGCTGCAAGGAAATGGGCAGAAATTAATTTAAAACGTAAAACTGGATTTTCCCGTATCTTCTCTCTTCTTCCCCCCCCCCCCCCCCCCCACCACCAAATTTCAGAATTTACTAAACCCTGAGGCAGCAAGAAAAATATCGGCGAATTTTATATGTATATGTGTGTGTATCTATTATATATATATCAGAACAGATTCTTTTCATATGTTAATTATATATAAACACACAGGACACAAAAGGACACATTTGAGGTTGCCTTTTTATAAGAAGGGACGAGGTGGGTTTTAATGAGCAGGATAGGTGGAGAGTATCCCTCCTTTTATTTGCCTTTACTGCCCTGTCTGTCCTCTTTACGGGCGCAGATATAACGAGAATGTGGAGGTTTTTAGAGTTTAAGCAATTATGTGATGCAGTAATATTAACTGGACACGGGCACACTATACATATTTAGACAGACCGTGTTTATCCAGTCTATAAAACAGATGACTTATTTTCCAGAGTGTCGGCTTGTCGGAAACTCCCGGGTCCAGTTACTGCTCCTCACAGATCGATGGTTCAAACATCGAAATACGCTTCTAGTCATTTTAAGCTTCTCCTGTGATTTCTTGAAGGAACGCCGATCGTGGACGAGAAAAGATTCCTAAACATATATTATATGTAGATTTAAAAAAAAATCCGATTGTATAAGTTGGCCGAAAACTTTTTATCATTCTCCGCTGTCTTCCTGTGAAGTAAAATGCAAATATTATCCCACACACAGAACTGATATTGCTCAGTTTCTTTTTTTAAACCTCCTGTCTGTGACAAGAAACCGCTATATTTCTAGATTGTCAGCTACAATTGGCATAAAGCGTGCAGAGCTGATTATTTTAGGCAATTTTTATTTAGTAAATAGTCTGATTTTAAAAATGGGAAGAGTGATTCGAATGTTGTGCCTCCAAAGTTGCACACAGTCTCACGCAGTCGATTCTTCTGTGCCGATGTTCATAATCCATGGTCCAGAGTTTCTGTTTTACATTAATTGGAGTTTCTTATTTTAAACATGTGCATTATTTTTCTGTTGATTTTTTTTTTAGCTATTATTTAAAACTGCTGAACGAAGCAAGCTATAGCGAGCTGCTGTCGACACGGTCTGCGTGGTTCATTTCAACGCTCTGGTTCTATATCCAGTGGACACCCCATGACATGCTGTAACTGTACAGCCCGGCCCGGTTAATCCCTATCCCCCGCCTCTCTTCTAACTTGCCCCGTTTCTTGCTTACAGCCCTGGTGTTAAATGGTTGTAAAGGAGGAGGTCAAATCAATTGGTCCGAGGGTCCTCGGGGGGAGGGAAATACCTACATGCGATGTACAAGCCCTTGGTCAGTCCCTGGGGGTGCGAGTTCGGCAGCACTTGACTTTTAGATAGTGTTGTAGCTTTTCTCCAACGAGGCAAATGCTACAAAGCAAGGCAAAGGAATGGTATATTGCCGCGTCACTCCTAACTAGTTATACACACCTTTGCGATTTCACCTGTCTATAGAGACACCATTTATAATGTGCCTTCTCGTGCAATAAATCACTTTAAAGCGCATAGCCTATATTTCAGAAACATGTTATACATTAAATACATATATTCTATAGATACATATTGCACAACATATACTGTCAAGATGTTGTGGATTATCTCTATAATAATAGTGGGTGATGGAGGCAGTGTGGTGTGTTTATATCTATATAATAATTACCTACATTTGATAGCTCTCACGTTCTTACTGCTAGATCTAAAAATTAAATGCCCCTATAATCACATGTTATATAATTTAATTCATATCAATCACTAAGGCGTAGAGGTTTGGAAACATCTGCTTAACGGGATATATAACAGCAGCTTCTCCAGCTGATAGTGTAAGCTCGCCTTACTGAGTCTTCACTCTTCGCTGCCTGTCCCTCGAACCTGCCCCAGTGTTGCGCCTTCCGACGCTCCGATCTCGAGAGTAAATTGAAGGGAGCTGGAGTAAGGCCGGGGGGGGGGGGGGGGGGGGGGCAAGTGGCCAAAGTCCTCGGATTGAAAAGCAGAAGCGGATTGTGTGAAGTGTTTGTGATCATCTATTTGTTTCTCTCTCTCTCTCTCACGCACTTTGGAATTATATTATGCCACTGATTTAAAATGTTGCTTTCCAAAAAAATACAGACATGCTAAATACCTACATCAAGATTGCAGATTGTACAAAAAAAAACCAACACTGTCATATATTTAGAACTGGACGGATGCAAAACCAGCAGGAAAATAATGTTAATTTGTACAGATTACAGTGCACAGAAGCTCTCTATAAATCCGCCACACCGCTGTTCTAAGCTAATTATTTTTTTGGGTTATTTTATGATTTAATTTTACTTCCAGTATCGAATAAAATCTAACATTATTTGTAAAACCAGGAGTTTTAATTTAATAAATTCACCAACTAGAAATAAACTGTGTGTTTATTTGAAGTTCTGTTTAATTTTACTTTTATTATTTAATGTTTAATGTTGGCATATTTAAAAATATTATTAATAACGATTTTGTAACTTTTTGGGGGGAGAAGCATATCAGAGTTTTGCGATGAATAACAATCCCTATTAAATATAGTTTTACATTCGCTCTACCTATTTCCAATCCCGCCGCGGTATCTCTGTGCAACATTTATGATCAGTTTTAACAAGAGATGTTAAAGATGATGAGAATATGTAATTCTGCATTCAGTTGCTGCTTACCGCCAGTTAAACAAGAAAGCTTTTAGCGTTTAAATATTGACATTAGCTTCGCACTGTCACAACAGAAAATTCTTCAGGAAGGATTCGTGTTTAAAATAATTATTTAATCGGATTTTTTTTTTAAACAATCGGTTGAAATGCAAACACAAACGGAGCAGAAATAGAATATCCAGCGCCGCACTCCAGCCCATTAAGAAAGTGGACATTCTATCATCGAAATTACACCCAATTTAAAGTCTTATCGATGCCATATTTAAATATACAAGTTCTGATTGCGGGGAGGTACAATACTGGCCGTGGCCTTTTTGTTAAGTATTACTTCAATAGAAGGCAGACTTCACTGTCCCATTTCACAGTTGTATGTTGTTGGGATTGGGAAGTACTGATCAGGGTGCGCAGGAGTCGGACTTGCAACTTTCCCAGTGGAGTATAATATTGCACCCACAAGCTCCAGGAACCGCGGCAAGTGTCCGGATCCATTTTCTGTGGCATTTTGCGAGCAGTTTTTTTTTAAATGCCACTGCATTCTTTTTTTTAAGAGGGGAGATATGGCCGAGGTATTGAGCGATTATTAGTTTCCATATCAGAAAGCAGTCTGTATTCCAGCGCTGTTGGACTTCAGCTCCCAGATTAGGACACTCGGACTGTTCTTGAAAGAAAAAATGCGTGACATGGAACATTCTAACAGTCACACGAATCGCAGAACATTCCTGTGCACACGAGTATATAGGACATATAGGAAATAAAAAAGTATAATATGTAGAGATATAACGTGAGCGTCACCATAAGTGCTGCAGATTAAGCTAATGAGCGTGCAATAAATATGAAAATATGAATTTAATATTTGCTTATATATTTATACTGCTTCTGTCTTGCATATAATAAATTACATTTTTCGCTATCTTCGAATTTTTAATTTATCCTAAAACTTATATTTTAACGGATTTGAGACTTTAAAAAAAACTTATAGAACCTGAGTTTTACTAAAACGTTTCTTTAAAAACAATGATCAGGACGTTTCTATAATTTTCAAAATTAATTTTAGGAAAAACGTTTTAATTTTTTTGAAATAGATAAACATTCAATGCATAAACGGGACCGATAGAATAATGTCTTATTTTTTAATTAAAAGAGAAGTATTAAGGTGGGAAAAATCTGTGGTTATGTCGTTGAAAATATATACAAAGGAGTTGAAACTGAAGCGGATGAAACTTGAATTCAACAAGCGGTGGGTTTAACATTGGAATACTGCGGAATAACCCTTGTTTTCTCCAGTTGAATTGTGTTTCCTTGTGTCTCTGATTCCAGTTCCCTTACACTGAGAAAACACACCTTTGTCTTTTTTTGGAAACTTCCTCTTAAAAAAAAACCCCAGAAAACTTTCCAAAAATTATAAACGACTTCAACGCAGCTCCGCCGCTCCGCGAAAAATCAATTGGATCGGAAGAACCAAAATTAGCAAGACAATATATTTCAAATAAATACTCACAGGTGTTATACATTTCAGGAGTTGCTTCATAAATAGTTTCTTTAACTGAGTCTGTAGAAATATTTTTTTCCATTGAGAGTTATTTTAAAAAAATATTGGGGATAAATTCGCAAAATATAAACACTCAGTAAATAACACACACACCGAATATTTCTGCCATTCTCTGTTTTTAACTGGAAAGTTAAAATGCTCACTTTTTTAAAAATCAATTTAAAACTTTATAGACTCCGAATTCCCTCTGAAATGATTTGATTTCTGTTTCAATTGAGAAAAGGTGCATCATTTTAAATTAAAATTATATTTAAAATTCCAGAATTTACTCGTGTAATAGCCACTAAACATGAACAATTCTAAAGCTAATCTGCATGTGTTTTATTTCAGTGGGTAAGACTCTTACTGTACATTTTTAATTAAATAGTTGCCAATATATTTGGGAAATTGAAGTTGAAGAACAGCGACACCTGTCGGTCGCAGCCATCCAATCTCTTCTCTTAGGCAGTCCCTGGGAGCCGAGGATGACTTGCTTCCACACTAAAAATGAGTTCTCAGGTGACTGATGAGTCCAATGCGGGGCCTACAGTCTCTGTCACAGGTGGGGCAGACGGTGGATGAAGGGGCGGGTGGGTGGGGTGCTTGGGTTGACGTGCGCTCCTTCTGCTGTTTGCGCTTGGCTTCCGCTTGCTCCCGGCGAAGAGACTCGATGTTCGGTGCCTTCCCGGATGCTTCTCCTCCACTTTGAGTGGTCTTGGGTGTCGGTGGGGATGTTGCACTTTTTCAAGGAAGCTTTGAGGGTGTCCTTGAAGTGTTTCCTCTGCCCACCTGGGGCTCTCCTGCTGTGTCTGAGCTCCGAGTAGAGCGCTTGTTTTGGGAGTCTCGTATCGGGCATGCGGACAATGTGACCCGTCCATCGGAGCTGATTGAGCGTGCTCAAAGCTTCGATGCTGGGGATGTTGGCCTGAGGAAGAACACTGACGTTGGTGTACCTATCCTGCCAATGGATTTGCAGGATCTTGCGGAGGCAGCGTTTGTGGTACCACTCCAGTGCTTTGAGGTGCCTGCTGTACATGGTCCATGTCTCTGAGGCATACAGCAGGGCAGGTATCATTGCTGCTCTGTAGACCATGAGCTTGGTGCCGGGCTTGAGGTCCTGGTCTTCAAACACTATCTTCCTCAGGCAACCGAAGGCTACACTGGCACACTGAAGGCGGTGTTGGACTTCGTCATTGATGTCTGCCCTTGTTGACAGTAGGCTCCCGATGTATGGAAAGTGGTCCATGTTGTCCAAGGCCTCGTCGTGGATTTTGATAATCAGGGGGCAGTACTGTGTGGTGGGGATAGGTTGGTAGAGGACCTTTGTCTTACGGAAGTTTAGTGTAAGGCTCATGCTTTTGTATGCTTCGATGAAGGTGTTGATGATGGTTTGGAGTTTGATCTCTGAGTGTGCGCAGACGCAAGCGTCAGCTGCATACTATAATTCGACAACAGAGAATGGGACAACCCTGGATCTGGACTGGAGGCGACGGAGGTTGAACAGTTTCCCATTTGTTCTGTAGATTAGCTCCACTCCAGCGGGGAGCTTACTGAGGGTGAGATGGAGCATTGCAGCAAGGAAGATCGAGAAGAGCATTCAATAATTTATTGAAAGTTCTCAACTCGATTAGGAAGTTTTCCAATGATGCCCATGAAGAGTTTTTCAATCTATATTGTATCGGAAACAAGGTTAACCATGAAACCTGTCCCAAAGGGATCAAGGTTAAACATGAAATTTGCCCCTGTCCTTGGATTAACAGCGACAATTTGCATATGTATAGCGCCTTTTTTGTTATAAATCTCATCATCAAGAAACTACTTATGAAATAATGCTGAATGGCCAGCTGGTGGCACCGTCCAAGGAGTATAAATACTTGGGCATGGGTCCAACTTGTCCAGGGACATTTTGTAAGACAAGGAACTAGTGAAGTACAACTAGAACTCCATGTTCTGAAACAAGTTGATTAAAGATTTGCATTATACTCAAACCAAGTGAGTAGTGGGTTTTATTACGTCACCTTTAACTTAGGAAAACACCCCATGGTCCTTCACAGAAGGGTATTCAATCAAACATTGGGACCGAGCTAAAGGAGGAGGAGGGACAAAAAGCTTGGTCAAAGTCTTAAGGGGGATCTTAAAGGAGGAGAGAGTGGTAGAGAGGTGGAGAGGCTTAGGGAGGGAATTCCAGAGCTTAAGACCTAAATGATTGAAGGCCCGGCTGACAATGGTGGGGCGAAGGGAGCAAGAGGCCAGAGTTGGAGGAGCGCAGTGATTTCGGCAGGCTGGACGAGGTTATAGAGATAGGGTGGGTCGAGACCATGAAGTGATATTAACACGTGGATGAGAATTTTAAAATCGAAGTGTTGCCGGACCCGGAGCCAGTGTGGGTCAGCAAGCACAGGGGTGTTGGGTGAACGGGGCTCGGTGCGAGTTAGGAGACGGGTCAGCAAGCACAGGGGTGTTGGGTGAACGGGGCTCGGTGCGAGTTAGGAGACGGGGCAGCAAGCACAGGGGTGATGGGTGAATGGGGCTCGGTGCGAGTTAGGAGATGGGGCAGCAAGCACAGGGGTGATGGGTGAACGGGGCTCGGTGCGAGTTAGGAGACGGGGCAGCAAGCACAGGGGTGATGGGTGAACGGGGCTCGGTGCGAGTTAGGAGACGGGGCAGCAGAGATTGGTAATGAGCTCAAGTTCGCGGAGGATGAAGGATTGAAGGCCGGCCAGGAGTCTGGAGGTCACAGAGGCATGGATGAGGGTTTCAGCAGCAGATGGACAGAGGCAGGTGTGGAGACAGGAGAGGTTATGGGGGTGGAAATAGGCGGTCTTGGTGATGGAGAGGCTATGGGATCGGAAGCTAAACTCTGTGTCAAATAGGCTCTCTGATGAAGTCCCCAGTCAGGACGTGGCTTCAGAACATGAGAACATAGGAACAGGAATAGTCCATTCATGTCCTTGAGCCTGTCCCGCCATTCAATTAGATCATGGCTGATCTGCACCTCAACTCCAGTTAGCCATCTTTCCTCCATATCCCTTGATTCCCTTACTCAAGAAAAACCTATTGATCTCAGTCTGGAAAATGTAATTTGATCTCCAGCATGCAGCATATATTTGGGGTTAGAGTCCCAGATTTGCACTATCCTTTGCGTGAAGGAGTGTTTCCTGACATCACCCCCTGAACAGCTTAGCTCTAATTTAAAGATTATGCCATCTTGTTCTGGATTCTCCCACCAGAAGAAATAGTTTCTCCCTACCTACCCTACCGAATCCTTTCTTCATTTTAAACCCCTCGATTAGATCACCCCTCAACCGCCTAAACTCAAGGGAACTGTAACTGGCCTGTTCAGGGCAGAGTTTCACACACGGCAGAGCTGTCTCCCAAAAGTCAGAAGTGTAAATGCTTGGCGAGTGACGAGGGGAGAATCTCTGATCTCTAAATACTTATAACAAGATCAGGCAGCTTTACAAAGTGACCATGGGTCAAATGGACTTCCCAGACCACTTTACAAGCCAGCTTTGGCACCACACTGGATTTACACTCTGGATTGGGTCATCACTCCGAATTTACATGGGATCGTTAGGGTTGATGTGAAGCTGAAATTACTTTCACTGACACTAAGCTTGGAGGTAAAAATAACCATTGAATTCATCGCTTCTATCTAGACAGGCATTTTTGTTCGGCAAGGCTATTAAAAGTTACAGAACCAAGGCAGGTAGATGGAGTTAAGATACAGATCTGCCATGGTTCAATTGAATAATGGAACAGGTTCAAGGGGCTGAATGGCTGACTCCTGTTCCTATGTTCCTATGATATGGGAACAGGCTGGGTAAATGTGATTAGAACTATTTGCTCACGTGGAGGGTAAATGCAGACATGGGCTGGTTGGGCCGAATGGCCTGTTTCCACATTGTAACTTCTGAGTTACTCATCAGGTGGCCCAGACGTCACAGCAACAGGTCATTGTGAAGCTTGTCACAAAGTGATGCACAGCTGCTCACAGCTCTTGTCCCTCCCTGTGTCGGAGACAGAGCTTCCCACATTACAACAGTGGCAACAATTCAAAAGTACTTCCGTGACTATAAAGCACTTTGGGAGGTCCTGAGGTGGTGAAAGGCGCTATATAAATGCAAGTCTTTCTTTTCTTTATGATTGAGGCAGTCGTGCATGGACTGTGGAAGGACTGGGCTCAATGGACTGAATTGCCATTTCTCATTCCAGGCTTTCTCATGAAACCCAAGGAGAGGCCCGGAAAGCAGCGAGTCAAAATATTTTGGAAGAAGTTCCACTCAGCTCTGAAGACAAGAGTAGGGCAGAAACCCAATTCATCACAAACAATCTTCAGGCAGCAACACGCTGTCAATCACCAAATATCCCCATTCAGGTATACACGCACACATACATAAAAGAGCAGAAGAAGTCTTAGCATGAAAAGAAGCCACTCAGCCCATCAAAACCACTTCTTCGACAGACAATGCATGACTACCTCCATCATGGACTCCCCTTCCATCCATCCAAGATGCCCCTTTCCCCATCACCATCCAAAATCCCCATACTCTCTTCACAACCACTATCTGGATTAAACAGAGCTATTAATGGGCTGGATTTTGTCAATGGGGAGCTTTTGGAGGCGGGACTCCCACTTTTTGGGTTGTAGTCCCGCCTCCATCGACTTGTGGCCAACCCAGGCTATTTTCCCTTGATTGACCTTGTTAAGCCCGCCCAGCGGGCTCAGCAGGCCAATTAAGGGATGCCTGGTTACTGGTGACGTCAGCGATTGACATTTCATCTGTCAAGAGCTTTTGACAGATGAAAAATCAGCGTTTGACAGCTCTGTGAAGCTGTTAAACGCTGACAATCTGTCTTCTAACTTGAGTCCTTCTACTCAGACTCAGTTAGAGATCTCTCCAGACCAGAAAGCAGAGGCTGCAGCTTTTGACATTTCAGCGGCCATTCTGCTTTCTGTGCCGGTGAGCTGAGGGACTCCCGAGACCTGAAGGAAGGAAGCCTGCAGGAGAAAGTAAAGGTAAGCAAAACTTATTAAAAGACTTTACACTTACCTCACACACTTACCTCTGCACACATGCACCCATCACTCACCTGCACAACGGACATCTCGACCCCTCCAACTTCTGCAGTCCAACAGTCCGCCTCGCTAACATGGCGTGGTTCGGAGCCGTCGGACAGCCCACACTTCAGGGCTAAAAATAGGGATTAGGCAAAAAACTGCCTGTTAACTGCCTGTTAACAGGCAGTTAATTGGCACTAACCCCCTTCCCACCTCGGGGAGGCGGCTCCCAGCACAGGTCAGGTACCCATCTCCTGGGACATTGGCACGGAGGCGGGTTGAGGGCGGATGGGTTCCTGCCCCCCGATTCTGCAATTTTCCCACCACTCCCGCCTCCAAACCCGCCTCCTCGGGGCTTGGAAAATCGAGCCCAGTATCTCTACAACCTCAATCCCCTTTCTCGACAGATGTTGTTCCAGCTCCTTTTTAAAGGTATCCATTGACACAGAAATAACTACTTTTCTTCGAGAAGTCTGTTCCACCTGTCTACTATACCATGGGTGAAAAGAAAACATTTTAATCTCTAATCGCGCTTAAGGCTTGTAAATGTTGTATTTGTGTAAGGGGAGATTTAATAGAGATGGTCAAAATCATGAAGGATTTTGATAAAGTAAATAAGGAGAGATTATTTCCAGTGGCAGGAGGGTCGGTGACCAGAGGACACAGATTGAAGATAATTGGCAAAAGAACCAGAGGGGAGATGAGGAGAATGTTTTTACGCAGCGAGTTGTTGTGATCTGGAATGCGCTGCCTGAAAGGGCGGTGGAAGCAGATTCAATAGTAACTTTCAAAAGGGAATTGGAGAAATACTTGAAAAGGAGAAATTTGCAGGGCTGTGGGGAAAGAGCAGGGGGGAGTGGGACTAATTGGAGAGCTCTTTCAAAGAGCCGGCACAGGCACGATGGGCCGAATGGCCTCCTTCTGTGCTGTACCATTCTATGATTCTATGTGTCCTCAAGTTCTAAGCTCACTGTACAAGCTAAACAGCCAGCTTACCCTCCGCCTTATTGATATCTTTCACTATTCTAAAGGTCGGTCTCATCTCCTTACTCCAATAACAAGACAATCAGTAGCCTGGATCTTTCCTCTTTATTTAGTCCCCTAAGCAATTGCCCTTCTTAATTTCCCCTTCCCAATGTAACAATATCCTATTTCAGGGAGGTTGACTAAAACTGTGCACCTTTCCTCTATTAGATCGTCATTGATCTATACAGTTCCAATAGAATCTATATTGCGCAAAAATCAACTCACATGTGGCATTGTGGATTTCACTTCATTTTGAAAAGAGATGGGGTAATCCCTTCTGGAGCATTCCTCCAATTCCGGCCCCTTGCGCATCCCCGATTTCCTTCGCTCCACCTTTGGCGGCCGTGCCTTCAGCTGCCTGGGCCCCAAGCTTTGGAATTCCCTCCCTAAACCTCTCCGCCTCTCTCTCCTCCTTAAAACCTACCTCTTTGCCCAAAGCTTTTGGTCACCTGTCCTAACATCTCCATATGTGGCCTGGTGTCAAATAACGTTCCTGTGAAGCGCCTTGGGATGTTTTACTATGTTAAAGGCGCTGTATAAATGCAAGTTGTTGCTGTTGTAGTGAAACTTACTGCCATTGCACTCATGTCTCTATGCTTATCTGACACATGGACTGGGAACAGATTTCATAGAGTCCCATGCTTCTGAGAGCACAATTACGAGGCTGTCGATATCGTGAACTATCTGAGATCGAGAGAGCTGCTATAAAAACATTTTTTAGCTCCTTTTAAAGAGAAAATGACATTAAATATGTTGAACATTTCCCTTAGCTGCTAGCTGGACATTAAACCCGCGCCCACCATTTCAATTTAATGTTGTGGGTCATAAGTGTGACACTACTGCCATAAAGTGGAAAGCTTGGCAGATTTACAGCAATGACACGTACAACCTGTTCTAGCGAATTGAAAGGGTGAGCACAGACTAATGGAGAATCTCAACAACTACCTCATGTCATTTACCTTTAGTTTTGGTGACTTGTGTGCTCGGTGGGGTGAGGAAGATCCCATGTTGGGGACTGGAACGCTTCTCCACTTTTTGCAGCCCAGGACTTGAGCACATTGATTTAGGATGGCACTTCAGTTCAGTGCTGAGGGGGTGCAAGAACAGAGAGACCTGGGGGTGTCTGTGCACAAATCTTTGAAGGTGGCAGGACAGGTTAACAAAGCAGTTAATAAAGCATACGGGATCCTGGACTTTATAAATAGAGACTATGGGCTGGATTTTCATTGAGGAGTCGGGTAGGAGGCGGGACTACAACTTTCGAGGTTGTAGTCCCGCCTCCATCGAGTTGTGGCCAATCCATGCGATTTTCACTTGATTGACCTTGTTGAGCCCGCCCAGCGGGCTCAGCAGGCCAATTAAGGGCCACCCAGCAACAGGTGACGTCACAGATTGACATTTCATCTGTCAAGACCTTTTGACAGATGAAATATCAGCGTTTCACAGCTGTTTGAAGCTGTCAAACACTGACAATCTGTACTCTAAGTTAATTCCTTCCTCTCAGGCTGATTTAGAGATCTCTCCAGAACAGAAAGCTGAATGCTGCAACTTTTGACAGCTCGCAGCCATTCTGCTTTCTGTGCCGGTGAGATGAGGGACTCCCAAGACCTGAAGGAAGGAAGGCTGTAAAGGTAAATAAATGTAAGTAAAACTTCTTTAAACACTTTACACACACCAAACACAGTAACCTCTGAACTCATGCACCCATCACTCACCTGAACACTGGACATCTCGAACCCTCCAAGCCCTTGAGCCCGACGGCCCGCCTCGCTAACTTGGCGTGGTTTGGAGCCGTCGGGAATCCCGCACTTCAGCAATAAAAATAGGGATTAGGCTAAAAACTGCCTGTTAACTACCTGTTAACAGGCAGTTAATTGGCACTAATCCCCTTCCCGCCTCGGGGAGGCGGGTCCCAGTGCGGGGCGGGTACCCGCCTCCTTTGAAACTGGCATGGAGGCGGGTTGGGGGGCGGGATGGGTTCGTGCCCCCCGATTTCGAGATTTTAACCCCCCCCATGCCTCCAATCCCGCCTCCATGGCCCAATGAAAACCCTGCCCATAGAATACATAAGCTAGGATGTTATGCTAAACCTACATAAAACACGAAGATAAAAACAGAAAATGCTGGAAATACTCAGCAGGCGGAGAGAGAAAGAGAGTTAACGTTTCAGCTCGATGACCCTTCATCTGTTTTTATTTCAGGTTTCCAGCATCTGCAGTATTTTGCTTTTGTATATAAAACACGTTCGACCCCAGCTGGAGTATTGTGTCCAATTGCACCGCACTTTAGGAAGGACGTGAAGGCTTTAGAGAATTTACAGAAGAGATTTACTGGAATGATTCCAGGGATGAGGGATTACAGTTACGTGGAGAGACTGGATTTGATCGAGGTGTTCTAAATCATGAAGGGTTTCGATAGAGTGAATAAAGAGAAACTGTTTCCAATGGCTGAAAGGTCGATAACCAGAGGGCACAGAGTTAAGGTGATTGGCAAAAGAACCAGAGGCGACATGAGGGAAACCTTTTTAATGCAACGAGTGGTCAGGATTCGGAATGCGCTGCCTGATAGGGCGGTGGACACAGATTCAATAGTCGCCTTCAACAGGGAATTGGATAAATACTTGAAGGAGAAAAGAATTGCAGGGATATGGGGAAAGAGTGAGGGAGTGGGACTGACGGGATTGCTCTTCGAAAGAGCCGGCGCAGACTCGATGGGCTGAATGGCCTCCTTCTGTGCTGTACTATGCCAATTCTATGATACTATGCTGCATTTTCAAAGGTTCCGTCCCTTGAATCTTTCTTCATAACTTAGACCCCATGAGGCTGGATAATACCCAGATCACTATTCTCTGACCCTTTCCAATGCATCTATCTATATCCTTCATTGAGGGTGGGTGACCAAAACTGGACCCTATACAATTGACCTTACCATTGACCTGTACACTACCAGGTAGTCTCCACGGTGTCTGCTCCATTCACAACTTCGCTGACATTGGCTGGAATTTTCTGGGGTTTGTGCGGGCGGGAATGGAGGCGGGTCAGGTGGGAAATTTGAATAAAGTGGGAGCGGGTCGGGAACCCGCCATCATCCCGCCCCCATGCGCCTTTCCTCGGGTGCATTTGCTGGTGCGGCAGCGACCCGACCGGCAGAGGTGGCCGACCTAATTCAGATCATTATAACCTTGTTTACAGACACGTAAGAGCATTTCCCCACCCCCCCCCCCCCCCAACCATCATTTTAAATTTCCCTGCATGGCTACGGGATTCATGCAGCTCGGGAACCATGTCTGTTAACCTGAGGTGGGCGTTTTTTTTTAATTCGTTCGTGGGATATGGGCGTCACTGGCAAAGCTGGCATTTATTGCCCATCTCTAGTTGTCCTTGAGTAGGTGGTGGTGAGCCGCTGCAGTCCGTGTGGTGAAGGTACTCCCATGGTGTTGTTAGGGAGGGTGTTCCGGGGTTTTGACCCAGAGACGATGAAGGAACGGCCGATATACTTCCAAGTCAGGAAGGCTGGTGTGCAACTTGGAGGGGAACTTGGAGATGGTGGTGTTCTCGTGCGCCTGCTGCCCTTGTCCTTCTAGGTGGAAGAGGTTGGGGGTTTGGGAGGTGCTGCCGAAGAAGCTTTGGTGAGTTGCTGCAGTGCATCTTGTAGATGGTACACACTGCAGCCACGGTGCGCCGGTGGTGGAGGGAGTGAATGTTTAAGGTGGTGGATGAGGTGCCAATCAAGCAGGCTGCTTTGCCCTGGATGGTGTCGAGCTTCTTGAATGTTGTTGGAGCTGCACTCATCCAGGCAAGTGGAGAGTATTCCATCACACTCCTTACTTGTGCCTTGTAGATGGTGGAAAGACTTTGGGGAGTCAGGAGGTGAGACATTCGCTGCAGAATACCTAGCCTCTGACCTGCTCTTGTTGCCACAGTATTTATGTGGTTGGTCCAGTTAAGTTTCTGGTCAATGGTGACCCCCAGGATGTTGATGGTGGGGGATTCGGTGATGGTAATGCCGTTGAATGTCAAAGGGCGGTGGTTAGACTCTCGCTTGTTGGAAATAATCATTGCCTGGCACTTGTGTGGCGCGAATGTTACCTGCCACATAACAGCCCAAGCCTGAATGTCGTCCAGGTCTTGTTGCATGCGGGCATGGACTGCTTCATTATCTGAGTTCAGTGGCCATTGATCCAGCTGATTAGTTGACAGCATCAAGTGTAGTTTAAAAGCTCCCACCTGACAGCTGAGCACTTTCCTCAGGCAGAAGCTATTGCTGACTACATTCCCAGCACAGATTGAGCTTTCTGCAGGCTTCAAGTCTTTCCAGCAAAGTCTCCATCCAGTGTCACCTCATTGGCAGAACCTCTCTCACCATTGACAGATTGCTTCTGTCATCTCTACTTCACCTGCCATCTATTCCATCAGCATGGGTGCCGTTTATACTGTCTCACCTTGGTCCTCAGAATCTGACCACGATCAGCCCCAACAACAATACCACCAACCTTCTCTGCAATCACCTGATGCGGCACAGGACAGTGGGCATCAGCACCCGAGCACATTGCTGCCCGGGAGGCCAGGGATGGCCTCATCATGGCCAGATTTACTTAACTTGATGCTGTACACCCATATGGCTGCAGCATGATGCACCAGTTTAGCACCACCCTACACCAACACCATAAAGCACCCCTGCAATGACCAAGCCATTCCTTTCACACTCACCACCATTGCTGGAGGTACCGTGATGTCTCACCATTCACTGGAACTCACTAAACTGCTTCCAAAGGTGCACACAAATGTGCCCAAGATGGGAAAGTGGTGAAAATACAGATTTTTATGTTTGATAGCACATGAATGGAAACTTTACATAAACATTGGATAAGAACATAAGAACATAAGAAATAGAAGCAGGAGTTGGCCATTTGGTCCCTCGAGCCTGCTCCGCCATTCAATAAGATCATGTAAGAAGTCACACAACACCAGGTTATAGTCTAACAGCTTTATTTGAAATCACAAGCTTTCGGAGCGCTGCTCCTTCATCAGGTGAAGTGGAGAGATGCATATAGGCACAGCATATATAGTCAGAGAATACTGCCAGATGATTACAGGTAATCTTTCTAACTGCCCTTTATCACAACTTGGCAGAGAGATAATCACAGCAATCAAAGATGTGAATGGTGTCCAAACATAGAGTCATCCAGACTCGAGTCGTCGTTGGTTTGTTCTCTCTACACAGATGCGGCCGGACCTGCTGTGATTTCCAGCAAAAAAATAGTTTTTTGTTTGTTTTTTGTTTTTCATAAAGACCCCAGCATCTGCAACATTTGACCCCTTGTGACCCCACCTCATTGTTCTTTGATGTAATGTTTTCCTGACTGACCTGTTTGGACACCATTCACACCTTTGATTGCTGTGATTATCTCTCTGCCGAGGTGTGATAAAGGGCAGTTAGAAAGATTACCTGTAATCATCTGGCAGTATTCTCTGACTATATATGCTGTGCCTATATGCATCTCTCCACTTCACCTGACGAAGGAGCAGCGCTCCGAAAGCTTGTGATTTCAAATAAAGCTGTTAGACTATAACCTGGTGTTGTGTGACTTCTTACATTTGTCCACCCCAGTCCAACTCCGGCATCTCCACAATAAGATCATGGCTGATCTTCTACCTCAACTCCACTTTCCTGCACTATTCCCATATCCCTTGATTCCCTTAATATTCAAAAATCTAGCGATCTCTGTCTTGAATGTACTCAACGACTGAGCCTCCACAGCCCTCTGGGGTAGAGAATTCCAAAGATTCACCACCCTCTGAGTGAAGAAATTTCTCCTCATCTCAGTCCTAAATGGCCGACCCCTTATTCTGAGACTGTGACCCCTGGTTCTAGGCTCCCCAGCCAGGGGAAACATCCTCCCTGCACCTACCCTGTCAAGCCCTTAAGAATTTTGTATGTTTCAATGAGATCACCTCTCATTTTTCTAAATGCTAGGGAATTTAGGCCTAGCCTACTCAATCTCACCTCATAGGACAATCCCCACCCCCCCTCCCCATCCCAGGAACCAGTCTGGTGAATACTTGTTGCACTCCCTCTATGGCAAGTATATCCTTCCTTAGGATAAAACATCCAAGTGGCTACCCTTGTGAATCTACTTGTGTGTCATCTTTCTTTTCTGCGGGCTTCTATCAGGTGCTAGCCCTGTGGCTTCAGCAGAGGTAGAGGCAGCCTGCTCACTTCCCTGCTGCCAAGGAGCTGGAGAGCACCTTGCTGCACATCAATGAGGCCATGATTACCCACGTCTACGCTGACATCCCTCCTAGAGAAGAGGTGTATGAGCCTCTGCCACCTATTCTCCATAGATAGCCATTTATTCTCCATAGAGCCCATGTGCTCCTGTGAGCGCCACATTAGCTGCTTCATACAGGTGGCCATCCTATCCATGGAGGAACCTACAGCCGCCATCACCTGGGACACGGTGCTGCTCATGTTGAAGATGGGCTCCTTCATCCTCTGAACATTTGCAGACATTGCGCTTGCAAAGCCTGTCAGAGCCCCCTGCCATTCTTCCTGCACCTCCAGGATAGCCCTCTTTCTTGATGGCCCCCAAGGCTCAGTGTCTGCATGCAGCTGAGCAGAGCTTGAAGCGTCCTGAGCCCTCCGACGATGACTCTCCACTGCTATCCCTGGCTCCACCATCTGCTCTTGCTCACTTGTGAGTTGTGAGACACCAGGTGACAACATTACTCTATGTCGCATGGGACCCGCCCAGGTGTGCGTATCCGCGCTGGTGCTAGGTGCGCTTATGTCTGGCGACGGTGCATCCTCAGAGGCTGGAGGCTCCTCTGAGGAGTCATCTTCCTCTTCCTCCTGGACAGTGGGCGGGGGGGGGGGTGGGTGGGGGGCTCTTGCTGGACCTGTGGGAGAGTAAAGAGATGAGCTAGATATGTCATATGAAGAATGGGTACGGATACCATAATGCACATGATGACCATTCAATGGCTGATGACATCAGTCCCCATATGATTGACTGATGTATGTCATGTAGCTAGCTGCATGATATGTAATTTTGTCACCAGGATGCTGAAATGTCCCCCTCTTCCGTCTCCCACCTCCAGCTGCTCGGCGACTCCACATATTTCTAAAGCAGCCTCCTCTGCTGTTGTAAGGTTTGCAAATGATGGAGGGCCACCGCCGGTTGTCCCCCTCTCCCTCTTATTTTGGGCTCTCTTTTCCTGCAAGGAGGGAGTGAGAGTGATGGAATGAATGTATGGAATGGATGGGTTAGATCTTTAGAGGGAGACTATGATGGTGTGGGGTGCCAAAGCCAAGGGCCGCCTTGTGTGTTGTTAGTTGGTATGATTGCAGTAGGATGAGGGTGAGTGTGAGGGATGGCTAGTGTGATGATGATGTGATAATGTAGATAGAGAGAGAGGGATGGGTGGACGCGCAAGGTATGTTGGTGTGAGTAAAGATATGCATGAGTAGGGTAGGGAAGGCAAAGTGATGGGATGTCGTGAGAGGCACAGCAGGATGAAGTTGAGTGTGGCTTTGTCCTCACATTTCCTGATTTAGTGAGATCATTGAAATGTTTGCGGCACTGCACCCAGGTCCTCCTGACCACATCCCTGCTGGTAACCTCCTCTGCAATCTCCAGCCAGGCTGTTTTGGGCTCCTGGGGAGGTCTCTTCCAACCATGGGAAGGGAAGAGGACCTCCCTGCGTGCTCTGACACACTCCATAAACATATGGAGGGCGTCATCGGAGAACCTGGGTTCAGCCCTCTGCCTCTATGCAGCCATTGTCAAAGTGTTTGCAGCACTCCAATGCTGTCGTGCACTGACAGCACTATGTTACATTAACCTGAAAATGTAATGTGGCCGTGGCCCCTTTAAAGATCCTGGCTGAAAACGCGTCATGAATGACGTCACCAGACCAATTGGGCTGGGTAACATGCTGGGGGGGCTTAATAGGCCCTATTAACATAAAGTGGTTCTGTGGAGCGGGATGGAGCAAGCAATGGGGTCGCGACCTGCCATGGCCACCGCCCGCACCAGACCCGCCCAGGTAGGGAAAATTCCGGCCAATGAGTCAGTTGGTTGTGGCTTCAAGTCCCACTCCAGAGACTTGCGCACAAAATCTAGGCTGACACTCCAATGCAGCACTGAGGGAGTGCTGCACTGTCGGAGGTGCCGTCTTTTGGATGAGACGTTAAGCCCGAGGCCCCGTCTGCTCTCTCAGGTGGATGTAAAAGATCCCCCAGCACTATTTCGAAGAAAAGCAGAGGAGTTTTCCCCAGTGTCCTGCTCAATATTTATCCCTCAATCAACACCTAAAAACAGATTTTCTGGTCATTATCACATTGCTGTTTGTGGGAGCTTGCTGTGCGCAAATTGGCTGCCATGTTTCCTACAGTACAACAGTGACTACACTTCAAAAAGTACTTCATTGGCTGTAAAACGCTTTGGGACATCCGGTGGTCGTGAAAGGCGCTATATAAATGCAAGTTTTTTTTTATATTTACCCGACATGTTAGATTTGAACGATAGCAAAATACTGCGGATGCTGGAAATCCGAAATAACAACAGAAAACACTGGAAAAACTCAGCAGGCCAGGCAACATCCGTGGAGAGAGAAACAGAGTCAACGTTTCGGGTCGAAACCCTTCGTCAGGACTGAGAAAAAAAAGCAGGAACTGAAACAGATTAAGAAGCAAGTTGGGGGCTGGGAAATGGGGGAGGGGATGAAAGAACAAAAGGGAAGGTCTGGGAGGGGTGAAGAGACATTAAGAGATATTCAAGGTGAGACGAGATAGTAATAGGACAAGTAAAGAGACAAAGGATAGCTCTAGATGAAGTGTGAAATGCGCTGGCAGAGTGAGAGACAGCTGCCATGTGGGAGAGAGAAAAAAAAAGGTAAAGGCACAAACCAAAAGTGTGGATAAAAAATATATAAAAATGTAATAGGGGCCGAGGTTATGAGCTGAAATTGTTGAACTCGATATTGAGTCCGGAAGGCTGTAAAGTGCCTAACCGGAAGATGAGGTGCTGTTCCTCCAGCTTACGCTCAGCTTCCGTGGAACAATGCAAGAGGCCGAGGACAGTGAGGTCTGAGTGGGAATGGCATGGTGAATTGAAATGACAGGTGACTGGAAGCTTGGGGTCACCCTTACGGACTGAACGGAGGTGTTCTGCAAAGCGGTCACCCAATCTGCGTTTGGTCTCCCCTGTCGTAAAGACAGCGGGGTTTGATTGACAGCTGGTTGACAGCTGACGTCATATCTGGGGCGGGATCCGACGCCATCTTGGCCATGCTTGAGGTACTGTACTAGGAGACACAGAGTCAGGACTGAATAAATGGCACTCCACTACAACTGCTTGGGAGACTCCTAATTACGTTATTAAGATAACATTACATGGTACCAGGATTTATAGAACTCACAATAAGAACATACTACAACAATGGAAGGAATAAAACCTCCGGCTAGCCTGCAACTAGAAGGAAATGTGGATGAAAATTGGCGTGTCTTCAAGCAACGCTTTCTTCTCTACCTCACAGCGATTGATGCTTCGACTAGCTCTGGAACACGTAAAGTAGCTTTGTTGCTAACAGTGGCTGGCTCGCAGGCAATCGAGCTGTTTAATACATTTACGTTTGCAGCCAAAGATGATAAAAATGATCTGGACAAGGTGATAGAATGGTTCGACGAATACTGCACTCCAAAAAAGAATGAAATGCATGAGAGATTTGTGTTTCGCTCCCGCGTGCAAAAGCAAGGAGAATCCTTTGATGTTTTTTTGATGGACTTGAAAATAAAAGCACAAACATGCAACTTTAGGGACCTGAAGGAATCGATGATACGCGATCAAGTCATTTTTGGAATACTCAACAAGAAGGTGAGGGAGAGAATGCTTACAGACAATGACCTAAATTTGGATGCAGCAGTGAAAATATGTCATGCTAGTGAACTCTCAGCCATGCACACGAAAACTTTCGAAGGGAGCAGCACAGCAGCGGGCGGGAGCGCCCTGGGGCTGAAAAACCTGCCGGTGGATGTGGTACACAAAAGGGACACAAGAGGGCCCACGGAGTTCAAGACGATGATGCCTTACGAATGCAGATGGTGCGGTAATAAACACGTAGCCAGACAGTGTCCTGCTTATGGGAAGAACTGTGCAAAATGTAAAGGCAGGAATCACTTTGCCAAGATGTGTTTTTGGGAAGAGAAAACTGAAGGTAAAAAGACAGTGCATGCTATTGAGACTGAAGAGACAGGAGCAGAGACTTTGTTTGTTGGAATGGTGCAAAATGAGTCAAAAAAGGGCAAAAATGCTAATGACGTGCACTCTGTAGGACCAAAGGCTGAAGTTTGGATAGCTCCCTTGCTGGTAAATGGCACCATTGTTCCCTTTAAGCTAGATACAGGTGCTAAGGCAAACCTCATAAGTTGGAGTGATGCACGGAATCTCAAAGTACGACCTAAAATACTGAACAAGACAGTGTCTTTGAAGGCATACAATGGACAAAGCATTGAAGCAAAAGGAACGTGTAGGCTGAATGTTAAGGTAAAAAATCACATTCACCCTTTGGCCTTTGTTATAGTGCCTGAAGGACATGAGTCATTGTTGGGGGATAAGGCCTGAGTGGATTTGGGCTTGGTAAAATGAGTCTATACTATCAATGAACTGAACTATGTGCAGAGTGCCCCCCAAGATAGTACAAATCTGACTCATGAGACTATAGCACACAAATATGCAGATGTATTTCAGGGTTTCGGAGCACTGCCCTTTACATACTCCATCAAACTGAGAGAGGATGCACAACCTGTGATTCACACACCCAGGAGAGTTCCAGTGGCTCTCCGTGAAAAACTGAGGAAAGAGCTAGACCGCATGGAGGGACTAGCTGTCATAAAGAAGATTGAGGAACCGACTGACTGGGTAAATTCCATGGTCTGCGTCAATTCAAAGAAAACTGATAAATTGCGTGTCTGCATGGATCCCAAGGACCTTAACGCCAATATCAAAAGAGAGCACTATCAAATTCCAAAGAGAGAGGAAATAGTCAGCGAAATGACAGAAGCGAAAGTCTTCTCCAAGATGGATGCCTCGCATGGTTTCTGGCAGTTGAAACTTGATGAAGAAAGTGCTAAGCTGTGCACTTTCAACACCCCGTTTGGTCGATACTCCTACCAGCGTCTGCCCTTTGGTATTAGCTCCGCCCCAGAAATCTTTCACAGAGCAATGGAGCAAATCATCGAGGGCCTGGAGGGAGTGCGGGTGTATGTGGATGATCTGGTAGTATGGGGCTCCACTCAGGGGGAGCACGACACCAGACTGGAGAAAACACTTCAGAGAATACAGCAGTATGGACTCAAACTAAATAAAGACAAATGTCAGTTCAGTGTCAATGAAATCACATTCCTCGGAGACAAGATCTCTGCAGAGGGGATTCAGCCAGACAAGTCAAAGGTAAAGGCTATACATGACATGGAGAAACCAAAGGACAAGAAAGGGGTTCAGCGGGCCCTTGGCATGGTTAACTACCTAGGAAAATTCATTCCAAATCTAGCAGTGAAAACTGTTCATCTGAGAAAACTGCTGCACCAAGAGACAAAGTTCCAATGGGGACATGAACATGAGAATGAATGGAAGGGGCTGCTACACATTCTAGCAAGTAAACCCCTACTGAAGTTCTTCTGCCCTAAAAAGAGGACGAAAGTGTCCACAGATGCCTCTAAGAATGGATTAGGGGCTGTCCTTCTACAGGAAGATGAAGGAGAATGGCGACCAGTGGCGTATGCGTCATGCTCCATGACGGCTACAGAGTGCCGGTACGTGCAAATCGAGAAGGAGTGTCTTGGCTTGGCATTTGGGTGTGAAAAATTTCATACCTACATCTATGGTCTTCCCAAGGTTATCCTAGAAATGGACCATAAGCCACTGCTAGGGATCGCAAAGAAGAATCTGTGTGACATGTCACCACGGATACAACGCCTAATGATGAGACTTCAACATTACGATTTTGAGCTAACATATGTGCCAGGGACACAAATGTTCATTGCAGACACACAATCCAGGGCTGTACCTTACGCCACACAAAACAGTGAATCAGAAGAGGATGTGGCTCTTTATGTGGATATGGTCTACGCAGCATTGCCCGCCACACAGGAACAACTATCAGTGATAGTCACAGAGACATCAAAGGACCCAGTCCTGAGTAAAGTAATGAGAAATCTTCAAGAGGGCTGGAAGAAAGGGTCATGTAAACAATATTATCACATTCAGTCTGAGCTCTCTGTGGTCAATGGACTACTGCTTAAGCGTGACAGGATAGTAGTGCCCACCTCTATGCGATGAGAAATGCTCAACAGGATACATGAAGGGCACCTGGGTGCAGAAAAGTCAAAAAGGAGAGCACGTGAGGCACTCTACTGGCCAAACATGAACTCTGATATTGACCAGTTGATCAGCGAGTGTGCTACATGTCAGGAGTATCACTACAAGCAAACAAAAGAGCCCTTCATTACCACAGAGCTCCCATCACAACCTTGGGAAAAGGTCAGAACTGATATATTTCACTGTGAAGGAAAAGACTATTTGTTAGTTATTGATTATTATTCCAATTATCCGGAGATGGCTCTCTTGTCCAGTACCACATCAAGAGCTGTGATAACTCACCTGAAGTCAATCTTTGCCAGGCAGGGCATCCTTCTAACCCTGGTCTCTGATAATGGCCCTCCCTATGCCAGTCATGAGTTTCAGTCATTTGCTTCAGAGTATGAGTTTAATCATGTAACCTCCAGTCCGCTCTATCCTCAGGCTAATGGAAAAGCGGAGAAGGGGGTACAGATTGTGAAAAGACTATTAAAGAAAGCAGCACACAGCAAAACTGACCCATATCTGGCCCTGATGTCGTACAGGGCGGGCCCGCTAGCAAGTGGCAAGTCTCCAGCTGAGCTCTTACTGGGTCGGAAAATCCATACACGACTTCCCAGTTATGTCACACCTGACCACAGAGATGAGGTGTGGGCAGACAAGGCTCAGAAACTACAACAGAAACAAAAAACATTTCATGACCGCACAGCCACTACACTAGTGCCTCTACAGGAGAAGGATATAGTTCGCATTGAAGGGCCTGAGTCATGGCCTAAAAGAGCCACAGTTCCACAACAGGTCGCCCCCAGGTCATACAGTGTCATAACAGAGAACGGCAATGTGTTTCGCAGAAACAGGAGGCACCTACTGAAAACCACAGAGACCTTTCAGCCTCAGGAGGACAGAGAGCATGACGAGATGAGGGAAATGCCACAAAGAGACGAGATGAGGGAAATGCCACAAAGTGACGAAGGACACAGTAGTGATAATGTGACAAGGGACCTGTGTGGTACAGACATGAACTTAAGGGATGCAACTGGGGTGGTTCAGCAAACACCTGTTCAGTCACGCAGGTCACAGCGCACCAGAAAGCCTGTAGTTAAACTTGACCTGTAGACAGGGATTAATAAGACTGTAAACAGTTAATGGACTCCTGGGTGTGGGTAAGGTTTATACCTACCTGCAATTAGTTCAACGGTGTAGTTACACTGACTGTTTCTATATGATGTTAACAAGTGTTCCATGTGTTATGTTATGTTATGTTGTTACTGTGTTATGTCTTCATTGAAGGGGGAAGATGTACGGATAACCGTAGCTGCCGTAAAGACAGCGGGGTTTGATTGACAGCTGGTTGACGGCTGACATCATATCTGGGGACGGGATCCTACGCCATCTTGGCCATGCTTGAGGTACTGTACTAGGAGACACAGAGTCAGGACTGAATAAATGGCACTCCACTACAACTGCTTGGGAGACTCGTAATTACGTTATTAAGATAACATTACATCCCCAATGTAGAGGAGACCACATTGCTGCTCACGCTGTCTCCTCTACATTGGGGAGACCAAACGCAGATTGGATGACCGCTTTGTGGAACACCTCCGTTCAGTCCGTAAGGGTGACCCCGAGCTTCCGGTCGCCTGTCACTTTAATTCCCCGCTCCACTCCCACTCGGACCTCACCATCCTCGGCCTCTTGCATTGTTCCACGGAAGCTCAGCATAAGCTCGAGGAACAGCACCTCATCTTCCGATTAGGCACTTTACAGCCTTCCGGACTCAATATCAAGTTCAACAATTTCAGCTCATAACCTCGGCCCCTATCATATTTTTATATATTTTTATCCACACTTTTGGTTTGTGCCTTTACCTTTTTTCTTCTCTCCCACACGGCAGGTGTCTCTCACTCTGCCAGCGCATTTCACACCTCATCTAGAGCCATCCTTTGTCTCTTTACCTGTCCTATTACCATCTCGTCTCACCTTGAATATCTCTTAATGTCTCCTCACCTCTCCCAGACCTTCCCTTTTGTTCTTTCATCCCCTCCCCCATTTCCCAGACCCCTAGTTGCTTCTTAATCTGTTTCATTTCTGCTTTTTTTTCCTCAGTCCTGACGAAGGGTCTTCGACCTGAAACGTTGACTCTGTTTTCTCTCTCCACGGATGTTGCCTGGCCTGCTGAGTTTTTCCGGCGTTTTCTGTTCTTATGTTAGATTTGAACTTCTATTAACATCCCAGGAAGGTCATGGCCATGAACTCAATTGGGAATCACTAATCCACATGATCGGAGACTTAAAAAAAACATCGCACAATGTATAATTGCAACAAAGGATTTTTAATACATACATTTAGATCTTCTCTAACTGTCCATTAATAGAAAGTAATTTAAAATAGTGTAGGAGATGCACAGTACGTGGCCTGGGATATCAGCGATACAGGCCTAGTGTAACATGGACCAGCAAATTGCCTTTCGGGGTGGTGGGGGGAATCTACACCCGAGGGCTGTTCAGGTGATATGAACGATGCACGGGGATATAAGAATGTGTTAAAGATTACAATTTGAATTTTAAAATAAATTTTTTGCACCTCAAAGTGTCAGATAATCAACACCTTGTGATTTTTGGTGTTGTGAAGGAAGTGGGAATAGTTCCTGCATCAGTGTTAGCCATCAAACCACATGAGGAGAAAGAAGCACATTTAACCCAGGGCGACCTGAGTCGGACTGGGACAAGTAGAACATTGTACTTGCGCGGCGGGGTGGGAGGGACAAGAGAGCAAGGAGGTCAGCTTGGCTTTCTCAATAATTACTGTTCTGAAATAATGTAGTAAATTGGTGGAAAATTCATTTCAATCTACCTTGTCAGGGGCTTAAGCAAGGTGAAATTCAAGATATATAGCGTGAGTTGAAGCAGATGGAACAGGAGAAGACTCGTGTGGAGTCTAAACACCAGCTCAGACTTCTTGGGCTGATTGGACTGTTTCTCTGCTGTATATTCTATTTCATTCTACCGAAAATGATCAGGTAATCTGTTTTTTTGGCGGTTTTGGCTGAGGGACAAATGTTGACCAGTCAACTGGTGAGGTCTACAGCCAGAATTTGTACATTGGGCGTGGGAGGGGAGTTGTCGAATGCTGTCCCCAGTCACAGCCATCAGCTAGAGTAGGTAACACTCTCGCCTCTGAGTCAGAAGGTTGCGGGTTCTAAGTCCCACCCCAGCGACTTGAGCACAAAAATCTAGGCTGACACTCCCAGTGCAGAGCTGAGGGAGTGCCGCACTGTCGGAGGTGCCGTCTTTCAGATGAGATGTTAAACCGAGGCCCCGTCTGCTCTCTCAGGTGGACGTAAAAGATCCCTCGGCACTCTTTCAAAGAAGAGCAGGGGAGTTATCACTAAAACAGATTATCCGGTAATTATCACATTGCTGTTTGTGGGAGCTTGCTGTGCGCAAATTGGCTGCCGCGTTTCCTACATTACAACAGTGACTACACTTCAAAAAGTACTTCATTGGCTGTAAAGCGCTTTGCGACGTCCTGAGGTTGTGAAAGGCGCTATAGAAATGCAAGTCTTTCTTTCTTTTCAAGATGGAGAGAAGATGAGGCAAATCAGCAATTATTAGTTAGGTGACACCAAGATTGGGGTTTTAAAAGCCCGTAGATTGGAAGAGGAATGCAAGACTGAGGGAGGGGAAAAGTTCCACAGTTTTGGGGACCTGGGGAAAGAATGAGTCAGCGTAGGAAATGGTGCCATGAGTCTTAATTTCAACAGAGTGAGGATGTAGGGAGAAACTTGTTGAAAGCTAAGGAGGAACAAGGGAGAAAATGCACTTTCCAACTCTCCCTCCAACTCTGGCCTCTTGCGCATCCCCCACTTCCTTCGCCCCACCATTGGTGGCCGTGCCTTCAACCGTCAAGGCCCGAAGCTCTGGAAATCCCTCCCGAAGCCTCTTCTCCTCCTTAAAGCCTACCTTTTTGACCAAACCTTGGTCACCCATACTATCCATCCTTCTTCGGCTCGCTGTCAAATTTTGTTTTGTAACGCTCCTGTGAAGCGCCTTCGGATGTTTTACTACATTAAAAGTGCTATATAAATGCAAGTTGTTGTTGTTTAAAGTTAGGCTCAGGTACCAAAAGCAACAAGAGCAGAGGTGGAAATAGGCGGTCTTAGTGATGGGGCGGATATGTGGTCGGAAGCTCACCTCGGGGTCAAATATGACACCATGGCTGTGAACAGTGTGGTTCAGCCTCAGACAGTTACCAGGGAGAGGGATGGAGTCGGTGGTTAGGGAACGGAGTTTGTGGCGGGGACCGAAAACAATGGCTTCGGCCTTCCCAATATTTAGTTGGAGGAAATTTCTGCTCATCCAGAACTTGCATTTCTATAGCGCCTTTCATGACCACTGTGTTATGTTCATTAATAAATAGGCATTCTTATTATGAACACAGCTAGCTTTTGCTAGACACTTTTATTGAGCACATGTGGACTTGTACAGCATCTTGTAGAGGCTTCCATCTTGACTGCTGCCTTGTGGGTAGCCTAGTGCCTCATGGGTAATGTAGTCTTAATATCATACAGCTGGGTAGTGTAGTCTTATACATACAGCTATATACAGCTCTACGGCTCCACCTAGTGTCCACTATAGAATGACATGCTATTGATCACTACACACTGGACATCTCAAAGCGCTTTACAGCCAATGAAGTACAGTCGCTGTTGTAATGTAGGAAACGTGGCAGCCAGTTTGCGCACAGCAAGCTCCCACAAACAGCAACGTGATAATGACCAGATCATCTGTTTTTTCAGTGATGTCGATTGAGGGGATGAATATTGGCCCCAGGACACCGGGGAGAACTCCCTGCTCTTCTTCGAAACAGTGTCACGGGATCTTTTACATCCACCTGAGAGAGCAGACAGGGCCTCGGTTTAACGTCTCATCCGAAAGACGGCACCTCCGACAGTGCAGCACTCCCTCAGTACTGCCCCTCCGACAGTGCAGCACTCCCTCAGTACTGCCCCTCCGACAGTGCAGCACTCCCTCAGTGCTGCCCTGGGAGTGTCAGCCTAGGTTTTAGTGCTCAAGTTCCTGGAGTGGGGACTGTAGGGGGTGGTGTGTGGGTCAGCTTCGCCTCTGACTTATGAGCGGTTCGAATCGCTCCCACTCCCTTGGTTCTAGACCTGGACTTATTTGGGGATTGTAATGAAATTGCAGCAGACAACTGAATTTGATTCAAGAACTTTGATTTTTATTTGAGAAGGAAAAATACACAACACAATAATCTTAACACTTTAATAAAATGGGGAAACACTTCGACATACACGAGGGGAAAATTACAGTAGACAAATACCTCACCCCTCCCAATCCCACCTTACTAGCTAAGTTGGACTCTAAAGGACCAGGGATAATGCTCGCCAAACGCAGGAATAGTTTGTAGAGTGGGAAAACTTGCAGATCTTTGGTTTCTTCCGAGTTGGTTTCTTGTTGGTCGCGGTGGCCCAGTATTACCTGGTTGGCTTCTGGTAATATTTGGTTGTTGGTTTCGTGCGGCCCTTGGTGCCGCAAGGTGTCCGATGATGTGTTACTTCTTTGAGAGAGAGGACTGCTTCCAGATGCTTGCTTCTGAAGTCGCTGAGTTTCGATGGTGTTTTAAACTTGAACGATGGGTCTCTCCTTTCTTCTCGAACTGGTTGAACTGTTTCTGTTGAACTCCTTCTGCTGAACTGTACTTATCGAACTGTTCGAACCCATCGAACTGATTTCTTGTGAAGACAGGTCTTTAGTTTATACTAATTGAGGCCTGCTTATCTGCCCGCCAAATCAGTCTCGGTTCATTGTTAAATTTTGGGCGGACTCATTAACATTGATTGGTCCCATTTACGACCCGATTTAGGAACAGCTTCTTTCCCAGGGCTGTCATCCTACTGAACTCCACAAATAAACTCTAAAGCCTGCACATCTGCCAATGCACTTTATTATGGTTATGTTTATGTTAATGTATTACAAGCCAAATGTATGCTGAATGTTTAAATGTCTTAATCTAAATGTACACTCTCGGGAGCCGCAAGCCTACATTTCATTGTACTGCACTTGTGCACTAACAATGACAATAAAGTTGATTATTATTATTATTAATTAAACTGGTTCCGGAATGGTCCGTCGAAACCTAAATTGGCTTTAAATGACTGTTTAATCTTTGGTCCGATTAGTAAGTTTTGTCTTCTCCTGCTGGGGCCAGGGTCCCTTTTGTTGATCAGTGGCATGTACTGCATTATGCATACTCTTGATGGCTCTGTAATTTTGGTGGGAACTGCTCTTTCGTAGGCCTATTGTCATTCGTGTGAAATGACTGAGACAGCCCGGAACATTCCCAGACAGTTTGGCCTATGCCAGTACCCAAACTGCTTGTTTTACAGAGGCCCATCCCAACCCCTTTGTCGCAGCCTTTCACAGGCCTGGACATGCCCTTTTAAAATACCCAGCATCCTGGGGTTTTAACTTTAAGCCCCTTTTTGGCCCAACATTCTTTAAAACAGTCCAACAATCTCTTCTTTGGGGTAATCTTCTTGGTTTGAGGGAATCTGCAGAATTTTGCAAACCTTACAGGTCTATGAACCCACAACCTTCTGACCCAGAGGCGAGAGTGTTACCTACTGAGCCACAGCATATGTCGGTCAAGCAGTCTGACAATTTAGAGACAGTGGAGGGGTCGAGAGAGGTGGTGGTACCTCACATACATTTACACTTCAGGAGCTGAACTAAATACTTGATATTAAACTAAGGGCTAATCTAGGACATCAAAATACATCCCATTTACCAGCATGACACTTGTCTGACACATTTCAGCAGCAGCCTATATTATTGTCTCACTTTATTAACAATCTATTTCTCTATTCACTATTGTCACTGAATGTTCTCAATTTGTGACCGATTTTGTTTTAAGAAATGAATTACGAGAAAGCAGAAAATAAAATATCTTGAACATTAATTTATTGTCAGGCTGGATCCATTGCTTTCACTTCTGTACTTGATAACTGGGTCACCGAGTGAGAGGTACTGGGAACCGATACTTGTAAATCACACACGGCTGGATTTCAACAGAATGCTGATGAGAGGCCTCATAACGTCACAGTGAACTGTTTTCTCGGAATGCAAAGGAAAGGGAAATAAATTGCCCCGAACTCCACTGGTTTGTGGTTTTCACGGAAGAATGGATGGAATCGAGGGACCTGATCCCCAAAATACAGGTGAGATTCCCGGAATCCTAAGGAATAAAGAAAGAAGGAACTTGCATTTATAAGGAGCCATATCATGTCCTCAAGACATCCCCATGGCAATTGAACAGCCGTCACTGTTGTTACGTGATCAAACGCGGAAGCCAATTAGCGCACAGCAAGATGCCACAAGCAGCAAACAAGACAACTTGACCAGATAATCTGTCTTTGGCGGGGACGGTTACTGAAGGAATGTTGGGCGGGAATTCCGGGAGAACTCCCCTGCTCTTCTTAGTGCCGTGGGATCGTTAGTATCCACCCAAGAGGGCAGACGGTTTAACGCCTCATTTGAAGGGGTGGCACCTCCGATGGTGCAGCGCTCCCGCGGCACTGCGCTGGGGTAGCAGCCTAGGCATTGCGCCCAATTGCAGAGTGGACTCACTCACTCTCGCTGATATAATTATCGAATGCTAACTGAATAATAACGGGAGGCGGGGGGTGTGGTTTGCCCAGATGAAGGCACAGATTGGAGAGTGTGTGCTCCAGAGAGAGCCGCCAGTTACTTACTTTTGCCCAATGGCCCTAATAATAACAGATGGAATTGCGGAGTGTGATCTCCAAAACACCTATAAAAGAGCAGAATATGGCTTTCTCGGCCATTGTAGCAAGGGGACAGGAGGAAGGAAGGAAAGAAGGAAGGAAGGAGGGAAGGAAGGAGGGAAGGAAGGAAAAGAGGTGGGAGGGAAAGAAAGATAAAAAAAAGGAAAGAAAGTCAGACAGAAAGACTTTCATGATGTCCCAAAGCACTTTACACCCAATGAAGTACTTTTTGAAGTGCAGTCACTGTTGTAATGTCGGAAACGCGGCAGCCAATTGGCGCACAGCAAGCTCCCACAAACAGCAATGTGATGATGACCAGATAATGGGGGATGAAATTCGGTGGGCTGCGCCACCAGTTAGTGCCTAAAGAGGGCACTCAGTAGCTTTAGCGCCACTGGCCACGCCTCCCGCAATATTTAGCTGGGGCGCTAATGGCAGCGTTAGCCTGTTGCGCTGCGCCACCACCGATGATGTCATTGGTGTGCGCAGCGCCCCCCTACCGCCCCAATCACGATATTTGGCAGCAACCGCCTCTGTAGCGCCGCTCGCTAATCGCGCCCGGTTCACGGGGCCTACCTGTGGCGGCAGTGGCGCAAATTAAGGTGGAGGTGCGGGGCGGCCGTTTTTTTCGGCGGCCGCCTGTCAGCACCTCCGTCCCCGGCCTCCTGTTCTCCCCCCGCGGCATTGCCGGCTGTTTTCCGAGAGCCCGGCACTTCTCCTCGGTGCCGGGCTCTTTTGCCGGCACTCGCGATCACTCATCGCGCTGGTGCAGGCCCCTCCCCCTTAAGAAGGGGAGGAAGGCCTGCAGTACCGCAGCGCGCCGTGCCGCAGCGTGTGGCGCTGCGGCACGTTGCGCTGCGATATTCAGTTTCAGCGCCCTAAGAGGGACGCGGAGCGCCTCGAGCCTCGCCCCGTTTCCCTCTTGGGGCGCTCAAGCTGAATTTCCGGCGAACGCTGCTGCTCCGATCGCAGCGCAAAATCTGGCGCCCAGGCGAGCTTGGCGCCCCGTTTGCGGCTCAACCCAATTTCTCCCCCAATTAGTTTTAGTGACGTTAATTGAGGGATAAATATTAGCCCCAGGACACCGGGGAGAACTCCCCCCGCTCTTCAAAAATTGTGCCGTGGGATCTTTTACGTCCACCTGAGAGAGAAGACGGGACCGCGGTTTAACGTCTCATCCGAAAGACGGCATCGCAGGCAGTGCAGCCCTCCCTCAGCACTGCACGGGGCGTGTCAGCCTAGATTTTTATACTCAAGTCTCGGGAGTGGTGTTATGAACCCACAACCTTCATGACTGAGAGGCGAGGGTGTTACCCACTGAGCCACAGCCGACAGTCTCATTTGCATGCGATCAGCATAAGCATTAATTTTCTCGTTCCACAGCAGAAGGGAAGAAATTGAAAGACAAAAAAAAAAAATCGCACGGAAGCAAACAGAATGTGGCTCATTCAGTCACTTAAAAAAAACTGCCTCCTGCCCAGGATCTGTATAAATAAACACAAATTCAACACGAAACCGCCTTACAGGCTCAACACAGCCTAAGGAGTGAAGGGGAAGAAATTTCTACCCATCTTGAATATACCAGAGGAGAGCAGGTGTGTGGTTACTGCTGTGGGATCACAGCTATGTATTAATCAGGAATCACAAGAGCTCCAGACAATCTATGTATAAATAATACATCATTATCAATTTCTCAATGCTCACGGAAGAGGAGACGGGTTTTAATGGCTTGTGCGTTCTGAGTTGAGAAATCACGTTATCTCTTTCTCTCAGTGAAATAATTATCTAATGCTCGCTGAATAATAGGTTACCAACCCCCAGCGTGGCCAGGCTGGGTGGGATTCTGCTCAGGTGGAGAGTAGAAATTGGACGGGCCGAGGTCCGGGGTGACCGCCTGTTTGTTCCGTTCATTACAGCGGGATTGGGAGACAGCCCAGTTCGGATAATTAACCCGGCTCTTCCTTGCTCCCATCCAACGCCCCTTTCTGCCTGCCAGAGGGGTGCTTCCAGCCTTTTAATGGGAACTTCGCAGGAGTGTGGGGTGAGGAGAGGCTCTGAACGGTCTGAAAACACCTCAGCATCTCCTGGTGTTTTGGGGGGGTTCGGCGACTGGTGTGAAAGGGGTGCTGCCCACCTTATTTTACAGGACTAAACTTGGCTTTAAAAGGACCAAGAGATTGCAGGCAGAGAGATAGAGTGAGAGAGGAGACAGAGAGAGGGACACAGAAAAAGGGACAGATAGAGATAAAAAGAAAGGAGAGGCAAAGAACGAGGGAGAGACACAGAAAGAGAAAGAGAGAGGCAGAGGACACAGGGACACATAGACACAGAAAGAAGGAGAGAAATGGAGAGAGAGAGAATGAGAAAGAGGGAAGAGACACAGAAAGAGAAAGATGGAGATAGAGAGAGAAAGACAGAGACAAACAGATCCAGTCTACTCCTGATTGTACAATGGTGTTTCTCAGACTAAAACAAATTACATTTTCCAGCAATTCAAATAAAGCAAACCCAAGACAGTAAGAACTTAGTGTGAAAATACGCAGAATAACCAGGTGATTTGAATTAGGCAAGTCTGAATTATGAGTAGACTGCACATAGACAGGCAGACACAATTCAGACTGAACTGTTGGACAGCGACCACAAGCTGGAGGACTTCCTCTGATCTTTATCTGTAGTGAAATTGTTGCCTTTTTTTTTTATACCGATCGTTATGTTTTCACCACAAGTAGTAGACAGAGGGAAAGAGCCCCGAGCTGAGCGCCCCCTTCCCCCCCAAACCCCCAGTACTCTGAGGCCAATTGCATTGCCCCTACTTCTGTTGCAACTGAGATCAGTAAATTCAGCACAGGCCCGGGTCTGAGCCTGGGACCAGCTCTCTGGCTCGGTGCTCATTTACCCATTACTCTACTGAGGCAAACCTCCATTAAACTTCAGCTCATCCAAAACTCCACTGTCCCGTATCCTAACGCGCACCAAGTCCCGTTCACCCATCGCCCCCTGTGCTCGCTGACCTACATTGGTCCCGGTTAAGCAAAGCCTCGATTTTAAAATTCTCATCCTTGTTTTCGAATCCCTCCACGGCCTCGCCCCCTCCCTACCTCTGTAATCTCCTTCAGCTCCACAACCCCCTGAGATCTCTGCGCTTCTCCAATTCTGGTCTCTTGTTCATTCCCGATTTTAATCGCTCCACCACTGAATCATAGAATCATAGAAATTTACAGCACAGAGAGAGGCCATTCGGCCCATCTTGTCCATGCCGGCCGACAAAGAGCTATCCGGCACAGACAAGATGGGCCGAATGGTCCAGCTCTTGGCCCGTAGCCCTGTAGGTTATGGCACTTGAAGTGCATATCCAAGTACTTTTTTAATGTGACGAGGGTTTCTGCCTCGACCACCCTTTCAGGCAGTGAGTTCCAGACCCCCACCACCCTCTGGGTGAAAACATTTCTCCTCAAATCCCCTCTAAACCTCCAACCAATTACTTTAAATCTATGCGCCCTGGTTATTGACCCTTCTGCTAAGGGAAATAGGTCCTTCCTATCCACTCTATCTAGGCCCCTCATAATTTTATACACCTCAATTAAATCTCCCCTCAGCCTCCTCTGTTCCAAAGAAAACAACCCCAGCCTGTCCAATCTTTCCTCATAGCTAAAATTCTCCAGTCCAGACAACATCCTGATAAATCTCCTCTGCACCCTCTCAAGTGCAATCACATCCTTCCTGTAATGTGCTGACCAGAACTGCACGCAGTACTCTAGCTGCGGCCTAACTAGTGTTTTATACAGTTCAAGTATAACCTCCCTGCTCTTATATTCTATGCCTCGGCCAATAAAGGCAAGTATCCCGAAGGCCTTCTTAACCACCTTATCTACCTGTCCTGCTACCTTCAAGGATCTGTGGACATCAAAGGTCCCTTTGTCCTCTACACTACTCAGTGTCCCACCATTTAATGTGTATTCCCTTTCCTTGTTAGCCCTCCCCAAATGCATTACCTCACACTTCTCCGGATTGAATTCCATTTGCCACTGTTCTGCCCACCTGACCAGTCCATTGATATCTTCCTGCAGTCTACAGCTTCCTTCTTCATTATCAACCACACGGCCGATTTTAGTATCATCTGCAAACTTCTTAATCACACTTCCTACATACAAGTCCAAATCATTGATACGTACCACAAAAAGCAAAGGACCCAGTACTGAGCCCTGGCGGCCGTGCCTTCAGCTGCCTGGGCCCCAAGCTCTAGAATTCCCTCCCTAAACTTCTCCCCCTCTCTACCTCTCTCTCTTCCTTTAAGACACTTACTTAAAACTTACCTCATTGACTAAACTTTTGGCCACCTGTCCGAATATCTCCTTAAGTGGCTTGGTGTTACATGATAACGCTCCCGTGAAGCGTCTTGGGACGTTTTACTACATTAAAGGCGCTATATAAATGCAAGTTGTTGTTGCTGCTGTTGAGGGAGTGAGAAAGGATCTCTTTAAAAATCAAAAGCACACACTTGGCCCTGAAATGACACAGCTGGTTAGTATCATGGGAACACCTGAATCCTGTCATCTAAAATACGTGCCTCTTGTTTTTTTAAGGGAGACGCTAACTCGCCAAGCTCACTTCAGCAGCAACTCCCGGCCCCATCACCTCTGTCACCCTGCAAGACAAAAACAGCGACGCCTTGGGATCACCATCACCTCCAACATCCTCTCCAAAGTCGCACACCAGCCTGACTAGGAAATACATCGCTGGGTCAATAACTCGACGCAACACCATCGTGGGAGCACCATCGCCACAAGGACTGCGGAGGTTCAAGGAAAAAGCCCACCACCACCTTCCCAGGGCGACTAAAGGGATGGGTAATAAATGCTAGCCTCACCCAAATTTCGAGAACAAAGAAAAAAATATTATTTTAAAGGGATTTACGCCGCTGCAAATTAGCAAAGTGAAGTATTTCAGGAAGCATTCATTTCAGGAAGTGTTAGCTTCAGGAAGTGTTAATTTCAGGAAGTGTTAGTTTCAAGGCCTTTGGGGGAGAAATTCAGTATCGTCCCGTTTGGAGCGCAATTATTGGCCGGGCGCAAAGATTAGCGCCTGGCGCTAATTATCGCCTCCGACTGCAAACTTGGCTTCTATCGCCCCTGGAGGTGATGGGAGCGCTAAATCAGGCGCTGCACACCTCTCTTAAGGCGCAAAGGCCAAGGAGCGAGGCGCTACCTGAGCGCTGGCGAAGGTCATGTGATGTCAGTCAGCAATGGAACACAGACACACTGGCGCCGGCCAGTTCTTAAAGGGGAGGGTCGATCTTGCTCTTCATCCACACCCTGCTCATTGCAGCCTTGAATCTCGGCCTGGAGAGACCTGTACATCAAATCTGCTGGAAAGAACAATGGAGAGACCCAGGGAAAGAGCTCAGAGTGCAGCCTCCACAGTCTCTTCTAAATCGATACAAGGAAGGGCAAATCAAAATGAACTTGCAAAGTCTGCTCAGTACCCAAAACTCCTTCACACAGCGTTGAATCTCTCCAGAAGTCTCTCTCTCTCTCTCTCTCTCTCTCTGACTGCGTGGTGCAAAAATGTCACCAACAAAAAAAGGCAGGAAGCGGTCGCCTTTAAATAGCGCTCCCCCAGTCCCTTCCTGACTGCAAAATGCTCCCCTCAACCTGTCGTTGCTAGCGGCAGGCGGTAAGGCAGGGGGCGCCACTCAATATCCGGTCCGGGGCGCTGCGCACTCGACTGACGTCACGATCTGCCGGCGCAGGAGACTGTGGCGGTAGTGTTTAGCGCCGCTGCAAAATGTCTAGTTAATTTCGCGAGCGGCGCAAACATCGCCGCGCCCGGGCGCCAGCTGCTTTGCGCCCCATTAGCGCCCTCTTAAGATGCTAACAGGAGGTGCAAAGCAACCGAATCTTTCCCCCTTTATCTCCTTGGAGAAGTGAGCCATCCAGTGTATCTGCAAAGGGTCTGCACCAGAATGAATGAAAGGTGGTGCACAAGGACATCTGGTGGCTGAACAGACACACTGCAACAGTTCCTCATTGCAGGGACAAAAGCAAAATGCTGCAGATGCTGGAAATGTGAAATAGCAAACCAGAAAACGCTCAACAGGTCACGGTATCATCTGTGGAGAGAGAAACAGGGTCAACGTTTCAGGTTGGTGACCTTTCTTCAGAACCTCTTATTATTGGGAGTTTCTGCTGAAGGTCAGGACATGCCTTACATTCTTTTAACTCTAAAGAAAGTACTTGCGTTTCTGCAACGCCTTTCATGACCTCAGGACGTCCCAAAGTGCTTTACAGCCAATTAATTACTTTTGAATTACAATTTGCGCACAGCAAACTCTCGCAAACAGCGATGTAATAATGATCAGATAATCTGCTTTTTTTTTTAAGTGATATTGATTGAAGGATAAATATTGGCCCAGGACACTGGGGAGAACTCCCCCCTGCTCTTCTTTGAAATAGTGGCCAGGGGATCTTTTCCGTCCACCTGAGAGAGCAGACGGAGCCTCGGGTTAACGTCTCATCCGAAAGACGGCACCTCCGACAGTGCGGCACTCCCTCAGTGTAAGTAGTGTTGGGAGTGTCAGCTTTAGTGTCACACAGCATGATCCCTCCCCCTGTGATCGTGGAGGATGGACTACTCATGTTCCAAACTGAGGTTAACCAGGGTTCCTGGGCGATGGTAAGATGGGGGCTGTGATACTGGATTAGCAGTGTTCAAATCTCATAATGGCAATTTGTGAATTTGGATTTAATAAATCCGGTCATTTGTGGTCTTGTGATGTCCATAAAAACCCAAGTGCTTCACCAATGTCCTACAGAGAAGGAAACCTATCTGGCCTACACGGGATGTTTATCCCACATTGGTATTTCTTCTTCTTCTTAGGCAGTCCCTCGGAACCGAGGATGACTTGCTTCCACATTAAAAATGAGTTCGCAGGTGACTGATGAGTCCAATGCGGGACCTACAGTCTCTGTCACAGGTGGGGCAGACGGTGGTTGAAGGGGCGGGTGGGTGGGGTGCTTGGGTTGACGTGCGCTCCTTGTGCTGCCTGCGCTTGGCTTCCGCTCGCTCCCGGCGAAGAGACTCGAGGTGTTCGGCGCCTTCCCGGATGCTTCTCCTCCACTTTGTGCGGTCTTGGGCCAGGGATTCCCAGGTGTCGGTGGGGATGTTATGCTTTTTCAAGGAGGCTTTGAGGGTGTCCTTGAAGCGTTTCCTCTGCCCACCTGGGGCTCTCTTGCCGTGCCGGAGCTCCGAGTAGCGCGCTCATTTTGGGAGTCTCGTATCGGGCATGCGGACAATGTGACCCATCCATCGGCGCTGATTGAGCGTGGTCAAAGCTTCAATGCTGGGGATGTTGGCCTAAGCGAGAACACGGACGTTGGTGCGCCTATCCTGCCAATGGATTTGCAGGATCTTGCGGAGGCAGTGTTGGTGATACCTCTGCAGTGCTTTGAGGTGCCTGCTGTACATGGTCCATGTCTCTGAGGCATACAGCAGGGCGGGTATCACTGCTGCTCTGTAGACCATGAGCTTAGTGCCGGGTTTGAGGTCCTGGTCTTCAAACACTCTCCTCCCCAGGCGACCGAAGGCTGCACTGGCACACTGAAGGCGGTGTTGGACTTTGTCGTCGACGTCTGCCCTTGTTGACAGTAGGCTCCCGAGGTATGGAAAGTGGCATTTAATACCCTCTTGACGCCACTCATTCACAAAAAGGGCAACTAGAGCTGGGAAATAAATCTGGTCTTGCCAGCATCACCCACTTCTCTTGAGCAGCATTTAATTTCAACACTGGTGGCCTAGTCCCTAATCTCTGGCATTCCCTCCCTGAAGCTTCTCCGCCTCTCTCTCCTCCTTTAAGTCGCTCCTTAAAACCAACCTCTTTGACCAAGCTTTTTGGGCACCTGTCCTAACATCTCCTGATGTGGCTCAGTGTCAAAACCTTTGTCTGATTTACACTCCGGTGAAGCGCCTCGGGACGCTTTACCACGTTAAAGGCACTGGATAAATGCAAATTGTTGCTGTTGAAGTCAACGACATGGTATAAAAAGGAGCGTCCGACTCGTATCTGTCCACTTCCCGCTAGGCGGGTTAGGGTTATACTGACCCCCCACCCCCCTCCGCCCGAGAGTTTTTTACCCTCTGCGTTAGTTCCTCGTTATGCTGTTTTTGTGCATTTCCAGCAGTTTTCTGCTTCTGTTCCAGGCCCATGGGCCCTGCGTTCCGTTCCCCCGCCTCGCCCGGTTCCGTTATAAGGAAAGCAACGGGACACAGTGAAGCATGGTCAGAACTTTTATTTTTTTTTAAGTTAACTTAATAAAAGACAACAGCGCTTTTGACTGGAGCATTCCGCCTCCATCTTTATGTACAGGCCCGTTGGGGGGAAGGGGGGGGGGGCGGGGGTGGTGGAAAAGGAAGACAACACTGCAATATTCAAACTGAATCTCTAAAGCCGATTACGCAGAACCTTCTGGAAAGGTCTAGAACATTCTGAAACGGTACATCAGCAAAGAATGGAGCCCTGGACAGGCAGAACGGACAGCGTCACCGAACATCAGAGGGATTGCCGGTTGATTCAAACTAATGGGGAGGTGGGTGGGAGTGGGGACTGAGGTCGATCATCTGCCTTGATTTTTTACTGAGTAAACTGAATGCAAGGCGGACTAGCCCGTTAACCCTCTGAGTGCTGGAAACCGTCTCCCAAATACGTGAGCCATTCTCAGATCCTGTCGTCTATCTTGTTACCCTCCACCGAATATAGCAGTCTCAGTGGAACAGCCTGGGACATATTGCACTCTCCAATGCCCTGTACATTTGGAAAAGGTGCATCCTTCCCATTCCCTGCTGGAACACTCTCCCCCTGCCCGTAACACTCTCCCCCTGCCCGTAACGCTCTCCCCCCTGCCCGTAACACTCTCCCCCTGCCCGTAACGCTCTCCCCCTGCCCGTAACGCTCTCCCCCTGCCCGTAACGCTCTCCCCCTGCCCGTAACGCTCCCCCCCTGCCCGTAACACTCTCTCTCTCTGCCTGTAACACTCTCTCTCTCTGCCTGTAACACTCTCTCTCCCGGCCCGTAACACTCTCTCTCTCTGCCTGTAACACTCTCTCTCCCGGCCCGTAACACTCTCTCTCTCTGCCTGTAACACTCTCTCTCTCTGCCTGTAACACTCTCTCTCTCCCGGCCCGTAACACTCTCTCTCTCTGCCTGTAACACTCTCTCTCTCTGTCCGTAACACTCTCTCTCCCGGCCCGTAACACTCTCTCTCCCGGCCCGTAACACTCTCTCTCTCTGTCCGTAACACTCTCTCTCTCTGCCTGTAACACTCTCTCTCCCGGCCCGTAACACTCTCTCTCTCTGTCCGTAACACTCTCGCTCTCTGCCTGTAACACTCTCTCTCCCGGCCCGTAACACTCTCGCTCTCTGCCTGTAACACTCTCTCTCCCGGCCTGTAACACTCTCTCTGCCCGTACCGCACTCCCCCTGCCCATAATGCTCTCTCTCTCTCTGCCCGTAACACACTCTCCCCCTGCCCGTAACACTCTCTCTGCCCGTACCGCACTCCCCCTGCCCATAATGCTCTCTCTCTCTGCCCGTAACACACTCTCCCCCTGCCCATAACACACTCTCCCCCTGCCCGTAACACTCTCTCTGCCCGTACCGCACTCCCCCTGCCCATAATGCTCTCTCTCTCTGCCCGTAACACACTCTCTGCCTGCCTGCACCACGCTTTCTTTCTGCCTGTACCGCACCACGCTCGTCCTGCTCGTAACACAGGGGTTAATGTGTCAGAGGGCACCATTTACCAGAGGGACCTGTGTACCACAAGGTGGCAGGTATCAGATGTGAGGAAGGTACTAGAAGAGCTTCCCCAATGGATGGACTCCCCCAACTGGTGGATTCTCCCAATGGATGGACTCCCCCAACTGGTGGATTCTCCCAATGGATGGACTCCCCCAACTGGTGGATTCTCCCAATGGACGGACTCCCCCAATGGGTGGGTTTGGATTTTATAGGGAGGGAGAGCACGGTCAGCCTCAAAGGGTTGAGATGACACCAGACAAAGAAGGAACATTGCAGCTAAATACAAGAACTGTGCTTTTGCTTTTTTTTAAAAAAACATGCTTTAAATACAAAAACAAAATTGAAACTCAGGATGTTCACAGAGTTTGCAGCACAACTTAAGTAACTCATTACAAATGAAATAATAAAATACTGAAACTCCTCAGTGCACTGTAAATATCAGCAATACAAGTCTTCTTTGTTCAGATTGTTGCAATATCTGCTTTCCCTTGGGCCCTGCCATCCCCAGCACGGGGAGGGATAGGCTAACGGAGCTGCAGGATTCAATGAAGTCTCCTGGATGCTCTCTGTTGTGAAGATCGCCTTATCTTTGGGAGGCTTGAGGTTTCATCTCTATATTCAATACTGGATTGGGGAGGGGGGTGTTGGAGGGATAGTTTTAAGATGGTGGTGGGGATGGGGAAAGATATCAAGACCTGAGTTTTAAAGCTTGTTTACGCCCTGCAAAAGTTCATACAAACCCTTAACAATGAAGGCCACCATATCACTGGACAAGAACTGACTTTTCCTTTAACAAAAAACAATGTTTGGTGCCTATTTTGGCCGATAGGGATTTCTGACTGACCTACAGGGAATGTTTTATTCAATCCTTTTTTTCCTTCCTTATTTTCTCCCCTCCACTCCCAAAGGCACTGGCTATTACTGGGGTACCGTTCTACGGACACCAGGGAGGGGAGGGAGGCAAGGGAAGGGAGGTGAGAGGAGGCGAGGGAGGGGAGGGCAAGGGAAGCGAGGAGAGGGGAGGCGGAGGAGGCGAGGAGAGGGAGGGGAAGGGAAGCGAGGAGAGGGAGGTGAGGGAGGGGAGGGGAAGGGAAGCGAGGAGAGGGAGGTGAGAGGAGGCGAGGGAGGGGAGGGCAAGGGAAGCGAGGGGAGGGGAAGCGAGGGGAAGTGAGAGGAGGAAAGTGGAAGGGAGGCGAGGGGAGGGGTGGGGAGGGAAGGGAAGGGGAGAGGGGAGTAATGGGGAGTGGAGGGGTGGGGGGGGAGTAATGGGGAGTGGAGGGGTGGGGGGGGAGGAGAGTGGAGTGATGGCGAGCGGAGGGGAGTGAGGGGGAGGAGAAAGTGGCGATTCAAACATTGATCTTTAATGAGGCTGCAAACTGCCTTGCGTTTGCCCCCAGACCAGGACAAAGTCACTGAAAGGCATCGTGTCACTTGTACAATGACACCCTCATGACGAAAAGTGACACGGGCTCCCCCTCCCCCTCCCCGAATGCACAGAAACACAGAAAGCCCAGCACTTTCCCTTCCACCCCCACCTTTAAACGGGTCCCGCGCAACACAAGAGAAAAAGAAGTGACAGAGGAATCTGTTCGCACTGCGAAAAAACTCTCACTTTCAAAAAATAAAACAGAACAATATTTAACAAAGGTACGGTCTCCCATTTGAAACCAGGTGCATCTTAACCCTTCAAGACCGTTTATATTCGGGAGAATTGAGAACCAGTGATGCATTCCCACCGCCCCCTAGGAACGGCAGGGAAACGCGGAGCGGGGGGGGGGGGGGGGGGGGTTTTGACGTGATTTTTTTTTTTTAAATCTCCATTTAATTTTATAGCGAGTTAAAACGCACAGAGGTCCGTCGCTAGCCTGTGAGATTCACGGAATGAATGACAGAAGGTGCCGTCACTCTATTCTAACGGGAGGCAGTTTTAAGCTAATCCTCCCATCTGATGGGATCCGGTGCAACGCTGGTTTTTTAACCCCCCCCCCCCCCCGGCCGCTCAATTTTACTCTCCTCAGGAGTCAGTGGGGAGTGATATCGGGAGGGGCGCAAAAAAAACGGCGCTCCACCCGATCCCGTGGAATTCCCACCCAACGAGATACGTTAAAATTACACCCCCTACCCGCACCACGTGTCACGTCTGGTGGGTGCAGGAGTGAGGACGAGTTGTGGAGGAGTGGACAATAATTGCTCCAATGGTCTCCACCTTCAAATGCGTTCTCACTGTGTGTGAGAAGAGGATGGGGCAAGGCCGCGATGCCGCTAATAGTCGAACAGCCTGCCAACGCACGCAAGCCTACATTTCGTTGTACTGCACTTGTGCACTAACAATGACAATAAAAGTCGATTTGATTTGATTTGATGTGAGGAATGGCTGCTTGGGCGGGGTGTACCAGGGGCGCCCAGCGCCTGCGGAAACCGTCCGCCCAGCGAGGCCCGTGCCTGTCCTGTCCGGCTCTCCCTCCCTCGGCCACAGACCAGGAATTGAGCTCAGGACCTTTCACGGTCCGTGCGGAAACACATACGCGCACACAGGGGCACGGTGCGGTGCATTTACCGTCTGCGTGCGTGGAAGTTAAAGGGGGAAGGAGGGAGGGAAGAAGTGGGTGAGGGAGTGGGAGAGGGAAGGAGGGAGTGGGAGGGGAAGGGAGTGAGGGAGTGAAGGGAGGGAAGGGAGGGAGGGAAGGAGTGAGGGAGGGAGGGACGGAGTGAGAGAGTGAGGGAGGGAGGGAAGGAGTGAGAGAGGGAGGGAGGGAAGGAGGGAGGGAAGGGAGAAGGAATAAAAAAATAAATTATTCCCCATGTGGCAGAAACAGAGCGACAGAAACCTCTATGAAGGCCTCTAGCCAGCTGAAGCTCTGGGGAGAAGGTAAAGAAGGATCGGGGCGCGTGGAACACCCACCTCTCCTCCACTCCCCCGCCCACAAATTGGTAAATGCCAGCCTGGTTCTCAAAGGGTTAACAGATTCGAAGTAAATTAATTCCTGGCCCCTATGGTCGGGAATGCAGGAAGAGCTGCAAAAAAATTAAAGCAAGATCCAGGAGCCGCCTCCGTCAGTTTTTTTTTCCCCACGGTAAACTCCGGCTGTGCCGCGGAGCGTCATCTCTGCCAGCTGTCCGCGATGCGCATCCGCTTGACGGCGAGGCTGTCCTCGTCGCTGGCCGGCGGCCGGGTCAGCACGATGGGGCACTGGTAGCCCTTGGCGTAATCCTTGGGGTCCTCGCAGGGGCTGCGGGTGCCCTCCAGCCCACTGAGCGCTAGGCGTCCCTCGTGGTGCTGGAACATTCCACCGCCCCCCCCTCCTCCGCCACCACCGTCGCTGTGGGGAGAGGCGCGTTCCGACTTGATGCTGACCGTCTGGAAGGAGGGCAGGGCCAGGCTGGAGCTCTGGCTCAGGTGAGAGTTACCGATTACCCTGGCGGAGAGAGAGAAGCAAAAAAAAAAAATTAGATCGCAGCCAATGCGACCTTTAATTTTGTTTGGGGGTCTGCGGCCCCTTTAACGAGCTGTGCGGCCCATTCAAATTTCCACGCATACATAGGTTATCCTATTGTAAATTCGGCAAGCGGCCTCTGCGGGAACATTGATTGTGGTTAATCTGCAGCTTAACTCTATCTGCCCGCCTTAAGAACATAAGAATTAGGAGCAGGAGTCGGCCATTCAGCCCCTCGCGCCTGCTCCACCACTCAATAAGATCACGGCTGATCTTTGACCTCAACTCCACTTTCCCGCTCGATCCCCAAATCCCTCGATTCCCCTAGAGTCCAAAAATCTATCGATCTCAGCTTTGAATATACTCAACAACTGAGCATCCACAGCCCTCTGGGGTAGAGAATTCCAAAGATTCACCACCCTCTGAGTGAAGAAATTCCTCCTCATCTCAGTCCTAAATTGTCAACCCCTTATCCTGAGACTATGTCCCCCAGTTCTAGACTCTCCAGCCAGGAGGAAACAGCCTCTCAGCATCGACCCTGTCAATCCCCCTCAGAATCTTATATGTTTCAAACCTTGGTTCCATAATCCTTAATCCCCTTGCCTAACAAAAATCTATCAATCTCAGTTTTGACATTTTCAATTGACCCCCAGCCTCAGCAGCTTTCTGCGGGGGAGAGAGTTCCAGATTTCCACTGCCCTTTGTGTGAAGAAGTGCTTCCTGACATCACCCCTGAACGGCCTAGCTCCAATTTTAAGGTTCTGCCCCCTTGTTCTGGACTCCCCCCACCAGAGGAAATAGTTTCTCTCTATCTACCCGATCAACTCCTTTAATCATCTTAAACACCTCGATTATATAGGATATACGGCACAGAAACAGGCCATTCGGCCCAACCAGTCCATGCCGGTGTTTATGCTCCACTCGAGCCTCCTCCCGTCTTTCCTCATCTAACTCTATCAACATAACCCTCTATTCCCTTCTCTCTCATATGCTTGTCTAGTCTGCCTCCCCTTAAATGCATCTATACTTATATTAGATTGCCCCTTAAACTTCTATACCCGAGGGAATACAAGCTCGTCTATGCAACCTGTCCTCGTAATTAATCCCTTTTAGCACCAGTTCGGAATCCATTTATACTTTGTGGAGCGCCTTTGGGACACAACGGAACTGACTGTCCCAGCACTCACGGTGTGAGGAGTTGAGTGGCTGAGTCGGGGCCTGGGAACAGATATTACGGCTGCATATAGCAACACCACAAGTCCTGGCCAGAATGGAGATGATTGGGTAATTCCCCCACCCATCAGGGCTGGAGACGGCCCAACTGTCAGTGACTGGGGCTGATTTTACACACATCATTTGTATTATGTAACTATCCTCCACTCACTGCATTTTATCTGGAGAAATAATCCTGCTATTATTGGGAGGAGTTGCTGCAGTTTTGGTCACGAGTTCTGTTTGCTGTAGTTCGTACAGGCTCTTTTTTTAGCTAGACTCTGTGAGTAGACTTTGTTGGCTTTTGCTGTTTGCTGTAGAATAGGCTGTTTGCTGTGAGTCCTGCCCCCCGTGCCTCCGACTCACTGGCGGATGCAGTGGTGTCAATAGACAATCTGGGTGATTAGCGGCTGAGTGTTTGACTTACCCCAGATGGGGGTGTGCCGACGGTTGAAGGTCGCCCTGGTGCTGATGGTGGTGTTGGTGTTGCCGCAGTTGCCAGATGGCTGTCTGGTCCTGATGGACTCCGCCCGGCGAGTTGTACACAGAGACAGAAGAAGCGTTGTCGTTAAGCGAGTAACCTGCAGATCACCAGGGAACAGGAAAGGGATGGCGTTTAATTATACAAAGTGGGGAATCCTAGTAGGTGTATGCGAAATAACAACAGAAAATGCTGGGAAAAACTCAGCAGGCCAGGCACCATCCGTGGAGAGAGAAACATAAAAAACATAGAAACATAGAAGATAGGAGCAGGCCATTCAGCCCCTCAAGCCTGCTCCGCCATTCAATGAGATCATGGCTGATCATCCAAACTCAGTACCCTGTCCCTGCTTTCTCCCCATATCCCTTGATCCCATTAGCCTTAAGAAATATATCTAACTCCTTCTTGAATATATTTAATGAATTAGCCTCAACTGCCTTCTGTGGTAGAGAATTCCACAGGTTCACCATTCTCTGGGTGAAGAAATTCCTCCTCATCTCTGCCCTAAATGGCTTACCCCTTATCCTTAGACTGTGACCCCTGGTTCTGGACTCCCCCACCATCGGGAACAGCCTTCCTGCATCTAGTCTGTCTAGTCCTGTTAGAATTTTGTAAGTTTCAATGAAACAGAGTTAATGTTTCAGGTCGAAGACCCTTCGTCAGAACTGAGAAAAAAGCAGGTAATGAAATGGGTGAAAAAGCAAGTTTGGGGGCTGGGAAATAGGGGAGGGGATGAAAGAACAAAAGGGAAGGTCAGTGAGAGGTGAAGAGACATTAAGAGATATTCAAGGCGAGACGAGATGGTAATAGGACAGGTAAAGAGACAAAGGATGGCTCTAGATGAAGTGTGAAATGCGCTGGCAGAGTGAGAGACAGCTGCCATGTGGGAGAGAGGGAAAAAAGGTAAAGGCACAAACCAAAAGTGTGGATAAAAAATATATAAAAATATAATAGGGGCCGAGGTTATGATCTGAAAAGGTGTATGCAAGGTTGAAGCAACTTTAGAACAAGCAAGTTGTTGTGATCTGGAACGCGCTGCCTGAAAGGGAGGTGGAAGCAGATTCAATAGTAACTTTCAAATGGGGAATGGGATAAATACTTGAAAAGGAAAAATTTGCAGGGCTCGTGGGGAAAGAGCAGGGGGGAGTGGGGCTAATTGGAGAGCTCTTTCAAAGAGCTGGTACAGGCACGATGGGCTGAATGGTCTCCTTCTGTGCCGTGTCATTCTATTTATTGAATCAGTTAGCTGCGATTCAGCGGGTAACACACTTGCCTCCGAGTCAGAAGGTTGTGGGTTCTAAGCTCCACTCCAGAGACTTGAGCACAAAATCTAGGCTGACACACCCAGGGCAGTGCTGAGGGAGTGCCGCACTGTCGGAGGTGCCGTCTTTCGGGTGAGACGTTAAACCGAGGCCCCGTCTGCTCTCTCAGGTGGATGTAAAAGATCCCACGGCCACTATTTTGAAGAAGAGCAGGGGGAGTTCTCCCCAGTGTCCTGGGGCCAATATTTATCCCTCAAACAACAACAAAAACAGATTCTCTGGTCATTATCACATTGCATTTCCTACATTACAACAGTGACCACACTTCAAAAAGTACTTCATTGGCTGTAAAGAGCTTTGGGACGTCCTGAGGTTATGAAAGGCGCGATAGAAATGCAAGTCTCTCTTTTCCCATCTCCGATATTTTTATAACTTCAAAAGTGTTCAAAGAAAATGAAATAAACACACAACTTTCTTTTTAAGGCCTCTATGATTTTTCTCCCGGGATGTTGCTCGCAGCCAGTGTCCTGGAGATTGGTCATTAATTCCGGGAGACTCCAGGCCAATGCTGGAGGGTTGGCAACTAAGGAGACAGTACCGCTCGGAACCAGGCCGCAGCTGCACCATCTCATTTAGATGAGGTTACACGAGGTACTGGAGCAGGCCATCGACAGGGACAAGATTAAACAGGGTTGGAGTAGCAAGACCGGCATTTAGGTTTCCCTTTAACGGACTCCCCGCCGCTCGATGTGAACAGTAAAATCAGACTCCGCAGCAGCAACGATCCAATTCTCCGACATTTCCCCACTGCGTTCTGAGATGAGGAGAAATTTCTTCACTCGAGAGAGAATGAACGAACGAACTTGCATTTGTGCAGCGCCTTTCACGACCTCAGGACGTCCCAAAGCGCTTTACAGCCGACGAAGTACTCTTGAAGTGTAGTCGCTGTTGTAATGTGGGAAACAATACCCCAGGGGGCTGTGGGTGCTGAGTCGTTGAGTATATTCAAGGCTGAGATCGAGAGATTTTTGGACTCTCGGGGGAATCGAGGGATATGGGGATCGAGCGGGAAAGTGGAGTTGAGGTCAAAGATCAGCCATGATTTTATTGAATGGCGGAGCAGGCTCGAGGGGCCGGATGGCCTACTCCAGTATGATTTGGACAGGTTGGGTGATTATACTGCATCTGCCATGCATCTGCCCAATGTGGATAAATGCGAGGTTATCCACTTTGGTGGCAAAAACAGGAAGGCAGATTATTATCTGAACGGCAATAGATTGGGAGAAGGGGAAGTGCAACGAGACCTGGGTGTCCTTGTGCACCAGTCGCTGAAGGTAAGCATGCAGGTGCAGCAGGCGGTTAAGAAGGCAAATGGTATGTTGGCCTTCGTAGCGAGAGGGTTCGAGTACAGGAACAAGGATGTCTTGCTGCAGTTGTACAGGGCCTTGGTGAGACCACACCTTGAGTATTATGTGCAGTTTTGGTCGCCTTATCTGAGGAAGGATGTTCTTGCCATGGTGGGAGTGCAGCGAAGATTCACCAGACTGATACCTGGGATGGCAGGAATGACGTATTAGGAGAGATTGGGTCAATTGGACTTATACTCACTGGAGTTTAGAAGAATGAGAGGGAATCTCATTGAAACTTATAAAATTCTAACAGGACTAGACAGACTAGATGCAGGAAGAATGTTCCCGATGGCGGGGGAGTCCAGAACCAGGGGTCACAGTCTAAGGATAAGGGGTAAGCCATTTAGGACAGAGATGAGGAGGAATTTCTTCACCCAGAGAGTGGTGAACCTGTGGAATTCTCTACCACACAAGGCAGTTGAGGCCAATTCATTAAATATATTCAAGAAGGAGTTAGATATATTTCTTAAGGCTAAAGGGATCAAGGGATATGGGGAGAAAGCAGGGACAGGGTATTGAATTTGGATGATCAGCCATGATCTCATTAAATGGCGGAGCAGGCTCGAGGGGCCGAATGGCCTACTCCTGCTCCTATCTTCTATGTTTCTATGTTTCCTGCTCAATGTTCCCTGTAATTTTTTTGGGGCTGCGCGGCCCATTCAAAATACCATGCATGCACGGTTTCGATTGAAAAGACAGCAAGCCGGCTGCACGGGACCCCTGGAGCGCGATGCAGCCGTGCAGCCTACAGGGAACATTGCTCCTGCTCCTATGTTCTTATGCTGGCAGATAACAGGATTGAGTTGTACTGGCCTCACTCAACCATGAGGTGGCAATACGAAACAACAGGTCTGAGCAGGACCAGTAAAGGCACATCAAACCTCCGCTTAACACTGAGCACGGCCACAGTTAAAACTACAGCGTGCAGCCAATGTCTGGGTCGTGCTCACTTCTCAGATCTGGGTTACAAAGCATCACACAATGAGTGCGGCCACAAAGGAACTCTGTGTCTATGCTCTCTGCTCTCTGGGAAGCTAATTATAAACAGTTACGAGCCTGCGGGCAACAGCAAGCGTATTCCGTTAAAATAAAAAGGTTCTACTTCAGCCCAGAGAGATAAGCAGAAACGTCCGCTCTATCTTACGGCTGTAAGGGTCCACTGTGAGATGAATTTCAACACACCCACTCCCAGTTCTAGCATTGAGTGCTCAAAGACGTAAAACGACTCCTAATTTAGCCCAAATTGACAATCTTGGCAAGTGTCTCGTTGCACTCTGTGGGACCTTGCTGTGCGCAAATTGGCTGCCGTGTTTCCTACTCAGCGAAGCTGCAGAATGGCTGGTGGTGGAGGCAGTAAGAGCAGTCACACTACTGGCACTATTCTGAGGTTAGAGCTCTATTATGGGCGCAGCCTTGAGGGAGCTTTACTCTGTATCTAATCCGTGCTGTACCTGCCCTGGGAGTGTTTGATGAGACAGTGTAGAGGGAGCTTTACTCTGTATCTAACCCGTGCTGTACCTGCCCTGGGAGTGTTTGATGAGACAGTGTAGAGGGAGCTTTACTCTGTATCTAATCCGTGCTGTACCTGCCCTGGGAGTGTTTGATGAGACAGTGTAGAGGGAGCTTTACTCTGTATCTAACCCGTGTTGTCCCTGCCCTGGGAGTGTTTGATTGGACAGTGTAGAGGGAGCTTTACTCTGTATCTAACCCGTGCTGTACCTGCCCTGGGAGTGTTTGATGGGACAGTGTACAGGGAGCTTTACTCTGTATCTAACCCGTGCTGTACCTGCCCTGGGAGTGTTTGATGGGGACAGTGTAGAGGGAGCTTTACTCTGTATCTAACCTGTGCTGTACCTGCCCTGGGAGTGTTTGATGAGACAGTGTAGAGGGAGCTTTACTCTGTATCTAACCCATGCTGTACCTGCCCTGGGAGTGTTTGATGGGACAGTGTAGAGGGAGCTTTACTCTGTATCTAACCCGTGCTGTACCTGCCCTGGGAGTGTTTGACGGGACAGTGTAGAGGGAGCTTTACTCTGTATCTAACCCATGCTGTACCTGCCCTGGGAGTGTTTGATGGGACAGTGTAGAGAGAGCTTTACTCTGTGTCTAACCCGTGCTGTACCTGCCCTGGGAGTGTTTGATGGGACAGTGTAGAGGGAGCTTTACTCTGTATCTAACCCCGTGCTGTACCTGCCCCGGGAGTGTTTGATGGGACAGTGTAGAGGGAGCTTTACCCTGTATCTAACCTCTGGAAGAGAAAATCATGTGGATAGAGCAGCCAGTTCGTTATCACCCATTTTACATGCGCCAAAAGTTAAAACTACCCCAGAATGTGCACACAGCTGCAAACAGCAATGTGATAATGACCAGATAATGTTTTTTTTTTTTTTTAGTGATGTTGGCTGAGGTATAAATATTGGCCAAGTCACTGGGGAGAACTCCCCTGCTCTTCTTTGAAATAGTGACCGTGGGATCTTTTACGTCCACCTGAGAGAGCAGACGGGGGCCTCGGTTTAGTGTCTCATCCGAAAGACGGCACCTCCGACCGTGCAGCACTCCCTCAGCACTGCACCGGGAGTGTCAGCCTGGTGACCTAAGTGCTCAAGTCTCTGGGGTGAGGTTCGCAGTGTCACTCTTGACTCAGTGTCAGGAGTGCTACCAGCTGAGCCAAGCCGACACTGAAGGCACTGGGGTATAACTCCGCTAGCTCTGGCTATCTTCCATCAGCTTTGCCGCACCAGGGCCCATACGGTGGGTGTTGGCAGCCTGTTTTGAGCGGTGTGTTACAGATGATCTAATTCTAGTACTCTGTTGTTGCCCTGCCAGAGATCAGCCAACTCAGTACAAGTCACCAGACTGATACCTGGGATGGCAGGAATGACGTATGAGGAGAGATTGGGTCGATTGGGCTTGTACTCACTGGAGTTTAGAACAATGAGAGGGGATCTCATTGAAACATAAAATTCTAACAGGACTGGACAGACTAGATGCAGGAAGGATGTTCCCGATGGCGGGGGAGTCCAGAACCAGGGGGTCACAGTCTAAAGATAAGGGGTAAGCCATTTAGGACAGAGATGAGGAGGAATTTCTTCACCCAGAGAGTGGTGAACCTGTGGAATTCTCTACCACGGAAGGCAGTTGAGGCCAATTCATTAAATATATTCAAGAAGGAGTTAGATATATTTCTTAAGGCTAAAGGGATCAAGGGATATGGGGAGAAAGCAGGGACAGGGTACTGAATTTGGATGATCAGCCATGATCGCATTGAATGGCGGAGCAGGCTCGAGGGGCTGAATGGCCGACTCCTGCTCCTATCTTCTATGTTTCTATGTTAGGTCAAAGGGCAATCAAGCCTGGGATCTTCCTGCTCACAGAAGGATGCACTGACCCGTTGACCTGTTGGGGGTTGCCTCATGAATCATCTTCAGAGCTTTGTAATGTGGGAGTGGGGGGCGGGGGGGGGGGGGGGGGCGGCGGAAACAAACACAACCGGGTAGACCGACAGCCTCAAAGTAATCAGTGAATATTCTTACCACTTAAGCCGGAGGAGTAACCCCCTAATCCATGGCCAGTCAGACTGGGGGTTGCCATGGTAACCATCGGTGAGGTGGGCTGCAGAGCTGACGTGTTCGTTCTCTGGTGAGAGAGAGGAGGAGAAAAAAAACAAAAACAAAACAAAAAATATTGCACATTAAACCCTTCAAATGACAGAATATTTGTTTGGTTTCCTGCATAATTTGTGTGTGAAATTCTCTATCCAAAATGAGCACAAAATCCAGGCCGACACTCCCGGTGCCAGTGCCGAGGGTGTGCTGCACTGTCGGAGGTGCCGTCTTTCGAAATGAGACGTTAAACTGAGGCCCCGTCTGCCCTCTCTCAGGTGAACGTAAAAGATCCCATGGCCACTATTTTGAAGAAGAGCAGGGGGATTTCTCCCCGGTGGCCTGGGGCCAGTATTTATCCCTCAATAAACATCACTAAAAACAGATTATCTGGTCATTATCGCATTGCTGTCTGTGGGAGCTTGCTGTGTGCAAATTGGCTGCCGCGTTTCCTACATAACAACAGTGACTACACTTCAAAAAGTACTTCATTGGCTGTAAAGCGCTTTGAGACGTCCTGAGGTCGTGAAAGGCGCTGTAGAAATGCAAGTCTTTCTGTAAACAATGAAGTGTAGGAATAAATGGCCAATCGATCGTAATTAAGGTCTCACCAGCGAAGCAGCCATGTTCCTGGAGCCAGTTGAGACAGCATGCATTTCACCTCTTCGGTTGTCGGGGCCAAGGTTCACAGGGGTCGGGGACCTTGTCGCCATGGTTCTATTGAGGTTGCCAGGGGAGACCAGCATCCCCGGTGAGACGTGGGTGTTCAAGTAACCAGCACCTGTCACATTAAAAAAAAGCACAAAACAATATACGGTGATGAATAAACAGGAAACTAGATTTGACCACACTCACATTGCAGGTTGTTCTTTGAAACTCTTTTCGGAATCTGGGTGAATGGTCAAGGCCCACAGAGTGCAGGACAGCGTCAATGGTGAAAACAGTAGGTGAGGAGGATCGAGAAGTGGTGGTTAGGTGCAGCATCAAGCTTGAGTTTTAAAATCCTGTAGATTGTAGGTGGAAGAGAAGGTAAAATCTCCTCCAGTCCCACAACCCTCCGAGATCTCTGCGTTCCTCCAACTCCATCCTCTTGTTCATCGCCCCATTCCTTCGCTCCACCATTGGCGGCCGTGCCTTCAGTTGTCTGAGCCCCAAGTCTGGAATGACCTCCCTAACCCTCTCTGCCTCGCTACCTCTCTCTCCTCCTTGAAGTCCCTCCTTAAAACCTCTCTCTTTGACCAAGCTTTTGGTCACTTGTCCTAACATCTGCTTCTCTGACCCCCGAGACGTTAACTCTGTTTCTCTCTCCACAGATGCTGCCGGACCTGCTGAGTGTTTCAGGCTGATTACGCTGTGAAGGGCCTTGGGATGTTTTACTACATTAAAGGCGCTATATAAATACAAGTTGTTGCTGTTGTAGTAGGAGTTCACAGTTATGGGCTCCAGGTGCAATAATTTGAGTTTACAGGGAGGAGGAAGAGCCTGGTAGAACAAGGTTTTTTTTAATAAATTGATTCCCGGGATGTGGGCCTCACTGGCAAGGCCAGCACTTACCGCCAAATCAAATCAAAATCAAATCAACTTTTATTGTCATTGTTAGTGCACAAGTGCAGTACAACGAAATGTAGGCTTGCGGCTACGTTCCAACGTTCCCTAAAAGCTGTGCAGCAGTTTGCCTGACCTGCTCGGCCCGGGACCGGCTTTCTCAATGTTAAGTTGCGCGCGAATGGGCCACGCACCCCAAAAGAAACGTTAGGGGGCACATTTCTCATTGCCCAACCCTAGTTTCCCTATCTCGTCTCACCTTGAATATCTCTTAATGTCTCTTCTTTCATCCCCCCCCCCTCCCCCCATTTCCCAGGCCCCCAAACTGGCCTTTTAATCTGTTTCATTTCCTGCCTTTTTTCCTCAGTTCTGACGAAGGGTTTCGACCCGAAACGTTAACTCTGTTTCTCTCCCCACGGATGTTGACCTAGCCTGCTGAGTTGTTCCAGCATTTTCTGTTGTTATTTCTAGTTTCCCTGACCTGAGTGGGCCACTTCAGGGGGGCAGTTGAGAGTCAACCACGTTGGGTTTGGGACTGGAGTCACCTATAGGCCCAGACCGGGTAAGGACGGCAGGTTTCCTTCCTCTGCAGGGACATCAGTGAACCGGTTGAGTATTTTACAACAATTCCACAGCTTCACGGTCACATTTACTGGGAGCAGCCATTTTATTTCCCTCCTTTTTAAAACTGAATTCAAATTCTCAAACTGCCACGGTGGAATTTGGACTTGCGTTCCCTGGATTACCAGCCCGGACCTCCGGATTACCAGTAACACAACCACTACACTGCCGTACCCTAATTTGGGGTTCAGAGCTGACCTGTGCGTGTTTGATGCTGACACCCTGCGCCCAAAATAGAAGGTGTTTCATTTGGCAGCACGAACATACCCGACCCCCAACGAGCACACCACAGTAATGCTGCGTGAAGCCGTAGGGACAGCAGTCTTAAATTCAACTGAGTTGGCCTGATCCCAACTAGGCCTTCAGCCACTGTCTGGGTTTACACACAAAAATAGAAAGACTTGCATTTCCACCGTGCCTTTCGCCACCTCAGGACGTCCCAAAGCTCTCTCAAAGCCAATAATGTACTTTTGAAGACTTTTGTACTCACTGTTGTAATGTAGGAAACGTGGCAGCCAATTTGTGCACAGCAAGATCCCACAAACAGCAATCTGGTAATGACCAGATAATTTGTTGATGTTGGTTGAGGGTTAAATATTGGGGACACCAGGGAGAACTCCCCCCTGCTCCTCTTCAAAACAGAGGCCTTGGGATTTTTTACGTCCACCTGAGACAGCAGACGGGGCCTCGGTTTAACGTCTCATCTGAAAGACGACACCTGCGACAGTGCAGCACTCCCTCAGCACTGCACTGGAGTCTCAGCCTAGATTTCTGTGCTCAAGTCTCTGGACAGGGACTTGAACCCACGACCTTCTGACTCAAGAGGCGAGAGTGCTGCCCACTGAGCCACGGCTGACACAGAAAGACCATTTGAGCTAAGGCTGCACAACGCTGCCATTGATATCATACAGCACAGAAGGAGGCCATTCAGCCCGTCATGCCTGTGCTGGCTCTTTGAGAGAGCCGCCCAATTAGTCCCATTCCGCCTGCTTTTTCCCCACAGCCCTGCAATTTTTTCCCTGTGTCGTCACCAATGAAACTGTCACCCCAGTAAAGAATCATAAAATGGTTACAGCACAGAAGGAGGCCATTCGGCCCGTCGAGCCCGTGCCAGCTCTCTGCAAGAGCACTTCAGCCAGTCCCGCTCCCCCGCCCTTTCCCCGTATCCCGGCAAATTTTTTTCCTTTCAGGTACTTATCCAATTCCCTTTTGAAAGCCACAATTGAATCTGCCTCCACCCCCCTCTCAGGCAGTGAATTCCAGATCCTAACCACACGTTGCGTAAAAAAGTTTTCCCTCATGTCGCCTTTGGCTCTTTTGCTAATCACCTTAAATCTGGGTCCTCTGGTTCTCGACCCTTCTGCCAATGGGAACAGTTCAGACCCCCTCATGATTTTGAAGATAAATCTTAGGGTAGCGATACTGGTTTAAAGATGCCTCCGTCTGTTGGCCTGTGGCTTGGGGCGTTATCCGAATCCCTCGATTTGTGAAGCTACATTTCTTTTGATGATGGATGAGAGAGGTAGGGGGCAGGTTCTGGTCAGCAGTGGGATGCAATATCGAAGTACAAAGGTGAAGCTGAGACGGTAACTCACCACAAGTCACAAGTGGGTTATGGTCACCTGTATGTCTCGGCACTGGCTCAGACATATCCTGTGCTTAAAATACTTGCACAATGACTGCCATACTCAGCTTGATATTCATTTGTTTAGACTTAGGTATCGCTTATTCTATACATAAATAACCCGAATCCCTCGATTAGATTCCAGCCTGTAACTCACTCCCGGGTATCTGTTATTCCATATATAAACCCCCTGAACCCCTCAATTAGATTGCAGCCTGTAACTCCCAGGTATCCATTTTTCTCTGTATAAATTATTTTAATAGCAATTAACTGAAAGCAGATATCACGATAAAGGGAGTTTGTATGGGACTGTGGTCAATCTTATTAAGGTGTCCCCTTTAACACTTTGATTTGAACTATTTTCATGGTCACTGCATCATTGGTTTATCATTTTTCTAAATCATGTTAAGTAAAGTGTCACAGTCGTGTCAGGTTTGCCATGGGGAGTACGCCATGCTCAGCACCAGTCCCCCACCCCCCACCGCCACAGCATGCTCCCACTAGACAGGTGACCCACCTGCATTTATCGATGGCCTTAAAATTCCAACCCTTGACGCCTCCAACCTGTGCTCGCTGACCTACATTGGCTCCCGGTTAAACAACGCCTCGATTTCAAAATTCTCAGCCTTGTTTTCAAATCTCTCCATGGCCTCGACCCCCCTCCCTATCTCTGTGACCTCTTCCAGCCCCACAACCCTCCGAGATATCTGCGCTCCTCCAATTCTGGCCTCTTGAGCATCCCCCGATTTCCATCGCTCCACCATTGGCAGCCGTGCCTTCAGCTGCCTGGGCCCCGAGCTCTGGAATTCCCTCCCTAAACCTCTCCGCCTCTCTCTCCTCCTTTAAGACGCTCCTTAAAACCGACCTCTTTGGTCAAGCTTTTGGTCACCTGTCCTAATATCTCCTTATGTGGTGCAGGGTCAAATTCTGTTTGATAATCGCTCGTGAAGTGCCTTGGGATGTTTTACTATGTTAAAGACGCTATATAAATTCTAGTTGTTGTTTTCAGGGACGCCAACCCTCCAGGAATGGCCTGGAGTCTCCAGGAATTAAAGATTAATCTCCGGGACTCTAGCTGCGCGAAAACCCCAGGACAAACAATCATAGGGGCGTTACAAGAAATTGTGGTTTAAAAGCTTTCTTTGAACACTTTTGTTTATGAATTTTTTTAAAATATTGGACTTGGCAGGGGGAAAAAAAGGCCGTTTGACTGACTGACTGACTACCCAGCATCATCCAATTGGGCAATGAAGAGTCTGTTTGCTTTCATAGAAATATAGAAACACAGAAGATAGGAGCAGGAGTAGGCCATTCGGCCCCTCAAGCCTGCTCCGCCATTCAATGCGATCATGGCTGATCATCCAAACTCAGTACCCTGTCCCTGCCTTCTCCCCATACCCCTTTATCCTTAAGAGATATATCCAACTCCTTCTTGAATATATTTAATGAATTGGCCTCTACTGTTTTCTGTGGTAGAGAATTCCACATGTTCACCACTCTCTGGGTGAAGAAATTCCTCCTCCTCTCTGTCCTAAATGGCTTACCCCTTATCCTTAGACTGTGACCCCTGGTTCTGGACTCCCCCGCCATCGGGAACATCCTTCCAGCATCTAGTCTGTCCAGTCCTGTCAGAATTTTATAAGTTTCAATGAGATCCCCTCTCATTCTTCTAAACTCCAGTGAGTATAAGCCCAATCGACCCAATCTCTCCTCATACGTCATTCCTGCCATCCCAGGTATCAGCCTGGTGAATCTTCGATTGGCGGTGGGAAGGCGGGGCGCTGCGATGGTGGACATGTCGGGTGACCAATGGCGAGAGAGTGGGGGTGGGGCGGCTGGAGGCAGGAGGTCATGCGATGAAACCTCCAGAAATCCGTCCAACCAGAGTTGGCGACCCTACATGGCCTTCGTCGGTCGAGGTTCTTTAAAAAAAAAAATCTATTAATTCACGGGATGCGGACGTCTCTGGCAAAGCCAGCATTTATTGCCCATCCCTAACTTCCCTCGAGAAGCTGCTCCCCGTTCATGCATCCCCTTCGTTCGTGGCCTCACCAACTCTGCAATGGTGGCTGAGGCGGGATTCAATTTTGTCCCCTCTCGCTTCCCTTGCAAGAAAACGGGAGACTAGCGTCGAATCCCAAAAGGGAACACTTATCATGTGGCAGGATTATCCCTGGCTCCATACAGCAAGTGAGAGCGTCTTTTAAAATAGAATATTGGTCCCATAGCATTTTTTTACCCCCCCTCCCCCACCCCCCCGCCACTCCTGAGAGAGAATCCTTAGCTTCCACTTGGCAACTGGGATCCGGCTCTGCACCTGCAATTCTTACTGTGTGGGAAATCGCACTTCAAAAAGGCCCAGATCTCATCACTCCACTGCACAGCATGTCACAGCATTCCTGAGAGCAGCCCCTCAAAGCAAGATCGCGGGGATGATGGCGCGTAGCAAAACATTAGCGAGTAACACTGACTTAGAGCTCGGGCCCACATGGAGGATAAGAGGCAGCGTACAGCATGACATAGCTCACACTAAACCCCTTTGTACATTACAAACAAAACCCACTTCCAGCACACACCACGGCTCTGTGGCTGCCATCACAGGCTTCGGCCTACTCAACACCCCGCAGCAGTCGCGGTATTACACTCCACTTCCATCTAGGAATGGAAAATATTTGTAAGACAGAATTGACACTTGTGAGAACTCTGGATTCCCCCCCCAGTACTTTGCGAAAACTGTCACGGTTTCTATTTTTAATAATCGTCATTTGCTGATTTCGTGGGCAGTAGATTTTGTCCAGATTTTCCGTTTCCATAGTTACTATACCGCTTCTCCTTTTTTTGTGTTGTTCAAGTCAAAAACTCATGCTGATGCAAGATAGATATTTAGTGACAGAGGTAGCAGTTCAAAGTCTTGAGGAGCTTTCCCTCATTTCCACAAAACACCAAGTACAGGAAACTTTTGATTTACCGGCACCTAAATAACCGGAAATCTTGGTTAACCGGCAAAATTCAGGAGTAGGTTCAGGTAAGTTTTATTACTTGCCTTCCTCCATCTGTTGCTGTGCAAGGGTGTGGCTGCAGCTGTTGCTAAGCTACAGAGACGCTTGGAACTTGTGGCCATTGTTCTGAACCTGTTGCTAAGCAACAGGGTTTGTTGCTTTATACGGAGCTCTCAGCTCCGTATCTTTTACTATAGCTTTCGGTTATCCGGAATTGTTGATGAACCGGCACCACGTCGGTCCCGTCTAAAAAAAAGTTTCCTGTAGTTTGATAGATTTTTGGGCACTAAGGGAACCAGGGGTATGGGGTAGTATGGGAGAGTGGAGTTGAGGTAGAAGATCAGTCACGATCTTATTGAATGGCGGAGCAGGCTCGAGGGGCCAAATGGCCGACTCCTGCTCCTATTCCTTATGTTGTAGTTCACCCTCATTTACAGAACCGAGGATCGGAGAAGGAAAGAAAATGTTTCAGAGTTTGGGTTCTCTTTTCCAAAAGAAAGACTTGTATTTTTACCCCGTCTTTCAAGACCTCAAGACGTCCCAAAGCGCTTTACAACCAATGAAGCACTTCTTGAAGTGGAGTCACTGTTGTAATGTAGGAAACACGGCAGCCAATTTGCGCACAGCAAGCTCCCACAAACAACAATGTGATAATGACCTGATCATCTGTTTTAGTGATGTTGATTGAGGGATAAATATTGGCCCCAGGACACCGGGGAGAACTCTCCTGCTTTTCTTCGAAATAGTGGCCACGGGATCTTTAACGTACACCCGAGAGAGCAGACGGAGCCTCAGTCTAACGTCTCATCTGAAAGACGGCACCTCAGACAGTGCAGTACTCCCTCAGCACTGCACTGGGGTGTCCTAGTACCAGAACAGCATAATGCTGTTGCTGGGAACAATTGTGCTGACGTTCAGAGTAACAGTACAAGATTGTAGGCATACTAGAACTGGAAATAACATTACTAGACCTGTAGGGGACCTGGAATTGGGAGGTTCTTTGGCAGCACCTCCCAAACTCACTGTGGTAAACCACTGTTATACCTGTCTGTGTCTGTATATGTATTCCACTAGGTACAGGTCTGGACATGCCTCAGCTGACTCCTCCCACTGTTCCAGGTATATAAGTGACTACCTCCCAGTCCCTTAGTATTCTGGACGGGTCGACCACTCGAGACAAGACCTTCATTCTTTAGTTAATAAAAGCCTGATTGTTACTCGCTTAACCTCAGTCCTTTGAGTAATTGATGGCGCATCACTCGCGATCTCTACCACCTTGAAGGACAAGGGCAGCAGGCGCGTGGGAACACCACCACCTCCAAGTCACACACCATCCTGACTTGGAAATATATCGGCCGTTCCTTCATCGTCGCTGGGTCAAAATCCTGGAACTCCCTCCCTAACAGCACTGTGGGAACACCTTCACCACACGGACTGCAGCGGTTCAAGAAGGCGGCTCACCACCACCTTCTCGAGGGCAACTAGGGATGGGCAATAAATGCCGGCCTTACCAGTGACGCCCACATCCCATGAGTAAAAAAACACAGACAGACATAGACACACACACAGACACACACACAAATCTGATATTGTTGCTCCCACTTCCAACTCCCTTCGAACAAAGCGGGGGACAATTTCCCCTGGGGTAATTCCCATCTCTGGTGGTAATTTCAGGCTGAAATCCTGCAGTAACGGCGTAAACGGATTTCTACGCCGTTTCGCTGGAGCTTTCAACCAATCCTCGTTGGAAGGTATGTCGAGAGATCGGGAGACCCCCAACCCCCCCTTCCCTCAAATTTTAAGGCCTTATAGAAAGGCCAGCATTTATTGCCCATCCTAATTGCCCTCGAGAAGGTGGTGGTGAACCATCTTCTTGACAACCAAGTGGCTCACTGGGCCATTTACAGAGGGGCAGTTAAGAGTCAACCACATAGCTGTGGGTCTGGAGTCACATATAGGCCCAGACCAGGTAAGGACGGCAGATTTCCTTCCCTAAAGGACATCAGTGAACCAGATGGGTTTTTACGACAATCCGATAGTTACATGGTCACCATTGTGTGTGTGTGTGTGTGTGTGTGCCTGTATCTGTTTGTGTGCCTGTATCTGTGTGTGTGTGTGTGTGTGTGTGTGTGTGTGTGTGTGTGTGTGTGTTTGTGTGTCAATGTTCCCTGAAGTTATTTTTGGTGCCGCGCGGCCCCTTTAGGGGGTTGCGTGGGCCAGTCAGCGGATTTTACATTAAAAAGCCGGCTGCGCGGGTTCCCTGGAGCGCTGCACGCACAGCTTAAAGGGAACATTGGTGTGTATGTGTGTGTGTGCGCGCACACTGGATTAGGGAGCTCCAGTATTAAGTATGTTCTAGTATTGAGAATGGGTGAATTCCTACTGGCACGGAGAATGAGCTATGAGTAACAGTCAACAACTGGGAGCGGAGTTCGGGTGCCAGCACTGACACCGTTATTTGCCCCCATTTCAACCGTAGAGGGTTGTTGGGCTGACCCGTTCCGGCCGCAGGCGCCGACACGTCTGGCGTGAGAGGCGACTCGGAAGCCAGAGGAACCGCAGCCCTGCTGAGGGGCGGAGGCATGGGGGGACGGGCCGCATTGTGGTGTTCGGGACAAGCACTGGCGGCCGCGCCTTCAGCCGCCTAGGCCCCGAGCTCTGGAACTCCCTCCCTAAACCTCTCCCCCCCTCTCTCTCTCTCTCTCTCTCTCTCTCCTCCATAAGACGCTCCTTAAAAGCCTGCCTCTTTGACCAAGCGTTTTGGTCACCTGTCCCTAATATCTCCTTATGTGGTTCGCTGTCAAATCTTGTCTGATAATCGACGTCACTAAAAAACAGATTATCTGGTCATCATCACATTGCTGTTTGTGGGAGCTTGCTGTGCGCAAATCGGCTGCCGCGTTTCCTGCATTACAACAGTGACTCCACTTCAAAGAAAAAGTACTTAATTGGCTGTAAAGCGCTTTGGGACGTCCGGTGGTTGTGAAAGGCGCTATAGAAATGCAAGTTCTTTCTTTGAAGTGAAGCGCCTTGGGACGTTTTACTAGGCTGAAGGCGCTATATAAAATGCAAGTTGTTGTTGTTGGCCTACACGGGAGAGACTCTGCAAGCTGAGAGACAGCCCACGCTGTGACTCAGTGCGAATCTGTGCGTTGCACTGGTGGAATCACTCAGGCAGCACCGCAGTCAGCTCCCTTCCCCCCTCCCCCTACCCACCCCTCCGACCCCCCCTCCGACCCCCCCCCCACCCCACCACTACCACCACCACCACTCAGAGACACCGGCTCGATATGAAACCGTGGAACTGCAGAGCGCTGAGTAACACTCAACAGGAAATCCGGCTTGCTCGCCAAGATACAACTTGTGAAAATGATGTCAAGTTTCATTCTGACAATGTACTCACACTGCTGCTGGAATTGACTTTGTTAAAAAGATTCCTTCTCGAAGCAGCATCACAAACATCCTGCAGCGTCTCCAGTGCACCCCTTAATCGGCAGCCCCAGCCCATCCCTGCCTTTCTTTTGCGTGTTTCTATAAAAAAAAAAGCGTGGTCCAACACGTCGCTCGCCAGCATCTGGCTAATTGGCGACCCGGAATGCGACTGTAATTGCATATCTGATTCAAAAAAGAGCTCGCAATTTATACACGCCGCCGTTCACCACCTCGGGACGCCCCGAAGCCCTTTACAGCCAAGGAAGTTCTTTATTTAAAGTGTAGCCGCCGCTGTAATGTAGGGAAAGGCGGCTGCCGATTTGCGCACAGCAAGATCCCACAAACAGCAAGCTGATCAGGACCAGATCGGCTGTTTTTAGGTGTTGGCTGCGCCTATTGACACTCACGGCCCTAAGCGCCCATTTGGGCGCGGTGCCGGAGGAGCGCCCGTACCGTGAAACCACAGGCCAGGCGCGGGAGAAAATTGGCGTAAAAATTGCCACGTCCGAGCTAGATGCTTCAACAGCAACGACGACGACTTTTAAAAATCCTCATCCTCGTTTTCAAATCCCTCAGTGGCCTCGGCCCTCCCGCTCTCTGTAACCTCCACCAGCCCTACAACCACCCTCCCACCCCCGCCCCGAGATCTCTGCGCTCCTCCAATTTCGGCCTCTTGTGCATTCCCAATTTCCATCACTCCAGCATTGGCGACTGTGCCTTCAGCTTCCTGGGCCCTAAGCTCTGGAATTCCCTCCCTAAACCTCTCTGCCGCGCTCTCCTCCTTTAAGACGCTCCTTAAAACCGACCTCTTTTGCCCAAGCTTTTGGTCACCTGCCCTAATAATCGCTCCTGTGAAGTTGCCTTGGGACATTTTGCTACGTTAAAGGTGCTATAGAAATGCAAGTTATTGTCGTTGTTGTCTCTATGTACATAATTTATTCATATTTAAAAAAAATAAAAACTTCATAACTGTAGGTGTTGTTAATTATGCAATGATATCACCTTATGTGGCTCGGTGTCAAATTCTGTTGGACAATCGCTCAAGATGTTTTACTACATTAAAAGGCGCTATATAAATGCAAGTTGTTGTTATATGGCACCTTTAACGAAGTAAAACGACCCTTTAAGTGGGTCTGTACGGCCGCTCTTTCTAATTCCCTGCACTGTCCCAGACTTTCTCCTTTACACACTGTACAATTCGATACAGGTTCAATGTAAAACTCGCTCTCCCCCGCAACCCCCAGCCCCTCTGCAGCGGAGCGGGTCAGACTCACCAGGTAAGACCCAGCTCTTGGCAAAGCGCTCGGGTTGCCAACTCTGGCTGGATGTATTCCTGGCGGTTTGGTCACAAGACCTCCTCCCTCCAACCGCCCACCCCCACGCTCCCCCCACGCTCCCCCCACCCCCCACGCTTCCCCCCCCCCCCCACCATTGGCCGTCCAACATTTCCATTCCTCGCGGCACAACACCTTCCTGCCCAATCGGAAAGCGAACAGACTCTTTGTTACCCCGATTGCGTGATTCTTGACCAATCGGTCAAACAGCCTTTCCTTTCCCAACTCGAACATTTTTAGAACTGATAAACAAAAGTGTTGAAAGCTATTTTTTTTTTTTAATTCTCGCTGTGATTTTTCTTCCCAGGTTTGCTCCCAGCGGAGATTCATCTTCAATTCCTGGAGACTCCAGGGCAATTCTGGAGGGTTGGCGACACGACGAAGTGCAGCGGAGGCCATTCTGCGCGAGGTAACTGTTCTGTACCGACATGCCTGTCGCCCTTTACACTCCCCATCTTCATCCCTGGTGTCCTGGGGCCAATATTTATCCCTCAATCAACATCACTAAAAGAACAGATTATCTGGTCATTATCACATTGCTGTTTGTGGGAAAACAAGCGCTCTACACGGAGCTCCGACACGGCAAGAGCGCCCCAGGTGGGCAGAGGAAACGCTTCAAGGACACCCTCAAAGCCTCCTTGAAAAAGTGCAACATCCCCACCGACATCTGGGAATCCCTGGCCCAAGACCGCACAAATTGGAGGAGAAGCATCCGGGAAGGCGCCAAACACCTCGAGTCTCTTCGCCGGGAGCAAGCGGAAGCCAAGCGCAAGCAGTGCCCGTCAACCCAAGCACCCCACCCACCCGCCCCCTTCAACCACCGTCTGCCCCGCCTGTGACCAAGACTGTAGGTCCCGCATTGGACTCATCAGTCACCTGAGAACTCATTTTTAGTGTGGAAGCAGGTCATCCTCGGTTCCGAGGGACTGCCTAAGAAGAAGCAGCGGCTGTTTGTGGGAGCTTGCTGTGCACAAATTGGCTGCCCCGTTTCCTACATTACAAAAGTTTTGGTGTCCATACTTAAGAAAAGACATACTTGCTCTCGAGTCAGTACAAAGAAAGTTCACTCGGTTAATCCCGGGGATGAGGGGATGGACATATGAGGAGAGGTTGAGTAGATTGGGACTCTACTCATTGGAATTCAGAAGAATGAGAGGCGATCTTATTGAAACATATAAGATTGTGAAGGGGTTGGATCGGGTGGATGCGGGGAGGATGTTCCCGATGATGGGTGAAACTAGAACTAGGGGGCATAGTCTTAGAATAAGGGGCTGCTCTTTCAAAACTGAGAGGAGGAGGAACTACTTCACTCAGAGGGTGGTAGGTCCATGGAATATGCTGCCCCAAAAAGCTGTAAAAGCTACATCATTACATAAATTTAAAACAGAAATAGACAGTTTCCTAGAAGTAAAGGGAATTAAGGGTTACGGGGAGCGGGCAGGAATTTGGACATGAGTCTAGGTTCGGATCAGTCATGGTCCTGTGGGTAGCGGAGCGGGCCCAGGGGCCGTGTAGCCTGATCCTGCTCCTATTTCGTGTGTCTAATTCTGTTAGATTCAGGAGATAGTTCTGTGATAGTAGATTGGCGGTTAGGATCAGATCAGCCATGATCTTATTGAATGGTGGAGCAGGCTCGAGGGGCCGATTGGCGTACTCCTGCTCCTATTTCTTATGTTCTTATGATCACACTTCAAAAAGTACTTCATTGGCTGTAAAGTGCATGGGATGCCCGGTGGTCGTGAAAGGCGCTACAGAAATGCAAGTCTTTCTATTTTTTCTTTCCACCTGAGTCAGTCCGACAGACGCGCATTGATGTCTCAGAGTACTCTCAGGCAATACAGGCTCCAATATAAACCAGAGAGTTACAGCCACAACAAAGTCACTGAATAGATTCATGCCATCTTCGAGTAAAAGGTCAGGTCACACCCACCTCATTTATTTAGTTGACGGTGAAACTCCTCTTTTTGAAGTATTTTTCTCTCTCGAATGTGTGCCGGCATTCCCCAGCCCCGCTCGTTGACAACATTCAGGTTGCCCTTTCAATCAGTAAGCTTTGGTCAATACACTCTGAGAGGGAATTGGATGGTGCAGTGGGTTAACTACTCTGACCTTTCACCTGGGTCCAAATCAGGCCAACACTTGACACACTCCCGGGGTAGGCTAGAAATATTAATAGACTCCCTGGCTCCCCCCCCCCCTTATGAGGACCCCTTACAAATATTTGAAATCCTTGCAGACATTCATACAGGCCCCCTGTGAACACGGATATTCATGGGGATCCCCTATAAATACTAATTTGCACCCAAGTTTCCTGTTGTAACATCCTAAAGACAGGTTCAGCTTGAATGAGTTGGTACAAGGCAGAAGAATGTAGATTCTAACCTCAACCAGCACATAATCTAAAAACAGAAAAGAAAGACTTGCATTTCTATAGCGCCTTTCACAACCTCAGGACATCCCAACGTGCTTTACAGCCAATGAAGTACTTTTGAAGTGTAGTCACTGTTGTAATGTAGGAAACGCGGCAGCCAATTTGTGCACAGCAAGCTCCCACAAACAGCAATGTGATAATGACCAGATAATCTGTTTTAGTGATGTTGGTTGAGGGATAAATATTGGCCCCAGGACACCAGGGTGAATGCCCCCTGCTCTTCTTTGAATAGTGCCCTGGGATCTTTTACGTTCACCTAAGAGAGCAGACGGGGCCTCAGTTTAACGTCTCATCCAAAAGACAACACCTCTGACAGTGCAGCACTCCCTCAGCACTGCACTGGGGGTGTCAGCCTGGATATTGTGCTCAAGTTTCCGGAGTGGGACCTGAACCCACAACCTTCTCACTCAACAACAACAACAACTTGTATTTATAGAGCACCTTTAACATAGTAAAACGTCGCAAGGCTCTTTACAGGTGTGTTCGAAGACAAAAATTTGACACCGAGCCACATAAGGAGCAATTAGGACAGAAGACCAAAAGCTTGGTCAAAGAGGTAGATTTTAAGGGACGTCTTAAAGGAAGAGAGAGAGGTAGAGAGGCAGGGAGGTTTAGGGAGGGAATTCCAGAGCTTAGGGCCCAGGCAGCTGAAGGCAGGGCCACCAATGGTGGAGCGATTATAATCAGGGATGCTCAAGAGGGTAGAATTTGAGGAGCGCAAAGATCTCGGAGGGTTGTTGGGGCTGGAGGAGGTTACAGAGATAGGGAGGGGGCGAGGCCAAGGAGGGATTTGAAAACAAGGATGAGAATTTTGAAATCGAGGCATTGCTTAACCGGGAGCCAATGTAGGTCAGCGAGCACAGGGGTGATGGGTGAACGGGACTGGGTGCGAGTTAGGACATGGGGCAGTGAGCACAGGGGGTGATGGGCGAATGGGACTCGGTGCGAGTTAGGACACGGGGCAGTGAGCACAGGGGGTGATGGGTGAACGGGACTGGGTGCGAGTTAGGACACGGGGCAGTGAGCACAGGGGGTGATGGGTGAACGGGACTTGGTGCGAGTTAGGACACGGGGCAGTGAGCACAGGGGGTGATGGGTGAACGGGACTGGGTGCGAGTTAGGACACGGGGCAGTGAGCACAGGGGGTGATGGGTGAACGGGACTTGGTGCGAGTTAGGGCACGGGCAGCCGAGTTTTGGATGAGCTCAAGTTTACGTAGGGTGGAATGTGGTCGGCCAGCCAGGAGTGCGTTGGAATGGTCAAGTCTGGGGGTAACAAAGGCATGGATGAGGGTTTCAGCAGCGGATGAGTTGAGGCAAGGGCAGAGACGGGCGATGTTGCGGAGTTGGAAATAGGCGGTCTTTGTTATGCAGCGGATATGTGGTCGGAAGCTCATTTCAGGGTCAAATATGACACCAAGGTTGTGAACTCAGAGGGGTAAGTGCTACCAACTGAGCCAGAGAAAGGAAGAAAGACTTGCATTTCTATAGCGCCTTTCACAACCACCGGACGTCCCAAAGCGTTTTACAGCCAATGAAGTACTTTTGGAGTGGGGTCACTGTTGTAATGTGGGAAACGCAGCAGCCAATTTGCGCACAGCAAGCTCCCACAAACAGCAATGTGATAATGACCAGATCATCTGTTTAGTGATGTTGGTTGAGGGATAAATATTGGCCAGGACACCGGGGAGAACTCCCCCCCCTGCTCTTCTTCGAAATAGCGCAATGGGATCTTTTACATCCACCTGAGAGAGCAGACGGCGTCTCGGTTTAACGTCTCATCCGAAAGACGGCACCTCCGATAGTGCGGCACTCCCTCAGTACTGCACTGGGAGTGTCAGCCTAGATTTATGTGCTCAAGTCTCTGGAGTAGGACTTGAACCCACAACCTTCTGACTCAGCGGCGAGAGTGCTGCCCACTGAGCCCCGGCTGACATTACATCGGCTGACTTTGAGGGGGTGTTGCATCGTCTGCCCATTCGGTTGGATGTAGAAAATCCCGTGGTACTATTCAAAGAAGATCAGAGAGTTACCCGTCAACCAACACCACCAAGAACTGTTTAACTCATTGCTGTCTGTGGGACCTTGCTGTGCGCGAATTGACTGCCGTGTTGGCCTGGACTAATAATCCAGAGAACGTGAATTAAAGTCCCACCGTGCTGGTTTGAGAATTTGAATTCATGTTTTAAAAATCTGGAAATTAAAAAGCTGGGATCAGTAAGAGTGACCATGAAGCTGTCGGCTTGTAGTTAAAAACCCAACTGGTTCACCAATGTCTTTGAGAGAAGGAAACCCGCCGTCCTTACCCGGTCTGGGCCTATATGTGACTCCAGTCCCACACCATCGCGGTTGACTCTTAACTGCCCCCCTGCAGTGGCCCAGCAAGACACTCAGTTTTAGCAAACAGTAGAAGGCCCACCACCACCTCCTCAAGGGGCAATTAGGAATGGACTATAAATGCCGGCCTTGCCAACGACATCCAGAGAATGAATTAAAAGAAAGGAATAAAAAATTCACTGTGGATGTGAAAGGTGCTATACAAATGCAAATTCCGCCTTTTTTTCCATTGCAGGTTTTTTTTTAAATGAGTATAAAGCAACAGAAACCACCTGCCAGTAAGTAACACACAGGCGAAATATCAAATTTCAGACACTCTGCTCACGGAAGGCTCATAAACAAAAATCTGACAGCCTCACGGAACCCTGGGATTTCCCTCACGGAACCCTGGGATTCCCTCACGGAACCCTGGAATGGTCACAGCACAGAAGGAGGCCGTTCGGCCCGTTGAGCCCGTGCCGGCTCTCTGCAAGAGCACTTCAGCTAGTCCCACTCCCCCCTCACAGAACCCTGGGATTCCCTCAAGGACTGCCCCACCCCCACTAGATTTCCTCACTGACTTCCCAGGATTTCCCCACGGACCCCCTGGGATTTCCCCACGGACTGTGGGAGACCTAAAGGTGCGGTTCTACCAGTTTTCGTGTCGACCCGATTTCCATCGCTCTCCCATTGGCGGCCGTGCCTGGGCCCCGAGCTCTGGAGTTCCCTCCCTAAACCTCCCCACCCCTCTCTCTCCTCCTTCAAGACGCTGCTTAAAACCTGCCTCTTTGACCAAGTCTGTCCTAACATCTCCTTATGTGACTTGGTCAAATTTTGTTTGCTAACGCTCATATCGCCTTGGGACGTTTTACTACGTTAAAGGCGCTATATAAATGCAAGTTGCTGTTGTTAACGTGAAGCGGTTCTGGGTGCGCATAAACATGACAGGTAGCAGTATAACTCAGATCACGGCCGACCACATGAAAGCCAATTGGGGAGACGCTCTCTCTCTCTCTCCCTCCCTCTCCAAGAGGCTGTCTCACACCACTACCAGTTCCCAGCAGCTGTGGATATAACTCCGATCCGATGGGAAACCACATTTCAAAAGGCGCCACCTGGAAACTTTGAAAACTTTGATCGGAATGTTTTTAAAAGTGTAATGAGGAAGTAAGCACTCCCGCCCACTCTCTCTGCTGCTGGATGGGGGATGGGGGAAGGGGGGGACAGAGCTCTGAATAAATGTCAAAGCCTCATTCTCGTTGCAAGTCAGCTTTAGAGACAAACACTACTGGAGTAGTGGTTATTTTAGAATCATAGAATAATTACAGCACAGGAGGAGGCCATTCAGTCCGTCGAGCAAGAGCACTTCAGCTAGTCCCGCTCCCCCGCCCTTTCCCCGTAGCCCTGCAAATTTTTGTCCTTCAGGTACTTATCTAATTCCCTTTTGAAAGCTGTGATTGAATCTGCCTCCACCGCCCTTTCAGGCCGTGCATTCCAGATCCTAACCACTCGCTGCGTAAAAAAGTTTTTCCTCACGTCGCCTTTGGTTCTTCTGCCAATCACCTTAAATCTGTGTCCTTTGGTTCTCGACCCTTCTGCCAATGGGAACAGTTTCTCCCTATCTACTCTGTCTAGACAACAACAACAACTTGTATTAATATAGCACCTTTAACGTAGTAAAACATCCCAAGGCGCTGCACAGGATTATTATAAGACAAAAAAATTGACACCGATCCACATTTGGGCAGGTGACCAAAAGCTTGGTCAAAGAGGTAGGTTTTAAGGAGCGTCTTCAAGAAGGAAAGAGAGGTAGCGAGGCGGAGAGGTTTAGGTAGGGAATTCCAGAGCTTAGGGCCCAGGCAACAGAAGGCACGGCCACCAATGGTGGAGCGATTATAATCAGGGATACTCAAGAGGGCAGAATTAGAGGAGCGCAGATATTTCGGGGGGGGTTGTGGGGCTGAAGGAGATTACAGAGATAGGGCGGGGCGAGGCCATGGATGGATTTGAAAAGAAGGATGAGAATTTTGAAATCGAGGCGCTGCTTAACTGGGAGCCAGTATAGGTCAGTGAGCAGAGGGGTGATGGGCGAACGGGACTTGATGCGAGTTAGGACACAGGCAGCCGAGTATTGGATGGCCTCAAGTTTACGTAGGGTGGAATGTGGGAGGCCGGCCAGGAGTCATAGAGTTTTACAGCACAGAAAGAGGCCCTTCGGCCCATCGTGTCTGCGCCGCCCATCCATCCCTGTCCAGTCTAATCCCATTTTCCAGCATTTGGTCCATAGCCTTGTATGCAATGGCATTTCAAGTGCTCATCCAAATGCTTCTTGAATGTTGTGAGGGTTCCTGCCTCCACCACCCTTTCAGGCATTGAGTTCCACATTCCAACCACCCTCTGGGTGAAAAAGTTCCTCCTCAAATCCCCTCTAAATCTCCTGCCCCTTACCCTGAATCTATGCCCCCTTGTTATTGACCCCCCCGCTAAGGGGAAAAGTTCCTCTTTATCTACCCTATCTATGCCCCTCATTATTTTGTACACCTCAATCAGGTCCCCCCTCAGCCTTCTCTGCTCCAAGGAAAACAACTCCAGCCTGTCCAGCCTCTCTTCATAGCTGAGGCGCTCCATCCCAGGTAACATCCTGGTGAATCTTCTCTGCACCCTCTCCAAAGCAATCACATCCTTCCTATAGTGAGGCGACCAGAACTGCACACAGTACTCCAGCTGTGGCCTCACCAGCGTTTTGTACAGCTCCATCATAACCTCCCTGCTCTTATATTCTATGCCTCGGCTAATGAAGGCAAGTATCCCATATGCCTTTTTAACCACCTTATCTACCTGCTCCGCTGCCTTCAGGGATCTATGTACATGTACACCAAGGTCCCTCTGACCCTCTGTACTTCCTAGGGTCCTACCACTCATTGTGTATTCCCTTGCCTTATTTGTCCGTCCAAAATGCATCACCTCGCACTTTTCAGGGTTAAATTCCATTTGCCACTTTTCCGCCCATCTGACCAACCCGTTTATATCGTCCTGTAGCCGGAGGCTTTCCTCCTCGCAATTTACCACCCCACCAATTTTCGTGTCATCTGCGAACTTACTGATCATACCTTTTACATTTTCATCCAAATCATTTATGTAGATCACAAACAATAAGGGACCCAGCACCGATCCCTGAGGTACCCCACTGGACACAGGCTTCCAGTCACAAAAGCAACCTTCGACCATCACCCACACTTGGAATAGTCAAGTCTAGAGGTAACAAAGGCATGGATGAGGGTTTCAGCAGCGGATGAGCTGAGGTGGGGGCGGAGACGGGCGATGTTACGGAGGTGGAAGTAGGCGGTCTTTGTTAGGCTGCGGATGTGCGGTCGGAAGCTCATTTCAGGATCAAATATGACACCAAGGTTGCAAACAGTGAGGTCCAGCCTTGTGCTCCCCAGGGGTCGGGACTAGGATCACTGCTTTTCTTGATATACATTGATGACTTGGACTTGGGTGTACAGGGCACAATTTCAAAATTTGCAGATGACAGATGATCCCTCTGAAATGGCCTCGCAAACTGCTACAAAAAACAATAAGAAGCTGGAACTCCCTCCCTAACAGCACTGTGGGAGCGCCTTCACTACACGGACTGCAACGGTTCAAGAAGGCGGCTTCTCAAGGGGCAATTAGTGATGGGCAATAAATGCCGGCCTTGCCAGCGACGCCCACATCATGAACTAATAAAAAAAATATTGGGTCTCAGTTGGGAGCTATAATTAGCCTCAGTACCCCAGGGCTGGGTAGAGGAAAATCAAATGGGGTTCCCGTTCCCTAATCGCCACCCAGTGACACCCCTAGGTCAGTGCGGGTGTGTGCATGGACATAAAGGGCTCGAATTTCCAAGCCCCGTGGAGGCGGGTTTGGAGGCGGGAGCGGGGGGAAAATTGCACGAACCCATCCTGCCCCCAAACCGCCTCCATGCCCGTTTCCCAGGAGGTGGGTACCCGACCTGCGCTGGGAGCCGCCTCCCCGAGGCGGGAAGGGGATTAGTGCCAATTAACTGCCTGTTAACAGGTAGTTTTTGGCCTAATCCCTATTTTTAATCGCTGAAGTGTGGGCTGCCCGACGGCTCCAAACCACGCCAAGTTAGCGAGGCGGACCGTCGGGCTGAAGGGCTTGGAGGGTTCGAGATGTCCGGTGTTCAGGTGAGTGATGGGTGCATGAGTGCAGAGGTAAGTGTGTTTGGTGTGTGTAAAGCGTTTAAATAAGTTTCACTTACCTTTACTTATGAATGCAGGCTTCCTTCCTTCAGGTCTTGGGAGTCCCTCATCTCACCGGCACAGAAAGCAGAATGGCCGCGAGCTGTCAAAAGTTGCAGCATTCTGCTTTCTGTTCTGGAGAGATTTCTAACTGAGTCTGTGGAGAAGGACTCAAGTTAAAAGTCAGATTGTCAGTGTTTGACAGCTTCACAGAGCTGCCAAACGCTGATATTTCATCTGTCAAAAGCTCTTGACAGGTGAAATGTCAATCCCTGACGTCACCTGTAACATAAGAACATAAGCTGGGCGGGCTCAACAAGGTCAATCAAGGGAAAATCGCGTGGGTTGGCCACAAATCGATGGAGGCGGGACTACAACCCAAAAAGTGGGAGTCCCGCCTCCATCACGTCCCCATTGACAAAATCCAGCCCAGAGTGTTGTGGTTTAAGTGTGATGCTGACTGTGGTTGAATTGCTTCCAGTGGAACCATATCCCAAGAGAGCACCTTCAGGAGAGGGGTCAAAGAATCTGACAGCACTGAAGGAGGCCATTTGGCCCATCCCGTCAGCTCCAGCTGTCTGGGAAAGATATCCACTTATTCTCATTCCCCCGCCCTCTCCCTTTAAAAAATGCTCTTTTTCTAATATTTCCCTGTAAAAAAAACGATTCCGATTCCACCACTGTTTCTGGCTGGGCATCCCATGTGCCAACAAACACACCTCAATTTAAAAGTCCTCATCTTCATGTTCAAATCCCTCCGCGGCCTCGCCCCTCCCTATCTCTCCTCCAGCCCTACAACCCTCCGAGATCTCTGCGCTCCTCCAATTCTGGCCTCTTGCGCATCCCCCAATTTTTATCGCTCTACCATTGGCGGCCGTGCCTTCAGCTGCCGAGGTCCTAAGCTCTGGAATTCCCTCCCTAAACCTCTCCGCCTCTCTACCTCTCTCTCCGCCTTTAAGGCGCTCCTTAAAACCCACCTTCTTTGACCAAGCTTTGGATCACCTGTCCGAATGTTTCCTTATGTGGCTCGATGTCAAACTTTGTTTGGTAATCGCTCCTGTGAAGCGCCGTGGGACGTTTTAGTGCATTAAAGGCACTGTATAAATGCAAGTTGTTGTTGTTGGTTTAAACAGAATGGTAGAAAGAGAGAGAAATGTGGTGGAGAGATGGAAACGTCAGCTTGGATGAGAAAGGCGAAACCCTGTGCATCCTACTAACCCCCTTGGGAAGTACGAGATGGAATATCCAGCTCAGAGCTGACACGGCAACACTTCTGAGAGTCTTTGATTGGGAGAATATTTCAAACAAACACTTTCCTGTTCCCTCCCGATTTCCTCCGCTGGCCGGGGCCTGCAGTCCCTTTCATTTCCTGTGTCTGTTCTAACATTAGATTGTTGTTCCTTCCCACAAGCCTGCTTACCCGCCACCCCCACCCAGCCCGTCTTGTCCCTCTGAACTTTCCTCCCTTCCTCCTCCTCTAAGCTCAAAGTCCTCCCATCCATCACACTCTTCCTCCTCCTCCTCCCTGCGTTGAAATAAGACTCGTCGTACTCTAGAATCATAGAAATTTACGGCACAGAATGAGGCCATTCGGCCCATCGTGTCTGTGCCGGTCGACAAAGAGCTCTCCAGCCTAATCCCACTTTCCAGCTCTTGGTCCGTAGCCCTGTAGGTTACGGCACTTCAAGCGCATATCCAAGTACTTTTTAAATGTGATGAGGGTTTCTACCTCTACCCCCCTTTCAGGCAGTGAGTTCCAGACCCCCACCACGCTCTGGGTGAAAAAGTTCTCCTCAGCTCCCCTCTAATCCTTCTACCAATTACTTTAAATCTATGCCCCCTGGTTATTGACCTCTCTGCTAAGGGAAATAGGTCCTTCCTATGCACTCTATCTAGGCCCCTCATAATTTTATACACCTCAATTAAATCTCCCCATAGCCTCCTCTGTTCCAAAGAAAACAATCCCAGCCTATCCAATCTTTCTTCATAGCTAAAATAAAATCTCAAATCTGTCGGCCTCCAATCCTCCGTCAAGGTTGTTTTGTTATCTTCACCTTCTTCCTCTTGAAGAGATCAGTGTGAGGTAGTGGGAGGATTCGCAGAGCTGATTAGCAGTGTGACAGGCCGCGACGTGACCACTCCTTCCATGGGCGTGACCATCTTTATACCAGCCCATATAGGGTCAGTCCTATAGAGGGTGGGTGGGGCGGTGGTGGGAAAGAGGGATGGGCTCCCACAACCCATACGATGAGGGGGTGGTGAGGGAGACATCCACTGGACGCGAGTATCCTGCTAGATGTCAACCCAGAATTCAGACCCGGGGGACTGTCTAGAGTGGGGGTTCAGAACCCTACACCTTCTGAGTCAGAGGCGGGAATGGCTCCCAGTGAGCTAAAGGCTGGCTCCCCTCCCTTAAGGTGCTCCGACACAAGACTCCGTCCGTCAGCTCTGCGACACAGTGCAATCACAGAAGATCAGCCACGATCTCATTGAATGGCGGAGCAGGCTCGAGGGGCGGAATGGCCGACTCCTGCTCCTATTTCTTATGTTCTTACGAAGCCGAGGCCAGGTTCCAGGAATCGCTAGACCGGATGAGAACGTGGATCTGCGATTCTGCTGTTGAAATTAAAAGGGAGCTGGTTTGAGCTCTGTAAATGCAGGAGGGGCTTATCCCACTTGGGTCGCTCTGTAAATGCGGTGCACGACCCGTTTACAGAATGCAACCGCCCAGTCCACGGCTAAGCTCAGGAGAGTAGGGCGCGAAGCTCCCCCAATACAGGATGCAGTGATAATGCTAAAAAAAAAAAAAAATTTGAAAAAAACGTTCAGTCTTCCCCTCCACCCACAAGCTTTTAAAACCCATACTTGGGTCACTTAACCAGTACTTCCTGAGTGAGCTCGTCTTCTATTCACTCTCGGCCGTGGCCCTTCACCCGGATTTCTCAATTTAAAAAAAATAATAAAATCTGTAAGGCTCAGCAGGGGAGAATTTAGCCAGGTTCATTTTAAATTACCGCTCTTGGTCAGCCTACTATGTGCCCCAGCCATCCCGGGGCGTGCACGTGGGGACCGGGGATTGTCCTCCCCTGTGATGGCCTCCACAGTCCAACAGCCAGACACTCGGTGCCCATTCAGAATGGTTGCTTTAAGCGAGGTACCAGAGGGCTGCCGGAGCCCGCGGAGGTACAGCCCTGCGAGAGAAACAGAGCAGGGGAGAAGGCGGGAATCAAAAGAAAAATGGAAGCAGCATCTAATTAGAGTGGCAACATTACTGGAGATGGATTGGAGGCACTGAGTCCAATAACTTCTGCCCCTCCAGCAGCTTTGTGTTTGATGGACGCTTTAGGCCATTGCCCATGCCTCGTACACACTGAGCCACTGCACAGAATACAGTGAATCAGGGGAGCAGGCTCAAAGGGCTGAATGGCCTACTCCTGCTCCTATCTTCTATGTTTCATTATTCATTATTCACCACGCGAGCCTGCAACATAGGTACAGGAGGAGGCCATTGAGCACCTCGAGCCTGTTCCACCATTCAATGAGATCATGCCTGATCTGTATCCTAACTCCATCCACCCACCCTGGATCCATAGCCCTTAATAGGGTACAGTTCCATACCTCGGGAGCCTACTGTCAACAAGGGCAGACGTCGACGACAAAGACAAACACCGTCTTCAGTGTGCCAGTGCAGCCTTTGGTCGCCTGAGGAAGAGAGGGTTTGAAGACCAGGACCTCAAACCCGGTACTAAGCTCATGGTCTACAGAGCAGCAGTGATACCCGCCCTGCTGTATGCCTCAGAGACATGGACCATGTACAGCAGGCACCTCAAAGCACTGCAGAGGTATCACCAACGCTGCCTCCGCAAGATCCTGCAAATCCATTGGCAGGATAGGCGCACCAACGTCAGTGTTCTTGCTCAGGCCAACATCCCCAGCATCGAAGCTTTGACCACGCTCGATCAGCTCCGATGGACGGGTCACATTGTCCGCATGCCTGATACGAGACTCCCAAAACAAGCGCTCTACTCGGAGCTCCGGCACGGCAAGAGAGCCCCAGGTGGGCAGAGGAAACGCTTCAAGGACACCCTCAAAACCTCCTTGAAAAAGCGTAACATCCCCACCGGCGCCTGGAAATCCCTGGCCCAAGACCGCACAAAGTGGAGGAAAAGCATCCGGGAAGGCGCTGAACACCGAGCCTCTTCGCCGGGAGCAAGCGGAAGCCAAGCGCAAACAGCGCAAGTCAACGCAAGCACCCCACCCACCCGCCCCTTCAACCACCGTCTGCCTCACCTGTGACAGAGACTGTAGGTCCCGCATTGGACTCATCAGTCACCTGAGAATGTGGAAGCAAGTCATCCTCGGTTGCGAGGGACGGCCTAAGAAGAAGACAGTAGCATCGTGGTTATCTTACTGGACTAGCAATCCGGAGGCATGGAATAATGTTCTGGAGACACGAGTTCAAATCCCACCACGGCAGTTGTGGGTTTGGAGTCACATATCGGCCAGACCGGGTAAGGGCAGCAGATTTCCTTCCCTAAAGGATATTAGTGAACCAGGTGGATTTTTACAACAATCTGATAGTTTCGTGGTCACTATCTTATTCCCGATTTATTTAATTGAATTTAAATTACCCGGTCTGGCCTATATGCGACTCCAGACCCACAACTGCCCTCTGAAATGGCCCAGCAAGCCACTCAGTTGTATTCAAGAGGCAGCTCACCGCCACCTTCTCAAGGGCAATTAGGGATGGGCAATAAATGCTGGTCTTGTCGGCAGCCTCCACATCCCGTGGAAAAGATCATTTAAAAAAAATACCCTTGGCTAGCAAAAATCTATCCAATTAAAATTATTAATTGAGCCCAAGCATCTACTGCTTTCTGTGGGAGAGAGTTTCCACACTTCTAGCACCCTTTGTGTGAAGAGGTGTTTCCCAATGTCTCTCCTGAATGGCCTGGCTCTGATTTTAAGGTTTTGTCCCCTTGTCCTAGACTCCCCTCACCAGCAGAAAAAGTTTCTTTCTATCTACCCTATCAATCCCTTTCAAAATACTAAAAACCTCAATCATGTCACCCCTTAACCTTCGATATTCCAGGGAACACAAGCCTAGTTTATGTAACCTCTCCTCATAATCTAACCCTTGGAGCCCTGCTAACATTCTGGTGAATCTGCGCTGCCCTCCTTCCAAGGCCAATAGATCCGCTCTAAGGTGTGGTGCCCAGTACTGTACACAGTGCTCCAGATGTGGTCTCACCTGGGCTTCCACAGGTCCACTATTCACTGGGAAAGGAAGAACCGCCTAACATCCAACCTAGTTCCGCCCTTACGCAAATTCTTTAGGGGGAGAATTCCAGAGAATCAGACCCAGCCAGCTAAAGGCTCTAGCACCAATGGTTGGGCGAAGGGAGGTCGGAGGTCAGCCTAGGTTTGTGTGCTCAAGTTCTGGACTGGGCTGAAAGTAGGAACTTGTATTGAGGGATAATCTCTCGCAGAGGCAGAATATAATTCATGGAGCCAGGCGAGGAGAAAGGGGCCTGCGGAGAGGGTTCTCCCGTGACACTAGGGCTGCGTCAGGCCGTGACAGATCCAAACGGCGTTCCCTGTGTATTTCTCAGAGAAAGAATGAGCGAAAGAAAAAGTTGGGGGAGGGTGCGAAATTGGACACTGTGGCGCCCGTTTTTTGGGCGCTACGGAAATGGCGTCCGCGACACGCGCACACACTTCCATTGGGAAGTGGGCTGGCTGCCATCTTTGTAAAGGGGTTTGCGCATACCCCTAATGTCCGCCGGCAGCATGCAGAGCAGGTGGATCATGATGTCAATCAGCGTGCAACACTGATTTGACGCCAGCGCTGCCATACTGATTTGACGCCAGCGCTGCCATTTTGGAGCTCCACGCTCCAGCCGATGCCCTCTCTTAACCTCGCACTGCTGAACACATGTTCAACGGCACGAGGGACCATCCCCCCTCCCCCAGCGCTATTTAAAGAGATCATCAACTACTTGCACGATAGCAAAATACTGCGGATGCTGGAAATCCAAAATAACAACAGAAAATGCTGGAAAAACTCAGCAGGCCAGGCAACATCTGTGGAGAGAGAAATAGAGTCAACGTTTCGAGCCAACTACTTGCAGCTTTGTTGCTGGATTATTTCTTCTGGCTGTTGTTACAATTCTACCCATTTTGGGTGCTTTTCCATACTTGTTTAAAGTTCCAATAGCGGCCCCTAATACTGTAAACCGTCTTGGCCTGGAGCGAGAGAGGCTATCGAAAATCTCGACCATACCCGAAGGATTGCAAAATCCTTTCTCGCGCTCACGAACACCCTTTGAACCCGTAGCTGAAGTGCTGCCGATGGACATTTTAGCATTCTCTCTCATTTTTTTTTCCAATATAAATCCAGGCTATAAATCAGGGTCTATGTGATCTCCTGGACTAGTTTCGATCGCCTCAAGGGTTCGGAGAGCAATCTCTGAACATCCAGGCAGAAACAGACCGATGCAAATCAATCTGCAACCTCCGGGTGTTCCCAATTGTTGCCGGTTACTTTCGGTCTCTGGCAAGAAATTCTCTCACAATACCGGTTCCTATTTCCAGCCCTTTGACCATGGAACAGATGTATTTTTTGCGATAAATTAATTTTCTATTTTTCTATCCACTTCCGTCCCCCCGCCCCAACCCCCCACCCCACTCCCGGCCCCTCCCAGGGCTTCTAATGCCAGACACCACCCCTTGGATTTTTCTTTAATGTTGAAGGCATCATATAAATGGAAGCTCTTGTTGTTGGCACTCCAGTGCAGTACACTGAGGGAATGCAGCATCTTACGAGGCATCACCCCTCTCAGGCGAGATATTAAGCCAAGTTCCTGTGTGCCCGCTCAGGTGGGTGTTATAATACCTCTATTCGAAGAAGAGTAGGGCAGTTCTTCCGATGTCCCGACCGCCATTCTTCCCTCAACCAGCACGACCAACCTCAATGAAACATACAAAATTCTTACAGGGCTTGACAGGGTAGATGCAGGCAGGATGTTTCCCTCTGGCTGGGGAGCCTAGAACCAGGGGTCACAGTCTCAAAATAAGGGGTCGGCCATTTAGGACTGAGATGAGGAGAAATTTCTTCACTCAGAGGGTGATGAATCTTTGGAATTCTCTACCCCAGAGGGCTGTGGAGGCTCAGTCGTTGAGTATATTCAAGACAGAGATTGATAGATTTTTGAATATTAAGGGAATCGAGGGATATGGGGATAGTTCAGGAAAGTGGAGATAAGGTAGAAGATTAGCCATGATCTTATTGAATGGCCGACTCATAGAAACATCTCTATGTCTACCCTATCAAACCCTTTTGTAATTATAAAGACCTCTATTAGGACACTCCTCAGACTTCTCTTTTCTAGCGAAAAGAGACCCAGCCTGTTCAGTCGAGAAACATAGAAGATAGGAGCAGGCCATTCGGCCCCTCGAGCCTGCTCCGCCATTTAATGAGATCATGGCTGATCATCCAAACTCAGTACCCTGTCCCTGCTTTCTCCCCATATTCCTTGATCCCTTTAGCCTTAAGAAATATATCCAACTCCTTCTTGAATATATTTAATGAATTGGCCTCAACTGTCTTTTGTGGTAGAGAATTCCACAGGTTCACCACTCTCTGGGTGAAGAAATTCCTCCTCATCTCTGTCCTAAATGGCTTATCCTTATCCTTAGTCTGTGACCCCTGGTTCTGGACTCCCCCGCCATCGGGAACATCCTCCTGCTCCTATTTCTTATGTTCTTAAAACCCCAGAATGGCTGATGTGTGGGGTGTGACTGGCACAGAATCTGATTGCTTTTTACCTATCTAGCTACGGCAGTGTAGTGGTTATGTTACTGGACTAGAAATTCTGGGGCAATAATCCAGAGGAATCGAGTTCAAATTCCACTATGGCGGCTTGAGCATTCAGTTTAAAAATCTGAGAAGAAGAAGCTGGTATCAGCCAGGCCATTCAGGAGTCACCTCAGGAAATACTTTTCCCACACAAAGGGTCGTGGAAATCTGAAACTCTCTCCCTCAAAAGGCTGTGGGTGCCGGGGGTCAATTAAAATGTACAAGACCGAGATCGATAGATTTTTGTTGGGTAAGGGAATCAAGGGATATGGAGCCAAGGCGAGTAAATGGAGTTCAGGTGCAGATGAGCCGTGATCTAATAGTATGGTGGAACAGGCGCAAGGGGCTGAATGGCCTCCTCCTGTTGCTACGCTTCTCGTAGAATTCTGCTCCCACCACACAGTACTGCCACCCGATTATCAAAATCCACGACAAAGCCTTTGTCAACGTGGACCACTTTCCATACCTCAGGAGCCTACCGTCAACAAGGGCAGACGTCGACGACAAAGTCCAACACTGCCTTCAGTGTGCCAGTGCAGCCTTCGGTCGCCTGAGGAAGACCAGGACCTCAAACCCAGCACTAAGCTCATGGTCTACAGAGCAGCAGTGATACCCGCCCTGCTGTATGCCTCAGAGACATGGACCATGTACAGCAGGCACCTCAAAGCACTGGAGAGGTACCACCAACGCTGCCTCCGCAAGATCCTGCAAATCCATTGGCAGGATAGGCGCACCAATGTCAGTGTTCTTGCTCAGGCCAACATCCCCAGCATCGAAGCTTTGACCACGCTCGATCAGCTCCGATGGACGGGTCACATCATCCGCATGCCCGATACGAGTCTCCCAAAACAAGCGCTCTACTCTGAGCTCCGGCACGGCAAGAGAGCCCCAGGTAGGCAGAGGAAATGCTTCAAGGACACTCTCAAAGCCTCCTTGAAAAAGTGCAATATCCCCACCGACACCTGAGAATCACTGGCCCAAGACCGCACAAAGTGGAGGAGAAGCATCCAGGAAGGCGCCGAACACCTCGAGTCTCTTTGCCGGGAGCAAGCAGAAGCCAAGCGCAAACAGCGGAAGGAGCGCACATCAACCCAAGCACCCCACCCACCCGCCCCTTCAACCACCGTCTGCCCCACCTGTGACAGAGACTGTAGGTCCCGCATTGGACTCATCAGTCACCTGCAAACTCATTTTTAATGTGGAAGCAGGTCATCCTCGGCTCCGAGGGACTGCCTAAGGAGGAGAATTCAAGATAAATGGAGTTTCGAAGAGCTGCTCATCAGGGACATAATTCGGTGCAGCAATTGTGATTTTTCATTTCTCTTGTACCCACTGTGGTGTTTCTCACTCGGGTAGGAGAGTGAGTCAGCCTGTGCTAACGTCACTCTGCAAATAGCCAGCAGGAAGCGTGCAAGAGCCATCTGCGAGCAACCCACAGTGTCTGCTGGGCAAGAGGCTGGCCCACGCACTGCACGGCTGTGGAACTCACACAGTGCAAACCCCGCCTTGCCGTGCCGTGCTACTTTAACACAGTCGTCAGTGTAAAGGAACAGGATCATTCTCAAGTTCAGCAGTTCCTCCTGCCCACTCACTGGTGTTAGAATCAAGGGGGTTAAAACAGTCTCGCAGGAAACCCAAGGGCTGGAAACAGTGCGGCACTCACGGAGTTAATGAGCTCATTTGTTCCTGAAGCAACCGAGGCAGGAAATGGCACTGAGTACTGTACACTGTGGCTGGATGAGTCAGCGAGCAGATTTTAACCCATTTACACCTCTCTATCTCTCCCTTTACAGTCAGTTTGTGTTTTCCATCCCAGCTCCTGCTACATCCCCTCCCACACTCCTGTTCTGCTCAAGAAAAAGGGTCTCCGTGTCAGCTTTGGCTCAGTGGGCAGCCCTCCTGCCTCGGAGTCAGAAGGCCACTCCAGAGACTTGAGCACATAATCCAGGCGGACGCTCCCAGTGCAGTGCTGCACTGTTGGAGGTGCCGTCTTTCGGATAAGACGTTAAACCGAGGCCCCGTCTGCTCTCTCAGAGGAACGTAAAAGATCCCTAGACCACTATTTTGAAGAAGAGCAGTGGAGTTCTCCCCGGTGTCCTGGGGCCAATATTTATCCCTCAACCAACATCATTAAAAACAGATTATCTGGTCATTATCACATTGCTGTTTGTGGGGGCTTGCTGTGCACAAATTAGCTGCTGCGTTTCCTACATTACAACAGTGACTGCACTTCAAAAGTACTTAATTGGCTGTAAAGCGCTTTGGGACGTCCTGAGGTTGTGAAAGGCGCTATAGAAATGCAAGACTTTCGTTCTCTAGTAGTTGGAATAGCCAATGTCTCCTTACTGTAAAACAAAATGCAAAATACCTCAGAGGCTGGATTCTGAAATCAAAACAGAAAATACTGGCAAACACTCAGCGGGTCAGGCAGCATCTGTGGAGACCCTTCCTCGACCAAGGGTCAGAGACCTTAAATGGCAAACCTACCTTTCTCCCTTTCCGGTGTTGCACAATCAGTTGGATCTGCCCCAGTTCAGGAGCACACCCAGACTCACCCATTCTATGTGATATTGGAGTCTCCCAATTATTGGCTAGCATTGCTGATTGATATCTCACCTTTCCATATTGGGGAGATCCTGTTTGTTGGCTGCCATCACTGATTGTTGGCTAGTTTTACTGTATTTGATGAGTCTCTTGATTTTTGGCTCGTGCCCCTTTATTGGCCTCGTCCCCTGAGTGTTCTCTAATGTCACTGATTGTTGGCTAGGAAGTTTCTCAATTATTGTCTAGTATCATTGATTGTTGGCCAGCGCCATTGATTATTGACTATTCTCCCTGTATTTGAGCTATTTTCCTTCTCTCTCTAAACAGCCTTTATCTCACTGATTATTTCAATCCCCGAGCCCCTACAGATGCAACCCTGCATTGTAAATATCTCAGTTTTCAAATTTATGCAGATTCCCCAAACCCTGAACTTTTGATTTGCTTCTTCCAGGTGAAGGTTGAACAGGAGGACGTTGGATTGTCTTGTCCAAGAATCTCATCACAGATTCATTTTGTGGGGCCCTCCTTGTGGGTTTGTTGGTAAGGGCAGCAGACTGGGCCATGGAGCCCAGGGCATTCCCAGCTTCAATTACCAGTCTGTGCTGAGTGAGCGCATCTCAGAGGGGGCACTCAGGGAGGCACGATCATTGGCCTCAACTCTCCAGGGCTAGGAAGAGAATGGGGTGGAAATCAGACAGAACTCCGTACCTGACCACTGTCCAGTGGTCCCTTCTGGAAATTGTGTGTGCATGTATGTGTGTGTGTGTGCACACGCGTGTCTGTGTATGTGCACGAACGTGCGTGTGCATATCCGTGTGCATGTTTGTGTGTGTGTGTGCACACGCGTGTCTGTGTATGTGCACGAACGTGCGTGTGCATGTTTGTGTGTGTGTGTGCACGTGTTTTGGGTAAGGGCAGGATCCGACTCCGTAACATTGCAGTATGAAATCCACCGACACTGAATATCATTTTAAGGTGATGGCCACATGGGTGAGGTACCAAAGGGTGACTGGCTCCTGTGGAACCCATCACCCAGCGAGAGTCGGCACCTTCAGGAGAGGAGGGGCAGGAAAAATCAGACGGGAACACAGAAGCAAAATATTTTTTTTTTTTTTTTTTAAAAGAACATTTCTTGAACTCCAGAGTTCCACCTCATTCACTGAACTCGAGAGCAGTTTTTTTTTCTCTCTTTACTCTACTTGGCAGATTGATGCCACCTAGAGAAGGAGGCTCGCGGCGGAGAGGGCCAAGGTGAAAGAAAAGGCGTGGGCACTTTGAAAGGTGAAAAGGTCCCTTGCCATTCAACGGGCCAAACTGAGCTTTTCAAATCGCGTGGGCTTCATGTAAATTTCATTCAAAAGAAACCCAAGCAGATGTGAGCCTAAGGAAGGACGGCCGTAATACAGAGCTGTGGCTAGAGCTCAGAGGAGATAAATATAGCAACGAGATTCAGGAACAGAAACAAGACCTTCCGATGCTGGGAACACATCATTACCAATTATACGGGGCACTGGGTTTTACCAGTAATTAGACAATTGATGATTTCTCAATAAACCAGCGGAGGCTATTGATTCCCCTGTATGGAATAGAAAAATAAAATTTCTCTTTAGACAGGCGCAGAAACCCATCATTCGTGTTTAGCAGCCTCCAAACCAAACTATTGAGAAATCCAAATGAGAAGGCTTTACATTGGCCTGACATTCACTGCACACTCTCTTGCTGTTGGGATATTATCTACTCACACACAAGTCTTGAGGGATTACGCAGAATCTACACAACAACCGAGAATTAGAGACTCCCCGCCAGCCCCCCGCCGCCACCACCACCATCACCCCACAGTTTCTAAAGGAGCCAAAACTGGCTAAAAGCCCACATGCAACAGTTCAACTACCTCATTCTTATAAAAGGGAACTGGGTAGTTGCTTGAAAACAGAAAGAGTAGAAAATGGTCGGAGTCTGCGGGCAGGGGAGCGGGATTAGGCTAGGTGGCTGATGTGGAGAAAAACAACAGTGCAGACTTGTAAGAAAGAAAAGAAAGGAAAGAAGGAAAGAAAGAAAAGGTATTTCTCCAGCGCCTTTCATGACCACTGGACGTCTCAAAGCGCTTTACAGTCAATGAAGTACTTTTGAAGTGGAGTCACTGTTGTAATGACCAGATCATCTGTTTTAGTGATGTTGATTGAAGGATAAATATTGGCCCCAGGACATCGGGGATAACTCCTCTGCTCCTTCTTCAAAATAGTGCCACGGGATCTTTTACATTCACCTGAGAGAGCAGACAGGGCCTCGGTTTAACATCTCAACCGAAAGACGGCCCCTCCGACAGTGCAGCACTCCCTCAGCACTGCACTGGAGTGTCAGACTAGATTTTTGTGCTGAAGTCTCTGGAGTGGGACTTAGAACCCACAACATTCTGACTCAGAGACGGGAGAGTGCGGCCCACTGAGCCACGACTGGCACTTACAGAAGGGCCAAATGGCCTGTTTCCGTGCGGTGACATTCTACGACCCTAAGTTCCTCACTGCATGCCCAGCTAGACCCATCCTTCCTGCTATGATGTTGGCCTGCAGAGCAAAGTGAGAAGCATCCTAGGCCTCAGTGGTAGGCCTACTACCCTTCCCGGTCTGACTGGTCTGGAGCACTGCAACCCTACCGGAGTCAGGCATGAACTCTGAGTCATAAGGTTGTGGGTTCAAGTCCCACTCCAGGACTTGAGCACAAAAATCTAGGCTGACACTCCCAGTGCAATACTGAGGGAGTGCCACACTGTCGGAGGTGCCGTCTTTTGGATGAGATGTTAAACCGAGGCCCTGTCTGCTCTCTCAGGTGGACGTAAAAGATCTCATGGCACTATTTCGAAGAGCAGGGAGTTCTCCCCAGTGTCCTGTCCAATATTTATCCCTCAACCAACATCACTAAAGCAGATTATCTGGTCATTATCACATTGCTGCTTGTGGGAGCTTTCTGTGCGCAAATTGGCTGCCGCGTTTCCTACATTACAACAGTGACTACACTTCATAAGTACTTCATTGGCTGTAAAGCGCTTTGGGACGTCTGGTGGTCGTGAAAGGTGCTGTGTAAATACAAGTCTTCCTTTTCTTACCGAGTCCGCAGCAGAGGACCGGCTTGGTTCTAATCTCCCATCACCAAGGATGGCAGCTTGGGACCAACTCAACCGCATTTAATGTCTCATAAGAACATTAAAAAATTGAAGGAAAGAATTAAACTCTCCAACTCTGGATTGGCTGCTAAAACAGGCATGATGGGCCGAATGGCCTCCTTCTGTGCTGTACCCTTCTGTGTGTCCTCAAGTTCTAAGCTCACTGTACAAGCTAAACAGCCAGCTTACCCTCCGCCTTATTGATATCTTTCACTATTCTAAAGGTCGGTCGCATCTCCTTACTCCAATAACAAGGCAATCAGTAGCCTGGATCTTACCTCTTTATTTAGTTCCCTAAGCAATTGCCCTTCTTACTTTCCCCTTCCCAATGTAACAATATCCTATTTCAGGGAGGTTGACTAAAACTGTGCACCTTTCCTCTATTAGATCACCATTGATCTATACAGTTCCAATAGAATCTATATTGCGCAAAAATCAACTCACATGTGGCACTGTGGGTTTCACTTCATTTTGAAAAGTGACGGGGTAATCCCTTCGACCTGTGGCAACATTCCTCCAATTCACCAAATTGATGTGAGGCATTGATATTAACTGAAGTAAGGGAACATCTGCAAATGCTCAGATTAGATCGATAGGATTCCAGCAGCGTACCTGAATGAGAAATCGTGGACACTTGCGACGTCAGCCCTGACGAGTGAGCGCTTCGAGGTACGATTGGCTGTGGCAGGGGCCCTCGATTTAGGATGGACCCGGTTGGGTTGCCGTAGGCCAAACTGGTGGCGCTCTGTGCTGCGGCCAGAATGGACACTTCATGGTTAGACAGTGTGCCTGCCTGAGAAAGAGAGAGAGGAAGAGAGAGAGAGGAGGCAAGAGAGTGAAACAAAGGCAAGGTATTGCAATGTTAACTCTTCATTGTGAAACTTCATGATTAGCAACAACGACGAACTGCATTTATGTAGCATCTTTAGTACAGTTAAACATCCCGAGGCACATCGCAGGTGTGTTATCAGACAAAAATTTGACACTATCTTGAAGCTCCAGCCCCCTAGTTTAGGTTGCTCCCCTCCCGCCCACCCTTTTCAAATAGGCTATTCCACGAAGGACATCACCGGGTCAGCAGAGAATCCAAGATTCAACACATGGCCTGGTGAGTGGACAGACTATTTGTGAAGGGGAGAATCTGGCAGGAAATAATGAAGGAATATTTCCAACATTTTGAGCCTCTGAATATTTTCAGGGTTTCAGATCCGGGCTGTGTGGGTTTCTGTTTTTTGTGCCCTTATAAAGCCTGGACTCTTGTGCCGCTGGATACTGATGAATATACTAGCAGCTTGCCAGGGAATTTGATGGTTCAGTGAAGATTTTGGATCAAGCGCTCAGGCACCGCTGTATCTATAATAAAGAAGGGGGCAGCTTGTAATACGCAAACTCACGTAACCTAAATGTGATTCTTTCTCCCCCACCCCCTTTCTCCTCCCCTGTAGACAGGGGCTTCTGCTGGGGTGAGGGGCAGTAGGTGCCGGCTGCCCTCCCATACCTTACCCAGGTGGTAACTCTTAGCGTGCGGCCGTAGACAGCGGTGTTTGCAGGCCATTACACATCACAGTGCAGCCTGTTCTCAGCTGACAGGAACGTTCCAGATGGGAATCACTGAATAACAATCAGGTGCAGGAACCCTGGTTGATTATTTTTTCTCTCTCCCTTAGCCCATGTCTGTGGAGACCAATTGCAGCCCCTCTATAACCACCCGAGTCAATTCAGCACGGACAGGAGCTCCAACCTAATTAACGGGGGCACAGATTTAAAGTAATTGGTAGAAGGATTAGAGGGGAGTTGAGGAGAACTTTCTTCACCCAGAGGGTGGTGGGGGTCTGGAACTCACTGCCTGAAAGGGTGGGAGAGGCAGGAACCCTCACCACATTTAATAAGTACTTGGCTATGCCCTTGAAGTTCCGTAACCTACAGGGCTACGGACAAAGTGCTGGAAAGTGGGATTAGGCTGGAGAGCTCTTTGTCGGCCGGCACAGACACGATGGACCGAATGGCCTCCTTCTGTGCCGTAAATTTCTTTGATTCTATGAATCTGGAATTTCCAGGTATATATACTCACCACCAGTCGAATTTAGAAAGTAGACTTGGATTTCTACAGTGCCTTTCACAAACTCAGGCAACTCAAAGCGCTTTACAGCCAATAAAGTACTTTTTTTTTTAAAGTGTAGTCACTGTTGTAATGTGGGGAAACGTAGCAGCCAATTTGCGCACAGCAAGCTCCCACAAACAGCAATGAGATGATGACCAGATAATTTGTTTTTTAGTGCTGATGGTTGAAGGATAATATTGGCCAGGACACAGAGAACTCCCCTGCTCTTCTTCGAAATAGTGCCGTGGGATCTTTTACATCCAGCTGATCGAGCAGACGGGCCCTCGGTTTAACATCTCATCCGAAAGACGGCACCTTCGACAGTAGTGCCTAGATTCTTGTGCTCGAGTCCCTGGAGTGGGAGTTGAACCCACAACCTACTGACTCGGAGGCGAGAGTGCTGCCCACTGAGCCACGTCGGGAGATTTTAAAATATAATCTTCCTGAAACATTACAAAAGGTACTTCATCAATCCTGTCCTGAATGCACAGGTTCAAGATATTCAGACACATCAGTTACTTTCTGACGAAGGGTCATCGACATGAAACGTCAACTCTGTTTCTCTCTCTACAGATGCTGCCTGACCTGCTGAGTATTTCCAGCATTTCCTGTTTTTATTTCAGATTTCCAGCAACCGCAGTACAGTATTTTGCTTTTGTATCAGTTACTTTCTTGATGTAGTTCCCAGTTTCTGCCACTTGATGCTGCTAGCGAGCAGCAGTGTAGGATCACACTAGTGGCAAAAATCTAATCCTGCAAAATTGCATCTCCTTTGGGCCAGTAATGCTAGTCTGGATCTCTGGGTTTCCCCTCCCAAATAGCAGTCCATGTATAACATTGAAGTCCATGAGGCGATCAGATTTCTGTCCCTATCATGAGCTCAATATCTTAAGGTGTGAAGATGCCGGTGTTGGACTGGGGTGGACAAATGTAAGAAGTCACACAACACCAGGTTATAGTCCAACAGTTTTATTTGAAATCACAAGCTTTCGGAGCGCTGCTCCTTCGTCAGGTGAAGCGGAGAGATGCATAAAGACACAGCTTATATAGTCAGAGAATAATGCCAGATGATTACAGGTAATCTTTCTAACTGCCATTTATCACACCTCGGCAGAGAGATAATCACAGCAATCAAAGGTGTGAATGGTGTCCAAACAGGTCAGTCAGGAAAACATTACACCAAAGAACAATGAGGTGGGGTCACAAGGGGTCAAATGTTGCAGATGCTGGGGTCTGTATGAAAAACAAAAAACAGACAAAAAAACATTTTTTTTACTGGAAATCACAGCAGGTCCGGCCGCATCTGTGTAGAGAGAACAAGCCAACAACGACTCGAGTCTGGATGACCCTACGTCAGGTGGGGTTACATGTAGCGTGACATGAACCCAAGATCCCGGTTGAGGCCGTCCTCATGAGTGCGGAACTTGGCTATCAGTTTCTGCTCTACGATTTTGCGTTGTCGTGTGTCTCGAAGGCCACCTTGGAGAATGTTTACCCGAAGATCGGAGGCTGAATGTCCTTGACTGCTGAAGTGTTCCCCGACTGGGAGGGAACACTCCTGCCTGGCGATTGTTGCGCGTGTTTGGACACCATTCACACCTTTGATTGCTGTGATTATCTCTCTGCCGAGGTGTGATAAATGGCAGTTAGAAAGATTACCTGTAATCATCTGGCATTATTCTCTGACTATATAAGCTGTGTCTTTATGCATCTCTCCACTTCACCTGATGAAGGAGCAGCGCTCCAAAAGCTTGTGATTTCAAATAAAACTGTTGGACTATAACCTGGTGCTGTGTGACTTCTTACAATATCTTAAGGATTCTGTATTGTTTCTCTATATATTGACTTGCTTGTACATTATTATCTCCAGCCCTACAACCCTCCGAGATCTCCGCGCTCCTCTAGTTCTGGCCTCTGGCGCACCCCCAATTTTAATCGCTCCACCTTTGGCGGCCGTGCCTTCAGCCGCCTGGGCCCTATGCTCTGGAATTCCCTCCCTAAACCTCTCCGCCTCTCTCTCTCCTCCTTTAAAGACGCTCCTTAAAACCTGCCTCTTTGACCAAGCTCTTGGTCACCTGTCCTAATACAGGAAACTCTCGATTTACCGGCACCTAAATAACCGGAAATCTCTGTTAACCGGCAAAATTCAGGAGTAGGTTCAGGTAAGTTTTACTTCATATTAGTGGCCGTTCCTGGATCTGTGGCTGTGTAACCGGGGTTCCTGCACCTGTTGCTAAGCAACAGGGAAGCCTGGATTTGTTGCTGTGTACGGGGCTCTCGTACCTTTTACTATACCTCTCTGTAATCCAGACTTTTTGATAAACCGGCACCACGCCGGTCCCGTCGGTGCCGGATAGAAAACAGTTTCCTGTATCTCCTTATGTGGCTCAGTGTCAAAACTGTTTTTATTGATAATCGCTCCTGTGAAGCGCCTTGGGATGTTTCGCTACGTTAAAACGTGCTATATAAATGCAAGTTGTTGTTGTTGCTGTATAACTACTAATTATCTTCTGCAATGACAGCACCATTTTTCTCTGGGTACATTATACTGTCATTTGGAAGTTAGGACAGGGGACCCTGGCTGTGCATCAATATTTGCAGGATTCCCCCGACAGAAACTATGTCCAGTTCTGGTCGCCATATTATGAAAAGGATATACAGAGACACCGGAGCGGGTGCAAAAAAGATTTACAAGGATGATACCAGAACTACAAGGGTATACCGATCAGGAAAGGATGAACAGGCTGGGTTTATTTTCTCTTGAAAAGAGAAGGCTGAGGGGGCGACCTAATAGACGTCTTTAAAAGTATAAAAGGTTTTGATAGAGTCGACACAGAGAGAATGTTTCCACTTGTGGGGAAGAGCATAACTAGAGGCCATCAATAGAGGATAGTCACCAAGAAATCAAATAGGGAATTCAGAAGGAATTTCTTTACCCGAAGAGTGGTGAGAATGTGGAACTCGCTACCACAGGGAGTAGTTGAGGCAAATAGTATCGATGTATTTAAGGGGAGGCTTGACAAGCACATGAGGGAGAAGGGAATCGAGGGTGATGCCGATAGGTTTAGATGAGGAAAGACGGGAGGAGGCTCGAGTGGAGCATAAACGCCGGCATGGACTGGTTGGGCCGAATGGCCTGTTTCTGTGTTGTATATCCTAGCTAATTCTACGTAAATATTTGAAATTCACCAGTGTAGAATATGTAAAATCCTAGCTAATTCTACGTAAATATTTGAAATTCACCAGTGTAGAATATGTAAAATTTAGAACCCTCATTCAGAGATGCAATAACACAACAAAGCAGCTTAAGAAAGTGTGAGGGTGAGATTGCCCTGGAGCATTTGGATGTAGTTTGTACCTTGTGATTCCAGAGAGTATTTATTCCCATGGAGTGGGGGGGAGGGGGCGGAGATGGTACATGAAGACCAGGCTCTTCTCCAGAGGGAGCAGGGAGAAACCAGGGAGAAAGTCAATCCAAATAGGGTTCCCGTCATATAAAGCTGGCGAGAGGCCAGCTACTGAGGCCTAAAAGTAGGTTTCACTTGGAGGCAAAATGTATGCGACGTGCAGAGATTTCAGGAGGAAGAGAAAATAAATTACACAAAAAAAATATATAAACCATTCCAAGCTACTTACACAAACCCTCTGTCTGTTGTTCATGTGATTCACCGTGTCATACTTTCTGTATTTGTCGTTTACCTCCATGCTTGGCTCAACCGAGTCATCAATCTCCAGATCTGGACTCTCACATCCATTTAAACCCTTTTTTCTCAGCGTCTAGGCAGAAATCACAGTTTAAAAGAACATTCAGCACCACATCCTGAACAGTTGCCCCAGAGTAAACCCTTTGGCCACTTTGGTACGATTTTGAAAAGTGTAGACGAGCAGAGAGACCTTGGTGCCTGTATACACAAATCCTTACAAGGTGGCAGGGCAAGTTGATAAGGTGGTTTTAAAAAAAAAAGCATGTGGGTTATTTGGAGGCACAGAATATAAAAGCAAAGAGATCATGTTCGAGCTTTCTAAATCTCTGGTTAGGCCTCAGCTGGAGAGTTGTGGACAATTCTGGGCCCCACACTTCAGGAAAGATGTAAAGGCCTTAGAAAGGGTGCAGAGGAGGTTTACCAGGATGTGACCAGGGGTGAGGGACTTCAGTTATGAGGAGAGGTTGGAAAAGTTCAGACTGTTTTCCTTGGAACAGAGAAGGTTAAGAGGTGACCTAATAGAGGTTTTCAAGACGATGAGAAGTTTTGAAAGAGTAGACGGAGAAAAACTATTCCCTCGGGCGAGTGGGTCAATAACCAGAGGTCATAGATTCAAAATCATTGACAAAAGATCAAGAGGGGAGATGAGGAGAAATGTTTTCACTCAGCCAGTTGTGGGGATCGGGAACGCTCCACCGGAAAAGGTGGCGTAAGCTGATTCCATGAATAATTTTCAAAAGGGAGTTGGACGGGTACTGGAGGATGAGGAACTGACAGGGTTACAGACAAAAGGTGTGCGGGGGGCGGGGTGGGACTAAAGCACGACGGCTCTTTCAAAAACCCAGCATGGGCTCGATGGGCTGAACGTCCTTCCTTCTGTGCTGTCAGTTTCTACGATTGTATCCTGCCAGAGCCTCAGACAAAATTAATTCTCAGGTAAGATAAAGGCCAAATCACAGACATGTGGTGGGCCAGCTGATTCTATGCAGAACGCTCGGTTGGTATGGAAACGGGCCTACTGAATCCAAGAATGGCCACTTGTCCTTTAGAAATTTCACTGCCAGCAAGTCAAAACATGCTCCCTCAAAACCCTGTTTACGTGCAGAGGCAATCTCCTCATGTTTTTTGAATTTCTAAGTGGCACGGCCGTGAGGGTGGAGAATGCTCCCTGTTGTTGTCCCCCTCATGCCCCTCACAACAATGACATCCAGAGCAACAATCGACAACTTAGCTGTAATTGTTTTGCCATTGATTGCACCAATGACAGGAAAAGAAAAGCACACAGAGATTAGAATGTGCTGCACAAAATGATTCTCTTCCATAATTTATGCATCGTGATATGAAAAGGTTGGTGTTTTGATTTTGTACAAAACACATTTTTTTTCCCCCATTCATTCACAGGGTGTGGGCGTCGCTGGCAAGGCTGGCATTTATTGCCCTTCCCGAGTTGCCCCTCGAGAAGGTGGTGGTGAGCCACCTTCTTGAACCGCTGCAGTCCGTGTGGTGAAGGTGCTCCCACAGCGCTGTTAGGGAGGGAGTTCCAGGATTTTGACCCAGCGACGATGAAGGAACGGCCGATATATTTCCAGGTCAGGGTGGTGATGCCACCATCTGTACGCTTTGAGATTTAGCCATGACATCACTCGTGGAAGAGACCACTGAAAGTCTACATGGGAGTTGGGCGGTGTTCAAGGGCACAAGATGTCTTCCATATGTTGTTTGTGAGTCTATAAACAGGCTCTTTAAAAACCCAACTGCTTCACTGGCGTCCTTTAGGGAAGGAAACCCACTGTCTTTACTCGGTCTGGGCCTATATGTGACTCAAGTCCCACACCCAGTATGGTTGACTCTTAACTGCCCTCTGAAGGGGCCTAGCCAGCCACTCAGTTGTATCAAACCCGCTACCAGCGGTTCAAGGCGGCGGCGGCGGCCCGCCACCACCTTCTCAGGGCAACCCAGAGGATGGACAATAAATGCCGGCCTTGCCAGCGACGCCCACAGCCCCAGAACGAAGGTTAGCACTGTTGCCTCACAGCGCCAGGGACCCGGGTTCGAATCCGGCCTCGGGTGACTGTCTGTGTGGAGTTTGCACATTCTCCCCGTGTTTGCGTGGGTTTCCTCCGGGTGCTCCGGTTTCCTCCCACAGTCCAAAGATGTGTGGGTTAGGTTGATTGGCTATGATAAATTGACCCTTAGTGTTAGGGGGATTAAATACGTGGGGTTACGGGGATAGGGTGGGATATGTGTTGGTGTAGGGGTTACGGGGATCGGGTGGGATATGTGTCGGTGCAGGCTCGATGGGCCGAAATGGCCTCTATCTACACTGTGGGGTTTCTGTGATTCTGTGATTAAACAGAAACACAGAAGAAATTTTCTACTGCTGCCTCCCTCCCATTTAAAATCATACAATTACATAGAATTTTACAGCCCAGAGACAGGCCATTCATCCCAATTGGTCCATGCCGGTGTTAATGCTCCACACCAGCCTCCTCCCACCCCATCAGCATAACCTTCTATCCCTTTCTCCCTCACGTGCTTATCCAGCTTCTCCTTCGATGCATTTATGCTGTTCGCCTCAGTCACTCTATGTGGTCACGAATTGTTGAACATTTAAAAAGATCCTTTCCTTCCAAGAATCCAAAATGCTTGCGTAAAGCTAAAATCATTTGGGGAATAGAGTTTGGGCGGGGTGGGTGGTGGTAGTGTTCACTTTGAAACAAAGACTCCAGACTTTGTCCTGATGTGGTGTGTGGGGGGAGGGGGGAGGAAGGAAGACTCGGAGTGTGTCAGCCGTGACTCAGTGGGTAGCACTCTCTCTCTCGCTGCTCAGTCAGAGTGTTGTCACTTCACAGTCCCACTCCAGGGACTTGACCACAAAAATCTCAGCTGACACTCCCAGTGCAGTGCTGAGGGAGTGCCGCACTGCTGGAGGTGCCAATTTCAAAGCACAGGGGAGTTCCCCCAGTGTCTTGGTTGTAATTTATCCCTCAACTAAATTATCCGGTCTTTATCACATTGCTGTTTGTGGGGGCTTGCTGTGCGCAAATTGGCTGCTGCATTTCCTACATTACAACAGTGACTACACTTCAAAAAATAACTTCATTGGCTGCAAAACGCTTTGGGACATCCGGTGGTTGTGAAAGGCGCTGTATAAATACAAGTCTTTCTTTCTTTCTTCTTTCAGGCCTTGCCCTGGGAGGGGAGAGGAGGGAATGGAAGACTCCAGGCTTTGTCCAAATTAGGCCCGAGCAGCCCCCAGTATTCAGTGCCCACAACGCCCAATCCATCGGCTATGTGGCCTATGGTGAAGGCTCGTTGGAGGAAGGCCCTACTGCGGCTGACTGGAGTTGGACGGAGGGGGTCGATGGGTTGACCCATTTCCCCCCCCCTTGGCCGACGGTCTCCTTACCTCTAGGATGTCAGAGTTGGTGCGGCTCTCGTGGGGCTCGCTGTACTCGGTGTACTTGAGCAGCACCCGGTCCATGTCGGTGCTGGCGTACTGGAAGAGCCGGTTGGTGCTGTTGAAGATGATGAGGGCGATCTCGCAGTCGCACAGCACGCTCAGCTCGTACGCCTTCTTCATCAGGCCGAACTTCCGCTTTGTGAAGGTCACCTGCGAGGGGGGGGGGGGGAAGGTCAAAGGTCAGCACAAACCCGGTTGGGGGATGGGGGGGGGGGGGGTGGGTGGAGGAGAAATTAAAAAAGAGAAGCCAGACGTGAATCAGTGATGTTATCGTCAAGACAACGAAACTCACCCCCAATGGTGCAATTCACCCAAAATCACTCAATCGCTCTTCTTTAAGTGAAACGCAGATTCTCATGGCACCCCCTCTCCCCCCCAATGTAGGTAAATGCACAGCCTCCTGCGGTACTGAACCATGCAAAGTGGGAACAGCAGCATCAACTTGCATTTATGTAGCGCCTTTGGTGTGGTACAACGTCCCAGGGCGCTTCACAGGAGCGTCAAGCACTGATCACTGTCCAGTGAGTTCTGCTGGAAAATGCCCTGGTGGGAACGTCAAGGACAGGATCGCAACCTCGCTGCGATTCTCCACGCTGTGGAATAGGAAACCTTGAGCTTCTGCAGGGCTTTACCGCCTCTCAGAAATAGCTCACAAATGGGTACGTTATGTGCAACAGACTTGCATTTCTATAGCGCCTTTCACGACCACTGGACGTGCCAAAGTGCTTTACAGCCAATGAAGGACTTATTCGAAGTGTAGTCACTGTTGTAATGTAGGAAACGCGGCAGACAATTTGCACACAGCAAGCTCCCACAAACAGCAATGTGATAATGACCGGATAATCTGTTTGAGTGATCTTGATTGAGGGATAAATATTGGCCAGGACACTGGGGAGAACTCCCCTGCTCTTCTTCGAAACAGCACCACGGGATCTTTTACATCCTCCCGAGAGAGCAGACGGGGCCTCGGTTTAACGTCTCATCTGAAAGACGGCACCTCCGACAGCGCAGCACTCCCTCAGCACTGCACTGGCAACGTCATCCTGGACTATGTGCTCAAATCACTGGAACGGAACCCACAACCTCCCGACTCAGAGGTGAGAGTGCTACCCACTGAGCCACGGGTGCGAGATGCTGCCAGCTTAGGCGAGCAGACACTTAGCAGTGAAAGCACAGCTCGCTATTCAGCCTGAATAGCTTGCTGACACTCACTGCCTGGTCTGCTGAATGAAGAATGGTCACTTGGACAAGGGATGAAAGCCTGCCAGTGACCGTGGAACGGTGCCCCAACGTGAGTCACCTCCTTCAGGAGGGGGAGGGAAGAAACGCGGAGAACAACAGGGACTCTCTCAACTTGAAACGCTTTTAGCTTCTGTTGCACTGTCCCTATGGGGGAGGGGTAAAGATATTAGGACATCTAGGGCTTAAAATACTTGAAGGGGAAACATTTGTGGGGCTACGGGGAGCGGGACTAATTGGAGAGCTCTTTCAAAGATCTGGCACAGGCACAATGGGCCGAATGGCCTCCTTCTGTGCTGTAAGATTCTATTGTAGATTCTAAGACTATCATTATAGATGAATGGGTGCAAACCGTACCACAATGAAGGAGACCGAGTCTCCTTTCTGCCCCTCTCTCACAATCTCACACTAGGACGAGGTGACAAAGAGATATTAACACAATGGCTGGCATCAGACCACAACAAGGCCCCTTGCAGTGTGACTGCGGCTTCGCACGTACAGCAGGAGCCTGACAACAGAGACTGCACAGGTCCAACTGTGTACACTGTTCCCGTGCAGAGTTTGCATCAATTCGTGTATTTTAGACAGCACCCAGGCAACCATTTCCCAGTATGAGTCAGTATGAGTCTCAGACAGGAGAGCAGAGCAACAAAAACCCTTGTATTTAAATCAATCACGACTGCATGAATTAATTCGTCGAGCAAACTCTGTAATCTACCCCAGCCCGACAACCAAAGTTCCCTGTAATTTGTTTTCGGGCCGCACGGTACTTTTCACGGGCTGCACGGTCCATTCAAAATTCCTCGCATGCACGTTTTTTTCCCCATTTAAAAGCTGGCTCACCGGCTGCGCGGGAGCCCTGGAGCGCTGTGCAGCCGCACAGCTTAAAGGGAACGTTGCCTACAACCCCCCCCCCCCCCCACTCCGCCCCCGAGATCTCTGCGCTCCTCCAATTCTGGCCTCTTGCGCATCACCGATTTTTATCACTCCACCATTGGCGGCTGTGCCTTCAGCCGTCTAGACCCTAAGCTCTGGAATTCCTTCCCTAAACCTCTCCGCCTCTCTCTCCTCCTTTAAGACGCTCCTTAAAACCGACCTCTTTGACCAAGCTATTGGTCACCTGCCCTAATATCTCCTTATGTGGCTCGGTGTCAAATTTTGTCTGATTATGACGTGTTTGGATAGGCTAGACGGGGAAAGGCTGTTCCCACTAGTTGACGGTACAAGGACTAGGGGACACAGATTTAAGGTTTTGGGCAAGAGATACAGGGGGGATGTGAGGGAAAACTTTTTTACACAGCAAGTGATGAGGACCTGGAACTCGCTGCTGACGGAAGTGGTGGAAGCGGAGACACTCAATGTTTTCAAGGGGAGACTGGATAGGCACTCGAGGGAAATAAACTTGCAGGGCTACGGGGATAGAGCGGGGGAATGGGACTTACTGGATTGCTCTACAGAGAGCCGACACGGACTTGATGGGCCGAATGGCCTCCTTCCGTGCCGTCATGGCTCTTGTGAAGCGCCTCGGGACGTTTTACGACGTTAAAGGCGCTATATAAATGCAAGTTGTTGTTGGAGGGTTGCCAAACCCTCCAGGATTGCCCTGGAGTCTCCAGGAATTAAAAGGTTAATCTCCGGGACTCTGACGAGAGCAAATCCGGGAGAAATATCACAGGGGCATTAAAAAAAAAATCCGTGTTTTTATCATTTTTCTTTGAACAGTTTTTATTTGTTAGTTATAAAAATAATGGAGATGGGGGGGGGGGGGGGGGGGGGAGGGAAAGTCTGCGTGACAGGGTGGGGCGGTTGGAGGTCATGCGATGAACCCTCCAGGAATACACCCAGCCAGAATCGAGCAAGGTCGAGAAGCGATTGCTGCTGGTACCAGCAATGCAGAGTCCGGCAATAATATCCCAGAGAACGGGACTTCAAATCCTGCCACGGCACTTTGAGAGTTTGAATTCAGTTTCATAAAAGGAAAAGCTGGAAATAAAGTGACCATGAAGCTGTTGGCTTGTCTTAAAAACCCAACTGGCTCCACCATTCACTAAGATCATGGCTGATCTTCCACCTCAACTCCACTTTCCTGCGCTATCCCCATATCCCTTCACTCCCTTAATATCTATCAATCTCAGCCTTGAATATACTCAACGATTGAACCTCCACAGCCCTCTGGGGTAGAGAATTCCAAAGATTCACCACCCTCTGAGTGAAGACATTTCTCCTCATCTCAATCCTAAATGGCCGACCCCTTATTCTGAGACTGTGACCCCTGGTTCTAGACTCTCCAGCCAGGGGAAACATCCTCCCTGCACCTACCCTGTCAAGCCCTGTAAGAATTTTGTATGTTTCAATGAGATCACCTCTCATTCTTCTAAACTCCAGAGAATATAGGCCTAGTCTACTCAATCTCTCCTCATAGGAAAATCCCCCCATCCCAGGAACCAGTCTGGTGAACCTTCGTTGCACTCCCTCTATGGTAAGTATATCCTTCCTTAGGTAAGGAGACTAAAACTGTACACAGTACTCCAGGTGTGGTCTCACCAGGGCCCTATGTAATTGCAGTAAGACGTCTTTTAACTTATACTCAAATCCTCTTGTAATAAAGGCCAACATACCATTCGCTTTCCTAATTGCTTGCTGTACCTGCATGTTAACTTTCAGTGATTCGTGTACAAGGACACCCAGGTCCCTCTGAATACCAACATTTCCCAATCTCTCACCATTTAAAGAATACCCTGCTTTTCTATTTTTCCTACCAAAGTGGATAATTTCACATTTCTCCACATTATATTCCATTTGCCATGTTCTTGCCCACTCACTTAGCTTGTCTATATCCCCTTGAAGCCTCCTTGCATCCTCCTCACAACTTACATTCCCACTCCCCCGCCCTTTCCCCGTAACATAGAAACATAGAAGATAGGAGCAGGAGTAGGCCATTTGGCCCTTCGAGCCTGCTCCGCCATTCAATGAGATCATGGCTGATCATCCAAATTCAGTACCCTGTCCCTGCTTTCTCCCCATATCCCTTGATCCCTTTAGCCTCAAGAAATATATCCAACTCTTTCTTGAATATATTTAATGAACTGGCCTCCACCGCCCTCTGTGGCAGAGAATTCCACAGGTTCACCACTCTCTGGGTGAAGAAATTCCTCCTCATTTCAGTCTTAAATGGCTTACCCCTTATCCTCAGACTATGACCCCTGGTTCTGGACTCCCCAGCCATCAGAAACATCCTTCCTGCATCTAGTCTGTCCAGACCTGACAGAATTTTATAGGTTTCGATGAGATCAACTCTCAATCTTCTAAACTCCAGTGAGTATAAGCCCAATCGACACAATCTCTCCTCATTCGCCCTGCAAATTCTTTTTGTTCAGGTACTTATCCAATTCCCCTTTTGAAAGACACGATTGAGTCTGCCTCCACCACCCTTTCAGGCCGTGCGTTCCAGATCCTGACCACTCGCTGCGTAAAAAGGGTTTTCCTCATGTCGCCTTTGGTTCTTCTGCCAATCGCCTTAAATCCGTGTCCTTTGGTTCCTGACCCTTCCGCCAATGGGAACAGTTTCTCTCCATCTACTCTGTCCAGACCCTCGCAGGATTTTGAACTAATGTCCTTTTGGGAAGGAAACCTGTCATCCTTACCCGGCCTGGGCCTACATGAGACTCCAGCCCCCACACTGGGAATCTTAACTACCCTCAGAAGTGGCCTAGCGAGTCCCTCAGTCATAGCAAACCTGTATCAGCGGTTCAAGAAGGCGGCCCACCACCAATGGTCCCTTTAAGCTGCGTGGCGCTCTGCAGCTCCCGCGCCGCCGGCTCACCGGCTTTTAAATTAGGAAAAACCGCACATGCGCCATATTTTTAAAAGGGGCCGCGCAGCCCCTTAAAGGGGCCATGCACCCCAAAATAAAATTCCAGGGAACATTGCCTAGCACCATCTTCTCAGGGCAAATAAGGGATGGACAATGAATGCCGGTCTTTGCCAGCAATGCTCAAAGCCCAAAAACTAATAAAAATAAATAAAATTGCTTTATACAGCCAGCGAGGGAGAAACTCTCCGAGCGACATGGTGAATTTTTGAACGAGAAAATAGGTTTAATATTAATTAAAATGGGACCAAAACCGATACTTCGATAAGAATACCACAAGCCAAAGATAGCCAACAGAAACTAGAGACTTCACACATGGCGAGTGATTACCCATGCCCGGGAATTCACCTATGAGGAGCCCCGACTGCTGTACAACTCGGCAGAATGGGCACTGACTCGTCAAGTCTTGTGACCTGCTGACTCACAAACAGACATTAGGCAAATCTGATGCAAATCAGTTTGTCGGTTCTTTTTAAATGGATTTGAAAACAGTGGGCGGCCCCTGGGGAGTTGAACCTGAGCCAAAAGAGCATTCGGAGAAATAAAAAAGAGCGAGCTTGCGTTTCTGTAGCACCTTAGATACATAGAAGATAGGAGCAGGAGTCGGCCATTCGGCCCCTCGAGCCTGCTCCGCCATTTAATGAGATCATGGCTGATCATCCAAATTCAATATCCTGTCCCCGCTTTCTCCCCATATCCCTTGATCCCTTTAGCCTTAAGAAATATATCCAACTCATTCTTGAATATATTTAATGAATTGGCCTCAACTGCCTCGTGTGGTAGAGAATTCCACAGGTTCACCACTCTCTGGGTGAAGAAATTCCTCCTCATCTCTGTCCTAAATGGCTTACCCCTAAATTCCAGCGTTAGAATGGCCCAGTCTTCAGAGGATAGAGCAAGACAGGCAGAAAAAGAAAGAGAAATCATTTGCATTTATATAGCGCCTTTCATGATGTCCGGGCCTCCCAAAGCGCTTCACAGCCAATGAAGTACTTTTTTGAAGTGTAGTCACTGTTGTAATGTAGGACACACAGCAAGCTCCCACAAGCAGCAATGAGATAAATGATCAGGTAATCTGTTTTAGTGATGTTGGTTGAGGGATAAATATTGGCCCAGGATAAAGCATATTCTTAATGGGCAAAACTACAGTTCTAATAAATAACATTTCTACTGAATTAGTGCTTATGGGATATGTGGATAGACAAGATATTTATTTTGAATACGATTGCCCAGGAGTGAGCTACAGGCTGGAATCTAATCTAGTCTGTCTAGTCCTGTTGGAATTTTAAGTTTCAATGAGATCCCCTCTCATTCTTCTAAACTCCAGCGAATATAAGCCTTTCACGACCTCAGGACATCACGAAAGCGCTTTACACTCAATGAAGTACTTTTATTGAAGTGTACTCACTGTTGTGATGTAGGAAACACAGTGGACAGTTTGCGCCCAGCAAGCTCCCACAGGCAGCAATGTGACAGGCAGCTGAGTGTTGGCCGAGGCTATTCGATCGTGGGTGGCATCCCATGACATCCGCATTTTCCAGCCAGAGCAACTGGATGGAGGTCGGGGGGGTGGGGGGAGCAGGATCTCTGGCGGTTTCTTTCTCACTCCCCGGAGTCATCGTGGCCCAGTTACTGCAGCTGTACCACTGTTGATCCAGTGGGGGTAGGAAGAGAAACCCCGGCAACATTCTGGGCCGTTTACCTCTAGACTCGACTATTCCAACGCACTCCTGGCTGGTCGACCACGTTCTACCCTCCGTAAACTCTGAGGTCATCCACAACTCTGCTGCCCCCGTGTCCTAACTCGCACCAAGTCCCGTTCACCCATCACCCCTCTGTGCTCGCTGACCTACATTGGCTCCCAGTTAAGCAACGCCTCGATTTTAAAATTCTCATAATTGCTTTCAAATCCCCTCCATGGCCTCCTCGCCCCCCCTTTCCAACACTGTAACCTCCTCCAGCTCTACAACCCTCCGAGATCTCTGCGCTCCTCCAATTCTGGCCTCTTGCGCATCCCCCGATTTTAATCACTCCACCATTGGTGGCCGTGCCTTCAGCTGCCTGGGCCCCAAGCTCTGGAATTCCCTTCCTAAACCTCTCCGCCTCTCTTTCCTCCTTTAAGACACTCCTTAAAACCAACCTCTTTGACCAAGCTTTTGGTCGATAGTCCTAATACCCCCTTATGTGGCTCAGACAACGCTCCTGTGAAGCACCTTGGGACGTTTTACTACATCAAAGGCGCTATATAAATGCAAGTAGTTGTTGTTGTGTGGCTCAGAACAGAACAGAACAGAAACCCCACAGTGCAGATAGAGGCCATTTCGGCCCATCGAGCCTGCACCGACACATATCCCACCCGATCCCCGTAACCCCTACGTCAACACATATCCCACCCTATCCCCGTAACCCCACGTATTTAATCCCCCTAACACTAAGGGTCAGTGGTGTGCTTATCAGCTGGTAAATTGGTAACTTTTATTCTTAAATAAACACGAGCCATAAATATAAGATAGTCACTAATAAATCCAATGGGGAATTCAGGAGAAAATTCTTTACCCAGAGAGTGGTGAGAATGTGGAACTCGCTGCCACAGGGAGTGGTTGAGGTGAATAGCACAGATTCATTTAATGGGAAGCTGGATAAACACATGAGGGAGAAGGGAATAGAGGGATAAGCTGATGGGGTGAGATGAGGAGGGGTGGGAGGAGGCTTGTGTGGAGCAGAAATACCGGCACGGGGCAGTTGGGCCGAATGGCCTGTTTCTGTGCTGTGAAACTCGATGTAAGTTATTGCGAGAGTTTCTCCTGTCACTTCAGTGTTCCTTAATCACCAAAAAGGTGGAATTTCAACTGGGATCATGGAGCGATCTATTCCGGGAGGCTCCTGGGGATTTAACCTGACCAAAAAACTACCTAATATGGTGACAGTGTCCCCTTCATCACCAATTCAGGGCATGACCCCTCTCTTCACAGAAATAGAAAGCTCTCTTTCCTGCATTGCTTAAAGCCTCTCGGCTGCAGCGAAGATTCCCGTTTTAGTTTTAGATTTATGCCGGCAACCTGGGAATTCCGCCTCCGACCCTCACACGAACAGATGGCCTACTTTCCCTTGGGGAATCTTGGTGCCAATCCGGGAAAACGCCCCCACTGGGCTTCTATGCACAATTCCTGCGGTCAACTGGCTTCCTTAAATCTGTCGCCTCCTTTTCTGTCCTAGGGCTCTTCCCCCCCCCCCACCCCTGACACCTGTTGTTACCCCACCGCACAACAACAACTTGTATTTATATAGCACCTTTAACGTTGTAACACGTTCTAAGGCGCTTCACAGGAGCGTTTTCAGACAAAATTTGACACCGAGTCACATAAGGAGATATTAGGACTATCGACCAAAAGCTTGGTCAAAGAGGTAGGCTTTAAGGAGCGTCTTAAAAATGAGGAAAGAAAGGTGGAGAGGTTTAGGGAGGGAATTCCAGAGCCTAGGGCCTCACCAGCTGAAAGCACGGCCGCCAATGGTGGAGTGGTTAAAATCGGGGATGCGCAAGAGGCCAGAATTGGAGGAGCGCAGAGATCTCGGGGGGGGGGGGTGGGGGGGTTGTGGGGCTGGAGGAGGTCACAGAGATAGGGAGGGGGGGCGGGGGCGAGGGCCATGAAGGCGATTTGAAAACAAGGATAAGAATTTTAAAAATCGGGGCAATAGGATGCCCGACCGATTTGCCCAAGGGCAAACAAATTCCCGAGATTGGTTCGGTCGTCAAGGCCGAGAAAGCCAAAACCTGGGTTAGCCCAGTCTGCTCTCTTGCACCTCCAGGTGGCCACTGGTAGAATAACATTGGCAGAATGCCAACAATGGTGAAGGATAGAATGGGAGTTGGATGCTACTTTTAAAAATGGAGGCAGGTGGGGGACGATTTGAAAACTGTTGGCCACCTGCTGGGTGGGTTAGTTGGTAAATCCAGTGCCCAGTGTGGTACAGGCCTGACATGAACCAGTCATTCATGAAAGAAAGACTTATGAAATAATACTGAGCGGCCTGCAGGTGGCGCTGTCCAGGGAGAGTATAAATACTCGGGCACGGGCCCAGCTTGCGCAGGACATTCTTAACAGGAACTAGTGAAGGACACAACTAGCCCTCCATGTTGTAAAACAGTTGATTAAAGCTCTGTTTAACGCTTAGACCAAGTGCCGAGTAGTTTTCTTACGTCAAGACCATTCCACGTTCGTTGCCCGGTATGCAAAGTGAGTTCGGTGTCAGCTCCAGTATCATGAGAGGTGCCACCATTGGCCTGAGAGGCCCTGGAATGGGAAGGGGAAGGGGAAGGGAATCGGCCAAGATCCCTCCTACACCTGATCACGGTCTAACTGGAGTGTGTAAGAGAGTGTGGACATGGCTGTGATTCCCACCACTGCTGAATAGCTCGTCAACACGCACTGTCTGGCATTACACATGAAATACTGGAGCCAACACCTTGGCGAGAGAAAGGGTAGGATAATTGGGCATGGAAGTCAGTTGTGGCCGGGGTCAGTTGTGGCCGGGGTCAGTTGTGGCCGGGGTCAGTTGTGGGTGGGGCCAGTGGCAGAGGGCTCGAGGTTACACCACACGCCCGCCCCCCCACCCCCCCCCCCCGCCCCACGGGGAATCCCATACCTGCCGATTCCGCTGGTCAACGATTCGGGAGATCTGTATCTTCTTTCTCCCCATTTTTGACTCTCCGCTCGTCTAACAATCTCGTCTCTTTGACGTTTCAAATCCAAGTACAGAACTGTTTTTTTGTCATCACCTGGGGGGGGAGGGGGAATTAATACACATTAATAAATAATTACATCTATACAATATATTAAAATAATCTTACAGCTGAACCTAGTTCTGTCTACAAAACCTTACCAGACTTGTCACATTTATAAATTCCAATTCACAATGGAAACTTTCCATGTAAACATGTCACGGTGTAATTACACCCTCCCACCAGTGGTGGTGCTGAGTCATCGCAATTTTGCATCTCCCAACTTCTTGTCCTGCAGAGAAACTCCCTAGGCTACATATAGTGACACCACTAGTCCCGGACTTACAGCAGGAGTCCATTTTACAGCAAAACAGAATCTATTTGTGCCACAAACAGAAAACCGCTGTAAGTGACTGGGATTGATTCTGCGCACATAATTTGTATTATGTAACTATCCTCCACTCACTGCATTTTGCTGGCGGAATCACCCTGCTTTTATCGGGAGACGTAATGTCCCTGCTTCTGTTTGCTGTAGTTCGTGGACTCTTTTTAAATAGACTCTGTAGACTGTTTGATGTAGTGCGCTGTTTAAATAGACTCTCTGTTTGCTGACCGTTGTTTGCTGTAAAATAGACCGTGTGCCCTGCCGCAAGTCCCGTCCCGTCTTCAACTCAATGGCTGACACCATGGTGTACTCTGGTCCAGTCAGTTCTACTTCTCCCAAGTCGCTGTAAGGTTTGCTATTTAAGTATAAATAAGAATATAAAATTCAAAATATTGTATGGAGGGAAGGACAGAACATATGACTTGCAAATGGGGAATAAATGACATTTGTGCGCCTTGGCCAAATTTTCTCCGACCTCTAACCCTGCTTCACTTGAAGATGACCGACACCCCACTCATATCGCCACAGTGTAATAACCCATATTAAATAAATGTTACTCCTTTACTTGAATGTGACTCTTATTAACAGGAGCCACGTTAATAACTCAGAATAATCACAAGCAATTTGGAGAACGGGGGGGAGGGGGCGGGATTCAAATTGGTAGTAATATCACTGATTGGTTGAATTTGCTGCCAATCATTTTTTTTTCTGTTGCTGACTTGATTGGTCGTTTGATGGTCCCGGCTGATGATACATAGAGAGTATATAATCAAACTAGTAATCTTCAGTGTTCTTCAAAACCAGCGCAGTCATTCCAGAGTTTAAAAAAAATAACTTATGGTTGCTGTGCCACGTAGCTCTAAATTTAGTTACAGGGCTCAGCCGCCGCCGTACGAGATTTACACCAAGTGATGCGGCCCCGCCCTTTTTCCCCCCTCGCCCACACAGAGTTTTTCCCTCTGCCTCTCCTGAAGGTGTTGACCTCCGTCCAACTGATCATTGGGCGAGCCCCGATAGCCAGCGTCGACAGGGTGCTAGACCGCGCTTGCCAGCAGAGGCCACTGGACAGTGATCGGGAGCTGAACCTCTGGCCGATTTCCCCATCCCAGCCCCGGGGGCACAGAACCCGAGTGCTTAAGGGGAGACTTGATACAAAAGAAACAGAAAGACTTGCATTTCTATAGCGCCTTTCACGACCACCGGATGTCCCAAAGCGCTTTACAGCCAATGAAGTACTTTTTGAAGTGTAGTCACTGTTGTAATGTAGGAAATGTGGCAACCAATTTGCGCACAGCAAGCTCCCACAAACAGCAATGTGATAATGACCAGATCATCTGCTTTAGTGATGTTGATTGAGGGATAAATATTGGCCCCAGGGAGAACTCCCCTGCTCGTCTTCGAAATAGTGGCCGTGGGATCTTTTACATTCACCCGAGAGAGCAGACGGGGCCTCGGTCTAACGGCTCATCCTAAAGACGGCACCTCCGACAGTGCAGCACTCCCTCAGCACTGCACTGGACTGTCAGCCTAGATGTTTGTGCTCAAGTCTGAGAGAGAGAAGGTGATACGGGGTGGGAGTGGGGAGGGCGAGAAGAAGTCACTGGAGTGGGAGGAGGCTCGTGTGTAGCATAAACACTGGCATAGACCAATTGGGCTAAAAGGCTGGTCTCTGTGCTGTACATTCTATGTGGTGCGCTAGCGCTCAACTGAGCAAAAGCCAGGCAAATTGAGTGAGGTACTCAGAATCAGAGAATAGTACAGCACAGAAGGAGGCCATTCGGCCCATCGAGTCTGCGCCGGCTCTTTCGAAGGGTAATCCAGTTAGCCCCACTCCCCCGCTCTTTCCCCATATCCCTGCAATTTTTTCTCCTTCAAGTATTTATCCAATTCCCCTTTGAAGGCTCCTATTGACTCTGTATCCACCACCCTATCAGGCAGCACATTCCAAATCTTCACCACTCGTTGTGTAAAAAAGTGTCGCATCTGGTTCTTTTGCCAATCACCTTAAATCTGGGCCCTCTCGTTATCGACCCTTCAGCCATTGGAAACAGTTTCTCTTTATTCACTCGGTCTAAAGCCTTCATGATTTTGAACACCTCTATCAAATCTCTTCTTAACCTTCGCTGCTCTAAGGAGAACAGCCCCAGCTTCTCCAGACTCTCCACATAACTGTAATCCTCATGTGTGTGTGGGTGGGTGGGTGAGTGGCGGGGGGGAGGTGGGGGTATGTGTGTATATGTGTGTCTGTGTATTTGAGTGTGTGTGTATATGTGTGTCTGTGTATTTGAGTGTGTGTGTGAGTGTGTGTCTGTGTATTTGTGTGTGTGTCTGTGTATTTGAGTGTGTGTGTGTGTGTGTGTGTGTGTGTGTGTGTGTGTGTGTGTGTGTGTGTGTGGGGCGGGGGGGGTTATACGAGTCTGTATGTGTGTGTGGGTATGTGTGGGGGTTGTGTGTGTGTGAATATGTGCATATCTGAATGTGTGTGTACGTGTGTGTGTGTGAAAGTCAATCCAGTGACAGTTAATCAATAAATGCTGGTAGGCAATTCAATGACCTAACGGGGCGGACTGGCCATATGGGAAAGCGGGAGACTTCCCGAATGCCCCCGGATTCCATAGCGATGCATTATCAGGGGCTCCCCTTTCTTTCCCCCGTGAGAATCTCGCACCATTTCGGAACGCCCTCGAGGTACTTAGAGGGCAGCTGAGGCATAATACCCCCAGCAAAGATCAGCGCCTTCAGGAGAAAAGGGGGACGACAACTGGGAACGGGGGTGGGGAGTTAGTTAGTGAAGAACTTTTCCTAAGACTTCAAAACAGACCTTGCAGTACCATGTGGGATATCTCACCCTGGACCATTCATCACTCCACCATTGGCGGCCGTGCCTTCAGCTGCCTGGGCCCCGAGCTCTGGAATTCCCTCCCTAAACCTCTCCGCCCCTCTCTCCTCCTTTAAGACTCTCCATAAAACCGACCTCTTTGACCAAGCTTTTGGTCACCTGTCCTAATATCTCCTTACGTGGCTCAGTGTCAAATTTTTATTTGATAATCGCTCCTGTGAAGCATCTTGGGATGTTTTACTACGTTAAAGGCGCTGTATAAATGCAGGTTGTCATTGTTGTTGTTGGTGAACAGACACAGCCACAGAAAGAAAGCTTCATTCATGCAGCTTTCTGCACATCCAGGTTTTCTGCTACAGCTTTCATTTCTCTCTGGTATGGGAAACTGTGGGGAATGAGGTTGTTTGTTTGGCCAACACTGAAATATTTATGTGTGAACTACAGCTCCTCCAGAAACTCTTGAGGTTCAATTGCGTCAGAGAGGGCGAGAGGGGGAGAGGGAGAAGGCAGATGCAGAGAAACCGTCCCCATAGTCCCCTTGACGACACTTGGGAATTGGGTCATGCACAGGATTACTGTAGGTCGCTTAGAGCTGGCCTGAGCCAGCCTGAGAGGTGCACAGCGATTCGTCCCAGCTACTGTCGGAGAATAGCTTGCTTGCAAGCTTCAACTGAACAGCAAAAACTCAGAAAGCCAAAAGCGATTCCCACACACAGAATTCATCGCACTGCTACTCAAGCTCCCGACTGCCTACCTAACACTGTGGGAGTACCTTCATCACACCGACTGCAGTGGTTCAAGCACGAGGCCCCACCATCACCAAGGGCAACTAGCCATGGCCAATGAATGGGATAAATCTTTGAAGGGAATTTTTATTTTTATTTTTACAGGGCTATGGGGAAAAAGCAGGGAAGTGAGATTAATTGGATCGCTCAAACAAAGAGCCAGCACAAGCACGAGGGGCCAAATGGCTGTGCTGTCTCATTCTATGATAATATGATAAATGCTGGTCTTTAATGTAGTAAGACATTCCATGATGCTTCACAGGAACGTTATAAAACAAAATCTGACACCGAGCCACATAAGGAGATATTAGGACAGGTGACCAAAAGCTTGGTCAAAGAGGGAGGTTTTAAAGAGTATCTTGAAGGAGGAGAGAGAGGCGGAGAAGTTTAGGGAGGGAATTCCAGACCTTAGGGCCCAGGCAGCTGAAGGCACGGCCGCCAATGGTGGAGCGATTACAAGAGGGCAGAATTGGAGGAGCGCCGAGATCTCGGGGGGGTGTGGGGTTGTAGGGCTGGAGGAGGTTAGAGAGAAAGGGAGGAGCGAGGCCATGCAGGGATTTGAAAATAAGGAGAATTTTTAATTCAAGGCGTTGCAGGACTGGGAGCCAATGTAGGTCGGCGAGCACAGTGGGTGATGGGTGAATGGGACTCGGTGCGAGTTAGGACATGGGGCAGTGAGCACAGCGGGTGATGGGTGAACGGGACTTGGTGCGAGTTAGGACACGGGGCAGTGAGCACAGGGGGTGATGGGTGATCAGGACTGGGTGTGAGTTAGGACACAGGGCAGTGAGCACAGGGGGTGATGGGTGAACGGGACTTGCTGCGAGTTAGGACACGGGGCAGTGAGCACAGGGGGTGATGGGTGAACGGGACTGGGTGTGAGTTAGGACACGGGGCAGTGAGCACAGGGGGTGATGGGTGAACGGGACTGGGTTTGAGTTAGGACACGGGGCAGTGAGCACAGTGGGTGATGGGTGAACGGGACTTGCTGCGAGTTAGGACACGGGGCAGTGAGCACAGTGGGTGATGGGTGAACGGGACTGGGTGCGAGTTAGGACACGGGGCAGTGAGCACAGGGGGTGATGGGTGAACGGGACTGGGTGTGAGTTAGGACACGGGGCAGTGAGCACAGGGGGTGATGGGTGAATGGGACTGGGTTTGAGTTAGGACACGGGGCAGTGAGCACAGGGGGTGATGGGTGAACGGGACTTGCTGCGAGTTAGGACACGGGGCAGCAGAGTTATGGTTGAGCTCAAGTTTATGTCGGGTGGAAATGGGAGGCCAACTGTAAAAGACCCCACGGCCACTATTTCGAAGAAGAGCAGTGGGGAGAGGGGCGGGGGGTTGTTCTCCCTGGTGTCCTGGGGCCAATATTTATCCCTCAACCAACATCACTCAAACAGATGATCTGGTCATTATCACATTGCTGTTTGTGGGAGCTTGCTGTGCGCTAATTAGCTGCCGCGTTTCCCACATTACAACAGCTACGACACTTCAAATAGTACTTCACTGGCTGTAAAGCACTTTGGGACATCCTGCGGTCATGATAGGCGCTACAGAAATGCAAGTCTTTCTGTCTTTCTATATAAATGCAAGTTGTTATTGTTGTCATGCCTTCTGCAGTGGTCTGCCCACCACCAGCTTCTCAGGGCAACTAGGGACAGGCAACAAACCTGGCCATGCCAGCTTCACCCACATCCAGAGAACAAGTGTGGCACAGGAAACTTTCGATTTACCGGCACCTAAATAACCGGAAATCTCGGTTAACCGGCAAAATTCAGGAGTAGGTTCAGGTAACTTTTATTACTTGCCTTCCTCCATTTGTTGCTGTGCAAGGGTGTGGTTGCAGCTGTTGCTAAGCTACAGAGACGCTTGCAACTTGTGGCCATTGTTCTGAAGCTGTTGCTAAGCAACAGCGGTTTGTTGCTTTATACGGAGCCCTCAGCTCCGTATCTTTTACTATAGCGTTCGGTTATCCGGAATTGTTGATGAACCGGCACCACGTCGGTCCCGTCCGTGATGGATAAAAAAAAAAGTTTCCTGTACTGAACTTCGCAAGTCCGAGCTACACCCCTTGGTTACGTTAGGCCTCAGCTGGGGTATTGACTCCAATTCTGGGCACCACACTTTAGGAAGGCTGTCAAGACCTTTGACAGGGTGCAGAGGAGATTTACCGGAATGGTGCCAGGGGAGGAGGGACTTCAGTGATGTGGAGAGAGACTGGAGAAGCTGGGATTGTTCTCCTTAGAGCAGAGAACTTTAAGGGGGAGATTTAATTGAGGTGTTCAAAGCTATGAAAAGGGTTTTGATAGTGTAGATAGGGAGAAATTGTTTCCCCGGACAGGAGGGTCGGTAACCAGAGGGCACAGATTTAAGATAATTGGCAAAAGAACCAGAGGGGAGATGAGGATATTTTGTTAACGCAGCACATTATCTGGAACGCACTGCCTGAAAGGGCGGTGGAAGCAGATTCAATAGTAACTTTCAAAGGGGAATTGGATAAATACTTGAAAAGGAGAAATTTGCAGGGCAGGGGAGTGGGACAAATTGGAGAGCTCCTTCAAAGAGCCGGCACAGACAGGATGGGCCGAATGGCCTCCTTCTGTGCTGTAACATTCTATGATTCTAAACGTGATCCAAGTCATCTCTCGTTTCCCCCCGATTTTCTCTGCCTTCCACATCGTTCGTTCTTTCGAATGGGCGAGTGGAGGGGAATACCCCGATTCCAAACTGAAGGCCCTGGGCAACGTCATCTTTGCATCAGCCACATTGTGGTGGAAATTCTGAGTGTTACTGTAGCAGTGAGGTGTTGGAGGTTGGCTTGGGGTTGGGGGGGTTGGGGGGGGGGGGGAGATGGAGGTGATGCAGATGCCTTGCTAATGTGGTAAAGAGCGTGTTCAAGAAGCTCACAGTACAAGAAGGAGGAAGTTATCAATTTATAACAAAACAACAACTTGCATTTATATAGCGCCTTTAACGTAGTAAAACGTCCAAGGTGCTTCACAGGAGCGATTACCAGACAGAAATTTGACACCGAGCCACATAAGTAGATATTGGGACAGGTGACCAAACGCTTGGTCAAAGAGGTCGGTTTTAAGGAGGAGAGAGAGGCGGAGAGGTTTAGGGAGGGAATTCCAGAGCTTGGGGCCCAGGCAGCTGAAGGCACGGCCGCCAGTGGTGGAGCGATTGAAATCGGGGATGTGCAAGAGGTCAGAATTGGAGGAGCGCAGAGATCTCGGAGGGTTGTAGAGCTGGAGGAGGTTGCCAGCGAGGCCATGGAGGGATTTGAAAAGAAGGATGGAAATTTTTTTTAAATCGAGGCATTGCCAGGCCGGGAGACAATGTAGGTCGGCGAGCACAGGGGTGATGGGTGAACGGGGCTTGGATATAGGGGATGTGGGCAGCAGAGCAAGTGACACAGAAAGGTAACACAAAAGTGTTACAGGAAGTGTGACTGTACAGATCTCTCGTGGCATTGTGATGGCGTCCAGGGTTGAATGTCTGGCCGCTGCTCTCTCTTCAAACAAGGGTCAGCAGATTAGGAGGTGAGGGGAGAAAATCGTCCGTGGGGGGGGGGGGGGGGGGAGGAAGACGATCATGGGACAGCCAGAGGCCCCAAACACAGTGAAGCGCTTTGATTTTATGATTGCATTTTACTTTGAGATCTGGCCCGGTTTTTGTGCCCTGCTACCCTCGCTTCTCAGATTGGGGGATTCCGGTCACTACTGGTTAGAACAGGACATTGAACTGTGATGGCATATGCAAATCAGCATGTGGGAATGTACCCAGAGGGGGCATTTTAATGTAAATAGCCAATGACGCTCATGCACATAACCACGGAGGTGCATTATGTCTCCATAGGAAATAGGAAGGAACTGAGAACTTAGACCCTTATGCAAGTAAGTGGGTTACGTTATGATCTGGAATGCACCGCCTGAAAGGGTGGTGGAAGCAGATTCAATAATACCTTTCTAACCCGTGCTGTACCAGCCCTGGGAGTGTTTGATGGGACAGTGTAGAGGGAGCTTTACTCTATATCTAACCCTGTGCTGTACCTGCCCTGGGAGTGTTTGATGGGACAGTGTAGAGGGAGCTTTACTCTGTATCTAACCCGTGCTGTACCTGTCCTGGGAGTGTTTGATGGGACAGTGTAGAGGGAGCTTTACTCTGTATCTAACCCGTGCTGTACCTGCCCTGGGAGTGTTTGATGGGACAGTGTAGAGGGAGCTTTACTCTGTATCTAATCCGTGCTGTACCTGCCCTGGGAGTGTTTGATGGGACAGTGTAGAGGGAGCTTTACTCTGTATCTAACCCGTGCTGTACCTGCCCTGGGAGTGTTTGATGGGACAGTGTAGAGGGAGCTTTACTCTGTATCTAACCCGTGCTGTACCTGCCCTGGGAGTGTTTGATGGGACAGTGTAGAGGGAGTTTTACTCTGTATCTAATCCGTGCTGTACCTGCCCTGGGAGTGTTTGATGGGACAGTGTAGAGGGAGCTTTACTCTGTATCTAACCCATGCTGTACCTGCCCTGGGAGTGATTGATGGGACAGTGTAGAGGGAGCTTTACTCTGTATCTAATCCGTGCTGTACCTGCCCTGGGAGTGTTTGATGGGACAGTGTAGAGGGAGCTTTACTCTGTATCTAATCCGTGCTGTACCTGCCCTGGGAGTGTTTGATGGGACAGTGTAGAGGGAGTTTTACTCTGTATCTAACCCCGTGCTGTACCTGCCTGTGAGTGTTTGATGCTGACACTCGATGCCCAACATGGGAAGTGTTCCACTCCCCAGCATCACCACCCTTCACCCTGATAACCACAACAAAAGTTCATAAAACCATCTTTTAAAAAAAGCTATGATATTAAAAGTCTTATGTTTGCGTGCACTTTCTATTGACAAAACATTACTTCCTGTTGTCAGACTCTTTTACTGTTATAAATTTCTATGTCCACATTTATAATGGAATCTGCTATGTAAACATGTCACGCGGTAATTACACCCTCCCTCCAGTGGTGGCACTGTAGCCCCCCAGTTTTGCCTCTTCCAGCTTCTCAGCTTGTACGGCTGAAAAACCCCAATGCTCCAAAACAACTTTGCTTCCCATTTGCCCTGTTTTGCTATTTAACTAAACATAATACCTGTATAAAAAAAAGACTTGCATTTTTCAAGTGCCTTTCACAACCTCAGGATGTCCCAAAGCACCTTACAGCCAATGAAGTGCAGCCACTGTTGTAATGTAGGAAATGCGGCAGCCAATTTTGCGCACAGCAAGCTCCCACAAAGCAGCCATGTGATAGATCTCTTTTTAGGTTTTGGTTGGGGGGTAAATATTGACCAGGACAGTGGGGAAGAACTCCCTTACTCTTCTTCGAAACAGTGGCCACAGGATCTTTTACGTCCAGTTGAGGAGGCAGACGGGGCCTCGGTCTTGGACTCTCTCTGTAGTGGGCCGCCACAGGAGGTCGGCTAGTGCAAGACGTCACTGGGATTGGCTCTTATTTCACAGACATGACCCTGCTAGTGAAATAAAGAGGGACCAGAGAGAGATCAGAGTGCTGCTTCTGCGGAATTACAGGCCAGCGTCTGGGCAGGATGTCTCTGTCCACCCACAGCCCCCGCATCTCTGGAGTGGATCGAAGAAGGGAACCATCCCAGCATCGAGGCAGCGAGTCTCGCGGAAGCAAACCGTGGCCAGATTATATAAATAACCGCCGGAAAATAAATAAAACAGTGGAGATATCATAAACAGAACTAAAAATACCACGGGGCCTTGATAAAACAATATATCAGCGAGCGGACACGGGTCTCCCAGGGGGCCATAGCCCTAAGCTGTTGCTTGCAACTGAAAGGCGGACTACCAGCAGAATAATGACTATCCCCCCAGGTCAACTAAACTGGAAGATAACCTAGAAGCGAGGGGGATTATAAGATGAGGTCATTAAATCCTCCAGCAAATATCTTTTGAAATAACTGGCCCGGATACTGGAAGGTAAAGCCTTAAAACAACCTATATGACATTCCTCTCGCCACTGGTGTTAAACCAGTTAAAATAAATGGGCCTACACCTGTGTTGGAGCCAGCCGTTGGCTCAATGGTCGCATTTCCTCCTCTGAGTCAGAAAGTCATGGTTTCAAAGCAGGGAAGCCATGTTAAAGTTGTATTTTGGAGCACTGTGCACAGTTCTGGTCTCCAAACGATTAAAAAAAATGGATATAGAGGCAGTGGGGAAGAGGCAAAAATGATTTACTGGATTGATACCAGAACTGAGAGCTTGTACCTATCAGGAAAGATTGAACAGGCTGGGGTGCTCTTTTCTCTAGAAAGGAAAAGGCGGAGGGGTGACCTGATAGAGGTCTTTAGGATTATGAAAGGGTTCGATAGGGGAGACGCAGAGAAGATGTGGGGGAGGCCAGAACTAGGGGGCCATCAATATAAGATAGTCACTAATAAATCCAATAGGGAATTCAGGAGAAACTTCTTTACCCAGAGAGTGGTTAGAATGTGGAACTCGCTACCACAGGGAGTGGTTGAAGCGAATAGTATAGATGCATTTAAGGGGAGAGCTAGGTACACATATGAGGGAGAAAGGAATAGAAGGATATGCTGATAGGGTGAGATGAGGAGGGGTGGGAGGAGGCTCGTGTGGAGCAGAAACACCGGCACGGACCAGTTGGGCCGAATGGCCTGTTTCTGTGCTGTACGTACAACGTAAAAGATACTCCAAAGATAAAAACCGTGAAGGAAACGGGGAACCAACCTCAGCTACTCTTCCCGAGTAAGTGGCTCAAGAACCTCGTGCGCGAGAGTTGAGTTAGGACCCGCCGCAGGGCCAGAACTCAACGTATGGAGGGGCACCTGGGTTAAAAATGGAGGAATTCCATACAAACTCTTGAAGCTTGCCGATATGAAGGTCAATCAATTTATCTTGCACGCTGCCAATTATATTTTTCTTTGCTCTGTTATCGGAGAATAAAAAGCCTGCTATTACTAAAACTATAGGTTATGTTTCGCTGTATCTGTGCTTCCAGTTCTTTAATCATTCGCATCTGTATTGCCCGGCGCTAGGCATGATTATCGGCACAGTTTTTGGAACTTCAAAGTCTGGTTTCGGGCCTATCCTTCCAGTAATTTGGAGGAATGAAAACCAGACGTTAAACGGGCATGTTAAAAGAAAGAAGGCGGTCCGCACGTATGATTGGGTCTACTTGAAGTTTACCAGTGTGCTCAAAGCAGCAAGCATTCTTGCATGCAGACAGGAAGGAGTCCTCTGCACTCGGACTGCCAACCCTGCAGGATTGCCCTGGAGTCTCCAGGAATGAAAAAATTAATCCACTGCTGCCAGCAACTCCTGCGAGAAAAAAAAATCATACTATCGCAGAATAACACAGCACAGGAGGAGGCCATTCGGCCCATCGTGCCTGTGCCGGCATTTTGGTAGAGCTCTCCAATTAGTTCCACTCCCCCGCCGCCCCTGCTCTATTCCCCATAGCCCTGTAAATTTTTTCGCTTCAAGTATTTATCGAATTCCCTTTTGAAAGCTATTATTGAATCCTGGTGTCCTGGGGCCAATATTTATCCCTCAACCAACATCACTAAAAAAAAACCAGATTAACTGATCATTATCACATTGCGGGATCTTGCTGTGCCCAAATTGACTGTCGGTTTTTCCTGCGTTACATCGTTGACTACACTTCAAAAGGTATTCCACTGGCCGCGAAGCGCTTTGGGATGTCCTGAGGTTGCGAAAGGCGCTATATAAATGCAAGTTCTTTCAAGTCTTTCTTTTATCGTGACTGCGGCCATTTTGAAAGTGTCCTTTCCACAGTGTGGGGGGGGGGGGTGGAGGGGGGAGGGGGGATCCGTTTGGAAGTTGCAAAGTTCAGCTGTTGGACGCAGGTACATCCCCAGACTGAGGGGCCTTGTTCTGCCGTTTGAATGTCTTCGGCCAAGGCTGGGGAATCCAGTGACAGCCCCACCTCCTGATTGGGTTGGGAGACGGGGGGGTGGATGGTGGGTGGGCTGTTTCCTGTATAGTAGCCTATGGCTCTGTGTACAGAAATATAACAAATTCCTAGTGGATCTTGGTGGAGGTGGAGGTTAGGAGGTCAATGGAACCTCTGGGGAATCCAGCCAACCTTGCTACGATTAAATTTAGGATTTTCTGAAAACTAACATCAGAAAGAAAGAAAGACTTGCATTTCTATAGCGCCTTTCACAGCCACCGGACATCTCAAAGTGCTTTACAGCCAGTGAAGTACTTTTTGAAGTGCAGTCACTGTTGTCATGTGGGAAACATGGCAGCCAATTTGCGCACAGCAAGCTCCCACAACCAGCAATGTGATAATGACCAGAAAATCTGCTTTAGTGATGTTGGTTGAGGGATAAATATTGGCCCAGGACACCGGAGAGATCTCCCCTGCTCTTCTTCGAAATAGTGCCATGGGATCTTTTACATCCACCTGAGGGGGCAGATGGGGCCTCGGTTTAACGTCTCATCCAAATGACGGCACCTGTGACAGTGCGGCACTCCCTCAGCACTGCACTGGGAGTGTCAGCCTAGATTTTTGTGCTCAAGTCTCTGGAGTGGGACTTGAACCCACAACCTTCTGACTCAGAGGCGAGAGTGCTGCCCACTGAGACACAGCTGACATCTAAAAGAACAGGAAAAAAATATTTGATTGTGAAAAAAATCAATTGAGACAACAACTGGCATTTACAGAACGCCTTCATCATGGTGCAATGTCCCAAGGTGCTTCACAGTTCGATGTCAGACGTGCATAAGAGTCAGGGAGGGGTGTTAGGAAGATAGGAACAGGAGGAGGCCATTCAGCCCCCCTCGAGCCTGTTCCGCCATTCAGTGAGATCACGGCTGATCTGTACCGCAACTCCACTGACCCATCTTTTCTCCCTATTGTTTGAAAGCCTTACCTAATCTAATCGACTTCAGTCTTGAAAATTTCAATTGACCACCCCAACCCCAGCAGCCACAGCCTTTTGGGGAGAGAGCTCCAGGTTTCCACTACCCATTGTGTGAAAATGTGCCTCCTGATTTCATTCCTCTAACTTTAAGGTTATGCCGAAATAACAACAGAAAATGCTGGAAAAACTCAGCAGGCCAAGCAACATCCATGGAGAGAGAAATAGAGTCAACGTTTCAGGTCTTGACAAAGGGTTTCGACCTGAAACATTAACTCTATTTCTCTCTCCACGGATGTTGCTTGGCCTGCTGAGTTTTTCCAGCATTTTCTGTTGTTATTTCGGATTTCCAGCATCTGCAGTATTTTGCTATCGTTTAAGGTTATGCTCCCTTGTTCTGGATTCCCCCCACCACAGGAAATAGTTTCTCTGTATCCATCCTATCATAGAAACATAGAAGATAGGAGCAGGAGTAGGCCATTCGGCCCCTCGAGCCTGCTCCGCTATTCAATGAGATCATGGCTGATCATCCAAATTCAGTACCCGGTCCCTGCCTTCTCCCCATATCCCTTGATCCCTTTAGCCTTAAGAAATATATCCACATCTTTCTTGAATATATTTAATGAATTGGCCTCCACCGCCCTCTGTGGTAGAGAATTCCACAGCTTCACCACTCTCTGGGTGAAGAAATTCCTCCTCATCTCTGTCCTAAATGGCTTACCCCTTATCCTTAGACTGTGACCCCTGGTTCTGGACTCCCCCGCCATCGGGAACAGCATCTAGCCTGTCTAGTCTTGTTAGAATCCATTTATCTTTTTGAAGACTCCGATTAGCTTATACCTCAACCATCTAAACTCAAGGGAGCACAAGGCAAGGCGACCAAAAGTGTGCTCGAAGAGATAGGTTATGACATGAATCCTGTCATTCATGTGGAAATGACGTATGAAATAATACTGGGCGGCCTGCTGGGGGCGCTGTCCAGGGAGAGTATAAATACTCGGGCATGGGCCCAGCTTGCTCAGGACATTCTTTAACAGGAACTAGTGAAGGACACAACTAGATCGCCATGTTGAAAAACAGTTGATTAAAGCCTTGTTTAATACTCAGACCAAGTGCCTAGTAGTTTTCTTACGTCAGGTTATAAGGCAGCTTTTTGGGGAGGGATGCAACAAGCTGGGGGGGTTTAGGGAGTTCCAGATTCTGGGGGGCAATATGGCAGAAGGTTCGATCACCTGAGGTTGCGGGAGGACTGTGGGGAGGAGGCAAACACTCAGCAGGCCAGAGCAGTCACACCGAGGGGCGCTAAAAGAAATCAACAGTGCCAGCTTGGATCAGTTGGTAGCATTCTTGTCTGAGTCAGAAGGTAGTGGGTTCAAGCCCCACTCCAGGTCTTGGGTACATAATCTAGGCCAACAATTCCAACTGAGCCATATTGACACCTTAAATTAAAAAAGGACCGGAATATCTTTCGGATGAGACGTTAAACCGAGGCCCCGTCCGCCCTCTCAGGTGGACGTAAAAGATCCCACGGCCACTATTTCGAAGAAGAGCAGGGGGAGTTCTCCTCAGTGTCCTGGGGCCAATATTTATCCCTCAGCCCACACCGCCAAAACAGGTTATCTGGCCATTGTCACATTGCTGTTTGTGGGAGCTTGCTGTGCGCAAATTGGCTGCCACGTTTCCTACATTACAACAGTAACTTCTCCTCCGGAGAAGCATCTGGGAAGGCGCCAAACACCTCGAGTCTCTTCGCCGGGAGCAAGCGGAAGCCAAGCGCAAACAGCGGAAGGAGCGCACGTCAACCCAAGCACCCCACCCACCCGCCCCTTCAACCACTGTCTGTCCCACCTGTGACAGAGACTGTAGGTCCCGCATTGGACTCATCAGTCACCTGAGAACTCATTTCTAATGTGGAAGTAAGTCATCCTCGGTTCCGCCTAAGAGAGACAACAGTGACTACACTTCAAAAAGTACTTCATTGGCTGTGAAGTGCTTTGGGACGTCCTGAGGTTGTGAAAGGCGCTGGAGAAATGCAAGTCTCTCTAGCAGTCGAGGACAAGCATACAAAGCTTTGCAATGCTGCACTTGCTACACTTACACAGTGATGTTACAATTCTACCCAACAAGCAAATCTTTACTCGAGACTTAAGTAGCGGTTCCTGGTTGACAGTGGCTATATTTAGCCAGTCTCTGCGATCTAGGCTTACGAACGGAAACAAACGATTCCATTCCCACGACCCCACTCTCACCCAGTCTGTCAACACACTGGGCAGCTACAGTCACGACAATGGCATTCTCTCCACCTCCAGTGTGCTGATGGACCCATTCCTCATAAGGGTATAATCCATGTGCCGCACAGTGCAACTGGTCAAGTCTTGCAAGGGAACTGAGGGCGAAGGTTCTCTCCCCCCCACCGCCCAACGTCTCCATGGGTTGGACATTCCTGAAATGTCACTGCATGGCATCAACTAGATCAGACACCAGGGATGGGGGGGTGGGGGGCGGAGGGGAGAGGCGGAGGGCGGACGGAGCTTCCCACAGTCTCCGTGGATAAAGAAAGGATGAAGCAATGCACACAAGGAAGTCCCGCGTTCTGTTCCCAGCGAGTGAGGAATTTACTGATCTCAGCTAATGAAGGCAGCAAGCGGCCCCTACAATTGGTCCACGGGCAAGGGAAGTATGAAGAAAAGGACGTCAGTCAGGGTCGTCGCTCCCGATTGCTGCCCGGTGACCCCTGCTGCGAAGCCTCCGTCCGCCGGTGCTGGCGGAGCGCAAAAATCAGGTGCGACTGTGATGCACTTCAAGGTGGAATAGCTGGCTGACACTGACTCGCCCGCGAGGAATGGCTGCTTGGGTGAGGTGCCAGAGAGGGGCCCATTGCCAGTGGAACCTGTTGCCCCCAGCAGGAGTCAGTACCTGCAAGAGGCGAGGGGACAGGACTTGGCTCATAAACAAGACATTTCATAGAATCATAGAATGATGCAGCACAGAAGGAGGCCATTTGGTCCATCGTGCCGGCTCTTTGGTAGAGCTATTCAATTAATCCCACTCCCTGCTCTTTCCCCATAGCCCTGTACAATTTTTCCCTTCAAGTATTTATCCACTTCTCTTTTGAAAGTTATTGCATCTGCTTCCACCACCCTTTCAGGCAGCGCATTCCAGATCACAACATAAGAATTAGGAGCAGGAGTCGGCCATTCGGCCCCTCGAGCCTGCTCCGTCATTCAATAAGATCATGGCTGATCTTCTACCCCATCTCCACTTTCCTGCACTATCCCCATACCCCTTGATATTCAAAAATCTATCGATCTCAGTCTTGAATATACTCAACGACTGAGCCTCCACAGCCCTCTGGGGGAGAGAATTCCAAAGATTCACCACCCTCTGAGTGAAGACATTTCTCCTCATCTCAGTCCTAAATGGCCGACCCCTTATTCTGAGACTGTGACCCCTGGTTCTAGACTCCCCAGCCAGGGGGAAACATCCTCCCTGCATCTACCCTGTCAAGCCCTGTAAGAATTTTGTATGTTTCAATGAGATCACCTCTCATTCTTCTAAACTCTAGAGAATATAGGCCTAGTCTACTCAATCTCTCCTCACAGGACAATCCCCCCATCCCAGGAACCAGTCTGGTGAACCTTCGTTGCACTCCCTTTATGGCAAGTATATCCTTCCTTAGGTAAGGAGACCAAAACTGTACACAATACTCCAGGCATGGTCTCACCAGGGCCCTATATAATTGCAGTAAGACGGCTTTTAACTTATACTCAAATCCTCTTGTAATAAGGGCCAACATACCATTTGCTTTCCTAATTGCTTGCTGTACCTGCATGTTAACTTTCAGTGATTCGTGTACAAGGACACCCAGGTCCCTCTGAACACCAACATTTCCCAATCTCACCATTTAAAAAATACTCTGCTTTTCTATTTTTCCTACCAAAGTGGATAACTTCAAATTACTCCACATTATATTCCATTTGTCATATTCTTGCCCACTCACCTAGCCTGTCTATATCCCCTTGAAGCCTCCTTGCATCCTCCTCACAACTTACATTCCCACCCAGCTTTGTATCATCAGCAAACTTGGATATATTACATTTGGTCCCCTCACCCAAATCATTGATGTAGATTGTGAATAACGAGGCCCAAGCACTGATCCTTGCAGTACCCCACTAGTTACAGCCTGCCAACCTGAAAATGACCCGTTTATTCCTACTCTCTGTTTTCTGTCCATTAACCAATTCTCAATCCATGCTAGTATATTACTCCCAATCCCATCAGCCCTAATTTTGTTTAATAACCTCTTGTGTGGCACCTTATCGAATGCCTTCTGAAAATCCAAATATGCCACATCCACTGGTTCCCCCTTATCTATTCTGCTAGTTTCAACCTCAAAAAACTCTAACAGATTTGTCGAAAACGATTTCTCTTTCATAAATCCGCGTTGACTGCCCAATCCTATTATTATTTTCTAAGTGCCCTGTTACCACATCGTTAATAATAGATTCTAGCATTTTCCCTACTACTGATGTCAGGTAAACTGGTCTGTAGTTCCCCGTTTTCTCTCTCCCTCCTTTCTTAAATAGTGGGGTTATATTTGCTACCTTCCAATCCGCAGGAACCGTTCTAGAATCTATGGAATTTTGAAAAATGACACCAATGCATCCACTATCTTTATAGCCACCTCTTTCAAAACCCTAGGATGTCGGCCACCAGGTCCAGGGGATTTATTGGCTCTCAGTCCCATTAATTTCTCCAGTACTTTTTTTTACTGATACTAATTTCTTTCGGTTCCTCATTCTCGCTAGACCCTTGGTTCTCCACTATTTCCGGGCGGTTTTTTGCGTCTTCATCCATGAAGACAGACACAAAGGGGTCCATTTTCCTGGAGCCGTCAGGCGGGGTTTCAGGCGTGTGGGGGGGGGGGGAATTCTGAATTTGGGGGTCCCGACACCATCCTGCCCAAAACCCCGCCCCACGCAAGTTTCAGGGGCAGCGGGTACCCGCCCCGCACTGGGACTTGCCGAAACCAGGCGGGAAGGGATTAGTGCCAATTAACTGCCTGTTAACAGGTAGTTAACAGGCAGTTTTGAGCCTAATCCCTATTTTGAGGGGTTTCGTGTGGGTTTCCCGACGGCTCCAAACCACGCCAGGTTAGAACAGGCGGGCCGTCGGGTTGAAGGAGTTGGAGGGGTCGCGATGTCGGTGCTCAGGTGAGTGATGGGTGCATGAGTGCAAAGGTAAGTGTGTTTGGTGTGTCTAAAGTGTGTAAAGAACTTTTACGTACCTGTACTTACCTTAACAGCCTTTCTTCCTGTAGCCGTCGGGAGCCCATCACTCAGCCGGCACTTAAAGCTGAACGGCTGCGATCTGTGAAAAGTGACAGCCTTCAGCTTTGAGTGCTGCTGAGAGTTCTAACTGAGTCTGTGCAGAAGGACTCAGGTTAGAACTCAGACTGTCTGTGTTTCACAGCTTCAAACAGCTGTGAAACACTGATATTTTGTCTGTCAAGAATTCTTGACAGATGAAATTGCAGTCTGTAACGTCACCTGTTGCCGGGTGGCCCTTAATTGGCCTGCTGAGCCCGCTGGGCGGGCTCAACAAGGTCAATCAAGGGAAAATCGCACGGATTGGCCGGACGTCGAAGTAGGCGGGTCTAAAACCCGAAAGTTGTAGTCCCGCCTTCTTCCCGACAGCTTCGGGAAAATCGACCCCAAAGTATTTTGTTTAATTTCTCAGCCATTTCCTTATTCCCCATTATAATTTCTCCTGTGTCAGCCTGTAAGGGACCCACATTTACTTTCACTAATCTTTTCCTTTTTACATACCTATAGAAGCTTTTACAGTCTGCTTTTGTGTCACTCGCTAGTTTACTCTCATTCTATTTTCCCTTTCTTTATCAATTTCTTGGTCCTCCTTTGCTGAATTCTAAAATCCTCTCAATCCTCAGGCTTACTGCTCTTTTTGGCAACATTATAAACCTCTTCCTTTGATCTAATACTATCTTTAACTTCTCTTGTTAGCCACGGTTGGACCACTTTTCCTGTGGAGTTTTTGTGCCTTAAAAGGAATGTATATTTGTTGTAAATTATGTATTAATTCTTTAAATGCTAGCCATTGCTTGTCTACCATCAGACCTTTTTTAATGTAGTTTCCCAATCTACCTTAGCCAACTCGCCCCTCATACCTACGTAGTTTGCTTTGTTTAGATTTAAGACCCCAGTTTTGGATTTAACTGAATCACTTTCATACTTAATATAAAATTCTATGATATTATGGTCACTCTTCCCTAAAGGCCACTTCACTACAAGGTTATTAATTAACCCTTTCTCATTGCACAATAATCTAAAATAGCCTGTTCCCTAGTTGGTTCCTCAACATACTGATCTAGAAAACTATCTTGTATACATTCCATGAATTCGTCCTCCACGCTATTACTGCAAATTTGGTTTGCCCAGTTTATATGAAGATTAAAGTCCCCCATGATCACTGTATTACCCTTGTTACATGCGCCTCTAATTTCCTGATTTATATTCTGCCCTACATTACAACTACTGTTTGGGGACCTATAAACAACTCCCACCAATGTTTTCTGCCCCTTGCTGTTTCTTAGCTCCACCCAAACTGATTCTACTTCTTGATTTTCGGAACTAAGATCCTTTCTCTCTCCTGTCTTTATCCCATCCTTTATCATCAGGGCCCCTCCTTTTCCATTTTGCCTATCTCTTCTAAAAGTGAAGTATCCTGGAATATTTAGTTCCCAACCTTGGTCACTTTGCAACCATGTCTCTGTAATGGTTATTAGATCAAACCTATTAATTTCTATCTCCGCTATTAATTCATCTGTTTTGTTGCAAATGCTTCACGCATTCCGATATAGTGCCTTTAGCTTTGACTTTTTTCTATTTTTCCCTGCTGTCACCTTAGTTACTCTCTCGGTCCCATCCTGACCCACTCTGCTTAGTTTTACCCCAAACTCTGCTCTAGAGCCTTGACATTTCTCTTGCTACTTTTAAATTCACTCTTTCCTGAATCCTCCCACCCCCTCTTCATTCGTTTAAAGCCCTGTCTACTGCCCTAGTTATTCGATTCACCAGGACACTGGTCCCAGCCCGGTTTAAAAGTGGAGCCCGTCCCAATGGAACAGCTCCCTCTTTCCCCAGTACTGGTGCCAGTGGCCCATGAAGCAAAACCCCTGCCTCCCACACCACACTGTGAGCCACGCATTTAACCTTCTAATCTGCTTATCCCTATGCCAATTGGCGCGTGGCTTAGGTAACAATCCAGAGATTATTACCTTTGAGGTTCTGCTTTTTAATTTGGACCCTGACTCTTCAAACTCTCTCAGCAGAACCTCATTCCTAGTTCTACCTATGTCGCTGGTTCCCACATGGACAATGGAAACTGGATCCTCCCCTTCCCACTCCAAGACCTTCCCCCGCCGCGAGGAGGTGTCTTTAACCCTGGCACCGGGCAGGCACCACAACCTTCGGAACTCTCGCTCACGGCTACAGAGAACAGTATCTATCCTACAACTCACTGTGTTAAAAAAGTCTGTTGAGGGGGCATAGTACATATGGACCCCACCACTGTTGTCCCCTCTTTTACCCAGTACGAGGGCCCATCAAGAGTTTCTCATCCAGCCGACCCTTTAATTAGCTCGGGTGTACCCTGTTTCAGTGCAGAGCCCGCTAACCAGCTTACTGCGGTTTTAGGGGCTTGAAGCCTCCAGTGTGCTGACTCCTGTACGATGAGAAAGGGAAAGCGGGGGAGGCTCTTTTTGATATATATTAATGACCTGGACTTGGGTGCTCAGGGCATGATTTCAAAGGGTACGAAATTCAGAAATGCAGTAAACAACGGGGAGGACACGGACAGACTGGTGAAATGGGCGGACACATGGCAGATGAAATTTAACGCAGAGAAGTGTGACGTGATGCATTTTGGTAGGAAGAATGAGGAGAGGCAATATGAACTAAAGGGTACAATCTTAAAGGGGGTGCAGCAAGAGACCGACCTGGGGGTGTGCATACACAAATCTTTAAAGGTGACAGTACAAGTTGAGAAGGCTGTTAAAAAAGCACATGGGATCCTCGGCTTTATTAATAGAGGAATAGAGTACAGAAGCAAGGACGTAATGCTAAACCTTTATAAAACACTAGTTAGGCCTTGGAGAGGGTGCAGAGGAGATTTACTAGAATGATACCAGGATTGAGGGACTTCAGTTATGTGGAGAGACTGGAGAAGCTGGGATTGTTCTCCTTAGAGCAGAGAAGGTTAAGAGGAGATTTGAGAGAGGTGTTCAAAATCTTGAAGGGTTTTGATAGAGTAAATAAGCAGCAGCTGTTTCCAGTGGCAGAAGGGTCGGTAACCAGCGGGCACAGGTTTCAGGTGAATGGCAAAAGAACCAGAGGCGACAACAGTGAGGAAAAAGAAACATTTACAGGGTTACGGGGAAAAGAGCAGGTGGGAGTGGGGCTAATTGGAGAGCTCTTTCAAAGAGCCGGCACAGGCACGATGGGCCGAATGGCCTCCTTCTGTGCTGTAAGATTCTAAAGAGTAAAGGTTTTGTTCTGATTTGCATTCCGTTAAGGTTTTGAGTTACTTCTCGGAAGATCATTTTCGTAGCTTCTGCTTTCTCTGGGCAGTGAAGTTAAGATCTGCCCTTCCTGGAATTTTACTGGTTGCCTTCACTGTCTTTACGAAGAAATAGCAAAGACTAATACACTGTGGGGGTGGCCGGGGGTGAAATATAATCCCCATAAACAGCATGGGGTGAGGAACGTCAATGCTGGGAGACGGAGCACGTCCAGGTCAGGTTTAACAACAGCAACAACTTGCATTTATAGAACGCCTTCCCCAACAGCTGTCTGAGGCTCAACCACACTGTTCGGAACCTTGGTATCACATTTGACCCTGAACTGAGCTTCCGATCACATATCCGCAGCATAACAAAGACCGCCTACTTCCACCTCCGTAACATCGCCCGTCTCTGCCCCGCCTCAGCTCACCCGCTGCTGAAACCATCATCCATGCCCTTGTTACCTCTAGACTTGACTATTCCAACGCACTCCTGGCTGGCCGACCACATTCCACCCTACGTAAACTTGAGGTGATCCAAAACTCAGCTGCCCGTGTCCTGACTCGCACCAAGTCCCGTTCACCCATCACCCCTGTGCTCGCTGACCTACATTGGCTCCTGGTGAAGCAACGCCTCGATTTCAAAATTCTCATCCTTGTTTTCAAACCCCTCCATGGCCTCGCCCCTCCCTATCTCTGTAATCTCCTTCAGCCCCACAACACCACCCCCCACCCCCGAGATATCTGCGCTCCTATTCTGCCCTCTTGAGCATCCTGATTATAAATCGCTCCACCATTGGTGGCCGTGCCTTCAGCTGCCTGGGCCCCGAGCTCTGGAATTCCCTCCCTAAACCTCTCCGCCTCTCTCTCCTCCTTTAAGATGCTGCTTAAAACCTGCCTCTTTGACCAAGCTTTTGGTCACCTGTCCTAATTTCTCCTTATGTGGCTCGGTGTCAAATTTTTTGTCTTATAACACTCCTGTGAAGCGCCTTGGGACGTTTTACTACAAGGTGCTAGATAAATACAAGTTGTTGTTGTTGTAGTAAAACGTCCCAAGGCGCTTCACAGGAGTGTTATAAGACAAAAAAATTGACACCGAGCCACACAAGGAGAAATTGGGACTGGTGACCAAAGGCTTGCTGAAAGGGGTAGGATTTAAGGAGCATCTTAGAGAAAGTGGAGTGGTTTAGGGAGGGAATTCCAGAGCTTAGGGTCTCGGGGAAGGGAAACCTTTTGAAGAGTAGAGGTGAGGTGTTGAGCTTTTCACTGGAGGCTGCCACGTGGACCAAGTTATCTTGTTGGTGGGCTTTCGATTGCCAAGAAAAAAGAGTAAGTATGGAGAAGTGTATGAAACTCCGTGGGAATGGAAAATATGGTTTTCATATTGGATTATTATTATACACCCACCACGCTGAATCGTGAGCACGACTGCTGGCCTCTCTTGTACCAGTGAGAGGGCGCATCAGAGTCTCCCATCCAGCTAATTAGTTCGGTGCAGCCTTTTTCTCCAATATTTTTGTAGCTAATAAACAAAAGTGTTTAAAGAATTATTTTTAACGCCCCTATGATTTTTCTCCCAGCTATTGCTCACAGCAGTGTCCAAGAGATTAATTCCTGGAGACTCCAGGACAGTCCCAGAGGATTGGCAACCCAAGACTCAGTTGTCTGAGGGTGGGGGATGGATCCGAGGGAGGGAGATGCTCGGAGTATGACTGGGGATTGATCTAGTTGTGGAGAGAGTCCTCTGTGAGTTGATGGCTGGGATAAGGGTCTGTGTATGGGGTACGGGGATGGATCCGGTTGCGGGGGGTGGTCTATGCGATGGTGGCTTGGGGAAGAGGGTCTGTGTATGGGGTACGGGGATGGATCCGGTTGTGGGGGGTGGTCTATGCGATTTTGGCTGGGGTAAGGGTCTGTGTATGGGGTACGGGGATGGATCCGGTTGTGTGGGGGGGGGGGGGGGGGCGGGGAGGTCTATGCGATGGTGGCTTGGGGAGGGGTTCTGTGTATGGGGTATGGGGATGGATCCAGTTGTGGGGGAAGGTCTATTCGATGGTGGCTTGGGGAGGGGTTCTGTGTATGGGGTACGGGGATGGATCCGGTTGTGGGGTGTGGTCTATGCGATTTTGGCTGGGGTAAGGGTCTGTGTATGGGGTACGGGGATGGATCCGGTTGTGGGGGGGGGGGGGGGGGGAGGTCTATGCGATGGTGGCTTGGGGAGGGGTTCTGTGTATGGGGATGGATCCAGTTGTGGGGGAAGGTCTATTCGATGGTGGCTTGGGGAGGGGGTCTGTCCTTGAAGGTGGGGTTTGACATCACGTCACAAAATCCTTCCTGCAATTAGTAGCCGTCTGCCAGCTCTGGTTAGTGAGACCAGTCATCCGAACCCCCTGTCTTTGGGGAGTGGAGCCTGGTAACTATTATCACAGAAATCACAGAAACCCCACAGTGCAGATAGAGGCCATTTCGGCCCATCGAGCCTGCACCGACACATATCCCACCCGATCCCCGTAACCTCACGTATTTAATCCCCCTAACACTACGGGTCAATTTATCATAGCCAATCAACCTAACTCGCACATCTTTGGACTGTGGGAGGAAACCGGAGCACCCGGAGAAAACCCACGCAAACACGGGGAGAATGTGCAAACTCCACCCAGACAGTCGCCCGAGGCCGGATTCGAACCCGGGTCCCTGGCGCTGTGAGGCAACAGTGCTAACCACTATGCCACCGTGCTGAAAACAGGAAATAAAGGCCCCAGTTTTTGAGTTGCTGCTTTTACCAATAATGCCAGGTACGTGCGCAAGTGGGGACTACACTTTTCCCAAGTACAAATGGGCCCATCTATGCTCCCATCCAGTTTTGGACTGCGATGACAAAATATGCCACGCGAGTGCAGTAGGGGGCACTCGTTTGAGGTTGGGACTGAGTTCACATTTTTGGAAGAGAGTGGTGGGAGCTTTACTCTGTATTGGGCTGTCATCGAACACCCACCTTGCCTCCTCCGCAAACTTCAGCTCATCCAAAACTCTACTGCCCCGTGTCCTAACTCACACCCAGTCCCGTTCACCCATCACCCCCTGTGCTCACTGCCCCGTGTCCTAACTCACACCCAGTCCCGTTCACCCAGCAACCCCTGTGCTCACTGCCCCGTGTCCTAACTCACACCCAGTCCCGTTCACCCAACACCCCCTGTGCTCACTGCCCCGTGTCCTAACTCACACCCAGTCCCGTTCACCCATCAGCCCGTGCTCACTGCCCCGTGTCCTAACTCACACCCAGTCCTGTTCACCCATCACCCCCTGTGCTCGCTGCCCCGTGTCCTAACTCACACCCAGTCCCGTTCACCCATCACCCCCTGTGCTCACTGCCCCGTGTCCTAACTCACACCCAGTCCCGTTCACCCATCAGCCCCTGTGCTCACTGCCCCGTGTCCTAACTCACACCCAGTCCTGTTCACCCATCACCCCCTGTGCTCGCTGCCCCGTGTCCTAACTCACACCCAGTCCCGTTCACCCATCACCCCCTGTGCTCACTGCCCCGTGTCCTAACTCACACCCAGTCCCGTTCACCCATCACCCCCTGTGCTCACTGCCCCGTGTCCTAACTCACACCCAGTCCCGTTCGCCCATCACCTCCTGTGCTCACTGCCCCGTGTCCTAACTCGCACCAAGTCCTGCTCACCCATCACCTCCTGTGCTCGCTGACCGGCAACGCCTCGATTTTAAAATTCCCATCCATGTTTTCAAAATCCCTCCATGGCCTCGCCCAATCCCTATCTCTGTAACCTCCTCCAGCCCTACAACCCTCCGAGATCTCTGTGGTCCTCCAATTCTGGCATCCCTAATATCCAATCGGTCCACCATTGACGGCCGTGCCTTCAGCTGCCTGGGCGCTGACGTAAGAAAACTACGAGGCACTTGGCCTGAGTATTAAACAAGGCTTTAATCAACGGTTTTTCAACATGGCGATCTAGTTGTGTCCTTCACTAGTTCCTGTTAAAGAATGTCCTGAGCAAGCTGGGCCCATGCCCGAGTATTTATACTCTCCCTGGACAGCGCCACCAGCAGGCTGCCCAGTATCATTTCATAAGTCATTTCCCATGAATGACAAGATTCATGTCAGGCTCCAAGCTCTGGAATTCCCTCCCTAAACCTCTCCATCTCTCTCTCCTCCTTTAAGACTCTCCTTAAAACGTACCTGTTTGACCCAGCTTTTGGTCACGTGTCCTAATATCTCCTTATGTGGCTCGGTGTCAAATTTTGTCTGATTGACGCTCCTGTGAAGCGCCTTGGGACAGTTTACTACGTTAAAGGCGCTGTATAAATGCAAGTTGTTGCTGTCAGCTTAGGTGCTGAACATCAGCAGGATGTTCGACTAAAGGGGGCATCACAGCTGAGCCCAATCATGTCCTCAGGCAATTGACAATTTATTTAAAGCATGCACAAGGCTAATAATTACTGAAACTAGTAATCCAGAGGCCTGGAAAATTTGAATTTTAATAAAATCTGGAAACATAAAGCTGGCGTTGGTAAAAATGATGCTGAAGCTGTCTAGTTATCTTTAAAAACGCAACTGATTCACTGATGTCCCTTTAGGGGAGGGAACCTGCCGTCCTTACCCGGTCTGGGCCTATATGTGACTCCAGTCCCCACACCTACGTGGCGGACTCCTAACCACCCTCTGAAGTGGTCGAGCGAGACACTCAGTCACGGCAATTAGGGATGGGCAATAAATGCTGGCCTTGCCAGCGACGCCCACATCCCAAGAGTGAATTTAACAAAGTATAGAATTATGGGGTAGTGCAGCACTGGGCGAATTTTTAAACACCTTCACTTCACAGATCTACTTTTGGATTTGAATAAATCCCAGCCCACATGGCATAATTCGCAACTCAATCTTTCAAATGTCAACAGCATAACCTCCTATTCCTTTCGCCCTCATGTGTTTATCGAGCATCCCCTTAAAGGCCATCGATGCGATTCGCCTCAGCTGCTCTCTGTGGTAGTTGTACCCAGGTAAGAGTCAGCACCTTTGGCCGTGGAGACAGCAGGATGGGGCGGGCACAAGACTGGCATCGGAAACATAAACAAAGCAAGCTTCGCCGGGTAAACAGCAGCTTACTGACTGCTTCAGCTCGATCACAACAAAACACTCCAAGGGTCAACAGGCCCCCATTTAACTCTCGATGGGCCTGTGGCAAAGTGAGATCTCATTATCCAGAGCAACGATCGGTGTCCCAGGCTGGAACACACGCACACACACACGCGCGCACGCACACACACACGCGCACACGCACACCTTCCGATGTCTTAGGAGGGCAATTCTGCAAAAAAACACTTTCCTCCCCCCCCCACCTCCAGTCCTAGCTGCTCCTGTCAGTGGCCTTTCAAGCAATTCCAAGCAGGGACTGAGGCCTGGTACGTTCAAGAGATTGGAACCAAAAGGGGGCAGTTGAGGAGGGAGTCATTGAGAAAAACAAACACACGTACCCACCCGAGCATGTAAACGTGCGATGGCTTCAAAGAGAATCTCCCCCCTCCCCAATTCCACACACTGTGCAGTAAACTCAAGGGACCCTTGAACTCTTAATTACTGAAATCCCCAATGACAGCTCCCTGCCTTTCTAACGAGCACCTTACTCATTACCTTAAAATCAGAGAGCGTGTCAGTCCTCCTGGGCATCGTCTTTCAGACACCCCCAGCACAAAATTCATTTGCTTACTTAGAAATAAGGAAACACCTGAGAGTTTTCAAGAGCCATTGCAGAAGGTAAGAGTGGCGTAATTCAAAGGCAAACTCTTTCTCATACTGCCTATTGTTGAATTAAATAAAAGAAAGACTTGCATTTCTACAGCGCCTTTCACGACCTCAGGACGTCCCAAAGCGCTTTACAGCCAATGAAGTACTTTTTGAAGTGCAGACACTGTTGTAATGTAGGAAACCCGGCAGCCAATTTGCGCACAGCAAGCCCCCACAAACAGCAATGTGATAATGACCAGATCATCTGTTTCAGTGATGTTGGTTGAGGGATAAATATTGGCCCCAGGACACCGGGGAGAACTCCCCTGCTCTTCTTGGAATTGTGCCGTGGGATCTTTTACGTCCACCTGAGAGAGCAGACGGGGCCTCGGTTTAACGTCTCATCCGAAAGACAGCACCTCCGACAGTGCAGCACTCCCTCAGCACTGCCCCTCCGACAATGCAGCACTCCCTCAGCACTGCCCCTCCGACAATGCAGCGCTCCCTCAGCACTGCACTGGAGTGTCTGCCTAGATTTTTGTGCTCAAGTCGCTGGAGCAGGACTTGAACGCACAACCTTCTGACTCAGAGGCAAGGGTGCTGCCCACTGAACCCCGGCTGACACGGTCGTTTTGATTGTCCTTTTGTCTACTGGAATTTTTCAATGTGTTTGACTGCTCATTTCCTCTTGTACGTCACGAACTCTAGTTTTGGGTTGCGGGGGGTGGGTGGGGGCGGGCTGCCCTCAGGTACCTCACCCCGATGCTTGCTCCCCGACATTGGCCGTTTGCAGGTTGCTCTCTCACTGAGGGCATCACAGCTCTCCCTGATGCACGCTCTTTCCATCAGGGGTCATCACAGTTGCCAACCCTCCGGGATTGACCTGGAGTTTCCAGGAATTACTGATCAATCTCCAGGACACTGCCGCGAGCGACTGCCGCGAGCGACTCCGGGAGGAAAAAACAAAGGGGCAATAAAAAATTGCGTTTAAAAAAAAAATGTTCTTTGATCACTTTGTTTTCTTAGTGATAAAAATCATAGAATCATAGAAATTTACGGCACAGAAGGAGGCCATTCGGCCCCTCGTGTCCGTGCCGGCCGACAAAGAGCTCTCCAGCCTAATCCCACTTTCCAGCTCTTGGTCCGTAGCCCTGTAGGTTTCGGCACTTCAAGTGCATATCCAAGTACTTTTTAAATGTGATGAGGGTTTCTGCCTCTCCCACCCTTTCAGGCAGTGAGTTCCAGACCCCCGCCACCCTCTGGGTGGAAAAAGTTCTCCTCAACTCCCCTCTAATCCTTCTACCAATTACTTTAAATCTACACCCTGACCTCTGCTCAGGGAAATAGGTCCTTCCTATCCACTCTATCTAGGCCCCTCATAATTTTATACACCTCAATTAAATCTCCCCTCAGCCTCCTCTGTTCCAAAGAAAAAGTACAGGCGATGGGAGAACAGGCTGTTTGACTGACAGTCAAGAACCATTCAATCGGATAATGAAGAGTCCAATTCGCTTTCCGACTGGTGTGGGGAGGCGTGGCGGCGCCGCGAGGATGGGTGTGACAGGAGACCAATGGAAGGGAGTGTGGGGGCGGGGCGGTAGGAGGCGTTAGGTCATGTGATGACACCTCCAGGAATACGCCCCACCAGAGTTGGCGACCCTAGGGGTCATTGGCTGGTGATCAGAGGCAGGGTTTCACCCCCCCACCCTATTCACTCTTGGACCAGGGGCATCAAGGCTGCGTTCAGCAGCCCGAGTGCCATCCTGGATGGGACTGGTGAACTCAGCAGCAGCCAGTGAGTAAACCTGGAAACTTCCTGCTCGAATGGCTCACTACCACACCAGGCAGTCCCAATGATCCATTGGGAAATTCCAAATTTAAGAAAGACTTGCATTTCTATAGCGCCTTTCATGACCTCAAGACATCCCAGAGCGTTTTACAGCCAATGAAGTACTTTTTGAAGTGTAGTCACTGTTGTGATGTGGGAAACGCAGCAGCCAATTTGAGCACAGCAAGCTCCCACAAACAGCAATGAGATAATGACCCAGATAATCTGTTTTATTTTAGTGATGTTGGTTGAGGGATAAATATTGGCCAGGACACCGGGGAGAACTCCCCCTGCTCTTCCTCAAAAGTAGTGCTGTGGAATCGATTATGTCCGAAAGACGGCACCTCCAACAGTGCAGCACTCACTCAACCTGCAGACTCACAGGCGAGAGAGCTATCACTGAGTCATGACTGGCACGTTGAATTTCACTATCTTCGCTCTTCAGCTTTCCCCGGGCCTCCTGTTGGGTACTACCTCACTTCAACTCTCCTCACAGCATGACTGATTAATCGAACCAATGCACAATGCCATAACAAGGCCACTCAATCGTCTGCCTTGTGCAGCAAGGTGATACATACTTCAGACCTAAAAACACAAGCTCACATTGTAGTGTTTCACAAAACAAGATCCAACTTTTGAATCAAACTTCAATTGATGTCCTTTGATTCTTTCAACCAGAGGCTGTCTGGTTATTGAGTGGAGCCCTGGGAAATTTCCTCAATGACCCCCAAAAGTCCATTTTCCCATTTTCTCCTTGCATTCATAGGAACAGGAGGAGGCCATTCAGCCCCTCCAGCCTGTTCTGCCATTCAATGAGATCATGGCTGATCTGCGACCTAACTCCATATACCTTTGGCTCATATCCCTTAATACCTTTCGGTTAATAAAAAATCTATCAATCTCAGATTTTAAATTAACAATTGATCTAGCACCAATTGCCATTTGCAGAAGAGAGTTCCAAACTTCTACCACCCTTTGTGTGTAGAAGTGTTTCCTAATTTCACTCCTGAAAGGTCTGGCTCTAATTTTTAGACTACGCCCCCTAGTCCTAGAATCCCCAACCAGCGGAAATAGTTTCTCTCTCTCTACCCTATCTGTTCCCCTTAATATCTTGGAAACTTCGATCAGATCACCCCTTAACCTTCTAAATTCTAGGGAATACAACCCTAGTTTGTGTAATCTCTCCTCGTAATTTAACCCTTGGAGTCCGGGTATCATTCTGGTAAACCTACGCTGCACTCCCTCCAAGGCCAATATATCTTTCCTAAGGTGTGGTGCCCAGAACTGCTCCCAGTGCTCCAGGTGTGGTCTAACCAGGGCTTTGTACAGCTGCAGCATAACTTCTACCCCCTTGTATTCTAGTCCTTTAGATATAAAGGCCAGCATCCCATTAGCCTTTTTTGATTATGTTCTGTACCTGCTCATGACATTTTAATGATCTATGTACCTGGACCCCCAAGTCTCTTTGGACCACCACAGTTTTTATAGCTTTTCACCATTTAGAAAGTCCCCTGTTCGATCCTTTTTAGGTCCAAAGTGGATGACCTCATATTTGCCTACATTGAAATCCATTTGCCGCAGTTTGGCTCATTCACTTAATCTATCGACATCTGATTGTAATTTTATGCTTTCATCTACACTGCCTACACTGCCGTGAAGTGGAATGGTTAGTGATAAAGATTGTTGATGAATGCTCGTCAGCAGCAAAGCAAACGTCAGTACTCGAGCCTACATCGAGTCCCCTAGATAAGAACATAAGAAATAGAGAGTAGGAGTAGGCCATTCGGCCTATCTCACTATCTCATTGCTGTTTGTGGGAGTTTGCTGTGCGCAAATTGGCTGCCATGTTTCCTACATTACAACAGTGACTACACTTCAAAAAAAGTACTTCATTGGCTGTAAAGCGCTTTGGGACGTCCCAAGGTCGTGAAAGGCGCTACAGAAATGCTGCTTTACCTCGGGTAACTGCAGAGCATTGCGGTGTTGGCTGCCCCTGTCTACCAGAACTGCACACCTTCCCTCCCACAGCTGCAAAGTTAATGGCTGGACAACCAGAGTTTCTTGACTCCTTGACTACCGGCTCACTGTACCGTGCAGTAAAATGATCTGTGACCGAGGCAACTGCATTCTCGGTTACTTCAAAGCCAAATTCCTTGAAACCTGCACCCCCAGAGGGTGTACAGGAAACGCGCACACTAGCACAGTGGTTATGTTACTGGACGAGTAATTCGGAGGCCTGGACTAGTAATCCACGAGTTCAAATCCCACCACGGCAGCTGGGGAATTTAAATTCAGTTAATTAAATAAATCTGGAATAAAAAGCTAGTGTCAGTAATGGTGACCATGAACCTACCGGATTGTTGGGAAAAACCCATCTGGTTCACTAATGTCCTTTAGGGAAGGAAATCTGCTGTCCTTACCCGGTCTGGCCTATATGTGACTCCAGACCCACAGCAACTGTGGTTGACTCTTAACTGCCGCTCTGAAATGGCCCAGCGAGCCACTCAGTTGTAACAAAGCACTACAAAATGTATAATGAGAATTAAACCGGACAGACCACCCGGCATCGAACTAGGCATCGGATTCGGCCCTCCCTAACAGCACTGTGGGAGCACCTTCACCACACGGGACTGCAGCGGTTCAAGGCGGCTCACCACCACCTTCTCAAGGGCAATTAGGGATGGGCAATAAATGCTGGCCTTACCAGCGATGCCCAGATCCTGTGAACGAATTTTTTTTTAAAAACCCTCCTCGCATACACTTGTCTTAAAGAAATCTAGTTGTTGGGCCTTGGTGAGGCAACGTCAGTACTTGGCGGCGGCCATACCAAATGTTGCAAAGTAATTAAGGAATATGCAGTACACGAAACCATGGAAAATACTACAGCATCAAGCCCAACCTCATAGTAAAGTCCCTAATGGATTAAGCTGAAGGTAATCAGGGCATGTCTCTAAATCCCAGACCCAACATAGTCAAAATACTTACCCAGCCTTGGTTCTCTGTGTTTCCAATGTTATTGGGCACAGTAAGCTTTGTTAAAAAAAATCAAACTGTCACAGGGAATGTATGGATGACACAGAATTCCTTTGTCTACCTCTGGTTAACATTTCTCTACCCCTCAATCCCCCTTCCCAACAGATGTGGAGCCATTTCCCTTTAAAAGTGTCAACGGACCCCGAATCAAAAACCCTTCTCTGGAATATTGTTCTAAGAGTTCACTATGCTATGGAGGAACAAAACGCAAGTGTGAAAGGATTTGTTAAGAACATAAGAAATAGGAGCCATTCGGCCCCTCGAGCCTGCTCCGCCATTCAATAAGACCATGGCTGATCTTCAACCTCAACTCCACCTAGCCCCATATCCCTCGATTCCCTTAGTGTCCAACATGGACCAGTTTCTGTGCTCAGTGGGCAGCACCCTCTCGCCCGAGTCAAAGGTCGTGGGTTCAAGTCCCACTCCAGAGACTTGAGCATAAAAATCTAGGCCGACACTCCCAGTGCAGTGCTGAGAGAGGTGCTGCACTGTCGGAGGTGCCGTCTTTCATATGAGATGTTAAACCCGGGCCCCGTCAGCTCTCTCGGGTGGACGTAAAAGATCCCACGGCCACTATTTTGAAGAAGAGCAGGGGAGTTCTCTCCGGTGTCCTGGCCAATATTTCTCCCTCAAATCTGTTGTGTATGTACCTTTAAGAGAAGAACTGATTCTATACTGCAGTACCGGCAGTGACCACCCCGTATATAAAGCCATAGCAGGCTTCTGTATTTCAGTCTTAAGTTACCCTCTGTTCAGTAAATACCTGTTATTATTGTTCTCCTGCAGTCCGTGTATTATTTATACTCGGACACTACAAAATCAACATAACAAAAACAGACTGTCTGGTCATCATCACATTGCTGTTTCTGGGAGCTTGCTGTGCGCAAATTGGCTGCCGCATTTCCTACATTACAACAGCGACTACACTTCAAAAGTACTTCATTGGCTGTAAAGCGCTTTGGGACGTGCTGAGGTTGTGAAAAGTGCTCTAGAAAAGCAAGTCTTTTTTTTTTCTTTCATGCCCTCGCTGATTGCTACTTAAAGCAAACCTTGACCACGTTACCCCTCACCTAAAACAAGGCCATCTTGATCCTCCTCTAAGTACACCAGGCTGCACTCACACTTCCTGCTCCTGCATCCACAGTGTGCTGAAATTAGACTTCATTTCGCCATTTCCTACTCAACTCATTCTTTCTTAGAACTTCCAAAAGTGCCAGACTCCTTTATCCCTCGCTATCTGCAGGCTTTTAAAACCCCTGAGATTGGTGTCAATTCAGTCTCATTTCTCTCCCACACTTTTCAAACTTGGTAATGTCCTACACTATTGACTAGAATGACTTGGGGGGAGGGGAAAGCACATAAAAATCTTGCTGCATCCTGCGTTAAGCAATAACCTACAAAAATGCACCCACTCACAAGTTACATAGAATTACATAGAGTTTGCAGCACAGAAACTGGTCCATGTCGGTGTTTATGCTCCACACGAGCCTCCTCCCACTCCTCTTCATCTCACCCCATTGACATATCCTTCTATTACTTTCTTCCTCATATGCTTATCCAGCTTTCCCTTAAATACTATTTGCCTCAACCACTCCCTGTGGCAGCAAGTTCCACATTCTCACCACTCTCCGGGTAAAGAAGTTTCTCCTGAATTCCCTATTGGATTTATTAGTGACTGTCTTATAGTGAAGACCCCTAGTTCTGGTCTCCCCACAGGTGGAAACATCACAGAATCACAGAAACCTCACAGTGCAGATAGAGGCCATTTCGGCCCATCGAGCCTGCACCGACACATATCCCACCCCCGATCCCCGTAACCCCTACACCAACACATATCCCCGTAACCCCACGTATTTAATCCCCCTAACACTAAGGGTCAATTTTTTTTATCATAGCCAATCAACCTAACCTGCACATCTTTGGACTGTGGGAGGAAACCGGAGCACCCGGAGGAAACCCACGCAAACACAGAGAGAATGTGCAAACTCCACACAGACAGTCACCCGAGGCCAGATTCGAACCCGGGTCCCTGGAGCTGTGAGGCATCCTCTCTACGTCTACCCTATCGAACCCTTTTGTAATTTTAAAGACCTCTATTAGGACACCCTTCAGACTTCTCTTTTCTAGAGAAAAGAGTCCCAGCCTGTTCAGTCTTTCCTGATAGTTAGAACCTCTTACCAATCCTCTCACTCGCCACCTTTCCTTTCTGGATGTACTTCTGCAAGCCACTCCTCTCCCCCTCTGTCTGTCTCACTTCTCTGATTATCGAAAGTTTGTGTGTGTGCAGCGAAGCGGATTTGGAATTCAGAAGGAGAGGAACTGACATGTCCACGGCAAAGCTGAAACGTCAATGTGCTGCCAGAGATGGAGGTCCACCAGGGCTGTGGGTTTTCAAGGGTTGCGTATGATGCAATGGGTTCTCTGTGTGATTCAGTAACAAGAATCACAGAATGGTTACAGCACAGTTGGAGCCCATTCGGCCCATCAAGCCCATGTCAGCTCTCGGAAAGAGCACTTACACTTGTTCCACTCCCCCGCCCTTTCCCCGTAGCCCGGCAATTTTTATTCCTTCAGGTACTGGTCCAATTCCCTTTTGAAAGCCACTATTGAATCTGCCTACACCACCCTCTCAGGCAGTGCATTCCAGATACTAACCACTCGCTGCGTAAAAAAGTATTTTCCTCATGTCGCCTTTGAATCTTCTGCCAATCACCTTAAATCTGTGTCCTCTGGTTCTTGACCCTTCTGCCAATGGGAACAGTTTCTCTATCTACTCTGTCCAGACCCCTCATGATTTTGAACACCTCCATCAAATCTCCTCTCAATCTTCACTGCTCTAAGGAGAACAACCCCAGCTTCTCCAGTCTATCCAAGTAAGTGAAGTCCTTCAACCCTGGAATCATTCTCGTAAATATTTTCTGCACCCTCTCTAAGGCCTTCACATCCTTCCTAAAGTGCGATGCCCAGAATTAGACACAATACTCCAGCTGTGACCGAACCAGTGTTTTATAAAGGTTCATCACAACTTCCTTGCTTTTGTACTCTATACCTCTATTTATGAAGCCCAGGATCCCGTTTGCTTTCTTAACCGCTTTCTCAACCTGCCCTGCCACCTTCAATGATTTGTGCACATATACCCCCAGGTCTCTCTGTTCGTGCACCCACTTTAGGATTGTACCCTTTAGTTTATATTGCCTCTCCTCGTTCTTCCTACCAAAATGTATCACTTCGCACTTTTCTGCGTTAAATTTAATCTGCCACGTGTCCGCCCATTTCACCAGCCTGTCTATGTCCTCTTGAAATCTATCACTCTCCTCCTCACTGTTCACTATATTTCCAAGTTTTGTGTCATCTGCAAATTTTGAAATTGTGCCCTGTACACCCATGTCCAAGTCATTAATATATATCAAGAAAAGCAGTGGTCCCAGCACCGACCCCTGGGGAACACCACTGTATACCTTCCTCCAGTCCGAAAAACAACTGTTCAACTCTACTCTCTGTTTCCTGTCACTGAGCCAATTCCGTATCCATGCTGCCACTGTCCCTTTTATTCCATGGGCTTCAACTCTGTTGGCAAGTCTATTATGTGGCACTTTGTCGAACGCCTTTTGGAAATCCATGTACACCACGTTAATCGCATTGTCCTCATCAACCATCTCTGTTACCTCATCAAAAAATTCAATGAAGTTAGTTAAACACGATTTGCCTTTAACAGATCCGTGCTGGCTTCCCTTAATTAATCCACACTTGTCCAAGTGATTGTTAATTTTGTCCCGGATTATCGTTTCTAAAAACTTCCCCACCACCAAGGTTAAGCTGACTGGCCTGTAGTTGCTGGGATTATCCTTACACCCTTTTTTTGAAGAAGGGTGTAATATTTGCAATTCTCCAGTCCAATGGCACCACCTCTGTATCCAAGGAGGATTGGAAGATTATGGCCAATGCCTCCGCAATTTCCACCTTTACTTCCCTCAGCATCCTAGGATGCATCCAATCCGCTCCTGGTGACTTGTCTACTTTAAAGTACAGCCAGCCTTTCTAATACATCCCCTTTACCAATTTCTATCCCATCCAGTATCTCAACTACCTCCTCTTTCACTATGACTTTGGCAGCATCTTCTTCCTTGGTGAAGACAGATGCAAAGTACTCATTTAGTACCTCAGCCATACCCTCTGCCTCTATGCGTAGGTCTCCCTTTTGGTCCCGAATCGGCCCCACCCCTCCTCTTGCTACCTGTTTACTATTTATAAGCCTATAGAAGACTTTTGGATTCCCTTTTATGTTAGCTGCCAGTCTATTCTCATAATCTTTCTTTGCCCCTCTTATTTCATTTTTCCCTTCCCCTCTGAACTTTCTATAATTCAGCCTGTTGCCACAAACTCTGATAATCTGTTCCAGTACAGCTACAACACTGGCATCTATCTGACAATGTGGAAAACTGCCCAGGTATGTCCTGTCCACAAAAAGCAGGACAAATCCAACCCGGCCAATTACCGCCCCATCAGTCCACTCTCAATCATCAGCAAAGTGATGGAAGGTGTCATCGACAGTGCTATCAATCAGCACTTACTCACCAATAGCCTGCTCACTGACGCCCAGTTTGGGTTCCGCCAAGACCACTCGGCTCCCGACCTCATTACAGCCTTGGTCCAAACATGGACAAAGGAGCTGAATTCCAGAGGTGAGGTGAGAGTGACTGCCCTTGACATCAAGGCAGCATTTGACCGAGTGTGGCATCAAGGAGCCCTAGTAAAACTGAAGTGAATGGGAATCGGGGGGAAAACGCTCCACTGGCTGGAGTCATACCTAGCACAAAGGAAGATGGTTGTGGTGTTTGAAGGTCAATCATCACAGCTCCAGGACATCGCTGCAGAAGTTACTCAGGGCAGTGTCCTAGGCCCAACCATCTTCAGCTGCTTCATCAATGACCTTCCCACCAACATAAGGTCAGAAATGGGGATGTTTGCTGATGACTGCACAGTGTTCAGCGCCATTCGCAACTCCTCAGATAATGAAGCAGTCCATGCCCACATGCAACAAGACCTGGACGACATTCAGGTTTGGGCTGATAGGTGGCAGGTAACATGCGCGCCACAGAAGTGCCAGGCAATGCCTATCTCCAATAAGCAAGAGTCTAACCACCTCCTCATGACATACAATGGCATTACCATCGCTGAATCCCCCACTATCAACATCCTGGGGGTCACCATTGACCAGAAACTTAACTGGACCAGCCACAAATACTGTGGCAACAAGAGCAGGTCAGAAGCTAGGTATTCTGCAGTGAGTATCTCACCTCCTGACTCCCCAAAGCCTTTCTACCATCTACAAGACACAAGTAAGGAGTGTGATGGAATACTCTCCACTTGCCTGGATGAGTGCAGCTGCAACAACACTCAAGAAGCTTGACACCATCCAGGACAAAGCAGCCCGTTTGATTGGCACCCCATCTACCACCTTAAACATTCACTCCCTCCACCACCGGCGCACCGTGGCTGCAGTGTGTACCATCTACAAGATGCACTGCAGCAACTCGCCAAGGCTTCTTCAGCAGCACCTCCCAAACCCGCGACCTCTTCCACCTAGAAGGACAAGGGCAGCAGGCGCAGGGGAACACCACCACCTCCAAGTACCCCTCCAAGTCACACACCATCCTGACTTGGAAGTATATCGGCCGTTCCTTCGTTGGGTCAAAATCCTGGAAAACCCTCCCTAACAGCACTGCGGGAGTACCTTCACCACACGGGACTGCAGCAGTTCAAGAAGGCAGCTCATCACCACCTTCTCAAGGGCAATTAGGGATGGGAAATAAACATAGAAGATAGGAGCAGGAGTAGGCCATTCGGCCCCTCAAGCCTGTTCCGCCATTTAATGAGATCATGGCTGATCATCTAAATTCAGTACCCTGTCCCTGCTTTCTCCCCATATCCCTTGATCCCTTTAGCCTCAAGAAATATATCCAACTCCTTCTTGAATATATTTAATGAATTGGCCTCAACTGCCTTGTGTGGCAGAGAATGCCACAGGTTCACCACCCTCTGGGTGAAGAAATTCCTCCTCATCTCAGTCCTAAATGGCTTACCCCTTATCCTTAGACTGTGACCCCTGGTTCTGGACTCCCCCACCATCGGGAACATCCTTCCTGCATCTAGTCTGTCTAGTCCTGTTAGAATTTTATAAGTTTTGCCAGCGACGCCCACATCCAATAAGCAAGTTTAAAAAAAAAAATCCATCCAGCAAGAACAGGCTGGATTCGGGCCAATCGCCCGATTTAGATCCCGCCCAGTGCAAGTTCTTTCTTGAGAATGTAGGGGGACCCAAACCAAACCCTTGCTCAGGGCTCCGCCAGGCAAATGCCAGACCTGCTTCCCAAAAACGGGAATGACGGGCGCGGATTTGATCCGTTATCAAAGTCCCCTCGCTGCACGAGCCTGTAAACCGGTTATTAATAATGGCATCGTTCATCAGCAGCAAATCTGTCAGCATCCCAAACTCAGCGTAGCCACAAATAAACTCAGCGTAGCCACAAATATACGACTGCACGTCACCTCCCAGTCAGCTCAGTAAAGGCACTGACCTTCAAATCTGTAGACGGTTTAAGTTCGAATGCTGTGGCAAAAAGTACATCACACGTCCCTGTTCTACACGTGCTGTCTGCAGCACTGCAGTGGTCAAGTTAGCAGCAGTCCCGGAGCGGTTTTAGCCCGCTGGGTTTCAAATCGGTCCTGTAAGCGGTCCATAAGGCCACCAGAATATACAGTACCATTTTAAAAAATCACTGGTGCGGCCTCCATTTGAGTCTCGTGTCCACCACACTTTAGGAAGGATGTCAAGGCCTTGGAGAGGGTGCAGAGGAGATTTACCAGAATGGCAGCAGGGATGAGGGACTTCAGTTATGTGGAGAGAGACTGGAGAAGCTGGGGTTGTTCTCCTTAGAGCAGGGAAAGTTCAGGGGAGATTTAATAGAGGTGTTCAAAATGATGGGGTGGGGGGGAGGGGGTTTGATAGAGTAAATAAGGAGAAACTGTTTCCACTGGCAGGAAGGTCGGTAACCAGAGGAAACAGATTTCAGGTAATTAGCAAAATGAGGAGATGAGGAGAATGTTTTTACGCAGCAAGTTGTTGTGATCTGGAATGCGCTGCCTGAAAGGGCGGTGGAAGCAGATTCAATAGTAACTTTCAAAAGGGGAACTGGATAAATATCTGAACATGAAAAAATTGCAGGGCTCTGGGGAAAGAGCAGGGGGCGTGGGAATAACTGGAGAGCTCCTTCAAAGAGCTGGCACGGGCAAGATGGGACAAATGGCCTCCTTCTAAACTGTAAGATTCTATGATTCAATCATTATTGGCATCAAGGAGCCCTAGTAAATCTGAAGTCAATAGGAATCGGGGGGAAAACTCTCCACTGGCTGGAGTCTTACCTAGCACAAAGGAAGATGGTTGTGGTGGTTGGAAGTCAATCATCACAGCCCCAGGACATCATTGCAGGAGTTCCTCAGGGCAGTGTCCTCAGCCCAACCATCTTCAGCTGCTTCATCAATGGCCTTCCCTCCAACATAAGGTCAGAAATGGGGACGTTTGCTGATGACTGCACAGTGTTCAGCGCCATTCACAACTCCTCAGATAATGAAACAGTCCATGCCCGCATGCAACAAGATCTGGACAACGTTCAGCTTGGTCTGATAAGTGGAGGTAACATCCATGTCACACAAGTGCCAGGCAATGACTATCTCCAACAAGCGAGAGTCTAACCACCGCCCCTTGACATTCAACGGCATTACCATCGCCGAATCCCCTACCAGCAACATCCTGGGGGGTCACCATTGACCAGAAACTTAACTGGACCAGTCACATAAATACTGTGGCAACAACAGCAGGTCAGATGCTAGGTATTCTGCGGTGAATGTCTCACCTCCTGACTCCCCAAAGCCTTGCCACCATCTACAATGCACAAGTAAGGGGTGTGATGGAATACTCTCCACTTGCCTGGATGATTGCAGCTCCAACAGCACTCAAGATGCTCGACACCATCCAGGACAAAGCAGCCCGCTGGATTGGCACCCCATCCACTACCTTAAACATTCACTCCCTCCACCACCGGCGTACTGTGGCTGCAGTGTGTACCATCTACAAGATGCACTGCAGCAACTCGCCAAGGCTTCTTCGGCAGGACCTCCCAAACCCGCGACCTTTTCCACCTAGAAGGACAAGGGCAGCAGGCGCATGGGAACACCACCACCTCCAAGTTTCCCTCCAAGTCACACACCATCCTGACTGGGAAATGTATCGCCGATCCTTCATCGTCGCTGGGTCAAAATCCTGGAACTCCCTCCCTAACAGCACTGTGGGAGCACCTTCACCACACGGACTGCAGCGGTTCAAGAAGGCGGCCCACCACCATCTTCTCAAGGACAGCTAGGGATGGGCAATAAATGCTGGCCTTGCCAGCGACGCCCACATCCCATGAACGAATAATTAAAAAAAATATTGTCCATCTGTGCCCGATCATTCCGAATACAGTATTTCGAGAATACCGTGTTTGTTAACATACTAGTGAGAATTTAAAAATATTCAGGCGTTCCCCGGGAGTGTGTCAGTATTTACAGGGGGGTCCCTGGGAGTGTGTCAGTATTTACAGGGGGGTCCCTGGAAGTGTGTCAGTATTTACAGGGGGGTCCCTGGGAGTGTGTCAGTATTTACAGGGAGCCCCAGGGAGTGTGTCAGTATTTACAGGGGGGTCCCCGGGAGTGTGTCAGTATTTACGGGGGGGTCCCTGGGAGTGTGTCAGTATTTACAGGGAGTCCCCGGGAGTGTGTCAGTATTTACGGGGGGGTCCCTGGGAGTGGGTCAGTATTTACAGGGGGGGTCCCTGGGAGTGTGTCAGTATTTACAGGGAGTCCCCGGGAGTGTGTCAGTATTTACAGGGGGTCCCATGGAGTGTGTCAGTATTTACAGGGTGTCCTCGGGAGTGTGTCAGTATTTACAGGGAGTCGCCGGGAGTGTGTCAGTATTTACAGGGTGTTCCCCGGGAGTGTGTCAGTATTTACAGGGGTTCCTAGGAATAGAGTTGGCATTTGCAGGGGTCTCATGGAAGTGTGTCAACATTTAGTCTTAGAAATAATTTTAAATTTCGCTTAAGTCCTCACGACGTGCAAATTGGTGGCCGTGTTTCCTACATTACAACAGTGACTACACTTTAAAAATACTTGATTGGCTGTAAAGGGCTTTGTAAGGCACTGAGGTCGTGAAAGGTGCTATAGAAATGCAAGTCTTTCTTTTTATAAAGAGATTCGTTTGTCGTAAGTACAATAAATTTTAACCAACGCCAATTTTCAGCGTTAGTTAGTCCTGATCAGCTCTCACTAACCTTCATTCTATTCTCATTCTGTGCAGAGGCGAGAGAAACATTCAAACACAGACTGACCTCCCTCAGTGACACCCACGGCACCAACAGTGCCAGTCAGCCAGCTACATAGGAGTTAGTGGACGATCAAAAGATCAAAGTCCATCTACTTCGCCTTCTACCATCCTGGTAGTCACTTGATACAACAACAACATCAACTTGCCTTTATATGGCATCTTTAACGTAGTAAAACGTCCCAAGGTGCTTCACAGGAGCGATTATCAAACAAAATTCGACACCGAGCCACAAAAGGAGATATTAGGACAGGCGACCAAAAGATTGGTCAAAGAGATCGGTTTTAAGGAGCGTCTCAAAAGGAGGAGAGAGAGGTAGAGAGGCGGAGAGGTTTAGGGAGGGAATTCCAGAGCTCGGGGCCCAGGCGGCTGAAGGCACGGCCGCCAATGGTGGAGCGATGGAAATCGGGGGATGCTCAAGAGGCCAGAATTGGAGGAGCGCTGAGATCTCGGAGGGTTATGGGGCTGGAGGAAGCTACAGCATTAGGGAGATGGTGAGGGCATGGAGGGATTTGAAAACAAAGGATGAGAATTTTAAAATCCAGGCATTGGTTAACCGGGAGCCAATGTAAGTCAGCGAGCACAGCGGGTGATGGGTGAACGGGACTTGGTGCAAGTTAGGACACGGGCAACTGAGTTTTGGTTGACGCTGCAATGTGATGACGATGCAACAATAATGGAATTGTTGACCAATCACAGCGATCAATCTCTACCAATGAGTCTACAACAGACCCAGAAACGAGGCGAGAAAAACCCCCAGTGGTGGAGAGCTTTGGGAACCATAGGTCCAAAGTCACCTGTTCCTCCCGAGCACATGACACTCACCACATGTCATGTTACCTCACCTCTGCTGGGTAATTGACAAAGAATAACCGGCCTTCCTGCCCTCCTCGCCATCAGGGTTTTCCCAAACCGCGGCCCATGGGTCAATTCCAGCCCACAAAGTTCAGGCAACTCTGTTCTATTTGTCCCTATGGGGGTGGATTTCCATTTCATAGAAACATAGAAGATAGGAGCAGGAGTAGGCCATTCGGCCCCTCGAGCCTGCTCCGCCATTCAATGAGATCATGGCTGATCATCCAAATTCAGGACCCTGTCCCTGCCTTCTCCCCATATCCCTTGATCCCCTTAGCCTTAAGAAATATATCCAACTCCTTCTTGAATATATTTAATGAATTGGCCTCAACTGCCTTCTGTGGTAGAGAATTCCACAGGTTCACCACTCGCTGGGTGAAGAAATTCCTCCTCATCTCTGTCCTAAATCTGTTTCCTCCATTTGTATTTGTGGGCGGGGTGGGGTTTCACGGCTCTTCCAAAGTTACGGCAGGTGAACCCCCTGTGGAAATCCAGCCCCTATATTCCCTACTCTTGGTTTGCCCGATTTGAATTTCATGGGCCTGGAGGTTTAGAGAGAACAAAGGCTTGCATTTCTATAGCGCCTTTCATGACCTCAGGACGTCCCAAAGCGCTTCACAGCCAATGAAGTACTTTTTGAAGTGACTCACTGATGTAATGTATGAAAACACAGCAGCTAATTTGCACACAGCAAGATCCCACAAACAGCAATGTGATGAATGACCGGATAACCTGTGGTTTTTTTTTCCTGGTGATGTTGGTTGAAGGGTAAATATTAGTCGGGACACCGGGGTGAACTCCCCTGCTCTTCTTCGAAAGAGTGGCCGTGGGATCTTTTACGTCCTCCCGAGAGAGCGGACGGTGCCTCGGTTCAACATCCCATCCGCACCCATCAAGAAAGCTGAACCAGGGGAGCACCCCGATGGTTCAGTTGCTACGGACACAAAACTGAGCCACACAAGCCAGAAAAGTTACAGGTTCAATCCCCCGCATCTCCTGGAATCAAAGAATCACACAGCACAGAAGGAGGCCATTCGGCCCATCGTGCCTGTGCTGGCCCTTTGAACGAGCTCTCCAATTAGTCCCACTCCCGCCCCGGCTCTTTCCCCCATAGCCCTGCAAATTTTTTCCCCCTCAAGTATTTCTCCAATTCCCCTTTTGAAAGTTACTATTGAATCTGCTTCCACCGTCCCGTCAGGCATCTGTGCTGGCTCGGCTAACATCAGCGATAAAGATCAAAATGCTTCAGCGTCCCTGGGCTAGGAATTCTTAGTTAAAAACAAAGAGACAGAGGGGGGAGGAAGAAAAAAATAACCCCATCTACGAGGCTTCTGAGCCCTGTTGATTTATATAACATTTGCTGAGAAAACTTGATAGAATCTGAAGCTACCATGCTGTTAATTCTGTCAAAGAAGCAGGCTGTTAATTTGACCTCGCAGACTGGACAGTTGTATTCTAGCAGTGACCTTCAGGGACGTTGGGTGAGGGCAAGATTGAGCTCAGCTTTAGTTGGCCCTTCCCCCCCACCCCGTGGTCGAATATCTTGCCAGTACCACCGTCTGAGCTCAGACATTGGGACGTCCCACTTCCAAAGGGACAGTTGTGAAGTATCGTGGCGAACAGCTCTTCCTCAAGGAGGTAAACTCACCCAATGCCGTCAGCTGTGGCTCAGTGGGCAGCACCCTCGCTTCTGAGACAGAAGGTCATGGGTTCAAGTCCCACTCCAAGAGACTTGAGCACAAAAATCTAGACTGACACTACCAGTGCAGTACCGAGGGAGCGCCGCACTGTCGGAGGGGCGGTACCGAGGGAGCGCCGCACTGTCGGAGGGGCGGTACCGAGGGAGCGCCACACTGTCGGAGGGGCGGTACCGAGGGAGTCCCCAGCATTGAAGCTTTGACCACGCTCAATCAGCTCCGATGGACGGGTCACATTGTCCGCATGCCCGATACGAGACTCCCAAAACAAGCGCTCTACTTGGAGCTCCGGCACGGCAAGAGAGCCCCAGGTAGGCAGAGGAAGCGCTTCAAGGACACCCTCAAAGCCTCCTTGAAAAAGTGTAACATCCCCACCGACGCCTGGGAATCCCTGGCCCAAGACCGCACAAAGTGGAGGAGAAGCATCTGGGAAGGCGCCGAACACCTCGAGTCTCTTCGCCGGGAGCAAGCGGAAGCCAAGCGCAGGCAGCGCACGTCAACCCAAGCACCCCACCCACCCGCCCCTTCAACCACCATCTGCCCCACCTGTGACAGAGACTGTAGGTCCCGCATTGGACTAATCAGTCACCGGAGTGTTATGTTCATAAATAAATAGACGTTTTCATTATGAACAGCTAGCTTGAGCTAGTCATTTATTCAGCCATGTGGACTAGTGTACAGGCATCCATCTTGACCACTGCCTTGTGGGTAGCCCCTTACTAAACATACAGCTCCACCTAGTGTACCATTCTAGAATGACATGTTACTGATCATTACACGGAGAACTCATTTTTAGTGCGGAAGCAAGTCATCCTCGGTTCCGAGGGACTGCCTAAGAAGAAGAGAAGACGACTGAGGGAGTGCCGCACTGTCGGAGGGGCGGTACTGAGGGAGGGGGTGGTACTGAGGGAGTGCCGTACTGTCGGAGGGGCGGTACTGAGGGAGTGCCGCACTGTCAGAGGGGCAGTACTGAGGGAGAGGGCGGTACTGAGGGAGTGCCGTACTGTCGGAGGGGCGGTACTGAGGGAGTGCCGCACTGTCAGAGGGGCAGTACTGAGGGAGGGGGCGGTACTGAGGGAGTGCCGTACTGTCGGAGGGGCGGTACCGAGGGAGTGCCGCACTGTCAGAGGGGCAGTACTGAGGGAGGGGGCGGTACTGAGGGAGTGCCGTACTGTCGGAGGGGCGGTACCGAGGGAGTGCCGCACTGTCAGAGGGGCAGTACTGAGGGAGGGGGCGGTACTGAGGGAGTGCCGTACTGTCGGAGGGGCGGTACCGAGGGAGTGCCGCACTGTCAGAGGGGCAGTACTGAGGGAGGGGGCGGTACTGAGGGAGTGCTGTACTGTTGGAGGGGCAGTGCTGAGGGACCGCTGCACTGTCGCGGGGCAGTACTGAGAGAGTGCCGCACTGTCAGAGGAGCGGTACTGAGGGAGTGCCGCACTGTCGGAGGTGCCGTCTTTCGGATGAGACGTTAAACCGAGGCCCCATCTGCTCTCAAGTGGACGTAAAAGATCCCTATTTTGGGACTATTTCGAAGAAGAGCAGGGTGTCCTGGCCAATATTTATCCCTCACTAAAACAGATTATCCGACCATTATCACGTTGCTGTTTGTGGGAGCTTGCTGTGCGCAAATTGGCTGCCGCGTTTCCTACATTACAACAGTGACTAGACTTCAAAAGTACTTCGTTGGCTGTAAAGCGCTTTGGGACGTCCGGAGGTCGTGACAGGCGCTATAGAAATGCAAGTCTTTCTCTCTTTCTCTTTGAATGGTTTCGTCCCATTTTCTAAAAGCCTACCGCCCCAGAAGGCAAAGAGTTGGAACAATGTTGGAGAAACTGCCAGTTTACACCATGTTTCCCAAAGCGATAAATTATTCAATTCTGCCGTACACATTAAAAAAATGAATACACCCATGGTAGCTTCTGTTGGGTGGGGGGGTGGGGAGAGAGCGGAGAGATACTCCTGGACCTCCGGATTGAGCATGCTAAAGACTTCCCGAGGGTGCAAGACAACCCTTTCCCCTACGTGATCAGATTTCTGTTCCCCAGGGCTCTGCTCTGGCAGGGCTGTAGTAATATCGCGCGCGGTGATATCTCAGACAAAGGCAGAATCCATACTTGGCACAGCTACAAGTTTCCATTTCATCAATGCGGAAAAACAAAACAAAAAAAAACCTTCGCTTCTCAGGGATGGGAAGCAGTCAAAGCCCGAGCAATACTTCTGGTACTTTGGTAAGAGTTAACCCCTTCGACAGACCCTGTGGGCCTTGTTTCCTGCTATCAATTTACCGGCTATTCCAGCATAGCTATGTGATGTGAATGTCAGGGAGGATCAAATTTTAGGCCTGCGCCGTTCTCTCTCTCTCTCCTCCGAGTCGGAAGGTTGTGGGCCCCACTCCAGAGGCTTGAGCGCAAAAAAATCCATTACTGAGGGAGCGCCGCACTGTCGGAGGCGCCGTCTTTCGGATGAGACGTTAAACCGAGGCCCCGTCTGCTCCTCTTGGGTGGACGTAAAAGATCCCCACGGCCGCTATTCGCAGGAGTGTTCCCCCAGTGTCCTGACCAACAGCACTAAAACAGATGATCTGGTCACTATGTCATTGCTGTTTGTGGGAGCTTGCTGTGCGCAAATCGGCTGCCGCGTTTCCTACATTACAACAGTGACTGCACTTCAAAAAAGTACTTCATTGGCTGTAAAGCGCTTTGGGACATCCTGAGGTTGTGAAAGGTGCTGGAGAAATCGCAAACCTTTCTTTTTCTGAAGGAAGTTACAGAGATAGGATGGGGCGAGGCCACGCCAGAGGAGATTTGAACACGAGGGTGAGAATATTAAAATGGAGGCCGAGGCACGCGTCTAATCCCCGTGACTAAAAGAAACCCCCGGAATGTAAAGGCACCGTAGAACTATTACACCACCTGTCCGTGAGCCAGAGCCGGAGCACAGGCCAAAGCCTAGCAGGTAGGCCGGATGGTCCAGTAACATCTAAAACGGCGAACCAGCCATCAAGGCCTTCTTTTACTGGATTCGCGCACCTCGCCGGTTGCCTTGGCTACCTACCGTGCGTAACGGCATTTCAGGCACTAGTCCCCCCCCCATCCACAGTTCCCCGCAACGGGAAGATCACGGGGCAGCGCGCGTGCGAATTTCCAATACGAGCCGCAGGGGGCGAGTCTCTTGACCGGGAGCTCGGAAATCTACTCCTTAAAAACTGATTTACTTTTGAAAAAAAAAGTCACCTTTTCCATTTAAAAAAAATTATTAATCATTCTCGGGGTTCGGGTGTCGCTGGCAAGGCCGGCATTTATTGGCGGTCGCTGGTTGCCCTGGATGCAACTGAGTGACTCGCCAGGCCACTTCAGAGGGCAGTTAAGAGTTAACCATATTGGTGTGGGACTGGAGTCACCTATAGGCCCAGACTGGGTAAGGACGGCAGGTTCCCTTCTCTGAAGGTCATTAGTGAACCAGTTTGGATTTTTACAACAATCCGACAGTTTCATGGTCACTTTTACTGAGACCAGTTTTTCTATTTCCAGATTTTCAAAAACAGAATTCAAATTCGCAAACCGGATTTGAACTCACTCTCGGGATTGTTGGCCCAGGCCTCTGGATTACTCGTCCTGTTAGAGAACCACCACACTGCGCTGCTGCCGTGTCCAGGGTGGGAAGTGTTCATTATTGAGCTTTCCCACAAATTTTCAGCAAGACAGAATTCGATTCATTCTAGCTCCCTTCCCCCTCCTCCACCACCCCTCCCCTTCCCCCCTCCTCCACCCCCTCCCCTTCCCCCCTCCTCCACCCCCTCCCCTTCCCCCCTCCTCCACCCCCTCCTCCACCCCTTACCCCTCCTCCACCCCTTACCCCTCCTCCACCCTCCCCTTACCCCTCCTCCGCCCCCTCCCCTTACCCCTCCTCCACCCCCTCCCCTTACCCCTCCTCCACCCCTTCCCCCCCTCCTCCACCCCCTCCTCCACCCCCTCCCCCCCTCCTCCACCCCTTCCCCCCCCTCCTCCACCCCTTCCCCCCCCCTCCACCCCTTCCCCCCCTCCTCCACCCCTTCCCCCCCTCCTCCACCCCTTCCCCCATCTCCACCCCTTCCCCCCATCTCCCACCCCTTCCCCCCATCTCCCACCCCTTCCCCCCCTCCTCCACCCCTTCCCCCCCTCCTCCACCCCTTCCCCCCCTCCACCCCTTCCCCCATCTCCCACCCCTTCCCCCCTCCTCCACCCCTTCCCCCCCCCTCCTCCACCCCTTCCCCCCCCTCCTCCACCCCTCCTCCACCCCTTCCCCCCCTCCTCCACCCCTTCCCCCCCTCCTCCACCCCTTCCCCCCCCTCCTCCACCCCTTCCCCCCCCCTCCTCCACCCCTTCCCCCCCCCTCCTCCACCCCTTCCCCCCCCCTCCTCCACCCCTTCCCCCCCCCTCCTCCACCCCTTCCCCCCCCCTCCTCCACCCCTTCCCCCCCCTCCTCCACCCCTTCCCCCCCCCTCCTCCACCCCTTCCCCCCCTCCTCCACCCCTTCCCCCCCTCCTCCACCCCTTCCCCCCTCCTCCACCCCTTCCCCCCCTCCTCCACCCCTTCCCCCCCTCCTCCACCCCTTCCCCCCCCTCCTCCACCCCTTCCCCCCCTCCTCCACCCCTTCCCCCCCTCCTCCACCCCTTCCCCCCCCCTCCTCCACCCCTTCCCCCCCTCCTCCACCCCTTCCCCCCCTCCTCCACCCCTTCCCCCCCTCCTCCACCTCCCCCCCTCCTCCACCCCACCACCCCTTACCCCTCCTCCACCCACCACCCTTACCCCTCCTCACCCCTTCCCCCCCTCCTCCACCCCAGATACCCTTGTGCCAAGAGAACTGGGCTATTTATAAAAGGGGTTAATAGCAACCAACACTTGGACTGACAGCACTGAGCAATGGGCATCTCTTTCCGTTTCACACTGGCAAAGCTCCAAGGAATGAGCCACGTCATAAAACAGCTCAAATTTCAGGCATTTGGAGACGAGGTACTCACGGCCTCCTTTCCTGACCCCCCTCCCCTCCCCCCTCCTGCCCGCGTACTGGCACAGACCTATATTTAGCTTGGAACTAAATGCGTTCTGGACAACTCGGCTCTAAATATAGTTTCAACGGCATTCTTGCAATTTAGCGTAATGTGCAGTACCTGCTCCTCAAGCAAGCTCAGGCTGGAGAATGGGTTAACTCTCATCAAACAGCAGGAGGTTCCACCCACACTGAAGCCAGAGAGACAAGGAGACAGACGGAGAGACACAGAGACACATACAGACAGTGACAGAGAGACGCAGATGGAGACAGAGACACAGACAGTGAGAGAGAGATGCAGACAGAGACAGAGACGCAGACAGACAGTGACAGAGAGACGCAGACAGTGACAGAGACACAGACAGTGAGAGAGAGAGAGATGCAGACAGACACAGAGAAATTGGACTTCCTCCCGTAATGATAAGTTTTGAGGAGCATCTTAAAGGAGAGAGGGGTAGAGAGGTTTAGGGAGGGAATTCTAGAGCTTAGGGCCAATGGCACAGCCACCAATGGTGGGGGCGATGGATATGGGGAATGTGGACAAGAGGCCGGAGTTGGAGGAACGCAGAGTTCTTGGAAGAATGTGGGGCCGGAGGAGGAGAGCGCCCGTGGCGGTCTCAGTCCTAGAGACAAAAAGTGAGAGCTGGGAATACGAGGACAAGCAAGAGGAGACATTGGCGCCAATTGGCCGTCTCCAGCCCATGGGACAGACGTCACTCACTGCATTTAGTCATTGGCACGAGTGGCTTCTTCAGATTAACCGAGACTCATACAGCCAGGGTCCGCTCAACTTGTCGAGCACAGAAAAATATAATCCCCCCTTCCTCCCCATACAAGCAAAGGCATCACTGGACAATGTGCAGCAATTAAGCGGACTGAGTGGAAACAAAACTTGTGACAAACAGGAAACAGGATAGGTCCATGCTCTATTAATAGCATTGCAACAGGAAGTTCGAATGACCCCTGAGGGTCAAAGGTTAAAGAGCTGGTCTTTGAGGGTCAAAGGATGAAGCACAACAAACACCTGGTTTAACTAGTGACACAAAGACAGGGAAAATCTGTCCCCAATTCTTTCCCTCCCTCTCCCCACCCCCACCCCCCTCCACTACAAGTCTCGATAGTTTAACTCATGCGTAAAATCCAAATACACTTGCCGCAAAAAAAAACCAGACAGACGGGGGTTTTGCTCATTGACTGGAACTCAACGGCAGTGATAACGGCAAGAGCAGAGACAGGCTCCGAGGGGCCTCCCATCAGCCCACCCCCCTCCCCCACCCCACCCCGCCACCCCCTTTTCATGGCCGTCGGCAAAATGTGCCCACTCACCATTTGATCATGAAGGCAGAAAGAATTTGCATTTCTATAGCGCCTTTCACGACCACTGGACGTCCCAAAGCGCTTTACAGTCAATCGAGTACTTTTGAAGTGTCGTCACTGTTATAATGTGGGAAACGCGGCAGCCAATTTGCGCACAGCAAGCTCCCACAAACAGCAATACAATAAATGACCAGATCATCTGTTCTTTTAGTGATGTTGGTTGAGGGATAAATATTGGCACCAGGACACCGGGGAGAACACCCCCTGCTCTTCCCAGTGCCATGGGATCTTTTACATCCACCTGAGTGGGCAGACGGAGCCTCGGTTTAACATTCCAAGCAAAAGGCGACCCCTCCGACAGTGCGGCGCTCCCTCAGTACTGGCACTGGGAGTGTCAGCCTGGGGTTATGGGCTCAAGTCTCTGGAGTGGTATTTGAACCCACAACCTTCCGACTCAGGGAGGTGAGGCACTGAGCCATGGCCGACACTGTTGAGGGGAACATGAGGATTCCTCGGATTATACCGTAACTGGAAAAGATTGCACAAGGAGAGTTAGCGCCGTTCTGTGGCGGGAAATTTCATCACATGTCCTGCCTCACTCGAAGTCCAAGACATCGGTTACACTTTGACGGGAACAAGGCAGCTCAAAATTCCCCCTTCCCCAAGTATTTAAGCACATTTCAATCAATATATGACTCCGTTATTATGTTTATGTTAATGTGTTACAAGCCATATGAATGTTGAATGTTTAAATGTCTTAATCTAAATGTACACTCTCGGGAGCCGCAAGCCTACATTTCGTTGTACTGCACTTGTGCACTAACAATGACAATAAAGTTGATTATTATTATTCAGATAATAAAAGTTGTTTGCAAAATGATATCCCAGCATTCTGGAAACACTCACTATTGTGCTAACGGGAATAAAAATCGGGAGCGATGTAGAACCTTCGCCCGTTTTACACTATCACACAGATCTACCCCGTTGACTCTTAACTGCCCTCTGAAGGGGCCTAGCAAGCCACTAGTTTTATCTAGGCCAACTAGGAGTGGGCAACAAATTCCGGCCTTGCCAACCATGCCCAAATCCCGAGAAGTAATCATTATTTTTTTTGACGTTACGTACAGTGTCAGAGTGCCATAAAGCACCTATTGGCTGCTGCACATGACATATGGCCGCACAATACCACATACTTTCACCCGCTGCACAGACGCAATCTTTATTTTTTTTTACAGCACAAGGGTAGCCTTTACCAGCCATGGTGGATGCCTTAAAATGGTGAGAAAAAAAATCAAAGACTCACAGTTATGTAACGTCTTATCACATCTCAGAAACATCTCAAAAGGACAATCAATGACTTTGAAGTGCAATAATTACCATGGAGACAGCCAATGTTGCGCACAGCAAGATCCCACGAACAGCAATACGAATGAATGGCCAGTTAATCTGTTTTTAGTGGCATTGGCTGGAATCATAGAATGATACGATGCAGAAGGAGGCCATTCGGCCCATCGTGCCCGTGCCGGCTCTTTGAAAGAGCCCTCCAATTAGTCCCACTCCCCCCCTGCTCTTTCCCCACAGCCCTGCAAATTTTTTCCCTACAAGTATTTCTCCAATTCCCCTTTTGAAAGTTACTATTGAATCTGCTTCCACCGCCCTTTCAGGCAGCGCATTCCAGACCACAACAACTCGCTGCATAAAAACATTCTCCTCATCTCCCCTCTGGCTCTTTTGCCGATTATCTTCACTCTGTGTCCTCTGGTCACCGACCCTCCTGCCACTGGAAACAGTTTTTCCTTATTTACTCCAGCAAAACCATTCATGATGGTTGAGGGAGCAATGTTGGCAAAGGCAGAGGCAAACCAGTCATATGGGAAAGCGGGTGCCCCCCCCCCCCCGTGAATGGTTCGACAGTGCTGAATTATCGGGGGCCCCCCCCCCTTTTCGCCTTGAGAATCCCTCTTGGGGGAGCCAGACTGCCCGAGTCCAGGACACAGGGAGAAGTCGCCTGCTCTCCTTCGAATAGTGCCACGAGATCTTTAACATCCACCTGAATCAACTCTAAAGACAGAAAGACTTGCATTTCTCCAGCGCCTTTCACGTCCTCGGGACGTCCCGAAACACTTTACAGCCAATGAAGTACTTTTTGAAGTGGACTCACTGTTGTAATGTAGGCAGCCAATTTGCGCACAGCAAGCTCCCACAAAAACAGCAATCAAATAAATGATCAGATCGTTTTGGGTATAGGACACCGGGGATAACTCTCCTGCTATGAAATAGTGCCACAGGAGCTTTTCCGTCCACGGGGCCTCGGTTTAACGTCTCATCCGAAAGACGACACCTCCGACAGTGCAGCACCTCCCTCAGCACTGCACTGGGAGTGTCGGCCTAGGTTCCAGCCTTTACATCGAGAGGGATCAACTGAGCCAAACCAGCGCACTGACTGATCGTAAAGGGTTGCAACTACAGAAAAGGAAAATATAACTCACACTTAGTGACATTATCCAACCACTCATCTGCATTACTGCCCACTATCTATTATCCTGTATATGCCGGAAATTGACTCTGCTGGTTGTTATTCCTTCTTAGTTGGACTGGCAAGATTTTGTTTTAGAAGTAAGGGGCCCTATTCAACAATTGGCTGGTGGAGGCAGATTCAATGGTAGCTTTCAAAAGGGAATTGGATAAATACTTGAAGGGGAGGAAATTACAGGGCTAGGGGGAAAGAGCCGGGGAGTGGGACTGACTGGATCGCTCTTCGAAAGGGCCGGTGCAGACTGGATGGGCCGAATGGCCTCCTTCAGTGCTGTCCTATTGCGCTATTCACATGTTTGATATGCCTGCCTTGCCTCTTTTCTAGCCTCCTTCCTTTATAAAAGCTTGAACATGGGTTTGATCCCAGCCTTTCCCCCCCTAGGACTGGTGTTCAAAATCCTGCCCTGACTGGTGGGGCGGAGGTTTCCTCCGATGGCTAGAAGGGTCCTGCATGAAACGAGCTTGGCCCGTCTCAACCCAGCTCCAAGTCAGAGCGGATCACGACCTAAAACTGCAGCTTATTCACTGACTCGTTCTGCAGATGTGGCCGTCGCTGCAAAGGCCGGCATTTACGGTCCGCTCCTATTTGCCCCTTGAGAAGGTGCTGGTGGGCCTTCTTGCGGGTCATGGTTTGATACAACTGAGGGACTCGCTAGGCCATTTCAGAGGGCAGTTAAGAGTCAACCACATTGCTGTGGGTCTAGAGTCACATATAGGAAGGATGCGATTGCATTGGCGAGGATGCAGAGGAGATTCACCAGGATGTTACCTGGGCTGGAGCGTTTCAGCTATGAAGAGAGACTGGACAGGCTGGGGTTGTTTTCCTTAGAGCAGAGAAGGCTGAGGGGGGACCTGATTGAGGTATACAAAATTATGAGGGGCCTAGATAGGGTAGATAGAAAGGAACTTTTCCCCTTAGTAGAGGGGTCAATAACCAGGGGGCATAGTTTCAGGGTAAGGGGCAGGAGGTTTAGAGGGGATTTGAGGAAAAGCTTTTTCACCCAGAGTGTGGTTGGAATCTGGAACTCACTGCCTGAAAGGGTGGTAGAGGCAGGAACCCTCACAACATTCAAGAAGCATTTAGATGGGCACTTGAAACGCCATAGCATACAAGGCTACGGACCAAGTGCTGGAAAATGGGATTAGAATAGACAGGGCTTGATGGCCGGCGCGGACACGATGGGCCGAAGGGCCTCTTTCTGTGCTGTATAACTCTGGTGACTCTATGACTATGAGGAACTGACAGGGTTACAGACAAAAAGCGGGGGTGTGGGACTAAAGCACGACTGCTCTTTCAAAGAGCCAGAACAGGCACGATGATTGCATGAATTCTAGGAGTGTTTGAGATGTTGAAATTGGTCTCGGTGAAAGAAGGGGAGAAACCAACCAGGCTTGCTGGTTCCTGATCACTCTCCAGTTACGTGTGTGTAAGTGTGTGTGTAAGTGTGTGTGTAAGTGTGTGTGTAAGTGTGTGTGTGTGTAAGTGTGTGTGTAAGTGTGTGTGTAAGTGTGTGTGTAAGTGTGTGTGTAAGTGTGAGAGAGAGTGTGAGAGAGAGTGTGAGAGAGAGTGTGAGAGTGTGAGAGTGTGAGAGAGTGTGTGAGTGTGAGAGTGTGTGCATGTGAGTGAGTGTGTGCGAGAGTGTGAGTGAGTGTGTGTGAGTGAGTGCGTGAGTGTGTGTGTATACACATGTCTCGTGAGGACAGGATCAGACCTGGTTGCAATGCCCCACATGGTTGAACAGCCTGTCGATGTTTACTGTCTGGACTTATGATAATTGGCAAAAGAACCAGTATCAGGAGAATTGTGTTTTGTTTTTTAAACGAAGCGAGTTGTTGTGATCTGGAACGCGCTGCCTGAAAGGGCGGTGGAAGCAGATTCAATAGTAACTTTCAAAAGGGAATTGGATAAATACTTGAAAAGGGAAAAAAAAAATACAAGGCTACAGGGAAAGGGCAGGGGGGAGTGGGACTAATTGGAGAGCTCCTCCAAGGAGCCGGCACAGGCATGATGGGCCGAATGGCCTCCTTCTGTGCTGTAAGATTCTAAGACACGTATTTAGAACAGTCACTTTGGTGAAGTAACGTAGGAACTTTCTCTCAGCCAGAGTTACTACCACCAGTGGGAGGGAGGAGGGGGCGGGGGGGGCGCGGGCGGACAGAGAACAAAAGGGGGCAACAGAAGACAGAAGCCAAGAGAAGAGTGCCTCCCCCAATCCCCAAACTCAACGACAAATGTTTAAAAATAGCAATGACAATTCTTGGAATTGCCGGAATTTATTCCAACTCTAATCATGTCTGTCTATCTGTCTGCTATTACAGAGGCTCTGCAGTGAGATGCAGTAGCATGTATATTTATACGCACACACACAGCACACTTAATTGTATTTAAAAATACAAACCTTGTAATTTTCATGTTCTGATGTCAGACTGTGCACCAGCAGAACCTGTAATTTGCGGCCTCCGGTGTCAGTCAGGCCGAGCTTTATTTAGAAAGCACAGTTGCTTTCTGCTCTCCCCCCTTCAAGCTCAGCCGAGTTCGAGAATCTCGTTCCGACACGGCTGCCCTCCGTCTCGTGGTACAAATGAGAGGGACACGTTACACGAGAGATAAAAGTACAGCACAGAAACGGGCCATTCGGCCCAGCTGCTCCGTGCCGGCGTTTCTGCTCCACACCAGCCTCCTCCAGCCCCTACTTCATCTCGCTCCCATTCCTTTCTCCCTCGTGTGTTCATCCAGCTTCCCCTTAAATACATCTCTGCTATTCACCTCAACCACTCCCTGTGGTAGCGAGTTCCACATCCTCGCCACTCTCTGGGCAAAGAGGTTTCTCCCGAATTCCCTGTCGGGTTTACGAGTGACTATCTTATATTTATGACCTCTAGTTCCACAAGTGGAAACATCGTTCTCATATATCTACCCTTTCAAACCTCTTCATCATCTTAAAGACCTCAATCAGGTCACATCTCAGCCTTCAGTGCAGTGGTTATGATGCTGGCTCAGTAATTCAGAGACTGAACTAATAATCCCGACAAAATGAGTGCAAATCCCACCAGGTCATTTTGATTTCAATTTTTAAACAAAAAATCTAAACGTAATAAGCTGGTATCAGTAAAAATGACTATAAAGCTGTCAGATTGATGTGAAGAGCCCAACCGGTTCACTGATGTCCCTTTAGCGAAGGAAACCTGCTGTCTTTACCTGGCCTGGGCCTATAGGTGACTCCAGACCCACACCAACGTGGTCGACTCTTAACCCACCCTCCGAAGTGGCCCAGCCAGTCATGCTGCCAAGGCAACTAGGGATGGACAGTAAATACTGGCCTTGCCGGTGATGCCCACAACCCGAGAATCTTCACATTTTTTTTTTCCAAGTTGTTCAGGGGGCCAATCATGACAGCAGCACCCTTGCGGTTCCGTGGGTGTTTCTGGCCTTGCAATTTGCACCCGGGCCTGCAAGGCTCGGACACAAAGCATCTCAGGAGCACAAACACACCTGTTTGTAACACAGCGACCAGTGTTTTATATTTACTGAGGGGGAAGAAGCCTCCCTTTTGCCCCAGTGATGTTCAGAGAATAGGTTCCACTACCACCACCCCTCACCACCTATCACCCCCCCCCCCCGCAAACTATCGAAATACGTTAGGATATTTCACAGCTACCTTTGGAGATTTTGTTTAAATTCACCGAAATATTTTCTAATACAGAGTGTTAGGCAGTTCAGAGCTTGGAGGAAACCACAGATCCCTTTTAAATGCACACAGGCCGACAACAAAAAACACCTCCAAGCTGACTCATTGTGCAAATTCTTGTCAAAACACAATGAAATCGTGTCTCTTGCTGATTCCCGACTGTATCGAAAGCCACTCACGACCCCACAGGCACCAACGTCTCAATTCAATGGTCAGGTGGGGGTGCCAGGGGCTTCCAAACATGGAGGGAGGGGGAGAGTTCAAAGGCCAAGTCTCCCTCAGCCAGTCTTGATCACCTAGCATCGAGCTCAGTGCTGGCTCCAGCAGTGGGTGTGCTGGGGTTAGCATGACCATTCTTTCATCTCTGCGGCCCGGATTTGTTTCGAGCTCAGAGTGATTGCATGAATACGTCTGCTAGCTGCAAGGATCCTTTGTCAAATGGGTTTATGCAGTTGCAATCTAGTTCCCGATTGGGCAGAACCCATTAGCAGAAAGCTGCCCTTATACCACAAAATGCAGGTGTGTGAACTGATGCTGTAGAGCGTTGGAGGTTAGAATTGAGCCACAGACATACTCGTGCTCTACCTGCCCCGGGAGTGTTTGATGGGACAGTGTAGAGGGAGCTTTACTCTGCATCTAACCCGTGCTGTACCTGCCCTGGGAGTGTTTGATGGGAGAGTGTAGAGGGAGCTTTACTCTGTATCTAACCCGTGCTGTACCTGCCCTGGGAGTGTTTGATGGGACAGTGTAGAGGGAGCTTTACTCTGTATCTAACCCGTGCTGTACCTGCCCTGGGAGTGTTTGATGGGGCAGTGTAGAGGGAGCTTTACTCTGTATCTAACCCGTGCTGTACCTGCCCTGGGAGTGTTTGATGGGGCAGTGTAGAGGGAGCTTTACTCTGTATCTAACCCGTGCTGTACCTGCCCCGGGAGTGTTTGATTTTTCACTTGGTGCCAGAAATGGGAAAGTGTTCCTTTTCCCAACACTTCCCTCATCTTAATGAGAACATTATTTTTTTTAAGTTCTTAAATAAGTTCCACATTTTGGCAGCATGTAGTTCAATATCTTTCCAGCTCAGAGCCCAGCATTCCTCATTAGCTCATGCTTAGGTCAGTGCCACTGGCAGTTCGAAATTCCCTTCGACTTTGACAGAACTTCCTGTCTGTTTCTGTTGTATGGAATAAGAATTCTCAGGAAAACCTAGGCCTCGCTTGTCCAGAAAGAAAGACTTGCATTTCTATAGCACCTTACACGACCATCCCAAAGCGCTTTACAGCCAATGAAGTACTTTTTGAAGTGCAGTCACTGTTGTAATGTAGGAAACGCGGCAGCCAATTTGTGAACAGCAAGCTCCCGCAAACAGCAATGTGATAATGGCCGGATCATCTGATTTTAGTGATGTTGGTTGAGGGATAAATATTGGGCCCAGGACACCGGGGAGAACTCCCCCTGCTCTTCTTCAATATAGTGCCATGGGATTTTTTACGTCCACCTGAGAGGGCAGACAGGGCCTCGGTTTAACTTCTCATCCAAAAAACTGCACCTCCGACAGTGTGCCACTCCCTCGGTACTGCACTGAAGCGTCAGCCTGAATTTGCTGGAGTGGGACTTGAACCCACAACTGTCTGACTCAGAGGCAAGAGTGCCACCCACAGAGCCACAGCGGTCACGCCAGGGTTTCTGAATGGAGAAGGTACCCAATACAGACAAACTAGAGTTACAGCACAGAAACAGGTCATTGGCACCAAAAGGTCAGTGCTCCACACAAGCCTCCTCCCACCCCTCTTCATCTAACTCTCTATGAACTGATGGAAAGAGAGGTCACTTCTTATCAAAAGCTCAGCTTGTCAAGTTTGGAACTGATAGTGAAGATTTATTTCCCAAGGAAGAATCATTGAATGACACAGCACAAAAGGAGGCCATTCAGCCCATCGTGCCTGTGCCGGCTCTTTGAAAGAGCGATCCAATTAGTCCCACTCCCCCACTCTTTCCCACAGCCCTGCAAATTTTCCCCTTCAAGTATTTCTCCAATTCCCTTTTGAAAGTTACTGTTGAATCTGCTTCCACCGCCCTTTCAGGCAGCGCGTTCCAGATCACAACAACTCGTCTCCTCCCCGGTTTTCTCCGAATGACACCTGCGGCCATTAACTCTCGCTGGAGTAACAGCTCCTCTTCCGAGCGGCCATTCATAATTAGTGAGATCGGTTGGTGAGTGTCAGCGGGTTACTGCGTCCCAGAGAGTGGACATCACAGCTAGGGCCTGCGCCCTTCCTCACTGATCACCGCCCTTACCCAATTTCCACACACGCGCTCTTTCCATTAGGAGCAGCAATAAGGAGCGTGGACCCTGGCTGACCTTTGACCCTCTCCCCTGCTCAGGGAGAAATCTGGAATTTTCTCCCCCCTTCCCAAGAAAAAGGCTGTGGATGCTAGGGGTCAATTGGAGCTTTCAAGACTGAGATCGATATCTTGAGTATTGTGTGCAGTTTTGGTCGCCTTATCTGAGGAAGGACGTTCTTGCCATGGAGGGAGTTCAGCGAAGATTCACCAGGCCGATACCTGGGATGGCAGGAATGACGTATGAGGAGAGATTGTGTCAATCGGGCTTGTACTCGCTGGAGCTTAGAAGAATGAGAGGGGATCTCATTGAAACTTATAAAATTCTGACAGGACTAGACAGACTAGATGCAGGAAGGATGTTCCCGATGGCGGGGAGTCCAGAACCAGGGGTCACAGTCTAAGGATAAGGGGTAAGCCATTTAAGACGGAGATGAAGAGGAATTTCTTCACCCAGAGAGTGGTGAACCTGTGGAATTCTCTACCACAGAAGGCAGTAGAGGCCAATTCATTAAATATATTCAAGAAGGAGTTGGATATATTTCTTAAGGCTAAAGGGATCAAGGGGTATGGGGAGAAAGCAGGGACAGGGTACTGAGTTTGGATGATCAGCCATGATCGCATTGAATGGCGGAGCAGGCTCGAGGGGCCAAATGGCCGACTCCTGCTCCTATCTTCTATGTTTCTATTTTTGTTGGGTAAGAGTATCGAGGGAAACGGAGCCATGGTGGGTAAATGAAGTTGAGGTACAGATCAGTCATGATCTGGTTGAATGGCGGAACTGATTCGAGGAGCTGAATGGCCTCCTCCTATTTCTCTATTGTCAGGGATAATGGCAGTGTGCCAGTTACCGCCGGAGATGAAGAAAAGAACTTGCATTTATATAGCGCCTTTCACAACCTCAGGACATCCCAAAGCGCTTTATAGTCAATGAAATACTTTTTGAAGTGCAGACACTGTTGTAATGTAGGAAACGCGGCAGCCAATTTGCACACAGCAAGCTCCCACAAACAGCAATGTGATAATGACCGGATAAAACATTTTTTTAGTGATGTTGATTGAGGGATAAATATTGGCCCCAGGACACCGGGGGTAACTCCCCCTGCTCTTCTTTGAAATGGTGGCCGTGGGATCTTTTACGTCCACTTGAGAGGGGGCAGACGGGGCCTCGGTTTAATGTCCCATCGGACTGCCTCAGCACAGCACAGGTATGGTATGTATGGTTTGATACCACACCGGATGGTGCCTTATCACTAGGCCAGAAACGACCACAGCTTATCTGCACCTTATTTGGGCACGAACGGGGCACCTTGTCTCTTGATGTGTCACAATCAACTTCCTGATCTATTCTTGAAGCAATATTCTCACAGGATTCAGTAGCAATTTTACCGGCTCGCCATCGCCTTCACCGACTGAGATGTTTCAACTTGAAATGCCTTTGATACAGGTGTTGTCATCTCAAACAGCTGAACAGCGCAGCATTAGCTGAGCAGCCGGTTTTATTGCAAGTCTCTGTCATTTTGGGAGATTCCTTTTCAAATATCAACATCTCGCATGATGGGATTAAGAAAGAAAAGAGAGATCCTACATTTAAAAAAAAACCCTCATCATGTTCTAAAGGACATCCCAAAGCACTCCGTAAGGATGACCCCGAGCTTCCAATCGCCTGTCACTTTAATTCACCGCCCCATTCCCACTCAGACCTCACCGTCCGCGGCCTCTTGCATTGTTCCACGGAAGCTCAGCGTAAGCTCGAGGAACAGCACCTCATCTTCCGATTAGGCACTTTACAGCCTTCCGGACTCAATATCGAGTTCAACAATTTCAAATCATAACCTCGGCCCCTATTACATTTTTACTTATTTTTTATCCACACTTTTGTTTTGGCCCTTTCCCCCCCCCCCTTTTTTTCCTCTCCCACATGGCAGCTGTCTCCCATTCTGCCAGCGCATTTCACACCTAATCTAGAGCCGTCTTTTGTCTCCACTAGTCCTATCACCACCTCGTCTCGTTTTGAATACCTCTTAATGTCTCTTCACTTCTCTTTTGTTTTCTCCCAGCCTGGCCTTTCAATCTATTTCATTTCCTGTGCTTTTTCAGTCCTGACGAAGGATTTCGACCTGAGGCATTGACTCTAATTTCTCTCCACGAATGTTGCCTGGCCTGCTGAGTTTCTCCTGCATTTTCTGTTGTTATTTCCCAAAGCATTTCACAGCCAATAAAAAAAAAAGGCTTGCATTCCTATAGCGCCTTTCACGACCTCAGGACATCCCAAAGCGCTTCACAGCCAATGTGGTCACTGTTGAAATGTGGGGAAATACGGCAACCAATTTGCATTTTGTTTCTCTATGTTGGTTCTGCATTCGTCCTCACCCAACCCTGCTCCAAAAGTGTCTGCGGATTTCTGGCTCCTGGCTGCATTTACTGAGCCCAGGATCATCGCAGCTCAGACTCTTACAGCACAGAAGAAGACCATTCGGCCCGTGGTGCCAGTGCTGGCTCTTGGGTCGAGCTCTCCAAATAGTCCCACTCACCCGCTCTTTCCCCCACAGCCCTGCAATTACTTTTCCTTTTTAAGTATTTATCCAATTCACCTTTTGAAAGTTACGATTGAATTGGTTTCCACCACCCTTTCAGATTATCATAACTCACGGCGTAAAAAAAAAATTCTCCTCATCTCCCTTCTGGTTCTTTTGCCTTTCATCGTCAATCTGTGTCCTCTGGTTACTGACCCTCCTGCCACTGGAAACAGTTTCTCCTTATTTACTCTATTAAAACCCCTCATCATTTTGAACACCTCTATTAAATCTCCTCTAAACCTTCTCTGCTCTAAGAAGAAAAACCCCAGCCTCTCCACGTAACTGAAGTCCCTCATCCCCGGTACCATGCTGCATTCTCTCGAAGGCCTTGACATCTTTCCTAAAGTGCGGTGCCCAGAATTGCACACAATACTCCAGCTGAGGCCCAACCAGTGATTTAGAAAGGTTCAGTATAACTGCCTTGCTTTTGTACTCTTATGCCTCTACTAATAAAGTCCAGGATACCCTGGAATTGGCATCACCACCCACCCCAGTCTCCGCTGTAGTGAAGTAGGTGAGCAGGTAGTGCCCACTTTACACCTTCAACTCCCCCCCACAAATAACACGGCCACGATTGAAGAGTGGCACGCAGTGAAGTGCGTTTGCGAGCTCGCGCCACGCCACCAGATTCCACAGTGCGCAATGAGCACCAGCTCTTGGCACTACCATGACACCCGCTTGTTAACCTGCACGTGAAGCCCACTTATGAAAACATTGCGCTGGCACAAGCGAACCTTGGCGGGAAAGTGCAAGATTATAACAGGTCGCTAGTCTATTTTTTTTTTTCATTCGTTTTTATGGGATGTGGGCATTGCTGGCAAGGCCAGCATTTATTGCCCATCCCTAGTTGCCCTTGAGAAGGTGGTGGTGAGCCGCCTTCTTGAACTGCTGCAGTCCCGTGTGGTGAAGGTGCTCCCACAGCGCTGTTAGGGAGGGAGTTCCAGGATTTTGACCCAGTGACGATGAAGGAACGGCCGATATATTTCTAAGTCAGGATGGTGTGTGACTTGGAGGGGAACTTGGAGGTGGTGGTGCTCCCATGCGCCTGCTGCCCTTGTCCTTCTAGGTGGAAGAGGTCGCGGGTTTGGGAGGTGCTGCCGAAGAAGCCTTAGCGAGTTGCTGCAGTGCATCTTGTAGCTGGTACACACTGCAGCCACGGTGCGCCAGTCATGGAGGGAGTGAATGTTTAAGGTGGTGGATGGGGGGCTAATTAAATGGGCTGCTTTGTCCTGGATGGTGTCGAGCTTCTTGAGTGTTGTTGGAGCTGTACTCATCCAGGCAAGTGGAGAGTATTCCATCACACTCCTTACTTGTGCCTTGTAGATGGTGGAAAGGCTTTGGGGAGTCAGGAGGAGAGACGCTCGCTGCAGAATACCCAACCTCTGACCTGCTCTTGTTGCCACAGTATTTATGTGGCTGGTCCAGTTAAATTTTTGGTCAATGGTGACCCCCCAGGATGTTGATAGTGGGGGATTCGGCGACGGTAATGCCATTGAATGGCAAGGGGAGGTGGTTAGACTCTCGCTTGTTGGAGATAATCATTGCCTTTAATGATACAAACAGGAAAAGGCCGCAAGCACGCAGCAGGTCAAGGAGCAGCTGATTATAGCACAGATGCAGCCCTTCACCAGAAAGCTGTTCTACAGAAACATTTACTCTCCTCCTCTCTTTCAGATGCCGAGTGACCTGCTGTGGATTGCCACCATTTTTCTGGTTTTATTTCATATTTCCAGCGTTTGCGGGCCGCTTTGCCCCTTTTATCTCGCCTATCTTTTCAGATTGAGTGACAACTGTTGTTTTAGTAATTATATAAAGAAAAGAACTTGCATTTCTATAGTGCCTTTCCCGACCTCAGGACGTCCCAAAGTGCTTTACGGCCAATGAAGTACTTTTGAAGTGTAGTCGCTGTTGAAATGTAGGGAAACACGGCAGCCAATTTGCACAGAGCAAGATCCCACAAGCAGCAATGAGATAAATAACCAATCTGTTTTAGTGATGCTGGTTGAGGGATATATGTTAGCCAGGACACCGGCGGAGAACGCCCCCCTGCTCTTCTGCGAAATAGTGGCCGTGGGATCTTTTACGTCCACCTGAGAGGGCATCCGAAAGACGGCACCTCCGACAGTGCAGCGCTCCCTCAGCCCTGAACTAATGTGTCAGCCTGGATTATGTGCTCAATCTCTAGCGGGTCTCGAAGCCACGACCTTCTGACTCAGAGTGCTGCCCGCTCTGTCGAAGCTGGCACTGATTAGCATCAGAAACACCTTCTCGGGGAAGTCTCAAAGATTGCCACTTTGGTAGATCAAGCATTCTGATATTTTGATAATTTTCAGCCCCCACCCCAAAAGCTCTACCGTGTATTATTATTATTCAGGTTGCAACTAATAATTAGCTTAAAGAAATATCTATCGAGAACAGGATATATGCCAGGAAATTTCTCTGTGGATTGTCGTGATTGGCCGCTGTGGGTTTGGTGGCAACCTTGGATATAGGCGCAAACAGCAATTCCACCAATCTTCTACCAAAGTTACACCGGCTGATCGATAGAATGCCTGGAGGAAATTTGCGGGGATAATTTTTTTCAATTTCCCCCCCCCCCCTTCTCTTGTGAAGGTGCACACTCCTGCTTGGGGCACAGTGCCACGGGCTCCAGCCAGACTCTAATACCTCAGCTCAAGTGGCCGTTCTTCATAAGGTGAGCATAGGAAGTCAGTGACGACGGGTTATTCAGCCGTGTGGGGCTGCACTCAGTCAGTAATTCCTCACTTTCAAAACAGGAGTCACTGGCAGTGATCAGGAGCAAGGACCCTGCTGAATGCCCACCTCCATGATCCAAGGAAATAGAAACTCATTGCAGCCATGTGTTCAGTTCAGGGAGCTGGTTACAATGAACTCAGCACAGCCTGGGATGCCCTGCATAGTTCAATACCACAAGACAAAGTGCATTTACACATTGAGCTATCAACACAGGCTTAACTAAAAAAGGCAGGCCAAACAGTTACTCAGGAAACGTAGAAGAACACAACATATTCAGGCAATGTCATTGTCAAAAAACAGAAGAGTCCATCCAAAACTCGGCTGCCCCGTGTCCTAACTCGCACCCAGTCCCGTTCACCCATCACCCCCTGTGCTCACTGCCCCGTGTCCTAACTCGCACCCAGTCCCGTTCACCCATCACCCCCTGTGCTCACTGCCCCGTGTCCTAACTCGCACCCAGTCCCGTTCACCCATCACCCCCTGTGCTCACTGCCCCGTGTCCTAACTCGCACCCAGTCCCGTTCACCCATCACCCCCTGTGCTCACTGCCCCGTGTCCTAACTCGCACCAAGTCCCGTTCACCCATCACCCCCTGTGCTCACTGCCCCGTGTCCTAACTCGCACCAAGTCCCATTCACCCATCGCCCCCTGTGCTCGCTGACCTACATTGGCTCCTCGTCCGGCAACGCCTCGATTTTAAAATTCTCATCCTGGTTTTCAAATCCCTCCATGGCCTCGTTGCCCCTCCCTATCTCCGTAACCTCCTCCGGCCCTACAACCCTCCGAGATCTCTGCGCTCCTCCAATTCTGGACTCCTGCGCATGCCCTGATTCCCATCGCTCCACCATTGGTGGCCGTGCCTTCAGCTGCCTGGGCCCCAAGCTCTGGAATTCCCTCCCTAAACCTCTCCGCCTCTCTACACCTCTCCTCCTTTAAGACGCTCCTTAAAACCGTCACCTGTCCTAACACCTCCTTATGTAGCTTGGTGTCAAATTGTGTTTCATTAAACTCCCGTGACGTGCCTTGGGACGTTTTACCACGTTAAAAGGCGCTATATAAATGCAAGTTGTTGTTGAAATTAGACAAAATGCTATTTAATAATAGCACAAAATAACCATCAAATAATAATGAGATAAATACTGCCCTTAAAATACAGTATTTATAAATGTACTAAATGCATGCAGCGGTGCACACAGTCATATTTAACCCCTCATGCTTCATTGCCATAACCCTGTAGGGCTATGGGGAGAGAGCAAGGTAGTGGATTGTTATTTTGGATTGATCTGTCAAAGAGCCGCCACAGGCACGATGGGCCGAATGGCCTCCGTGAGTGCTGCAAACTTCAACGGTGCAAATTAACGCTTTCAATATCGGATCCGTTCGACTGATTCTCGTTTTAAAATATCACCTGCAGGTCTTTTAAAAAAATAAAGCGCATTTTTAAATGGGTTTTGCAATCTGTCTCACCCTTTTAAAGAACTTGCATTTAATGGTGCTCATCACATCGCTCCGAAGTATCTCCAAGCACTTCATATACAATCTATTACCGGAGCACTGTGACTAATATTACGTAGGAAAGCACATCAGCCATCGAGCACACAGCAGTGACCCATTAATCGGTTGTAAGTGGCTGAGGGGGAAATATTGGCCAGGGCACCGGGAGAACTCCCTGCTCTTATAATAATGCGATGGGATCTTTACTGTCCAGCTGAACTAAGGCCTTGCTTCAACATCTCACCTGAACGACAGCACCTCCAACAATTAAACGTCAGTCTACAGTCCTGAAGTGAAGCTTGAGCCCACAACTGCCCAGAGGCAAGAGTGAGCCAAACTGACAAGAACTCCCATCTTTCCATCGCTATATATAAATCTCCCATTTGTCCTTTAATATATCTTAATGACTTCTTACAATAATCAAATTGCATGTTTAACACACACGCACACACAGTACATAGATATATTTCTGTGGTTATAAAGACGCCACTAACCTGACACTGTGACACCGATGTTCCCCAAATCCACTCTTCTGGCGTTTTCTGATTAAAACTTCAGCACACACACACACAGAAAAAAAATCCAGTCCAGGGGATGATAAAAATTGGACACGTTTGTTGGAGCCGGATTAAAATAAAATATTTGGTGCCTTTCAAATGCACCGCCTCATCCTCCTTTAAGGGTTGTAGAGCGATCGCGGGGCAGCCTGAAAAGACTAAGTCAGTAACACATATATATATATAGAGAGAGAGGGAGTAGGAAGGGGAGAAGGAGGAGGGAGTCAAGAGGACACAATCCTCTCAATATAATACTGTACCGGAGATCCCAGGAGCTCTGACAGCCCCTGTCAGTTGCTGCAGTGCCAAGTCCCCGGCCTCATTACACTGTCCCCAGCCCTGCACTTCACCCGGTGCTTTTTGCTTTGAATTTATTCTAGATCTAGTGGAGAGAGGGGCTTCTTTCTCTCACTGTGTGCCTGTGTCGCTGGTCGGTGCCGCGGCCCCACGTGAGCCTCCAGCTGATGTGTTTGTTACAAAAAAGTTCCTTCAGTTTCACGGGCCTCCGCCCCGCTCCCATTGGCCCACCCAACGTTCCCTCATCAGCATGCCGCCTCCGATTGGCCGCTGCGCTTCCTGTATCAATTCCTCCTCTCCCGTCTGATTGGCCGCCCTTCGGACCCTCTCCTCCCATTGGTGGATGCGCCTGTCGCTCAATCCCGCCTGTCAATCATCTGGGGGGGAAAGGAAAAAAACTCGGTTCGCATTTATTTTAAATATATATATTTTTTATTTTTGTTTGCATTGGTATTTTTTTAAATTGTGATTGTATTTAGAATTATTTGGGTGGATTTTCCCCCCTCTCAGGCTCCCTGTTTGCACCAGCGGGACTGTGCGTTCGCATTTGTGGCGCATTTATAAATGGTTCTAATATTAAAAAGGGGGCAAATCCCAACACTGTCACTGACTCCAGCTTAGGGACCGTCTCCAAATAGGTTGATCCAGGAAAAAAAAGAGTAAAGACAGCTTTAATTGCCCATCTCCGTCCTCCACTTCTTAATGTATTTATTTCAAAGGGAGGGGGCGCAGGATTAAGAGCAACCCGCCCAATATTCACCCAACCTCCCACCCAAGTTTTATTTATTTTCCCAACCCAGCTTCATTCTGAAAGGTTGAACATCGAGGTCAACCATTTCAGACCACAACCTCTCTCCCTATTTTTCCACATGGCCAGCTGTTGATGATTCTGCCCATTGCCATTTACACCTCCTCTAGACCCATCATTTTGTTTTTTTAACTTGTCCCTTTTGCCTCACACCATCATACATTTTTGTCATTTAATCTCTCCTGCCTTCCATCCTATCACAGACCTCCCCTTTTGTTCTTTCCTCCCCTCCGCCCCTTTCCCTGCTCCTGCACTTGCTTAAAATCTGTTACATCTCTAACTTTTTCCAGTTCCGAGGAAAGGTCATCAGACCTGAAACGTTGAATCTGTTTCTCCACGAATGCTGCCTGACCTGCTGAGTATTTCCAGCATTTTCTGTTTTTATTTCATTCTGAAAGTGTGTGTTGTGAGTGGTTTCATTTGGAGATGCTCCCTTACTTCACTGTTAAACTCTCAACTCCATTTTAACTCCTGTTTTAGCACTTCTGAAAATAGAAGGTCTGTTTTTTTTAAATTATAAAACATGCACTTTATTCTGAGAAATATTGTGAATTAAAGAGTGAAGGTTGTGGTTTCAAACCTCTTGCCAGAGCTTGAGCTGATAGTCTGCAGTACTGAGGGATTGTTCTGAGTTATCAGAGATGCTGTACTTTGGCTGAGACATTAACCTGAGATACAAATGTCAGGTCTGGTGGATGCTAAAGATCCCCCTGACACTATTTAAAGAAGGGCAGCGATTTCTCCCAGTGCCATACCTCAACTCAACCAGTGTCAGCTGTGGTTCAGTGGGTAGCACACTTGCCTCTGAGTCAGAAGGTTGTGGGTTCAAAATCCCACTCCATGAGACTTGAGCACAAAAATCTAGACTGACACTCCCAGTGGAGCGCTGCATTGTCGGAGGTGCCATCATCTCGGATGAGACATTAAACCGCTCTCGGTTGGATGTAAAAGATCCCATGGCACTATTTCGAAGAAGAGCAGGGGGAGTTGTGCCCTGGGCCCAATATTTATCCCTCAATCAACATCACTAAAACGGATGATCTGGTCATTATCACATTGCTGTTTGTGGGAGCTTGCTGTGCGCAAACTGGCTGCCGCGTTTCCTACATTACAACAGTGACTACACTTCAAAATATTTAATTGGCTGTAAAGCGCTTTACGACATCCGGTGGTCATGAAAGGCGCTATAGAAATGCAAGTCTTTCTTTTTCTTCTACTTTCAACACCAAAAAAAGTACGCACAGTTTCAGAAACAATTCACTGAAAACTTTGCTTCAGTTCTGCCATATCTTCTGCAATATTAATATCTGACATTCTCCCCCTCCCCACTTCTGCATCATCACTGCGTTGAAGTCAAGACTCATTGTAGCATCTAATCTAAATCATAGGCTATGGGGGAGAGATCAGGGGATGTGCGACTAATGGGATAATTCAAAGACATGATGGGCCGAATGGCCTAACTCTGTGCTGTAAGTTTCTTTCCCAGGATCTCAAAACTGTGGGACTCCTCACTCCTTTCAACCTTCCCTACCTCATACAACCTCCAGGCTTTTAAATAGAAAAACTTCCATTTATAGCATGCCTTTCGCGATCTCAGGTCGTCTCAAAGCACTTTACAGTCAATTAAATATTTTATTGAAGTGTAGTCACTATTGTAAGGTAGGAAACATGGAAGTGAATTTGCGCACAGCAAGCTCCCACAAACAGCAATGTGATAATGACCAGATCATTTTTTTTTGTAGTGATGTTGTAGCGTTATTGGCCAGTACACCGGGGGTAACTCCCCCACCCCACCCCGCTCTTCTTCCAAGTCATCGTCATACGTGTCTTCACACTGTTCCCTTTGGGGAACTGTATGAAGTGGTGGAAGGATTTCTGGCTGCGTTAACGCTCCTTCCGTGACTGTAACCATCTTCATACCAGCCATTAGGGTGGCTAGTCCTTTGGCGGGAGGGTTTTACGGGCTCCCACAACCCATACGAGGGGGGGGGCCACCCACACCCACGGACGCACGTATCCCGCTGGATGTCAACCCAGAATTTAGAGCCGGAGCTCCGACTCCACTTGCCGGGACTGTCTGGAGCGGGGTTCGAAACCCTACACCTTCTGGCCCAGCAGCGGGGATGCTACCGCTACGCCAAAGGCCCACTCCTTCTTCCAAGTAAGGCCATGAGATCTTTTATGCCCACCTGAGAGAACAGACGGGGCCTTGGTTTAACGTCTCATCTGAAAGACGGCACCTCTGACAGTGCAGCACTCCCTCGGTCCTCCATCTAGGAGTGCCAGCCTACAATTTTGTGCTCAAATCCCTGAAGTGGGACATGAATTCACAACCTTCTGACTCAGAGGCGAGAGTGCTACCCACTAAGTCACGGCTGACACATCTTCAAGAAATCTGGTATCGTATAATCACAATTTCAATTTCATATTACCGTCTGTTCCATTCTATTCAACATTGGAGGCATGTTCCTCTGTAAGACTTGACCTCTCACTTATATTATTCAGTAAGATCACTGATACTGTCTTTGCATCTTCTCTGTATGCAAATATGGTAAAGTCTTTCATAAGATGTTTCACTGTGGTGCTGGCCCTCCATTGTAACTAATTCAATCCCACAATATTAATCTTTATTACAGAACCGTTTGTTAGGATGATACAAGATGGTATTATCCTAACCAATAGTTGTGTAATTAAAAGTTGAAGTTGTTTATTTATATGTAAAGAAGCAATTCGGAAAGTTTAAAAACTATGAAACACACAAGTATCAGGAAGTGATGGCCTCTCTTCCCCAGGTACTGTATCATTGGCCATTCGGCCCATCGTGCCTGTGCCGGCTCTTTGAAAGAGCTCTCCAATTAGTCCCACTCTCTCCTACTCTTTCCTCCATAGCCCTACAACATTTTCCCCTTCAAGTATTTATCCAATTCCCTTTTGATAGTTATTATTGAATCTGCTTCCACCGCCTTTTCAGGCAGCGCATTCCAGATCACAACAACTCACTGCGTAAAAAACATTCTCCTCATCTCCCCCTCTGGTTCTTTTACCAATTATCTCAAATCCGTGTCCTCTGGCTACCGACCCTCCTGCCACTGGAAACAGTTTCTCTGTATTTACTCTATCAAAACCCTTCATGATTTTGAACACCTCAATCAAATCTCCCCTTAACCTTCTCTGCTCTAAGGAGAACAACCCCAGCTGTTCCAGTCTCTCCACATGTGTAATGTAATCATAATGTACCAAAACTCAAGAAAATGTGGCGCCTTTGCTGAATTCAATGTGAACAATGTACAGAATAAATGCAATCTTCAATTAAAAGTATTTTTTTTTTGTGCAACAGATTTTTGTTCAACGAGTCCGCTGGTCACCTCTGGGATAGTGGCTGTGAATCCAGTCACCAATCGGACAAGAGAAGCACTAATTGGCAATCTCACCGAGAGAGGTCACAAAGGCGGCTGGTGTGGGAAATGGAAAAAAAAAATTAACACTGGTTCAATAGCTAACGTCCCTCGCCTAGTTGTGTGTATCGTCAAGGGAGGCACCAAAGGAAGTTCAGTCCCTTTAAGCTGAGGAGTGTTTTGCATGTTATCAGTTTCTTGTTGAAATAATGCAGTTTCAGCAAAGCCTGGGCTAATTCTGATGAATAATGGACTCCTTAACAAAACTACAGCAACGTTCAAAAGGAGTTACCTCAGTGCCTCAGTTGCTGATCCTGTGCTTACCTGATGTCCACACGCAGGCCCTTAACAGCGAGTCACTGGACAACAATCACGGCTGGGTATTCTGGCTGATTTTTTCCCCGCTCTCTAGCTCAGGGGCACGGATGAGGTCAGAAGCAACAACTCTGGCTTGAATAGGACAAGAAGGTTGTGAACAATGTTCCCTGCAATTTGTTTTTGGCCGCGCGGGCCCTTTAAGCAGCTGCGCGGACCATTCAAATCTTCGCGCATGCGCAGTTTCTCCCGTGCAGAAGCCGCTGAAGGGCCTGCGCGGGACCTCCAGACCGCTGCGCAGCCATGCAGCCGCGCGGCTTAACGGGGACCTTGTCTAGGGGGGAGATGGAATCGATGGCAAGGGTGCGGAGTTTGTGGTGGCGGGGGCAGGGGGTGGGGAGAGGGGGGGAGGGGGGTGGCCGAAGAGAATGGTTTCCGTCTCCCGAATATTTCGCTGGAGGAAACTGCGGCTCATCCAAGGACTTCGGAGAGGAAAGGGAGGTTGAGAGTTGGGGGCAGAAGTTTGCAAGGACAGAAGGGTCGAGGGCGGGTTCTTTGCTGGGTGCGGGGGGGGGGTGAAGGCAGTTTTGAAAGGGAGGGCGACAGTATCTGAGGGCAGGGATCCAGTTACGTTTGTCAGCTGACATGGGGGGGCCAGGAAGGGAAGTTGGGCGGTCAGCAGTTTAGTGGGAATGGGGTCAAGGGAGCACGAGGTGGGTCTCATTGACAATGCATGCCCCAGCATCTTCAGCAGAGGAGAGGAGCAAAGGGGAAAACTGAAATTGGGCAACAACACCAAAGTGACGTGTCTGGGCAAAGGGTTCTAGATATTTAATCAAAAGCAGATGGCTCAATAGCACAATCAGTTGGCATGGTGATATCATTGCATAATTAACAACACCTACAGTTATGAAGTTTTTATCTATTTAAATATGAGTAAATTATGTACATAGAGACAACAACGACAATAACTTGCATATCTATAGCGCCTTTAACATAGCAAAACGTCCCAAGGCAACTTCACAGGAGCGATTATCAAACAAAATTTGACACCGAGCCACATAAGGAGATATTAGGGCAGGTGACCAAAAGCTTGGTCAAAGAGGTAGGTTTTAAGGAGCGTCTTAAAGGAGGAAAGAGAGGTAGCGAGGCGGAGAGGCTTAGGGAGTGGATTCCAGCGCTTAGGGCCCAGGCGGCCGAAGGCACGGCCGCCAATGGTGGAGCAATTAAAATCAGGGATGCGCAAGAAGCCAGAATTGGTGGAGTGCCGAGATCTCGGAGGGTTGTGGGGCTGGAGGAGGAGAAAGCTGAAATACATAAGCATCTACAGCATAGAGCTGAAAAGAGTTTAAAATAGATGAGGAAGTAGCGATTAGATGATGCCAAGATCGGGCTTTGAAAATCTTGTACATTATAGGAAGATGGGATGGCTGAGGCCCACAGTTCTGGGCAAGAATGAGTTAGAGTAGGAGATGGTTCGATGGGTCTTGGTTTTGACACAGTGGCGATACAGGGAGGAGGGAGAGCGTGCAGCCCAGGAGAATATGGCGACAGCTCTCCTACATGGCAGAATGCAGTGTTCGCATGACCCAGAGACCGTGACCTCTGAACCCAGGGCCAAGGAAATGCAAGCCAGACTGAGGAGGCCCCCACAGGTCAGAGAAGGAGAGAGATTCAACACAGGAAACTCTGACTGACCAGGAGGACAGGATTTCCGTGTGTAGATTGGCTACAACTGATACATAGGAACACAATTCAATTGAAATGCATCGAGCTACCAGCATTTTCTAAGAGCAGCTGCATATTTTTACAATCTGTTTTCGACTATTGTTCTGAGATTTTTTTTTTATTCGTTCACTGGATGTGGGCGTAGCTGGCAAGGCTGGCATTTATTGCTCATCCCTAATTACCCGTGAGCATCTTGCTAGGCCAGTTCAGTGGGGCAATTAAGAGTCAACCACATTGCTGTGGGTTTGGAGTCACATATAGGCCAGACCAGGTAAGGACATCAGATTTCCTTTCCCTAAAGGACATTAGTGAACCAGATGGGTTTTTAACAACAATCCGGTAGTTTCATGGTCACCATTACTGACACTAGCTTTTTATTCCTGATTTATTTAATTAACTGAATTTAAATTCTCCAGCTGCCGTGGTGGGATTATGAACTCTTGTCACCAGATTATTAGTCCAGGCCTTTGGATTACTAGTCTAGTAACATTACCACTATGCTACCGTTCCCTGAGATGGTTGATAGATGTTTGTTAGGCAAGGATATTAAGGGTTACGGACCAAGGCGGGTAGATAGAGTTAAGATCAGCCATAATCAGAATTGAGTGGCGGAACAGGTTCGAGGGGCTGAATGGCCTCCTCTTGTTCCTATGTTCTCTTCTCCCCACCCCCGCCCCCCCCCCCAGGTCTGCTGGGCCATGCGCTCAAGTTGGAAGATCAGACCAACTCCCAGAGTCTTGCCAATGCTGTCCTATCAGCGACTGCTGGAAGGTGCAGATGGTCAGACAGGGATTGTGTGCGGCGGGGGGGGGGGTGCGGGGTCGGCGGGGAGTAGGGCTGCCAACCCTCCAGGATTGCCCTGGAGACTCCAGGAATTGAAGATTAATCTCCAGGACACCACTGCCAGCAACCCTGGAGAAAAATCACAGGGAGCGTGAAAAAAATTGTGTTGTTGAAAAAAAATTCTTTGAACACTCTGGTTATTAGTTATAAAAATATCGGACATTGGGGGGAAAAAAGGCTGTTTGACTGACAGTCAAGAATCATCCCATCGGAGAATGAAGAGTCTATTCGCTTTCTGATTGGTCGTGGGAAGGCGGGGCACGAGGATGGACGTGTCGGGCGACCAATGGAGGGAGTGTGGGGGCGGGGCGGCTGGAGGCAGGAGGTCATGTGACGAAACCTCCAGGAATCTGTCCAATCAGAGTTGGCAACTCTAGCGGAGGGTGGTGGGGGGAGAGGCACCTGGCCCTCACTGAGAGCTCCCTGATAACGGCACGCGCCATTGGGTGTCGTGGTGAGGAGTCAGCTTTCTGCGGCCCAGCACGTCAACCGCTCTGCCCTCAAAGCAGTTGGGCATCCGTTGTGGGCACTGACTTTTTGGAAGCCCCTCGGACTTTGCACCCTTGTGACTCCCATTAGAACGAGAGATCCAGGAGAAGCACCTTCGCTGTGACTTTTTTAAAATTCCGTTCTCTGGTATGTGGGCATCGCTGGCAAGGGCGGCATTCGCTGCGCATCCCTAGTCGCCCTTGAGTAGGTGGTGCTGCACCTGCTCCTTGAACCTCTGCAGTCCGTGAGTTACTGTTGTTGAGATTTAGCCGGTGACACCACAGCCTGGTCCGCCACAGCGCTTCAACGCCGACCACAACAACATAGTCAGACACTGAAGCCTAGCCTGAGCAGGATATCGTCATTCAAAAGGAATTAGAGGGGCAAAATGAGGGCCGAGGAGACCAGGAAGGTCTCAGTTTCTCCGGTCTGTGTTGAGTTAGCTGGTCTTAGCCTGGCTAGTGGTTGGGTTGGGCCTAAAGACTGGAGATGGTGTTCAGGAAGAGCTCCTCGGTCAGGTTTTCAGTTTTGACAACCGCTTACTGACGTAAGAAAACTATTAGGCACTTGGTCTAAGTGTTAAACAAAGCTTTAATCAACTGTTTTACAACATGGAGGTCTAGTTGTGTCCTTCACTAGTTCCTGTTAAAGAATGTCCTGAGCAAGCTGGGCCCATGCCCAAGTATTTATACTCTCCCTGGACAGCGCCACCCGCAGGCCGCCCAGTATTATTTCCTAAGTCACTTCCACATGAAGGACAAGATTCATGTCACTTACCTTTCTCCAATGCCGTTAACACATTAAAACATGTTATCGTACTTCCAAAAGAAAATAAGGGAGATAGCCACTCCGCAGGAACTGAAGAGTATGGGGAGTTGACCAAAAGGAGAAAGGATGGTCACTCCGCAGGAAATGAAGAGTTAAGGGAAGTGAGGGAAAGGAAGGAGGTGGTCACTCAATGGAGTTTGAGAGTTAGCGGAGCTGACCACACCAAAGGTCAAAGAGCCAGGTTTTGAGAAGGCTTTTGATGGTCGGGAGAGAGGTAGAGGGAGTGAAGAAGAGTTGTGGAGATTGTAGCCATGAAAATCTGCTGCTGCTGGGGGACAGGGGGGTGCGGGGGAGGGGCAGTCAACCAGAGTTGGAAAAGTGGAGAGTGCAGTTGGGGCAGTCGGAGGCAGGGTGGGGGAAGAAGCTGTGAAAGGACTTGTACAGGTTGAGCGTCCAAAATCCAGAGTTCCGGAATCAGGAATGTTCCGGACTCCGGGACGATTGGTGGCAGGATCGTCCGGAATCCAGAACTCTGGATTTTGGACGCTCAACCTGTACTTCAAAAAGCCATTAACTTTTGTTGCCTTTTTTTGAAAAATCCAATGAAAAGTGCGAGTGATGCAATAAAACTTTAGTGTTGTGTTTTATCCTCCTTAATCTGCACGGCTCCACTAAGTGTGTCCGCCAGGCTGCGGCCACGGCACCATGCTGCCCTGGTGGCCTAGTGTGGGCCGTCGGATGCTCTGCGGCGCTCGCAGCATCCCTCCCCTTTAACAGAAGGGGAGGGGCGGAGAAACGCGTCAGCGCTACGCGGGAGCGGCCCAGGCATTTCCGGACTCGGACTCGTGTTTTTGATGTCCGAAGTCCGGAAACGCCCGAGCCCAGGTTGCGATATTTCCGGACTTCGGACATCGGAAACACATTCCGAAGTCCTGGAAAAACACAAAAACCGGCTCGGCCCCCGTCCTGAGGTTGCCGGATTCAGGAACGCTCAACCTGTAGCAGAGAACGAAAGATCCCTCCTCAAGACATTAAACGGCCTTTACTCCTTTGTTTTAGAAGCTGATGCACCGTTCTAGCTTTTTTTTCAGTTTAATTCAGGTGCCCGGCATTTGTGGGTTTTCAAAAAAAATACTCCGACAGGGTTTCCGATCCCGATTGCAAACCACTGACTCCTGCTGGCAGGGGCTCACGTGTGAGGACCAGGTGAGGGCAGGAACGGGCTAAACAATGAGCCAGTCGAATAGCCCATTGGCGCTCAGTGGCTCGGCTCAGACAGGCAAGGTGGAGGAACAGAGAGACCCGGGGGTGGACGCACGCAAGTCTTTGAAGGTGGCAGGACAAGTTGAGAAGGCTGTTAAGAAAGGCACACGGGATCCTGGGCTTTATTAATAGAGGACTAGAGCGCAAAAGCAAGGAAGTTATGCAAAACCTTTATAAAACACTGGTTAGGCCTCAGCTGGAGTACTGAGTCCAATTCCAGGCACCACATTTTAGGAAGGATGTCAAGGCCTTGGAGACTTGCTAGAATGGTACCAGGGATAAGGGACTTCAGTTATGTGGAGAGACTGGAGAAGCTGGGATTGTTCGCCTTAGAGCACAGAAGGTTATGGAGAGATTTAATAGACGTGTTCAAAATTATGAAGGGTTTTGATAGAGTAAATAAGGAGAAAATGATTCCAGTGGCAGGAGGGTCAGTAACCAGAGGATAATGATTTGAGATAATTGGCAAAAGAACCAGAGGGCAGACGAGCATTGCTGGTTAAAGAGGAGATTAACACAATAGTAAGGAAGGATATTAGCTCTGATGATGTGGAATCTGTATGGGTAGAGCTGAGAAATACCAAAGGGCAGAAAACGTTAGTGGGAGTTGTATACAGACCCCCAAACAGTAATGCTGAGGTTGGGGATGGCATTAAATGGGAAATTAGTGATGCGTGCAATAAGGGCACAGCAGTTATCATGGGTGACTTTAATCTACATATAGATTGATCTAACCAAATTAGTAAAAATACTGTGGAAGAGGAATTCCTAGAGTGTATACGGGATGGTTTCCAGGACCAATATGTCGAGGAACCAACTAGAGATCAGGCCATCTTAGACTGGGTATTATGTAATCAGAAAGGATTAATTAGCAATCTTGTTGTGCGAGGCCCCTTGGGGAGGAGCGATCATAATATGATAGAATTCTTCATTAAGATGGAGAGTGAAGTAGTTGATTCAGAGACTTGGGTACTGAATTTAAATAAAGGAAACTACGATGGTATGAGGCGCGAGTTGGCTAGGGTGGATTGGGGAATGTTACTCAAAGGGTTGACGGTGAATAGGCAATGGCAAACATTTAAAGATCGCATGGATGAACTACAGAATTTGTTCATCCCTGTTTGGCATTAAAATAAAACAAGAAAGGTGACTCAACATTAGCTAACAAGGGAAATTAGGGCTAGCATAAGATCCAAGGAGAGGACATATAAATTGGCCAGAAAAAGCAGCAAACCTGAGGATTGGGGGCAGTTTAGGATTCAGCAAAGGAGGACAAAGGGATTAATTAAGAGGGGGAAAATAGAGTATGAGTGTAAGCTTGCAGGGAACATAAAAACTGACTGTAAAAGCTTCTATAGATATGTGAAGGGAAAAAGATTGGTAAAGTCAAGCGTAGGTCCCTTGCAGTCAGAATCAGGGGAATTTATAATGGGGAACAAAGACATGGCAGACCAATTAAATACACACTTTGGTTCTGTATTCACAAAGGAGGACACAAATAAACTCCCAGAGATATCGAGGAACATGGGGTCTAATGAAAGGGAGGAACGGAATGAAATCAGTATTTGTAGGGAAATGATGTTAGGGAAATTGACGGGATTGAAGGCCGATAAATCCCCAGGGCCTGATAATCTACATCCTAGGGTATTAAAGGAAGCAGATGCATTGCTGGTCATCTTCCAAAACTCTATAGACTCTGGAACAGTTCCCATGGATTGGAGGATAGCTAATGTAACCCCACTATTTAAAAAAGGTGGTAGAGAAAAAATGGGGAATTATAGACCGGTAAGCCTGACATCGGTAGTGGGGAAAATGCTAGAGTCCATTATAAAAGATGTAATAGCAGAGCACCTGGAAAACAGTGACAGGATCGGACAAAGTCAACATGGATTTACAAAACGTAAATCGTGCTTGACTAATCTACTGGAATTTTTTGAGGATGTAACTGGCAGAATAGATAAGGGAGAACCAGTGGATGTGGTGCATTTGGACTTTCAGATGGCCTTCAATAAGGACCCGCATAAGAGACTAGCGTGCAAAGTTAAAGCACATGGGATTGGGGGTAAGGTACTGACTTGGACAGAAAACTGGTTGGCAGACAGGAAGCAAAGAGTTGGAATAAATGGGTCTTTTTCCAAGTGGCAGGCAGTGACTAGTGGGGTACAGCAGGGATCGGTGCTAGGACCCCAGTTATTCACAATATATATTAATGATCTAGACGAGGGAACTAGATGTAATATCTCTAAATTTGCAGACAACACAAAGCTGGGTGGGCATGTGTGCTGTGAGGAGGATGCCGAGAAACTCCAGTACGATTTGGACAGGTTGGGTGATTGGGCAGATGCATGGCAGATGCAGTATAATGTGGATAAATGCGAGGTTATCCACTTTGGTGGCAAAAACAGGAAGGCAGATTATTATCTGAACAGCAATAGATTGGGAAAAGGGGAAGTGCAACAAGACCTGGGTGTCCTTGTGCACCAGTCGCTGAAGGTAAGCATGCAGGTGCAGCAGGCGGTTAAGAAGGCAAATGGTATGCTGGCCTTCATAGCGAGAGGATTCGAGTACAGGAGCAAGGATGTCTTGCTGCAGTTTTACAGGGCCTTGGTGAGACCACACCTTGAGTATTGTGTGCAGTTTTGGTTGTCTTATCTGAGGAAGGATGTTCTTGCCATGGAGGGAGTGCAGCGAAGATTCATCAGACTGATACCTGGGATGGCAGGAATGACGTATGAGGAGAGATTGGGTCGATTAGGCTTATATTCGCTAGAGTTTAGAAGAATGAGAGGGGATCTCATTGAAACTTATAAAATTCTAACAGGACTGGACAGACTAGATGCAGGAAGGCTGTTCCCGATGGCGGGGGAGTCCAGAACCAGGGGTCGCAGTCTAAGGATAAGGGGTAAGCCATTTAGGGCTGAGGTGAGGAGGAATTTCTTCACCCAGAGAGTGGTGAACCTGTGGAATTCTCTACCACAGAAGGCAGTGGAGGCCAATTCATTAAATATATTCAAGAAGGAGTTAGATATATTTATTAAGGCTAAAGGGATCAAGGGATTTGGGGAGAAAGCAGGGAGAGGGTACTGAATTTGGATGATCAGCCATGATCGCATTGAATGGCGGAGCAGGCGCGAGGGGCCGAATGGCCGACTCCTGCTCCGATCTTCCATGTTTCTATGAGGAGAATTTTTTTTTATGCAGCGAGTTGTTGTGCCTGAAAGGTGGAAGCAGATTCAATGGTAACTTTCAAAAGGGAATTGGATAAATACATGAAAAAAAAAAAATCGCAGGGCTCTGGGGAAAGAGCAGGGGGGAGTGGGATTAATTGGAGAGCTCTTACAAAGAGCCGGCACAGGCACGATGGGCCGAATGGCCTCCTTCTGTCCTGTTCGATTCTATAAGGTAACGAGGGATCGGCTGATGATAACTGTACTCCAGCGGGAATCAAGAAAGGGTGGGGCAGGGAGAGATGGGATGTGGAAATCGCTCTCGAAAATTCTTCATTCGTTTCCAGTGAGGAGGAAGTGTCAACTCAATTTCCCCCACCCACCCCCCTCCCCCTCCCCCTACATTGTGACACACTGTGGTACGTTGCACAATGACGGAAGTGCAGAGCTGTTTTTAGCTCTCTTACTGGTACCCCCGTGAGTTTAAGGACCTCTGACCTTCCTCATTGTGTCTTTGCTTTGTTTTGAATGTGTAAAAGCGTTTGTGTTTTGTGCGCGGGGTTTCTGATCAGGCTCCCTTTCTATTTGCCCCTCTCTCTCAGTTTTCATTTTTCATTGTGATCACCTCGCACTTGACAGCAAACCTTCGCAAATAGAACAGGCGGAAGATCCACCATTCAACGCCCCCCCCCGCCCCACAGAGTTACCGTGGGGAGCATTGTAACCTAATCCACAACGGAAAGTAAAATCGAGCGATGTGTAAAACACGCGGCCGACCCTAACTTACAACAGTGATTATACCTCCAAAAAAAAAGTACTTCATTGGCTGTAAAGCGCTTTGGGACGTCCGGTGGTCGTGAAAGGCGCTGTAGAAAGGCAAGTCTTTCTTTTGCCTTGTCAGTTTCCCACCAGGTAGCTTAAGTTAAAATTAGCTCCAATGTCTTTGAGCACTCGCACATACTAACCCCCGAGAGTTACCACATCTTTTAGCAGTTACACACTGGCCCCTAGTGTTACCATCTTCCAGTGCAGTGCTGAGGGAGTGCTGCACTGTCGGAGGTGCCGTCTTTTGGATGAGATGTTAAACCGATACCCGTCTGCCCTCTCAGGTGGGCATAAAAGATCCCATGGTACTATTTTTGAAAAAGAGCAGGGGGGAGTTATCCTCGGTTTCCTGGCCCAATATTTATCCCTCAGTCAACATCACTAAAAACAGATTATCTTGTCATTATCACGTTGCTGCTTGTGGGAGCTTGCTGTGCATAAATTGGCTGCCGCGTTTCCTACATTACGTGTTACTTACTCACCAATAACCTGCTCACCGATGCCCAGTTTGGGTTCCGCCAAGACCACCCGGCTCCAGACCTCATTAGAGCCTTCGTCCAAATATGTACAAAGGAGCTGAATTCCAGAGGTGAGGTGAGAGTGACTGCCCTAGGCATCAAGGCAGCATTTGATCAAGTGTGGCATCAAGGAGCCCTAGTAAAACTGAAGTCAATGGGAATCGGGGAGAAAACTCTCCACTGGCTGGAGTCATACCTCGCACAATGGAAGATGGTTGTGGTGGTTGGCGGTCAATCATCACAGCCACAGGATGTCGCTGCAGGAGTTCCTCAGGGCAGTGTCCTAGGCCCAACCATCTTCAGCTGCTTCATCAATGACCTTCCCTCCACCATAAGGTCAGAAATGGGGATGTTCGCTGATGACTGCCAGTGTTCAGTGCCATTCACAACCCCTCAGATAATGAAGCAGTCCATGCCCGCATGCAACAAGACCTGGATGACGTTCAGGCTTGGGCTGATAAGTGGCAGGTAATATTCGCGCCACAGAAGTGCCAGGCAAAGACTATCTCCAACAAGCGAGAGTCTAACCACCACCCCTTGACATTCAACGGCATGACCATCGCAGAATCCCCCACCATCATCACCATTGACCAGAAACTTAACTGGACCAGCCACATAAATACTGTGGCAACAAGAGCAGGTCAGAGGCTGGGTATTCTGTGGCAAGTGTCTCACCTCCTGGCTCCCCAAAGCCTTTCCATCATCTACAAGGCACAAGTCAGGAGTGTGATGGAATACTCTCTGTTGTGTATGTACCTTTAAGGGAATAACTGGTTTAAGACTGCAGTACCGGCAGTGACCACCCCTGTATAAAAGGCACTAGCAACCCTCTGTAGTTTCAGTTTCTCAATTGTCTCCATTCAGTAAAGTTTGTTATGATCAACTCTTGCTGTCCGTGTCTCAATTATACACGGACATAATATTGGCGACGAGCAGATACAAACTTACCTACAGTCTGCACCACCTCCTGGGATCCATTCCTGAAGCGAAGTGAGCAGAGGTCGAGGCCAGAAGGAAGAAAGAAGCAGCAGAAACGGGCGTCGACCGTGGGCATCCGCCCCTGAGTCAGCGGAGTTGAGGATTGCAGGAGAGGCTGTCAAGAGCGGGGCTTGGTTCCTGTCAACGGTGCTTCAGCTAATCGGGCTGGTGGCAGGTAGTACACTGATCCTTCCTGGGCTGCGGCGGTCTAGAACTCGAGCGGGTGGCTTGCAACGGGGCCGAGCAGCGTTGTCGGGAAGAGGAGAGAGAGAGAGGGTGGAGCACACAGGGCGCGGCCGGTGCTACGAAGCCGGGCTGCGTACAGACCCGAGAAGAGGGAGGCAAGAGTCCCACAGGGTTGTTCCACGACGGGAAAATAATAAAATAACAAAGGAAATATATATAAAACGCGCAGGAAGCCGCGAGGAGCTGCAGATTGTAATGGAAACCGCGGAAAACAGCGCTAGCAACAGCGGGGAAGAAGGCAAAGCGCGGGAGGCGCCATCTTAATCCAGCGGGGAAGAAGGCAAAGCGCGGGAGGCGCCATTTTGTTAAATCGGGGAAGAAGGCAAAGTGCGGGAGGTGCCATTTTAGATTTCCAAGATGCCGAAGACTGGCTGTATCACTGCCTTTGATAATGCAATAGAGGACTGGACCACGTATGTGGAAAGAGTCGAGGTATATTGCGAGGCAAACGAAATAGCCGATGAGAAAAAGGCATCGGTACTGCTAAACTTAATGGGCGCAAGAACATACGGCCTATTGCGGGACCTGATTGCTCCAGCCAAACCGAAGGCGAAGAGTTTTAACGAAATTGTTGCTATCCTACAGGAACACCTAAACCCTGCACCGCTGCTGATAGCAGAAAGATTTAAATTCCACAGGAGAACTCAGCATAAAGATGAGAGAAATGCTGATTACCTTACGGAACTACGCAAGCTATCAAAGCACTGCCAGTTCGGAGCAGGACTGGCCGATACCCTACGGGACAAATTTGTCTGTGGACTCCTGAGTGAAGGAACCCAGAAGAGGTTACTCTCAGAGAAAGAGCTGACGCTAGATAAGGCTTTCAGCGTGGCAGTATCGTACAAAGCAGCAGCCAGGGGAGCTGCGGAAATACAACAAAAGCCACGGGAATACGGCACCCACGAACTGACACGGGGATTTGCAAAATGTTATCGCTGCGGCAGAACTAACCATGACCAGAAGGACTGCTGGTCCAAGGACAAAATATGCAGGCAATGCGGAAAGATGGGACACATTGCACGAGTTTGCAGGTCTGGGAAGAAGACCAACGACAACAAAAAGGCTACTAAGGAACCGTACAGGAAAGTACAAAAGATGACGGACAGTAGTTCCGAAGACCAGATGAGCGATAGTGAATCCGGGAACAAGAGACTAAGCTGTCTCAAACTTCACAATGTAATCGCAAAAGAGGATCACCGAACCATTTGGGTCACCCTCACGATAGCAGGATCCCAAGTCAAAATGGAATTGGATACAGGATCAGCTCTAACCATCATGAATCGACGAGACTACGAGCGGCTATTCTCACACATACCCTTGAGAGAGACAGCCATTGTCTTGAGGACGTATACGGGGCAAAAAGTATACCCCAGAGGAAAAATAAGGGTGCCTGTCGAATACAACGGCAAGAAAATACGGAAATTGTATCTCTACATTCTGCAAGATGGTGGACCACCGTTATTGGGACATGAATGGATCAGAAAGATAAGTTTAGACTGGCACTCCATTCAGGCACTGACGGTGGCTGGTAAAAAGGATGACGACGTCACTCCTGGACGATTGTCAACAATCTTAGCTGACGCCAAAGAGGTATTTCAACAAGAACTGGGCACTCTTAAAGGCGTAACCGCCTCGATAAAAATAGAGGAGAATGCAATTCCCAAGTTTTTCAAAGCAAGACCGGTACCATATGCAATTCACCCAGCCATCGAGGCAGAGCTGGAGAATCTGGAGAATGCAGGTGTGTTATCTAAGGTAGACTGGAGCGAGTGGGCGACACCCATCGTTCCTGTCATGAAGAAAACGTTAAACAATAAGTCTGAGGAGACAAGGAAGGTTCGCATCTGTGGGGACTTCAAGGTGACGGTGAACCCAGTCCTTCACACAGTACAATATCCTCTTCCAAGGATAGAAGATACCTTCGCCTCACTATCTGGAGGGAAGCGTTTTACAAAAATTGACCTAGCATAAGCATATTTGCAGATGGAGGTTGAAGAATCCTCTAGGAAGTATCTCATGATAAACACTCACAAAGGTCTTTACCAGTATAATCGATTGGCATTCGGAGTAGCATCAGCTCCGGCGATATGGCAAAGAGCGATGGAACAAGTCCTGCAAGGGATTCCGGGGACTCAGTGTTACTTAGACGACATCCTAGTGACAGGTGAAGATGACAGTGAACACCTTAACAACCTAGAACAGGTGCTCACTAGACTACGTGAACATGGGCTACGAGCCAACGGCCCCAAGTGCGAGTTTTTTAAGAAACAGATATCGTATTGTGGCCACGTGATTGATGAAGAGGGGTTACATAAGTCCCCTGACAAAATTGAAGCGGTTGTTAAGGCCCCAGCACCTGAAAATGTGTCGCAACTGAGGTCATTCCTCGGATTGGTGAATTACTACCATAAGTTTTTACCGAATTTGTCCACAATTCTGCACCCACTGAACGCCCTACTACGGACGGGAGTAGCATGGAAATGGAGCAATGACTGTAAGCGGGCCTTTCAGAAGAGTAAGGACCTAATCACTTCAAGGGAAGTATTGGCTCACTACAACCCATCACTACTGATAAGACTGGCATGTGATGCGTCTCCCTACGGCATTGGGGCGGTACTGTCACATAAATTCCTTGATGGGTTAGAGAGGCCGATAGCTTTTGCATCACGTTCGTTAACTTCGGCCGAGCGTAACTATGCCCAGATTGACCGAGAGGCCCTCAGCCTAGTGTGGGGGGTGAAGAAGTTCAATCACTACCTGCACGGTCAAAAATTTACTCTACTAACTGATCATCAACCTCTTGTCTCCATTTTCAACCCTCAGAAGGGCGTACCGATAATGACAGCACAACGGCTACAGAGGTGGTCCCTTTTCCTAGGGGCACACCAATATGACATCGAGTACAAAGGAACTAAACAGCATGGGAATGCTGATGGATTGTCGCGCCTACCATTGCCGACGGTGGAAGAAGAACTTGCAGTGGATCCAATGGAGATATTCCACTCGACCATAGTCGAATGTCTCCCTGTGACGAATGCAAGCATAGAAAAGGAAACATGGAATGACCCGACACTATCCCGGGTCTATGATTTAACAGTGAAGGGATGGCCAGCACATGGCGAACCACTGCTGCCAGCATTCTCACCGAGAAGAGAACAGCTGTCAGTGTGCAGAGGAACCTTGATGTGTGGATCCAGAGTAGTAATTCCACCTAAGTTGACGGATAGAGTGCTCAATGAGCTTCATGAGGGTCATCTGGGTGGGGTAAAAATGAAGAACTTAGCCAGAGCGTTTGTGTGATGGCCGGGAATCGATAGAGAAATCGAAGAGATGACCAAGAGCTGTACAGGATGCCAGAAGGTCCAAAACGCCCCACCACAAGCCCCTCTACATCCATGGGAGTGGCCCTCATCTCCATGGCAAAGGGTGCACATTGATTTTGCTGGTCCCTTTATGGACTCGATGTTTTTAATTGCGGTGGATGCACATTCAAAGTGGCCAGAGGTAATAAAAATGTCCTCAACCACCACAGAAAAAACTGTCACAGTCTTACGAACCATATTCGTCAGGAATGGGCTGCCTGAACAGATTTGCTCTGACAATGGACCACAGTTTGTGTCTGAAGAGTTCTGGAGGTTCTTAAAGAACAATGGTGTTAAGCATTACACATTCGCCCCATATCATCCAGCCACTAATGGATTGGCCGAGAGGTTTGTTCAAACATTCAAGAAGGCTATCAAGGCAATGTGTAATGAAGATATACCCCTACAACACAAGGTGGACAACTTCTTGTTTGCCTACCGGAATGCGACAAATGTGGTTACCAACAAAACTCCTGCCATGATGTTCTTCAATCGAAGACTACGATGCCGCTTGGATCTGGTTAAGCCAAACATCAGAAGAGATGTGGAGAACAGGCAGTTTCAGAATATGAATGAAAGACCGACCAGGAGTTTTAAGATAGGTCAACCAGTGTTGGCCCGGGACTACCTCACAGAGAAATGGCAGCCAGGAACGATTTGTACACGGCAAGGACCTCTCATGTATACCGTGGACATTGGAGAGAACATTGTAAGACGCCATGCTGACCAGATTCTAGAGTCACTGGAAAACGTCAACTCCACACCACGATCTGATACACCTGGCGATGAAACCGACGTACCAATTGCATCTACCGCAGAATCGGTGATATTGGAAGCAGATGAACCAAACAACAACATTGATCCCGACTCAACCTTGCCAGAAGAACCTGATACCCCAAAGAGGCGTTATCCAGGCAGAATCAGGAAGCCTCCTCAAAGACTGAGCTTATAATTGCTTAACCTCAACCAATGTATCTAGCAACCGTAATTGTAATTGTAATTAGTTATCATTTAGTTGTTAAATGAATGTTATGTACTGTTTATCTAAAAGGGGAGGAATTGTTGTGTATGTACCTTTAAGGGAATAACTGGTCTCAGACTGCAGTACCGGCAGTGACCACCCCTGTATAAAAGGCGCTAGCAGCCCTCTGTAGTTTCAGTTTCTCAATTGTCTCCATTGAGTAAAGACTTGTTATGATCAACTCCTGCTGTCCGTGTCTCAATTATACACGGACATAATACTCTCCACTTGCCTGGATGAGTGCAGCTCCAACAACACTCAAGAAGCTCGACACCATCCAGGACAAAGCAGCCCGCTTGATTGGCCCACCAGCTACCACCTTAAACACTCACTCCCTCCACCACCGGCGTACCGTGGCTGCAGTGTGTACCATCTACAAGATGCACTGCAGCAACTCGCCAAGGCTTCTTCGGCAGCACCTCCCAAACCCGCGACCTCTTCCACCTAGAAGGACAAGGGCAGCAGGCGCATGGGAACACCAGCACCTCCAAGTTCCCCTCCAAGCCACACACACCATCCTGACTTAGAATTATATCGCCGTTCCTTCATCGTCGCTGGGTCAAAATCCTGGAACTCCCTCCCTAACAGCACCGTGGGAGCACCTTCGCCACACGGGACTGCAGCGGTTCAAGAAGGCGGCTCACCACCACCTTCTTGAGGGCAACTAGGGTTGGGCAATAAATGCCGGCCTTGCCAGTGACGCCCACATCCCGTGAACGAATTTTAAAAAAGCAACAGTGACTACACTTCAAAAAGTACTTCATTGGCTGTAAAGCTCTTTCGGGCATCCTGAGGTCGTGAAAGACGCTGTGTGTTCAAGTTCTTTCTTAGGAAAAAATTGGGGTGGGGACGGGATTGTTATGGCCAGGGTACCTCAGCGAAGCCTCCGCTCTGTGGAGTGTTATTGAGTATCGCCAGAATTCCTAGAACCCAATATTATCAGAACAGTAGGCCATGTCAGCTTTAGACCGTGACTCATCACTGGAACAGTGTACAGATCACCCTTTATCAGGACTGGGGAACTATTCACAGACACAGCCATTTCCTGTTTTCATGGGCGGGTTCGCACAAAGACCAGTATTACCATGGAGCGATGCCTTTCAGAATGACGGGTGGTTATCAAAGCCCGCCAGTGTGGTTGGGCAAGCCCGTAGCCCTTCACTTCACTCTAATTTTGCAGGGAGGGTCTCGCCACAAAGACCCTGCTAATGATGGCGGTTTCACCGTTAGGACCCCTTTTGAATATGGAGGTTCACCAAAAGAAGTTTTGTTTTGGCAGGTTGTGTGGGTAAATGCTTTGCCGGCTGTGGTAGTGAAACACACAGGCCAGGGAGGCCCCAGGTTCCATCGGAGCTCTGCTGAGGTAGCAGATCTCCCACAGTTGGAAAACGAAAGAAAGACTTGCATTTCTACAGCGCCTTTCAGGACCACCGGACATCCCAAAGTGCTTTACAGCCAATGAAGTACTTTTCGAAGTGCGGTCACTGTTGTAATGTAGGAAACGCGGCAGCCATTTTGCGCACAGCAAGCTCCCACAAACAGCAATGTGATAATGACCAGATCATCTGTTTTAGTGATGTTGATTGAGGGATAAATATTGGCCAGGACACCGGGGAGGACTCCCCTGCTCTTTTTCGAAAATAGTACCATGGGATCTTTTACATCCACCCGAGAGAGCAGACAGGGACTCGGTTTAACATCTCATCCAAAAGACGGCACCTTCGACAGTGCAGCACTCCCTCAGTACTGCACTGGGAGTGTCAGCCTAGATTTTGTGCTCAAGTCTCTGGAGTGGGGCTTGAACCCACAACCTTCTGACTCAGAGGCGAGTGTGTGACCCACTGAGCCACTGGTTGACACACAGGAGAAGAAGGGGAGAGAAGAGGAGAAGGCAACATGGGAGCTTACTCCTGATCTGTATCCAGTGGACCCTCACCTTTGCTGGAACGCGAATGTGTATGAACGTGACGAGAGGACAGAATCTGGCTTGGCTGTGTTGCCCCCTAATTCTGAATAGCCGTCACCGTCACTTACCGTCACCGTCTAGGTTGACGCATGAAAAATGGCCATTTGGTTGCAGCATTGGCGGGCTGCTGCGCATGTGGAACTGAGCCCCAACAGGAGTCGGAGCTTTCGGGACGGGAGAGGAGGAGCAGGGGGATAAGCAGGGAAAATAAACAGAAAAAGAAGAGTTGTAAAAAGTGGGAGAGAGGTGGTGTAGGGGAGAAAGCCAAATAAAGAAGATTAGAAAGACCCTCACCCTTCTTAAAAAAAAATGCCCTTCACCGTAATACATTCTGATACAATCTCCAACATAGCATCTGAGAACAATGCTTCTATGGTCTCATACATCCAACAGGGAGATCGCACTCAAAGGTCGAACCAGTCAGAGATACAACACCATGGTCCCAACTCTCCAACCTGCATTCCCATTGAGTGCAGGTCCCCTCTGGGAGTGAAGGGTTGGGGAATTGATACTGTCGACTGCTCTAATAGAGTTTCAGCCCCTTTACCCAGTATTCTTTGAAGCTTAAGGAAGGAAGACTTGCATTTATATAGCGCCTCTCACAACCTCAGGACGTCCCAAAATCTTTCACAGCCAAATGAAGTACTTTTTGAAGTGTAGTCACTGTCGTAATGTAGGAAATGCGGCAGCCAATTTGTGCACAGCAAGGTCCTCACTCTGTTGAGATGGAGACTCATCGCACCATCTCCTACTCGAACTCATTCTTTCCCAGAGCCCCAAAACCATGGAACCCCCTCAGCACCCCCCTTCCTCCTACAATCTACAGAGCTTTAAAACCCAAATTTATGCCAATTTGCGCACAGCAAGCTCCCATGAGCAGCAATGTTTTTACGCGTTGGTTGAATGATAAATGATGGCCCAGGACACCGGGGAGAACTTCCCTGCTCTTCTTCGAAATAGTGGCTGTGGGACCTTTTGCCTCCACCTGAGAGGCCAGAGGAGGGACTCGGTTTAACGTTTCATTTGAAAGACGGCACAATTATCACTTCTCAACTACTCTCTTCATCCTTGGTGTCTTTGCCCCTTCGCCCGGGTTTCTCAGATTCCTGAAGAGAAATTGTTGCAAGGGAAGGAAAGGTTCGATGACGATAAAGGCCCTGTCTGTCAGCCCATCTCTGGTGCTTATGGTGCAGGGAAATGGCCTTTTATACATCATATTCTAAAGACATTATTTCTTTTTAATTCCTTGTTTCACGTGTTTATGAACCACACCCACCACCAGCCCCCTGGGACATCAAAGTTCTCCTTTATAGGTTCCGCTTTACTGGATCTCTGATAAGAGGAGCCCTCGTGAGTCTATTTATGGCCAACGGTATTGGTTCTTGGAAATGAATAACACTTCTTATGAGGTTCACGTGTGGTGAACTTACCAAGGCCCATTCTCACAAAAGGGCGTGACCCCCAACAACAGCAGAAGGCAAACTGTCAGATCTTGCGCATTCCTGTCTTGTTCGTCCTTCATGCCAAAGGTACCACATCACATCCTCTTCATTCTTCCTCAATCCTCGCTATGTTGAAAACAAGACTTGTTGCTCTATAACTTTCTGCCCACCGTGACCGAATAGCGTGCTGACATTCTTCTACGTCGAACACTTCAGTCTTCCCTACCCCCCGACAATGTACACAGTTTTCTTAAAAAGCAGAATCTATCCTTAGTGTCACCCAACCATCGCCCCACTTCTAGATCCATCCCATTTCCTCTCCTATTCTTTACTCTACTTTGATCTTGCTGCTCTGGGGACCTGGGTTCCAATCAGGCCAGATCGATGGGATGCAAGTCTACTCTGGCCAATTTTAAGAGTTTCTGTGTGAAGTGAGTCTGAGGCAGGGTCAAACCAGTTCCCAGCGAGCATGGCTGTACTCTAATAATTCAACACTAATTGATAAGAAAGAACTTGCATTTACATAGCAACTTACACAACCTCAGGACATCCCAAAGCGCTTCACAGCCAATGAAGTGCTTTTGATGTGTAGTCACTGTTCTAATGTTGGAAACACGGCAGCCAATTTGCGCACGGCAAGCTCCCGCAAACAGCAATGTGATCATGACCAGATATTGTTTTTTTTTGTGATGTTGATTGAGGGATAAATATTGGCCAGGACACCGGCCACCCCGCCTCCTGTAAGGACTCTATTCCATTCTCCCAGTTTCTCCGTCTCCGCCGCATGTGCTCTGACGATGCCACCTTCCACACCAGTGCTTCCGATATGTCTTCCTTTTACCTCAACCGAGGATTCCCTTCTACTGTGGTTGACACGGCCCTCGACCGTGTCCATTCTATCTCCCACACTTCTGCTCTCACCCCTTCCCCTCCCTCCCAGAACCACAATAGGGTTCCCCTTGACCTCATCTTTCACCCCACCAGCCTCCACATTCAACGGATCATCCTCCGCCATTTACGCCACCTCCAGCGTGATCCCACCACCAAACACATCTTTCCCTCACCTCCCCTTTCAGCATTCCGAAGGGACCACTCCCTCCGCAACCCCCTGGTCCACTTCTCAATCATCCCTAACACCCCTTACCCTTCCCACGGCACCTTCCCGTGCAAGCACAGAAGATGCAACACCTGCCCTTTTACCTCCTCCCTTCCCACTGTCCAGGGCCCCAAACACTCCTTCCAAGTGAAACAGCGATTTACTTGTACTTCTTGCAATTTAATATACTGTATTCGCTGCTCATGATGCGGTCTCCTCTACATTGAGGAGACCAAACGCAGATTGGGTGACCGCTTTGCGGAACACCTCCATTCAGTCCATAAGGGGGATCCAGAGCTTCCGGTCACTTTAATTCTCCGCTCCACTCCCACTCTGACTTTTCCGTCCTTGGCCTCTTACACTGTTCCAACGAAGCTCAACGTAAGCTCGAGGAACAGCACCTCATCTTTCGATTAGGCACTTTACAGTCTTCCGGACTCAATATCGAGTTCAACAATTTCAGATCATAACCTCGGCCTCTATTTTTTTTGGCAGCTGTTGAAGATTCTGCCATCGCCATTTACACTTCATCTAGAGTCATCTTTTGTTTCTTTACTTGTCCCATTACCATCTCCTTTTGCCTTGCACCATCATCCCTTTGGTCTTTTAACCTCTCCTGCCTTCCATCCTATCACAGGCCTTCCCTTTTGTTCTTTCCTCCCCTCCCCACTTTCCCAGCCCCTACACCTGCTTACAAATCTATTACTGTTAGATCCGTGGTTCAGTGGATAAAGAATTACACGGATGCTGTACATTAACAAACAACAGGTCTTTACTGCAGGAGGGTCATCTCTAGACTGGGGTACAGAGGCATGCGCAAAGCTTATATACCGGTGTGGTTACTGCCGGTACTACAGTATACAGGAGCTGTAAAAAGTAGTTCTGACTTAAAGCACATACACTACAATTCCTCCCTTTTTAGATTAATAATACCCCTTTAATATTCAAATAACAATTACATTTTTACATGTACATTCAATAACAAAAAGTCCATTTATAGATTCAGTCTTTGGGGCGGCTTCCTGACCCTTTCGGGATAGCGCCTTTCCGGAGGTTCTTGTTCTTGGTGCAGAGGCGATTCTGACCCCTTTTCATCAGGTAGTTCATCGGGTTCCACTGCTACTGGGTCTGAAGTAGATGCCACCGGTATGTCGGGTTCATCCCCAGGTACTCGAGACATGGGGTTGACGCCTTCCTGTGACGCTAAGATCTGATCGACGTGGCGTCTCACAATGTTCTCCCCGACATCCACTGTGTACATTAATGGCCCCTGCCTTGTACATATCGTTCCGGGTTGCCACTTCTCTGTTCGATAGTCACGGGCCAAGACTGGTTGCCCTACACTGAAGCTCCTTGTCGGCTTCTCGTTGATGTGCTGGAATTGTTTGTCCTCAACATTTCTTCGCACATTTGGTCTGAGCAAGTCCAGACGAGATCTCAACCTTCTGTTAAAGAACATCATGGCCGGGGTCTGATTGGTAACTGCATGTGTCGCGTTTCGGTAGGCTAATAAGAAATTGTCCATCTTATGCTGTAGTGGAATTTCCTCGTCGCACATGGCCTTTATCGCCTTCTTAAAGGTTTGTACGAACCTCTCAGCCAATCCATTGGTGGCTGGATGATACAGGGCGGATGTGTAATGCCTTACCCCATTCCTTTTCATGAATTTTTGGAACTCGTCGGACACAAACTGTGGTCCATTATCAGAGCAGATCTGCTCTGGCAAACCGTTTCTGGCAAATATGGTCCGTAGGACTGCAATCGTTTTCTCTGTAGTGGTTGAAGACATCTTTATCACCTCAGGCCACTTTGAATGAGCATCCACTACTATTAAGAACATTGAGTCCATGAATGGACCAGCGAAATCAATGTGCACCCGTTGCCATGGAGAGGAGGGCCACTCCCATGGGTGTAGAGGGGCATGTGGTGGTGCATTTTGGACCTCCTGGCATCCTAAGCAGCTCTTAGTTAGGTCTTCGATTTGTTGATCGATTCCCGGTCACCACACATAAGCCCTAGCAAGGCTTTTCATTTTCACTCCCCCCAGATGACCTTCATGTAGCTCCTTTAGCACTCTCTCCCTTAACTTGGGTGGAATCACCACTCTGGATCCACACATCACTGTCCCCTGGCATACTGACAGCTGTTCTCTTCTGGATGAGAATGCTGGCAACAGTGAGTCACCATGTGTTGGCCATCCCCTCACCGTCAATTCATATACCCATGACAGCGTCGGATCATTGCGGGTCTCCTTCTCTATATCCGCGTTTGTTACTGGCAATCGTTCAATTATCGATGAATAAAACATCTCGATAGGGTCCACTGCTGGTGCTTCCTCCACCGTAGGCAGTGGCAGGCGCGATAGCCCATCAGCGTTCCCATGCTGTTTCGTGCCTTTATATTCGATTTCATATTGATTCGCCCCTAGAAACAGGGACCATCTTTGTAACCGCTGTGCAGTCATTACTGGCACGCCCTTCTTAGGATTAAAGATGGAGACAAGTGGTTGGTGGTCAGTCAGCAAGGTGAACTTCTGCCCATGCAGATAATGGTTGAATTTTTTTACTCCCCATACTAGGCTGAGGGCCTCCCTGTCAATCTGGGCGTAGTTGCGCTCGGCTGAGGTTAGTGACCGAGGCGCAAAAGCCACTGGCCTCTCCAACCCGTCTGGGAATTTGTGTGACAGCACCGCTCCAATGTCGTAGGGTGATGCATCACATGCCAAACGAATTGGTAGTGCTGGGTTGAAATGGGCCAACACCTCTTTTGATGTGATCAATTCTTTACACTTCCGGAAAGCTCGTCTACGTTCGTCATCCCACTTCCATGGTACCCCTGTTTGCAGTAGGATGTTCAGCGGGTGTAGTACCGTAGACAAATTTGGTAAGAACTTGTGGTAATAGTTTACCAGCCCGAGGAACGCCCTCAGTTGTGGCACATTTTCTGGTGCTGGAGCCTTGACTACTGCCTCAATCTTGTCAGGGGACTTATGTAACCCCTCTTCATCGATGACGTGGCCGCAATACGAGATCTGTTTCTGGAAAAACTCGCACTTGTGGTGATTAGCTCGTAGCCCATATTCCTTTAATCTGGCGAGCACCTTCTCCAAGTTAGCGAGGTGATCACCGTCATTTTCGCCCGTGACCAAGATGTCGTCCAAATAACACTGGGTCCCTGGAATCCCTTGCAGGACCTGACCCATCGCCCTTTGCCAGATAGCCGGAGCCGAGACTACTCCAAACACCAGCCGGTTGTATTGATAGAGACTGTGATAAAAATGATAACTTCCGGGAAGTTATGTCATCACTTCCTGTGAACTATGAACTATGAACTGTGTACACACCTCACTTCCTGTCATATGTCACTTCCTGTTGGACTGGTATAAATACTGGTCTGTTCAGTATTGTAAGAGACTTCTACCAGAGGCATGGTAAAGACCTCTCGTGTATATAGTGTGTTTATAAGTTACTTAAAGCTTACTTTAAAGTTACTTGATGGTAAGTCTCCTTTTTCTTACATCAATTTAAGTAACTTAGTATTTACACTGACAAATACTAGACCTTCAGACAAACTCGGAAGTTAAGGATCCAGGGAACCACCCATCATGGAGAAAATCCTTAGACCTATTCGTCTGGACTTGGACCCGAATACACCAGCAGCTGGCAGGGTATGGAAGCATTGGTATCGTACTTTTGAGAATTTTCTGGATGAATGTAAAGCGGATGCTCCTGCTAAATTGAAGATACTTGTCAATTATGTGACCCCAAAAGTGTTCGAATATGTTGATGAATGGGATAATTACGAAGAGGTGATTCAGGCACTTAAGAAACTGTATGCGAAGACCCCAAATGAGGTCTATGCTAGACATCTACTGGCCACAGCCCGACAAGGGCCAGGGGAATCAATTGACGAATTCCTGCAAGAACTTCGCAGGCTCAGCGTAGATTGTAACTTTCAGGCAGCCTCAGCTGAGCTGTACCGCCAAGAAATGATTCGTGATGCTTTCATCTGCGGGATTGCCTCTCCATTTATACGCCAGCGTCTACTAGAAAGTAAAACACTTGAGCTACAAAAAGCTTTTGACCTAGCTTGTTCACTGGATTTGGCAAAGAGAAATGCAGACCTCTATCAGCTGCCCAGATCTCGATCTGCTGCTGTAGCTGCAACCAGACAATTCAAGCAGTCTCAGGTGAACCCTATCATGGGGGAATCTAATTCTGATAATTCTGATGAAGAAGAGGAGGACGACCCCACTTTAGCAGCCTCTTGGCAATCTAGGAAGGAATGCTTCTTTTGTGGAGATGCTTTTCACCCTAGGAAAACCTGCCCTGCTCGCAATGCAATCTGCAGTTATTGCGGGAAAAAAGGACACTTTGCTAAAGTTTGCCTATCAAGGGCCTCTACGAGGGCCAATCCAGCTAAGGCCTACCGAACTGCCCCAATTAGGGCCTATCAAGATGCTCCAGCTAGGACCTATCAAGCTTCCTCTTGAGCTCTCTCCCGAAGAAGCACACCGAGAGTTTTAGCCACTCTCTGTGCAACGACACCAATTACAGCTGCTTGCCCACAGAACCTGTCTCATGCAGCCACAAAAATTTCAATTAAAGGGCATACCTTAGATGCCTTAATTGACTCAGGAAGTACTGATAGTTTCATTAAGGAACAGATTGTTGCGAAATTGAAACTACATGTCTTCCCATCGGACCAGGCAATTGCGATGGCCCAGTCATCACTTAATACCAGAATCTCCGGCTTTTGTGTTGTTGATATGACACTTCATGGTCGTATGTATCCCTCCACCCGACTTTCGGTGCTCAAAGACTTATGTAGTGATCTCCTCTTAGGGCTGGACTTCCAAAAACAGCATAAGAAACTCACCATTGAGTTTGGTGGATCCAAACCCGGACTTAATATTTCTAATATACCATCTAAATTACCATTTTGTGCATTATCAGCAGCTTCACTTGATGAACCCTCATTATTTGCCAGTATTCCGCCTCAATGCCAACCGATAATAACAAAATCGCGGCGCTTTAATCAGGAAGACCAATCTTTTATTGTGGCTGAAATCTCTCGACTTCTAGCAGAGGATATCATTGAACCATGTTCGTCGCCCTGGCGGGCTCAAGTCGTCATTGTCAAGAACCCTCTAAAACCTTACAAACAGCGACTATGCATCGATTATTCGCAAACCATCAATCAATATACCGACTTGGACGCCTACCCATTGCCACGCATTGATGATATGGTTAATAAACTGGCCGAATACAAAGTGTTCTCAACTTACGATTTAAAAAGTGCCTATCATCAGTTACCCTTGAAGGTCTCAGATAAGCAGTACACAGCCTTTGAGGCTAATGGACGGCTGTACCAATTTCGTCGCCTCCCATTCGGGGTTACTAATGGAGTGGCTGTCTTTCAACGGGCAATGGATGGCCTGGTTAAGCAGGAAAACCTAAGGGACACTTTTCCCTATCTTGATAACATTACCATTGCAGGTCACGATCAACAGGAACACGACTCCAACCTCCAAAAATTTCGGGATGCCCTCCATCGCCGTAATTTGACCCTGAATGAATCCAAATCTGTTGAGTCGCAACCGACCATCAACATCCTTGGCTACTGCGTAGGCAATGGTATCATTAAGCCAGACCCAGAAAGACTTCGCCCGCTCCAAGGGCTCCCGTCACCTAAGAATCCGGCTTCTTTACGTCGGGCTCTCGGTCTGTTTGCATACTACGCTAAATGGATTCCTCATTTTTCGGACAAAATCCAACCCTTGCTGCATGCTAGATCATTTCCACTGGGAACAGCGGCTGTTGCAGCCTTTAACCTTCTCAAAAGACAGTTGGAGAAAGCGGCTCTTCACTCCATTGATGAGAATCTCCCTTTCGTGGTTGAATGTGATGCCTCGGAGGTGGCGATCTCGGCTACTCTGAATCAGGAAGGTCGTCCTGTAGCATTTATGTCCAGGACCTTACAAGGTGCCGAGCTACATTATCCTCCGGTTGAGAAAGAAGCCACAGCCATCATAGAGGCAGTACGGAAGTGGAACCATTTTCTAGCTCGCCAGCACTTTACATTGATCACGGACCAACGATCAGTCGCCTTCATGCTCGATAATCGAAAACGAACCAAAATTAAGAATAATAAAATACAACTTTGGAGGATGGAACTGGCCTCTTTTGGTTATACCATTCTCTATCGGCCTGGCAAGGAGAATGTGGCCCCGGACACCCTCACACGGGCATTCTGCTCCACTATGTCATCCTCCACTCTCATGGATGTCCACAATGGTTTGTGTCATCCTGGCGTTACGCGCATGCTACATTTCGTACGATCACGGAATCTCCCTTTTTCCACTGGAGATGTAAAGAAAATATGCTCAGAATGCCGGCTTTGTGCGGAATTAAAACCTCAGTTCTTCCGCCCCTCAGATGGTATACTCATACATGCAACCCAACCGATGCAACGACTTAGCATCGATTTTAAGGGCCCAGTGCCCTCTTCAACTCGGAACACATATTTGCTCACCATGATCGACGAATATTCACGTTTTCCGTTTGCCTTCCCCTGCTCCAATATGCTGGCGTCCACAGTAATCTGCTGCCTTGAGCAGGTATTTTCTCTCTGTGGCATGCCGGCTTATATTCACTCAGATCGGGGTCCATCCTTTATGTCAAGGGAACTCAAGGACTACCTCTCAGAACGGGGAATTGCTACAAGCAAAACAACACCATACCATCCCATCGGAAATGGGCAGGTAGAGAGGTATAACGGTATCATCTGGAATTCCGTACGTCTCGCTTTAAGATCTCGGGGCCTACCAGACCAGCAATGGGAAACAGTGCTTCCGGATGCATTGCACTCTATACGGTCCCTGCTTTCTACAGCCACAAATACTACACCTCATGAGCGGTTCTTTGGATTCCAGCGTCGCTCATCTCATGGGACATCACTCCCGTCATGGCTAACTACTCCTGGACCTGTATTACTCCGAAGATACGTTCGGACGTCTAAAAATGACCCTCTTGTAGATGAGGTCGAACTAACCGATGCCAACCCCACCTATGCAAACATACGATATTCCGACGGCCGAGAATCTACCGTATCATTACGGGATCTGGCTCCCTGCCCACCAGGACCTAGTGGGACATCGGGTGATGGCATTTCACCAGGAAACTCTTGGGACCTATCGGGTACCCCTCTCCAGGATCCTGATCGGACACCAACTAGCTTGGTGCCGGTAGAACCCCGTGCTCAAGGTTGTGACCCTCCCAGTACCGCGCATGAAAGTACTGATCCGCCACAGACCAGCTCTGCACCTCCCTCTGAACAAAGGCAGTCCGACTTTGAACCTATTGGGGCTCATACTCGAAGCCATGATCTCCCCGACCCTTCACAGGGCAATCCAGGCCACACAGACTCTGACCAATGGCCAACCGCATGTAAGCGGACCAGCGACCCTCTACGACGGGAATCCAAACGGGTGCGACTCTTCCTTGTTCGGCGGCTGCGGACCAAAAGGTAGACCACAGCCTCCTAATCCTGCAGGAGGGAAGAATGTGATAAAAATGATAACTTACGGGAAGTTATGTCATCACTTCCTGTGAACTATGAACTATGAACTATGAACTGTGTACACACCTCACTTCCTGTCATATGTCACTTCCTGTTGGACTGGTATAAATACTGGTCTGTTCAGTATTGTAAGAGGCTTCTACCAGAGGCATGGTAAAGACCTCTCGTGTACATAGTGTGTTTATAAGTTACTTAAAGCTTACTTTAAAGTTACTTGATGGTAAGTCTCCTTTTTCTTACATCAGAGACCTTTATGGGTGTTGATCGTAAGGTAATGTTTTGAAGCTTCTTCTACCTCCATCTGCAAGTACGCCTGGGCTAGATCAATTTTGGTGAAGCGTTTACCACCAGATAGCGAGGCGAAAATATCCTCAATTCGTGGAAGCAGATATTGTACCGTGTGAAGGACTGGGTTCACTGTCACCTTAAAATCCCCACAGATGCGGATCTTCTTTGGTTCCCCAGGCGTATTACTCAACGACCTCTTCATTTCAGGGACAATGGGTGTAGCCCACTCGCTCCAGTCCACTTTGGACAGTACTCTTGAACGTTCCAACCCTTCCAGCTCTGCTTCAACTGCTGGTCTGATCGCATAAGGCACTGGTCTGGCCTTGAGAAACTTTGGGCTTGCATTTTCCTCTATTTTAATTGTTGCTGTTATTCCTTTTAGTGTTCCTAGTCCCTCCTGGAACACTTCTTTTGCGTCAGTTAGCATTTTTGACAGTCGTCCAGGTGTGACGTCGTCATCCTTTTTGGCCTCCACCTTCAGTGCCTGTATGGAATGCCAATCTAAATGTATCTTCCGGATCCACTCACGTCCTAGCAGTGGTGGTCCTCCATTTGGCAATACATATATATCCATTTTAGGTATTTCCTGACCTTTATATGTCACTTTCACCCTTATTTTTCCTTTGGGGTAGACTTTTTGCCCCGTATACGTCTTCAAGACAATCTCTGTAGCTTTCAAGGGTATGTGTGAAAATAGCCGCTTGTAGTCTCTTTGATTTATGACTGTTAGAGCTGACCCTGTGTCCAATTCCATTTCCACTTGGACTCCATCTATCTTGAGTGTAACCCAGATAGTCTGGTGATCCTCTATTTCGGTTACGTTATGTAGTTTCAGACAGCCCAGCTCCTTGCTTCCGGAGTCTGTGTCACTTTTCTGTTCGTCTGAACCACTGTCCATCACCTGGTGTACCTTTTTGTACTTCTCCTGTGGAGATTTCTTACTGTTGGTTTTCTTCCCAGACCTGCAGACCCTTGCTATGTGTCCTGCTTTCCCACACTGTCTGCACACTTGGTCCTTGAACCAACAATCTTTCTGGTCATGTGTTGTTCTGCCGCAGCGATAGCACTTCCCTGTTCCATAGGTCATTTCGTTGGTGCCGTATTCTTGCGGTCTCCGTTGTATCTCTGCAGCGCCCCTTGCGGCTGCTTCATGTGATACTGCCATATTGAAAGCTTTGTCCAGCGTAAGGTCCTTTTCTGATAGAAGCCGTTTCTGGGTTCCTTCACTTTGTAGCCCACACACAAACTTGTCCCTTAACGTGTCTGCTAGTCCCGCTCCAAACTGGCAGTATTTCGATAGCTTGCGCAGTTCCGTTAGGTACTCAGCATTGCTTTCGTCTTTGTGTTGGTTCCTTTTATGGAACTTAAATCATTCTGCTATCAGCAGCGGTGTGGGGCTTAAGTGGTCCTGTAGGATTTCTACTATGCTTCCAAAATCCTTGTTTACCGGCTTCTCTGGGGTTATTAGATTCTGCAGTAACCCATAAGTTTTTGCACCCATGGAATTTAACAGAACCAGTGCTTTATTAGCATCTGGCACTTCATTCGCCCTGCAGTACACCTCAATACGTTCCACATATGTCGCCCAATCTTTGACTTCATTGTCGAACGTAGAGATACTGCCACTCTTTGGCATCCTTGGTTGTGCGTTATCTATCCCCAATGGCGCCTCCCGCGCTTCCCCTTCTTCTCCGCTGGCACAAAATGGCATCTCCCACGCTTTCCTTCCTTCCCGCGCTCGCCCGTCTTCTCCGCTGCGCTTCACAAAATGGAGTCTCCCGCGCTCTTCCTTCTTCTCCACGGCTCAATGGCGCCTCCCATGCTCTCCCTGCTTCTCCGCGGCTCAATGGCGTCTCCCGCGCTCTCCCTGCTTCTCCGCGGCTCAATGGCGCCTCCCCTTGCTTCGCCCCGCGGACCCTGATCAGCCTGTGATCCCTGGCTGTGCTCTGCGCGTTCTTCTCTTGATATTTGTCGACGCCGCTCGGTCTAGAACCCGGCTGTTTCTTACCCTCTCTCTCTCCGGTTTTGCAGTATTTTTCCACGACGCCGCTCGGTGATCAACCCCCGGCTGCGCCCTGCTCTCTTCACCCTTTTTCTTACCCCGTCGACGCTGCCCGGCTCTCTCTCTCTGCCGTCGGTCGGCTCCAGCCGCCGCTGCTCGGGAAGGGTCTGCTCAGGACCTGTCGTCGGTCTCTTACTGCTTGTTGTGGCTGGGGAACCAAGCCCGGCTCTCCACAGCCTCCCCAGCGAAGTTGGATCTCTGCCTGACTGCTGGGCGGTTGCTCGCGGTCGACGCCCGTGTTCCTGGACTCGACTATTTTTTTTGTTTTTGTTTAATGTTGCAGGTAGATTCACATCAACACTCGTCGCCACTGTTAGATCCGTGGTTCAGTGGATAAAGAATTACACGGATGCTGTACATAAACAAACAACAGGTCTTTACTGGAGGAGGGTCATCTCTAGACTGGAGTACAGAGGCATGCGCACAGCTTATATACCGGTGTGGTTACTGCTGGTACTACAGTATACAGGAGCTGTAAAAAGTAGTTCTGACCTAAAGCACATACACTACAGTTACATCTCCAACTTTTTCCAGTTCTGATGAAGTGTCATCGACCTGAAACGTTAACTCTGTTTTTCTCTCTCCACAGATGCTGCCTGACCTGTTGAGTATTTCCAGCATTTTCTATTTTTATTTCAGATTTCCAGCATCCGCAGTATTTTGCTTTTGTACCAGTGAGAACTCCCCTGACCTTCTTCAAACTAGTGGATCTTTACCTCAGAGGCCAGACAGGGCCTTGGTTTAATGCCTCATCTGACAGTGCAGCACTCCCTCAGTACTGCACTGGGAGCCAAAACTGGCACCTTATTATAAATCAGAAATCAGCTGTGTCTCATTGGGCAGCACCCTTGCCTCTGAGTCAGAAGGTTGTGGGTTCAAATCCCACTCCAGAGACTTGAGCACAAAATCCAGGCTGACACTCCTAGTGCAGTGCTGAGGGAGTGCCGCACTGTTGGAGATGCAGCCTTTCGGATGAGGCGTTAAACCGAGGTCCCATCTGCTCTCTCAGGTGGACGTAAAAGATTCCATGGCACTATTTTGAAGAAGAGCAGCGGGAGTTCTCCCAGAAGTCCTGGGGTCAATATTTATCCCTCAATCAACATCACTAAAACAGAATATCTGGTCATTATCACATTGCTGATTGTGGGAGCTTGCTGTGCGTAAATTGGCTGCCGTGTTTCCTACATTAGTACAGTGACTACATAGAAACATAGAAGATAGAAGCAGGAGTAGGCCATTCGGCCCCTCGAGCCTGCTCCACCATTCAATGAGATCATGGCTGATCATTGATCATTGAAGTACACTTCATTGGCTGTAATTGGATGTCCTGAGGTCGTGAAAGGTGCTATAGAAATGCAAGTCCTTCTTTTAGAAGACCGTGTGGAAGGCCACCAGGACGCAGCTGATAGCTGCATTGAGGCTGCAACCAAGTCACATTGTTGGTCCAGAATCGAAGGAGTTCCACGTCTCAAGAAGCCTACACCCCCGCCCCCGCCCCCAAAAAATAAAACACGTCAAATAAAGCCACCCCAATGGGCTTGGGGGGAGGGGTTTGAAACTGAGCCATACAGATGGAGATGGTCACATGTTCCATCTGTTGGGATGCTAACATTAGAATCATAGAATGATACAGCGCAGAAGGAGACCATTCAGCCCATCGTGCCTGTGCCGGCTCTTTGAAAGAGCTCTCCAATTAGTCCCACTCCCCCCTGCTCTTTCCCCACAGCCCTGCAAATTTTTCCTTTTCAATCCAATTCCCTTTTAAAAGTCTCTATTGAATCTTCTTCCACCGTCCTTTCCAGATCACAGCAACTCGCTGCGCAAAAAGTAAGGCAAATTTCCGCCCCTCCAGATTTTTCAGGCACCTCTTTTCCCTCGTCTTTTTCCTCCTCCAGCCTCCTCTGCCCACCTACACTTGGAACGACCAGCAGAGCTGCTTCAATAGGCCAAGTGTTCACTTTCACGGGGTAAGTGAAGAGGGGATGAAGTTACAAACTGGGTTAGGGAGAGGGGAAAAAAATCAGCCCGGGCTCCTGTTTATGACTTCTGTTGGCGAGTGCGCGAGTGTGGACTTTGGGATGAGCAGAGGATCATGCTCCTTTGTGCTTTCCCCAATAGCCCACTGAGACACTTAAAAACATCACCACATAAGAAATAGGAGCAGGAGTTTAGAAGAATTAAAGGGAATTGTTGTGTATGTACCTTTAAGTGAAGAACTGATTTCATACTGCAGTACCGGCAGTGACCACACCTGTATAAAAAGCCATAGCAGGCTTCTGTACGTTAGTCTTAAGTTTACCCTCTGTTCAGTAAATACCTGTTTTATTGTTCTCCTGCAGCCCGTGTATTATTGATACTCGGACACTACACTGGCGACGAGCAGGTTCGAACTCACCTGCAGTACTGCATCACCTCACGGGGATCTTTCCCTGAGAAGAAGCTTCTTGGAGGTCGAAGTCAGAGCAACGGGCGTCGACCGCGGGCAACCGCCCAAGGATCCATCGGTGTTCGGAGAATTGCAGGAGAGGCTGTGAAGAGCTGGGTTTGGCTCCCCAGTCAAGGTGTTCCAGCAAATCGTGCTGGTAGCAGGTAGTGCGCTGACCCTTCCGGACTGTGGCGGGCTCGAGCTCGATCGAGCAGCTCTGCAAAGGGGCCGCGCAGCGTCGTCGGGAGGAAAGAGAGAGAGAGAGGGTGGAGCGCACAGGGCGCGGTCGGTGCTCAAGAACCGGGCAGCGTAGAGAAAATAAAACGAGGGGAAGGAAAAGTGAGACGCGCTGAAGCCGCGGGTCGCCACCATTACCCTGTAGAATGCTAGGAGCAGCGTGGCAGCAAGGGGAAGAAGGAAAAGCGCGGGAGGCGCCATTTTATTCCATTGGGGAAGAAGGAAAAGCGCGGGAGGCACCATTTTAAATCACCCAAGATGCCGAAGAGTGGCAGTATCACTGCTTTCGACAACGAGGTAGAAGACTGGACCACGTATGTGGAAAGAATTGAAGTGTACTGCAATGCCAATGAGGTGGCCAATGGAAAGAAGGCATCGGTATTATTAAATTTGATGGGCGCGAGAATGTACGGCCTATTGCGGAATTGAATTACCCCAGCTAAACCAATGGAGAAAAGTTTTGAAGAGATTGTTAATATCTTACAGGAATACCTAAACCCTACACCGCTGCTGATAGCAGAAAGATTCAAGTTCCAGAAAAGAAACCAGCACAAAGATGAGAACAATGCTGACTATCTTACGGAACTACGCAGGTTATCGAAGCACTGCCAGTTCGGAGCAGGACTGGCAGACACCTTACGGGATAAGTTTGTCTGCGGGCTCCAGAGTGAAGGAACCCAGAAACGACTACTTTCGGAAAAGGACCTGACGCTAGAACAGGCTTTCAGCGTGGCAGTATCCTACGAAGCAGCAGCATGGGGAGCTGCGGAAATACAACAGAAACCACAAGAATACAGCGCTAACGAAATGGCGTATGGAGCAGAAAAGTGCTATCGCTGCAGCAGAACAACCCATGATCAGAAGGACTGCTGGTTTAAGGACAAAGTATGCAGGCAATGTGGGAAAATGAGACATATAGCAAGAGTCTGCAGGTCGGGAAAGAAAACCAACACTACAAGAACTACTAAGGAAAAGTACAAGAAAGTAAAAAAAATGACAGACAGTAGTTCGGAAGATCAGGAGAGTGATAATGACTCCGGGAGCAGGAGACTAAGTTGTCTAAAGTTACACAACGTGATCACAAAGGAGGATCACCGAACCATTTGGGTCACCCTCATGATAGCAGGGTCCCAAGTAAAGGTGGAATTGGATACAGGATCAGCCCTAACTGTCATGAATCGACGAGACTATGAGCGGCTATTCTCACACATACCCTTAAAGGACACGTCCATTGTATTGAAGACATAGACGGGGCAAAAAGTCTACCCCAGAGGAAAAATAAGGGTGCCAGTTAAATACAACGGCAAGGAAACACAGAAACTGTATCTATATATACTACAAGATGGAGGACCACCATTATTGGGACGTGAATAGATCCGAAAAATACAATTGGATTGGCATTCCATTCAGGCGCTAACTGTGACTGACAAAAAGGATGATGACGTCACACCTGGACGACTGTCAAAAATTCTAACTGACGCGAAAGAGGTGTTCCAACAAGGACTTGGGACTCTAAAAGGAGTAAAGGCAACGATAAAAATCGAAGATAACGCAAACCCAAAATTTTTTGAGGCCAGACCGGTACCGTACGCGATCCGCCCAGCCGTTGAAGCAGAGCTGGAGAGTCTGGAGCGTTCAGGTGTGCTGTCCAAGGTGGACTGGAGCGAGTGGGCCACACCCATCGTTCCTGCAATGAAGAAATCATTGAGCAGCACACCTGGGGAGCCGAAGAAGGTTCGCATCTGTGGGGACTTCAAGGTAACTGTGAACCCAGTCCTGCACACAGTACAATATCCACTTCCACGGATAGAAGATATTTTCGCCTCACTATCTGGAGGGAAACGCTTTACGAAGATTGATCTGGCCCAAGCGTATCTACAAATGGAGGTGGAAGAAGCATCTAGGAAATACCTCACAATAAACACTCACAAAGGCCTTTACCAGTACAATCGACTGGTATTCGGGGTAGCATGAGCCCCGGCTATTTGGCAGAGGGTGATAGAACAAGTCCTGCAAGGGATCCCCGGGGACCCAGTGTTATTTGGACGACATCCTGGTTACGGGCGAAAATGACAATGAACACCTTGCCAACCTGGAGCAGGTGCTCACTAGATTGCAGGAATATGGGCTAAGAGCCAACCGCCCCAAATGCGAGTTCTTCAGGAGACAAATCTCGTATTGTGGCCACATGATTGATGAGGAAGGGTTGCATAAGTCACCAGACAAGATTGAGGCTGTAGTCAAGGCTCCAGCACCGGAAAATGTGTCGCAACTGAGGTCGTTTCTCGGGTTGGTGAACTACTACCATAAGATCTTGCCGAATTTATCTACAATTCTGCACCCACTGAACGCCCTGCTGCAAATTGGAGTAACATGGAAATGGAGTGATGAGTGTAAGCGTGCCTTTCAGAAATGTAAATGCCTAATCACTTCAAAAGAAGTATTGGCCCACTACAACCCAACACTACTGATTCGGTTGGCATGTGATGCATCTCCCTACGGCATTGGAGCGGTGCTGTCACACAAATTCCTTGACGGTTCAGAGAGGCCAATAGCCTTTGCGTCGCGCTCGTTAACCTCAGCCGAGCGTAACTACGCCCAGATTGACAGGGAGGCCCTCAGCCTGGTGTGGGGGATGAAGAAGTTCAATCACTATCTGCACGGGCAGAAATTCACCCTACTGACTGATCATCAGCCCCTGGTCTCCATTTTTAACCCAAAGAAGGGCGTTCTGGTGATGACGGCGCAACGGCTGCAAAGATGGTCACTTTTTCTAGGGGCACATCAGTACGACATAGAGTACAAGGGTACGAAACAGCATGGAAACGCTGATGGGCTGTCGCGCCTACCGTTGCCTACGGTAGAGGAAGCACCTGCAGTGGACCCTGTTGAGATATTCCATGCGACCATAGTCGAATGTCTACCTGTTACAAACTCAAGTATGGAGAAGGAAACCCGAAATGAACCGACTCTCTCGGGTCTATGATTTGACGGTGAAGGGATGGCTAGCACATGGCGACTCACTGTTGCCAGCATCCTCGCCAAGGAGAGAACAGCTGTCAGTGTGCCGGGGGACCTTGATGTGTTGATCCCGAGCGGTAATTCCACCCAAGTTGAGAGACAGAGTGCTCAATGAGCTTCATGAGGGTCATCTGGGAGGGGAAAAAATGAAGAGCCTAGCCAGGGCTTATGTGTGGTGGCCGGGAATCGATAAACAAATCGAGGACCTGACCAAGAGCTGCTCAGGATGCCAGAAAGTCCAAAATGCACCACCACAGGCCCCTCTACACCCATAGGAGTGGCCCCCATCTCCATGGCAACGGGTACACATTGATTTTGCTGGTCCATTTATGGACTCAATGTTTCTAATCGCCATGGATGCCCATTCAAAATGGCCAGAGGTCATCAAAATGTCCTCCAGCACCACGGAGAAAACTATTGCAGTCCTATGGACCATCTTCGCCAGGAATGGCTTGCCAGAACAGATTTGCTCTGACAATGGGCCACAGTTTGTGTCCGAGGATTTCTGGAGGTTTCTGAGGAATAATGGGGTGAAACATTACACATCTGCCCCATATCATCCAGCCACGAATGGATTGGCTGAGAGGTTTGTTCAGACCTTTAAAAAGGCAATAAAGGTGATGTATAACGACGACATACCACTACAACACAAGGTAGATAATTTCTTGCTTGCTTACCGGAATGCGACATATGCAGTCACCAACCAAGCTCCAGTCATAATGTTCTTCAACCGAAGGCTAAGATGTCGCCTGGATTTGCTCAAACCAAACATAAGACGAGATGTTGAGGATAAGCAATTCCAGCACATCAATGAGAAGCCAACCAGGAGCTTCAAGATAGGGCAACCAGTCTTGGCCCGCGACTACCGAACAGAAAAATGGCAGCCAGGAACAATATGCACACAGCAGGGACCACTAATGTACACAGTGGACGTTGGCGAGAGCATCGTGAGACGCCATGCTGACCAGATTCTAGAGTCACAGGAACAAGCCAAACCCATACCACGAGCATGTGCACCTGGTAATGAACCCGAAGTACAGATTGCGTCTACCTCAGAAGCAGTGGTATTGGAAGCTGACGAACCAACCAATGACAATGAGCCAGAATCGACTCCGCCGCAAGCCAGGATACTCGAGAAAGGCGCTATCCAGTCAGGATCAGGAAGCCTCCTCAAAGACTGAACTTATAAATAATTATTTCAGTTGATGTATATAGTACAGAGACAATTGTAATTGTAATTAGTTATTATTTAGTTGTTAAATGAATGTTATGTACTGTTTATCTAAAAGGGGAGGAATTGTTGTGTATGTACCTTTAAGAGAAGAACTGATTTCATACTGCAGTACCGGCAGTGACCACACCTGTATAAAAAGCCATAGCAGGCTTCTGTACGTCAGTCTTAAGTTTACCCTCTGTTCAGTAAATACCTGTTTTATTGTTCTCCTGCAGTCCGTGTATTATTGATACTCGGACACTACAGGGATCTCATTGAAACTTATAAAATTCTAACAGGACTAGACAGACTGGATGCAGGAAGGATGTTCCCGATGGCTGGGGAGTCCAGAACCAGGGGTCACAGTCTAAGGATAAGGGATAAGCCATTTAGGACAGAGATGAGGAGGAATTTCTTCACCCAGAGAGTGGTGAACCTGTGGAATTCTCTACCAAAGAAGGCAGTAGAGGCCAATTCATTAAATATATTCAAGAAGGAGTTAGATATATTTCTTTAAGGCTAAAGGGATCAAGGGATATGGGGAGAAAGCAGGGACAGGGTACTGAATTTGGATGATCAGCCATGATCTTATTGAATGGCGAAGCAGGCTCGAGGGGCCGAATGGCCTACTCCTCACAGAATCACAGAAACCCCACAGTGCAGATAGAGGCCATTTCGGCCCATCGAGCCTGCACCGACACATATTCCACCCGATCCCCGTAACCCCACGTATTTAATCCCCCTAACACTAAGGGTCAATTTATCATAGCCAATCAACCTAACCCGCACATCTTTGGACTCCTGCTCCTATCTTCTATGTTTCTATGTATAAATAGGAGCAGGAACCGGCCATTCAGCCCCTCGAGCCTGCTCCGCCATTCAATAATATCATGGCTGATCTTTGACCTCAACTCCACCTTCCCGCCCAATCCCCATATACCTTGATTCCCTTAATATCCAAAGTTCTTTCACTTCATCACAAGCAGCCCTGAAGGAGGCTCACTGGGAAGGGGTACCGGAGGTTGGCCTGTAAAGGATTCCATCTTGAGTCAGCAACTTACGGGAGCGGAGGGGGGAAATTATTGGAGGGATGGCAGGAAGATCAAATCAAAGAAGTCTGGTAAAATGCGATGACTGTTTCAATAACTGTTTGTGTTGAGCACAGATCCTGGCTGATGGGCTAGCTCCTGAGAGGCCAATTAGCATTGTATTAATCGGCCTCGTTAGCAGTTCAATTGACTCCCCGAGGACTCTGAATTTTGTAAACTCGACATGGCACGGCAAAGGGTTTTGTTTTACTGAGAAAGAATGTTAATTGACTTGATGTGTGAGGGGAAACTGTACACTTTGGCTGTCGTTGTGCTATGTCGAGGCACTGGTTTTTGTTAGGCCACTGAACAATAGGAAGAAGATTCTTGTATTTATAGAGCGCGTTCTCAACCTCAGGACGTCCCACGGCGCGCTACAGTCAATGAAGTACTTCTGAAGTGTGGTCACTGTTGTAGGGAACGCAGCCGACAATTTGTGCACAGCAAGCTCCCACAAACAGCAATGAGATAAATGACCATATAATCTGTTTTTTTAGTGATGTTGGATGTGCAATAAATATTGGCCAGGACTCCGAGGAGAACTGCACTTCTTCAAAATAGTGCCACATGATCTTTTATGCCCACCTGAGAGGGCAGACAGAGCCCTCGGTTTAACATCTCATCCAATAGACAGACTCCCTCAGTACTGTAGTGGAGTGTCAGCCTGGATTATGTGCTCAAGTGCCTGCAGTGGGACTTGAAGCCACAATCTTCTGACTCAGAGGCAAGAGCTACAGCTGACACCTTTGCACCTGTTGGCACAGCTGACCTGTGCTTCATTACCAAAGCTGCCTGCAAGAAACCCAGCTTCCCCTTTCATGCTAAACCCTCCCTTTTCCCCTCAACTCTTGAGTCTTTGCAAAACTTAAGTCTGCCCAATATTTGAATGCTACGCCCATATTTTGGGAAGGTTTTCTCAAACTCCTGGATGGGATTTGGGGGTGGAAATAAGATAGATCTCTGATGAAATTTCTTCAGCCTCCAACCTTTCTCTTCCTCCTTGATATCAGTACAACTATGGTCATCGGTCGAAGTTTGATCATTGCTTCTCTAAACATTGTTGCTTCTTCTAAGTGCCAAATCTGTTGTCTTACGCAGTCTTCCTCTTCCATGGATCCTCACTGTGTTAAACTCAAGACTCATCAGACCATCTCTTACTCTAACTCATTCTTGCCCAGGATCCTAAAACTGTTGAACTCCTTACCTCCCTCAGTTTCCCTTTTCTCCTATAAACTGCAAACATTCGAAACCCAAATTTGATATCGCTTAACCATTAATTCATCTCTTTCCAACTTTGGTAGTGCCTGTGCTATGGACCGAGGCCCTTGCTCTTGGTTTGTCAGTGGAAAATAAGTCAAAAAAGAGGTGAAGTACGCAAGGGCTCTGTTTATCTCGGTATCAGACCCTAGGGTACCTGAGTACAACTCCCGGTCTATACCGGCATTGGATTGCTTTTCGGAGTTGGAGGAGTTTGGTGTTTCTGTTGATGTGGAATGGTAACACATCCGGGAAACGGGGGCTATTGATTGGTCGCTTCTTTCACCGCTCAAGTGCCACCTGAGGGGGCCAACCAAACGGGCGCGGGAGGGACCCGCAAGGTGAGCATCCCTCTGCCTATGTGGGTGGAAAGGAGTAGAGGGGGATGGGGATGGGGATGCGAGGGTATACATACCAGGAAAGGATGAACAGGCTGGGTCTCCTTGCTCTTGAAAAAAGAAGGCTGAGGGGGCGACCTAATAGAGGTCCTTAAAATTACGAAAGGTTTTGATAGAGTGGATACAGAGAGAAGCCAGCCAGCAATCCATCCAACATGGATTTTTGAATATTAAGGGAATTGAGGGATATGGGGATAGCTCAGGAAAGTGGAGTTGGGGTCGAAGATCAGCCATGATCCTACTGAATGGTGGAGCAGGCTCGAGGGGCCGAATGGCCTACTCCTGCTCCTATTTCTTATGTTCTTATGAATTCTCTCTGTTGTTGAAACTAAAGCACTGTGGTAAACCACTTTTATCGTTACACTATGGTTATCACTGTTATATCGTTACTCTATGGTTATCACTGTTCACACTGTTGTATCACTACACGAGGTCGCCTCTTGTCACGCTGTTATACCTGGGCTGACCACTGCTGACTCCGCCCATGGCTCCACCTACTTGCCCAGGTATAAAGGTGGTCGACTGGCTGGTATTCCTCCTTGTTGGATCCGATCACCCACGAGGGTGGGCTCTGTTATTTAGCCAATAAAAACCTATAGTTACTGTCTTAACTTGTCGCTTTTCATTGGATGAATTGATAGGTATATCAAGCACTGAGCAACAATCCCTGATACAGTCACTTGACCATTGGCTTCCTGGAGCTGGTACATATGTTGTTCATCATTATGCGCCTCGAGTTGGGAGGGCCACTGGTGAAGGGTGAGGGGCATTAATCTGCCTTTTCTGTCAGAACAGTTCAAGAGAAATAAGCAGCAGGTAGGTGATTCCACCCATTGGCTCAGGAGGCACAGCCTAGGGTGGACTAGGCAGGTCTCAGCTTCAGTCCCCCGTCTGCGCTGGATTAGCTGTACTCCAATTGTGGTCAGTCGTCTTGGGCGATGGGTGGGGATCCAGGGGGATCCTGACTGCTATCCAGGGGCGTGTGCAGACCTTGGGTGAGGAAAGGAGCGGGTTGGGTCATGATGCCCTCCACAGTTATGGAATCTTTTATGCCCACCTGACGGTTTAACGTCTCATCCGAAAGACGGCATCTCCGACAGTGCAGCACTCCCTCGGCACTGCACTGGGAGTGTCCACTTGGATTAGTAGATCCTTCCACGCTACCCCAACAGTGTGCCTCAGACCAGGCCTAGACAAGTGGCCGCTACTGTCCCCAACTGGGTATTGTGGCCTCGCTTAGTGTGATTGCCACATCAGTGCCAAATTTGGGGCAGTTTTGCGTTCAAAGGTCTGATTGAGACTTGCCGTGGCTCAGTGGGCAGCACTCTCTCTCTCGCTCATCTCTGAGCCAGAAGGTCGTAGATTCGAGCCCCACTCCAGAGACTTGAGCACAAAATCTAGGCTGACACTCCCAGTGCAGTGCTGAGGGAGGGCTGCACTGTCGGAGGTGCCGTCTTTTTGGATGAGACGTTAAACCCGAGACCCCGTCTGCCCTCTCAGGTGGACGTAAAAGATCCCGCGGCCACTATTTTGAAGAATGGCAGGGGAGTTCTCCCTGGTGTCCTGGGGCCAATATTTATCCCTCAGCCAACATAACTAAAAACAGATGATCCGGTCATTTATCTCTTTGTGATGCCCTCCACAGTTCAATAGTCCACCGCCAATAACTGGTCAGGCTCACAAACGATGAAGGGCCCTTTGGGCGAGCTACCGGGGCAGGGGGAGGGGCAACTGGAATCCGTATCCGTCTCACCGTCAGCAGGAGAGGGGGGGGGGTGCAGAAACCCGGGTGGGGAGGATATTAAATCGTCAAAGAGAAATAACTCAAACAACAGCAGAATAAAAAGAGTGAAAGATAAGAAACAGTGAGCTGTAGCTTTCAGCAACTTGGTGTTCAACGCGTATCAGTGCTTAAATTAGACATGCAAATTACACCATGTGGGGGTTTCGATTAAATCTAATTCTAGAAAAAAAATTCTAACAACCGTCATGTTAAGCAGTTGGACAGTTTCTTGCCAGTGTTTCTGCACTGACAAGGAGACTTTTTTCATTCAAAATTTCCCCCTCCCTGCAATGATTCAGTGTATCCCAGATACTATCTCCAGACTGTGAACATAAGGGGGGGGAAATTCGGTTGCTTTGCGCCTCCCGTTAGTGCCCTAAGAGAGCGCTAACAGGGCGCAAAGCAACTAGCGCCCGGGCGCGGCGCTGCCAACGCCTCCCGCGAAATTCAGTGGGAGGATAGCGGCGGCGGTAACCATTAGCGCCCTGCGGCGCTGCGTCGCCGGCAATGACGTCATCGCCCTGCGCAGCGCCCCGCTCGCGATCTTCAGTAGCGCCCCCTGACTTACCGGCAGACACTATGTCCGACGGGGTCAGGGGGGCCTACCTGCGGCCGGGGCGGCGCTAATTAAAGGCGAGGTGCCGGACGGCCATTTTTGTTGCTGGCTGCCTGCCAGCACCTGCCCTCCCCTGCCTCCTCTGCACCGCCCCCCCTCCCCCAGCGGAGTGCTGGCTGCGCTCCGTGAGCCTGGCACTTCTCTTGAGTGCCAGGCTCTTTTGTCGGCACTCCGATCCCTGGTGGCCCAGCTGGGCCCCGGGTCACGCTGCGCTCGGCCCCTCCCCTTTAAGAAGGGGAGAAAGGCCTGCAGTACCGCGGCGCAATATTCCCTCGCAGCGCCCCAAGAGGGAGGCGGAGCACTTCCAGTAGCACCCCGCTTCCCTCTTGGGGCGCTACCATTCAATTTCGTCAGTGGGGGGTGCTAATTTTTTCGGGGCGCTAAAAGTAGCGCCCTGGCGAAGTTAGCGCCCCAATGGGGGCGCAGCTCAATTTTTCCCCTACGAACTTAAGAATTAGGAGCAGGAGTCGGCCATACGGCCCCTCGAGCCTGCTCCGCCATTCAATAAGATCACGGCTGATCATCGACCTCAACTCCACTTTCCCGCCCGATCCCCATATCCCTTGATTCCCCTAGAGTCCAAAAATCTCTCGATCTCAGCCTTGAATATACTCAACGACTGAGCATCCACAGCCCTCTGGGGTAGAGAATTCCAAAGATTCACAACCCTCTGAGTGAAGAAATTCCTCCTCATCTCAGTCCTAAATGTGCTGAATTCGCTGATCTCACCCGTAGGTGGGGGAGGATATTACCATTAGCCTCAGTGCCGTTAAGCAGGTGAGGGGCTAAAAAAATTAGCTGAGGTCCCACTGCTCCGATTGCTACTCAGCAACCCCCGCGGAAACATACACCTGTGTCAGGTGCGGACAGGATCAGCTCACCTGTAATGTCCTCCTCAGTCAGATATCCTGGTGCTCATTATCTACACGTTTTTCTTTAATTCGTTCATGGGATGTGGGCGTCACTGGCAAGGCCAGCATTTATTGCCCATCCCTAGCTGTCCTTGAGAAGGTGGTGGTGAGCCTCCTTCTTGAACCGCTGCAGCCTGTGTGGTGAAGGTACTCCCACAGTGCTGTGAGGGAGGGAGTTCCAGGATTTTGACCCAGCGGCGATGAAGGTTCGACCGATATACTTCCAAGTCAGGATGGTGTGTGACTTGGTGGGGAACTTGGAGGTGGTGGTGTTCCCATGCACCTGCTGCCCTTGTCCTTCTAGGTGGAAGAAGTTGCAGGTTTGGGAGGTGCTGCCGAAGAAGCCTTGGCGAATTGCTGCATTGCATCTTGTAGATGGTACACACTGCAGCCACGGTATGCCGGTGGTGGAGGGAGTGAATGTTTAAGGTGGGGGATGGGGTGCCAATCAAGCGGGCTGCTTGGTCCTGGATGATGGACAAAGTGAAGGATGGCCTTTTGGATTAAGGTACCAAAGATCTGCAGGATAACAGGTTTTCAATCTGCTCATAGGCACCTCTGTAACCATCTCTCCAATTTCCTCTATAGCCCTTGGGAAAATTAATTGTCTGCCCTGGGTCCAAGAAGCACGTTCAGGTAGTTGACTCAAAACGTGTTTCAATCCAAGGGCTCATTAGCACGTGATGGGCACTGAGAATAGTCATGGATTCACGACCGATTCTATCCTGAACTCTTTCATCTGATAGGGCTCACCAAAAAATAAATAATAATTCTTCTTTGAGATGTAGATTTATCTTCAAAAATAAAGCCAATGTGAATCCCAGGAACCTGCAAGTACTGTCGCTGTACATCTCACTGTCGGCCATCCTTTGGGTCAATCTTTTCCACACAAATGGGATCTGGAACTCTCTCCGCAAAAAGGCTGTGGATGCTGGGGGTTCAATTGGAGCTTTCAAGACTGAGATAGCTAGATTTCTGGTGGGTAAGGGTATCGAGGGATATGGAGCAAAGGCCGGGAAATGCGGTTGAGGCGGAGATCAGCCGGGTTCTAATTCAATGATGGAGCAGGCTCGAGGGTCTGAATGGCCTCCTCCTGTTCCTGATGTTCCTAATGTTAGGCTCATATTAAAGTTTGGAAATGAAACATTCCCCATTTCAGGCAGTTATGGTCGACAACATGCGCTCCCGGATCAGGTATTGTATCAAGAAAGAAAGACTTTCACCACCTCAGGAGGTCCCAAAGTGCTTTACAGCCAATGAAGTACTTTTTGAAGTGTAGTCACTGTTATAATGTAGGAAACGCAGCAGCCAATTTACACACAGCAAGCTCCCACAAACAGCAATGTGATAATGGGCAGATCATTTGTTTTTAGTGATGTTGATTAGGGATAAATATTGGCCCCAGGACACCGAGGATAACTCCCCTGCTCTTCTTCCAATAGTGCCCGTGGAATCTTTTACGTCCACCTGAGAGGGCCGATGGGACCTCAGTTTAACGTCTCATCCAAAAGACGGCACCTCCGACATTGCAGCACTCCCTCAGCACTGCACTGGGAGTGTCCACATGGATTAGTAGATCCTTCCACACTACCCCAACAGTGTGCCTCAGACCAGGCCAAGACAAGTGGCTGCTACCGTACCCAACTGACAATTACCCCTTTGCCACTGGGTACTGTGGCCTCTCTCAGGAAGGATGTTCTTGCCATGGAGGGAGTGCAGCGAAGATTCACCAGACTGATACCTGGGATGGCAGGAATGATGTATGAGGAGAGATTGGGTCGATTGGGCTTATACTCACTGGAGTTTAGAAGAATGAGAGGGGATCTCATTGAAACTTATAAAATTCTAACAGGACTAGACAGACTAGATGCAGGAAGGATGTTCCCGATGGCGGGGGAGTCCAGAACCAGGGGTCACAGTCTAAAGATAAGGGGTAAGCCATTTAGGACAGAGATGAGGAGGAATTTCTTCACCCAGAGAGTGGTGAACCTGTGGAATTCTCTACCACACAAGGCAGTTGAGGCCAATTCATTAAATATATTCAAGAAGGAGTTAGATATATTTCTTAAGGCTAAATGGATCAAGGGATATGGGGAGAAAGCAGGGACAGGGTACTGAGTTTGGATGATCAGCCATGATCCCATTGAATGGCGGAGCAGGCTCGAGGGGCCGAATGGCCTACTCCTGCTCCTATCTTCTATATTTCTACGTATATTGCGATTGCCACTTCAGTGCCAAATCAGGGGCAGTTTTGTGTTCAAAGGCCTGATTGAGACTACCCCTGCCTTGGCTCAGTTGGTAGAACTGTCATCTCTGACTCAGAATCATCATAGGTTCAAGTCCCACTCCAGGGACTTAAGCACAAAATCTTGGCCAACATTCAAGTGCAGCACTGAGGGAGGTGCCGTCTTTCAGATGAGACGTTAAACCGAGGCCCTGTCTGCTCTCTCAGTAAAAGATCCCACGGCCACTATTTCGAAGAAGAGCAGGGGGGGTTCTCCCCAGTGTCCTGGGGTCAATATTTATTCCTCAACCAACATCGCTAACACAGATGATCTGGTCATGATCACATTGCTGTTTGTGGGATCTTGCTGTGTGCAAGTGCACTGCCACGTTTCCCTACATTACAACAGTGACCACACTTCACTTTGGCGCGTCTTTTGAGGTTGTGAAGGGCGCTGCATAGATGCAATTGCGTTTTTGCACGAACTTGGTTGACATAGCGCGCAGCGACTGACTGCGCAACGCCTCTCAGAGCTGACGGAGTTAACCTGCGAGACCCAAGGCCTGTTATTCAGAACAAACCCCAGCCACCGACCGACCGCCCCCCCCCCCCGTTCTTTTTTTTAACTTCTTCTTTCAATACTGTTTTTGCAGCCATTGCGGTGCAGTGATAACTAACAGAAATAGCATTCCTGTCTCAATGCGGTGAACCCCAGCGCATCTCTTTTGAGGAAAAGGCTTATCGTGTGACACAGGTGACCCCACCCCTGCAAACCCTGACTCGGATCTTCCTGCAGCAAACAGGCGCGCATGCGACAAGCAATGCATTCCGAGCAGAGCGTTTAACATCACGCTTTCAGGGACAGCTAATCTATCTTGAGCCTCTGCAGTAACCTCCTAATTATAGAAATCTCATGCAAACATATATATATCTCTCACTAACTGGACTCCTTGCATTTACGCATGTGCGCACAGGCTCTAAGAAGCACCGTTTCCTTTTACAAGCCTTCTTTTCTGCTCAACGACTGAAGTCTGCAAAAAGCCAATGCCCATTCAAGACTTGATCGCTGTTCTCATATCTTCAAAAAACCTTTGGACGGGCTACAAGAACCAACCTGTTGTGCAGACCCTCTCTCACCTCTCGCCTCCAAAGGCCTCCCTATCTATATATACTTCTTTTAAAAATCCATTCCCGGAACATGGGCGTCGCTGCCAATGCCGGCATTCATTGCCCATCCCTTCTTGCCCTGAGGAGACGGTGATATAGCTGAGTGGCTTGTTCGGCCCCTTCAGAGCGGCAGTTAAGAGTCAACCAGGTTGGTGTGGGGACTGGGGTCGCATACAGGTCAGACCGGGTAAGGGCGGCAGATTTCCTTTCCTAAATTAGTGAACTACACGTGTTTTTACAACAATGAGGATGAGAATTCAAGGTCACATTTTACCAGCTTTTTATTTCCATATTTTTAAAACTGAAATTAAATTCTCAACTTGTCATCATGGGATTTGAATTCATGCTCTCTGGGCTACTAGATCTCGAATGTTACCACCAACTTACCGTATCCATATACAAATACATATATAAATGTTATCAATATTACAGGAAACTTTCGATTTACCGGCACTGAAATAACCGGAAATCTCGGTTAACCGGCAAAATTCAGGAGTAGGTTCAGGTAAGTTTTATTACTTTTTTTACTCCATTTGTTGCTGTGCAAGGGTGTGGCTGCAGCTGTTGCTAAGCTACAGAGACGCTTGCAACTTGTGCCCATTGTTCTGAAGCTATTGCTAAGCAACAGGGTTTGTTGCTTTATACGGAGCTCTCAGCTCCGTATCTTTTACTATAGCTTTCGGTTATCCGGAATTGTTGATGAACCGGCACCACGTCGGTCCCGTCCGTGCCGGATAAAAAAATGTTTCCTGTATTTTGATGATTGCTTCTCTGAATCTTCCTCTCTTGTTCCTCAGAAGTTTCAATACACCATCCTACACTCTCTTGCTCCTCCTTAAACCCTCACTGGGCTGAAATCATGACTCCTCGCGCCATCCCCGACTCTATCTCATTCTCAAATTCAAATTCAAATTCAAATCGCTTTATTGGCATGATAAGGTACATCTTATGTTGCCAAAGCATCAAAATACATTTATAGTTGAACACATAAACGCAGTTCTATTCATACAGTGTATAAACAGGTATATCCCTGAGTGTATAAATATACATTCGCCTTGTTTATATATACTCTTTTCTTAGTTTACTGGTTGTCCCTCTGTTCATGGCAAGCTGTAACATAGTGTGCCGCCAGTGTTACACAGCTTCTCTCCTCCCCCAGTAGGAATGGGAGTTTTTGGTTGTCATTCAGATTTCTGAATTCAGGGCATATTTGTGAGAATCTCCGCAGCATCGCGAAACCGTGAAACTCGTCCCCTCCCTCAGTCTTCCCCGCTTCCGACAAGCTGCAGGACTTGGAATCACTAACCAGCGGTCATAGATTTAAAATCTATGATTTGGCAAAAGATCGAGAGGGGGGAGGTGAGGAGAAATGTTTTCACTCGGGGAGTTGTCGGGATCAGGAACGCTCGACCTGAAAAGGTGGCGGAAGCTGATTCCATGGATAATTTTTAAGGGGAGTTGGATGGGTTCTGGAGGATGAGGAACTGACAGGGTTACGGACAAAAAGCGGGGGGGGGGGGGGGGGGAGGTGGGACTAAAGCACGACGGCTCTTTCAAAGAGCCAGCACAGGCACGACGGGCCGAATGGCCTCCTTCTGTGCTGTAAGTTTCTATGATCCTATGACTACTTCCTAATATACCATGTCTTCCCTCCAATGCTTCACAGTCTCTGTGGGATCCCGCACAGTGAGTCTCAGCCCTGCACCTGGACTTCCCCACACAAATAATGACGAAACTTGCGAAGCTTTGAAGCAGTGCCAACTCTCTGAGTCGTGCGCCCTTCACCACAGCTCCCCTCTGAGAGGGGCAGGATCCGTTTATCTTTTTTTTTCACCTGGGATTTTAGTAGCGCCAATATATTGTGAATTGAAAATGGATTTCTGTTAACTGCCTTCTGAAAACAACTGTGTGAGGAAGTGAGACAATACACAAATCTGTCTAGAGATAGATAGGAGTTTCGGAGAGAGATAGTGAGCAACTTAGCCACAATACTGCTCATTGCCTATGTACAAGAGAGGAGAGCAAAGGCATGGCAGTGTAGTGGTTATGTTACTGGATTAGTAAACCAGAACCCTGGATGAGTAATCCAGTTAGAAGGTGAGTTTATAATCCCACCATGGCTGTAATGAGGAATGGTATCGGTAAATAAAGGACCATGAAACTACAGGATTGTTGTAAAACCCAACTGGTTCACCAATGTTTAGGAACGGAAATCTACTGCCCTGACCCGGTCTGGCCTACATGTGACTCCACTCCCACACCAGCATGGTTGACTCTTAACTGCCCTCTGAAGAGGATGGCAGTGGTTCAAGAACAAGGCGCAACGGCCACCAGGGATGGGCAATAAATGTTGGTCCTTGTCAGCAACGCCCACATCCCAAGAGTGAATAATAAAAATTTAGAAGTTAACTGCGTCAGGGATTCTCTTCTAGTAGGTGACTCAAGAACATGAGACTTGAGTTAAGACCTGTAGTAGGGCCAGAACACAACGTGCGGACGAACCCACAGAGGTTGGAGAAATGGTGGCCCTTAGCAGAGGAGTCTTGGGATCCAGATCTCAGGAGCCTGTCTTCACAAGAGCTGTGACTGGGGAGCATTGACTCCACATGCAGGTAGTGGATGAGGGACATCAGTTATGCGGAGAGACTAGAGAAGCTGAGATTGTTCTCTCTAGAGCAGAGAAGGTTATTTAATAGAGGCGTTCAAAATGATGAAGGGTTTTGATAGAGTAAATAAGGAGAAACTGTTGCCACTGGCAGGAGGGTCAGTAACCAAACGACTTAAGGTGATTGGCAAAAGAATCAGCGGCGAGATGAGGAGAATGTTTTCACAGCGAGTTCCATAGGATTACATAGGATATACGGCACAGGAACAGGCCATTCGGCCCAACCAGTCCATGCCGGCGTTTATGCTCCACTCGAGCCTCCTCCCGTCTTTCCTCATCTAACTCTATCAACATAACCCTCTATTCCCTTCTGCCTCATGTGTTTCTCTAACTTCCCCTGAAATCCATCTATACTTTTCGTTCCACATTCTCACCCCTCTCCGGGTAAAGAAGTTCCTTCTGAATGCCCTGTTTGATTTCTTGGTGACTATCTTATATTGATGGCCCCTAGCTATGTCCTTCCCCACAAGTGGAAACACTTATTAGGATCTGGAATGCGCTGCCTGAAAGGGCGGTGGAAGCAGATTCAGTAGTAACTTTCAAAAGGGAATTTGGTATATATAGCTGAAAAGGAAACTATGGGGAAAGTGCGGGGGAGTGGGACTAATTGGCTAGAGATGGCGCAGACACATTGAGCTGAATGGCCTCCTTCTGTGCTGTATGATTCGATTCTATTATTCTAGTGGAGATAGTTCTCATGCATATGGTTGAGATAATGAAGAAGTGGGATGAATCCAGTCCCCACATAAGCAACACATTGCAAGAAGTTTCTCACCACATGCCGAGCACCTGGAGAGAGAGTGACAGTCAGGAGCTTTCTGCAGCAACAAGGCACCAGGAGCAGCTACAAGGCAATGAAGTACTTTTTGAAGTGGAGTCACTGTTGTGATGTAGGAAACGCAGCTGCCAATTTGCGCACAGCAAGCTCCCACAAACAGCAATGTGATAATGGCCCAGATAATCTGTTTTTAGTGATATTGATTGAGGGATAAATATTGGCCCAGGACACCGGGGAGAACTCCCCTGCTCTTCGAAATAGTGGCCCTGGGATCTTTTCTGTCCACCTGAGAGGGCAAACGGGGCCTCGGTTTAATGTCTCATCCGAAAGACGGCACCTCTGACAGTGCGGCACTCCCTCAGCACTGGAGTGTCAGTTGCGAATTTCCTGCTCAAGTCTCTGGTGTGGGGACTTGAAATTCACCACCTTCTGACTCAGAGGCGAGAGTGTGCTACCCACTGAACCACAAAGGGCGGGGATGGCTTCTGTAGTAGAAGCTACTAATAGACGGCTTGAATGGGGCACCTTCACAAGGCTTCCAAGACCTAATTGGGACTATTTAGTCTACAATGCCACCAACCAACAGTGCTTCTAAGTCTATGACCTGTGCCAGTAGGTTGCAAGGACCGGGTGCAGATGTTTCTATCTCTTCAGTCAATGACACTGAACCTATGTACTTGAGAACCCCTTCCAACACCTTCACATGTAGGACTGAGATGAAGAGGAATTTCTTCAGAGGGTGGTGAATCTTTGGAATTCTCTACCTCAGAGGGCTGTGGAGGCTCAGTCGTTGAGTATATTCAAGACTCAGATCGATAGGTTTTTGGATACTAAGGGAATCAAGGGATATGGGGATAGTGCAGGAAGGTGGAGTTGAGGTAGAAGATCAGCCATGATCTTATTGAATGGCGGAGCAGGCTCGAGGGGCCGTATGCCCGACTCCTGCTCCTATTTCTCATGTTCTTATGTTCTTTCATGAGGGAGCTCCAGATATGAGCCTGACACCCTTAATACGGCAAGGTAGAAGTAGCCAGAAGCTGGTCCTGCTGGGACTTCTACATGCTTCCCTGAGACCAGGGTCACCTTGGACCTCTAAGGCTCATGGGGAACCTCCCCAGCCATCCTCCGCTCAACCTCATCTCACCCCATCGAAGGAGGTCGAGCAAGTAAGACAGCTGGCACAAAAATACGGCGTTCAGGAGTAGTCATAGATAGGCTTCCATAAACTTGAGCTTATCCAAAACTCTGCTGTCTGTGTCCTAACTCGCACCAAGTCCCATTCACCCATCACCCCGCACCCCCCCGCCCCCCACCCCCACCCACACCCTGTGCTCGCTGACCGACTCTGGCTTCCGGTCCGGCAATGCCTCGATTTCAAAATTCTCATCATTGTTTTCAAGTCCCCCCATGGCCTCGTCCCTCCCTATTTCTGTAATCTCCTCCAAAGACTTGAGCACAAAAATCTAGTCTGACACTCCCAGTGCAGTACTGAGGGAGTGCTGCACTGTTGGGGGTGCCGTCTTTTGGATGAGACGTTAAACCGAGGCCCCGTCTGCTTCTCTCAGGTGGACGTAAAAGATCCCATGGCCACTATTTTGAAGTGGAGCAGGGGAGTTCTCCCCGGTGTCCTGGGCAATATTTATCCCTCAATCAACATCACTAAAACAGATTATCACATTGCTGTCTGTGGGAGCTTGCTGTGTGCAAATTGGCTACCGCATTTCTTACATTACAACAGTGACTACGCTTCAAAAAAGTACTTCATTGGCTGTAAAGTGCTTTGAGACATCCGGTGGTCGTGAAAGGTGCTGTAGAAATGCAAGTCTTTCTTTATAATATTCAGGGAGTTTTCATATGGCCAATTGCTCCTAGCATCTGTTCGAACTCTATCAGTCTATAGAACTGAAAGAGCTCTCTCTCTCTATTACTATCTCTCTCTTTGAAACTCTGGCTCCATTGGGAAGGAAACGAAGAGAGCGTTAGTCACTTTCTAGATAGCAATGTGCAAACTCAGAAGATGTTGCCTGGAAGGATTCAGTGGCAAAGTAAATCAAGGCAGTGATGCCTTGTTCTGGTAGAGACAGTGCTGCTCCCCCGGTGAGTGGATATCTGCGTATAGGGAACAAACAGCTTCTGCGACGTGTTATATAGTGAATGGTGACTTTTATAGTGGTAGTCATAATTTGGGTCATATATTTCATTATATGGAATATAATGTAGAGAAATGTGAAGTTATCCACTTTGGTAGGAAAAATAGAAAAGCAGAGTGTTTTTAAAATGGTGAGAGATTGGGAAATGTTGGTGTTCAGAGGGACCTGGGTGTCCTTGTACACGAATCACCAAAAGTTAACATGCAGGTACAGTAAGCAATTAGGAAAGCAAATGGTATGTTGGCCTTTATTACAAGAGGATTTGAGTATAAGAGTAAAGACGTCTTACTGCAATTATATAGGGCCCTGGTGAGACCACACCTGGAGTATTGTGGACAGTTTTGGTCTCCTTACCTCAGGAAGGATATACTTGCCATAGAGGGAGTGCAGCGAAGGTTCACCAGACTGGTTCCTGGGATGGGGGGATTGCCCTATGAGGAGAGATTGAGTAGACTAGGCCTATACTCTCTGGAGTTTAGAAGAATGAGAGGTGATCTCATTGAAACATACAAAATTCTTACAGGGCTTGACAGGGTAGGTGCAGGGAGGATGTTTCCCCTGGCTGGGGAGTCTAGAACCAGGGGTCACAGTCTCAGAATAAGGGGTCGGCCATTTAGGACTGAGATGAGGAGAAATTTCTTCACTGAGGGTGGTGAATCTTTGGAATTCTCTACCCCAGAGGGCTGTGGAGGCTCAGTCGTTGAGTATATTCAAGACAGAGATCGATAGATTTTTGGATATTAAGGGAATCAAGGGATATGGGGATCGTGCAGGAAAGTGGAGCTGAGGTCGAAGATCAGCCATGATATTGAATGGCGGAGCAGGCTCGAGGGGCCGAATGGCCTACTCCTGCTCCTAATTCTTATGTCGGGGAAAATGCCTCAGAGGGGTTAGCTGCGCCCATTTGATCCCATTTAAAGGCGGCAGGGCGAGCCTTAAAGGTTGAATTTTTTGGGCGGATAATTCTGGTGCAATGGTAGACCGGCAGTTTTGAGGCACTAGGCAGCTCCAAAAGCACCAGACAATGGGCAATCATTCAAAGGAAAATCCAACCCAAGGTGCCTTCCATAATTGGAATAAATTTACCAAATGAATGTGCTGATTTCCACCTCCCCGGTACACCATCCCATCGCTATGGGTTACCCAGTACTTTCTCTTCATTTAATTGATTACAGGATAAAACAGGCCATGTTACATAGTTCCAATTTGGTTTCCAATCAAAATAATTTGCATAGAAATAATACCTTTGAAATGAACATTTTCCACACCAATATGTATCCTCTGCAATATGCAAAACAAGTTAGCAGTAATCAAATTTGAAGCGATCAGCTGTATCTCACAAGTATATAATAAAAATATCTTTACTTTCTTATCATTTGACTAGTGACTCAACTCTTATCCATCACAACAGATGCAACAACAACAACTTGTATTTATATAGCGCCTTTAACATGGTAAAACGTCCCAAGGTGCTTCACAGGAGCGATTATCAAACAAAATTCCACACCGAGCCACATAAGGAGATATTCGGGCAGGTGACCAAAAGTTTGGTCAAAGAGGCAGGTTTTAAGGAGCGTCTTAAAGGAGGAGAGAGAGGCGGAGAGGTTTAGGGAGGGAATTCCAGAGCTCGGGGCCCAGGCAGCTGAAGGCACGGCCGCCAATGGTGGAGCGATGGAAATCGGGGGATGCGCAAGAGGCCAGAATTGGAGGAGCGCAGAGATCTCGGAGGGTTGTAGGGGCTGGAGGAGGTTACAGAGATAAAGATGGATGAGGCCATGGAGGGATTTGAAAACGAGGATGAAAATGTTTAAATCAATTCGTTGCTGGACTGGGTGCCAATGTAGGTCAGCGAGCAACAGGGTGATTCTCTCTGAAATCTAGTGACTCATTTAATTATAATCTCGTCCAGAGGTACTGGGAAAATCAGATTGAATACTGCCTCGCAGCTCTGCGTAAACTACAATTAATCTTAATATATTTCTGCAATATTTGTCTATCTCAGTACAATGAGCAAGAACAGAGATTTAGTGTAGATACAGAATGAAAGTACGCATAACAGACATTGATAGGGATTCCACCACGTGAGTTTTACAGCATTGCTTTGCAGTTGGTGCCACTGCTGACAACATCTTGCTATCTTGCTGGCTGCTCCTTGATAACAGGTATTCCCTTCTTTCTGGGCCTCTCTCGGTCTATCTCCAGCTTGTTCCTCTCTCTCCTCTCTGTCTGACTCTCTCAGATTCTGTGTATGTCTCTGTGTTTCTCTGTGGGTCTTTCTTTGTGTGTCTCTCTCTATTTCTGTATTAAGTGTCAGTCAGTGGCTCAGTGGGTAGCTCTCTCTCTCTCGCCTCTGAGTCAGAAGGTCGTGGCTTCACAGTCCCCACTCCAGAGACTTGAGCACAAAATCTAGGCCCGACAGTCCAGCGCAGTGCAGAGGGAGTGCAGCACTGTTGGAGGTGCCGTCTTTCAGATGAGACGTTAAACCAAGGCCCCGTCTGCTCTCTCAGGTGGATGTAAAAGATCCCCTGGCACTATTTCGAAGAAGAGCAGGGGAGTTCTCCTTGGTGTCCTGGTCAATATTTATTCCTCAATCAATATCACTAAAAACAGATTATCTGGGTCATTATCACATTGCTGTTTGTGGGAGCTTACTGTGCACAAATTGGCAGCTGCGTTTCCTACATCACAACAGTGACTCCACTTCAAAAAGTGCTTCATTGCCTTGTAGCTGCTCCTGGTGCCTTGTTGATGCAGAAATCTCCTGACTGTCACTCTCTCTCCAGGTGCTCGGCATGTGGTGAGAAACTTCTTGCAATGTGTTGCTTATGTGGGGACTGGATTCATCCCACTTCTTCATTATCTCAACCATATGCATGAGAACTATCTCCACTAGAATAATAGAATCGAATCATACAGCACAGAAGGAGGCCATTCAGCTCAACGTGTCTGCGCCATCTCTAGCCAATTAGTCCCACTCCCCCGCACTTTCCCCATAGTTTCCTTTTCTGCTATATATACCAAATTCCCTTTTGAAAGTTACTATTAAACCTGGTGTCCTGGGCCAATATTTATCCCTCAATCAACATCACTAAAACATCTACAGCCGTCTTTTGTCTCCACTAGTCCTCTCACCATCTCCTCTCGTTTTGAATACCTCTTAATGTCTCTTCACTTCTCTTTTGTTCTCTCCCAGCCTGGCCTTTTAATCTATTTCATTTCCTGTGCTTTTTCAGTCTTGACGAAGGGTTTCAACCTGAAACGTTGACTCTATTCTCTCTCCACGGATGTTGCCTGGCCTGCTGAGTATTTCCAGCATTTCCTGTTTTTATTGCAGATTTCCAGCATCCGCGGTATTTTGCTTTTGAACTAAAGCAGATTATCCGGTCATTATCACATTGCTGTTTGTGGGAGCTTGCTGTGCGTAAATTGGCTGCCGCGTTTCCAACATTACAATTCAGTGACTACGCTTCAAAAGTACTTCATTGGCTGTAAATCGCTTTGCAACATCTGGTGGTCATGAAAGGTGCTTTATAAATGCAAGTCTTTCTATATGTGTCTTTCTCGGTTTCCACCCGTCTCTGTTTTGCTGCCTGTCTTCTGTTTAGATCGATAGAGTTTTGTTAGGTAAGAGTATCAAGTGAATATGGAGTTAAAGCAGGTAAATGGAGTTGAGGTAAAGATCAGCCATGATCTAATTGAATGGCAGAACAGGCTCGAGGGGCTGAATGGCCTCCTCCTGTTCCTAATGTTTTCTGTAATGGGATTTTTTTTTGGCCAACAGTGACTGGGTTGCGACTGCCTGGACTTATTTCACAAAGGACCCCTTATAGCTTTCAGAGAGGGGGAACTTTCATTCCATGTCTTCCATTTTTTCCTTTAACTTTCAACACTAGAAGTGCTGCCTTATGCTGGAGTTTACACACAGACACCACCCGGCCTTCCCTCATGTGGCCAATCTTCATGTGGGGGCCTAGGGCACTAGGTGTAAAGCCGTTGGATATAGAGATAGTGTGATGGACTTGGCGGGACGAAGGGTCAGAACTGCAACCTCTTGCCTTTGGGAGTTGGGTACAAATCTAGATAGGAGCTGGTGGAATGGGTCTCCTCGAATGATTCAGTCCAGATAGGGGCTGATGGAAGCTAATTGATGTAAGAAAACTACTAGGCACTTGGCCTGAGTATTAAACAAGGCTTTAATCAACTGTTTTACAACATAGAGATCTAGTTGTGTCCTTCACTAGTTCCTGTTAAAGAATGTCCTGAGCAAGCTGGGCCCGTGCCCGAGTATTTATACTCTCCCTGGACAGCGCCACCAGCAGGCCACCCAGTATTATTACATAAGTCATTTTCACATGACTGACAAGATTCATGTCGCTAAGGAGTCAATAGGCAAAGGCTGCGTATAGTGTGGTACTGAGCCATGCAGACCAGTTTGCGCTGAGCTAGCTAATCTAAGCTAGGACAACTGCAGAGGTGCTCCAGTTGAGGTCCTCCATGAACGTGAATTCAGCCAAAACTCTGCTGCCCGTATTCTAACCGGCACCAAGTCCCGTTCACCCATCACCCCCTGTTGCTCGCTGACCCACATTGGCTCCCGATCCGACAACACCTCGATTTAAAAATTCTCATCCTTGTTTTCAACTCCTTCCATGGCCTCGTCCCCTCCCTATCTCTGTAACCTCCTCCAGCCCTTCAATCCTCCAAGTTCTCTGCACTCCTCCAATTCAGGCCTCTTTTGCATCTCCGATTTTCATCGCTCCACCATTGGCAGCCCTGCCTTCAGCTGTCTGGGCCCCGAGCTCTGGAATTCCCTCCCTAAACCTCTCCGCCTCTCTCTCCTCCTTTAAGACGCTCCTTAAAACCGACCTCTTTGACCAAACTTTTGGTCACCTGCCCTAGTATCTCGTTATGTGGCTCGAAGTCAATTTTTTTTTGATAATCGCTCCTGTGAAGCGCCTTGGGATGTTTTACTATGTTAAAGGCGCTGTATAAATGTAAGTTATTGTTGTTCTTTGGTCTCAATGCCCCTGGGTCAGGCAGTGGTCCCTCTCCTCATCGCTATTTAATGACTCCTACTGAAAGTTACACGTGGACTTTATGCCAGGGCTGTGGTTTTTCTTTAACTTGGGATAACCTGAGCTCTCTCTCTCCAAGGGCAAGAGCCAGGGATTTACAATCAGCCGCCAGTCTACAAAATCTTCCAGCAGCCGCAGCGATTAGCCTCTAACTTACCATGGCAGGTGCCTATTACACAGGATTACACAGGATATACGGCACAGAAACAGGCCATTCGGCCCAACCAGTCCATGCTGGCATTTATGCTCCACACGAGCCTCCTCCCGTCTTTCCTCATCTAAATCGATCAGCATAACCCTCTATTCCCGTCTCCCTCATATGCTTGTCTAGCCTCCCCTTATTGAAAGCACAGAGCGAGCCTGAGCAGCACGCTTAAAGGCACAGGCCGGGTTAGCAGCGGAGCAATTGCAACTTTTTGCTCCAGGTCCCAGGCTGCCCACGAGCAATGCCAGCGGAGGTCCACCAGCAGGGTTTAACTAGACTGGGAGCCAGGGGCGAGGCTCGTGACAGTCTGGACCAGCTGGACGACCGCCGCGGGCTTGAACTCTCGGACGTTTTGTTCACGCCTCCTCTTTAGCCAGAGATGAGATGTGATTCTCATCTACTTCTGCTTTTTTCTTACTCTGCCATCTCTCTGACAGAGAGGATTGGAAGAGAAGCGCACACGACTCAAACCTGCTCAGGCAAAAATAAACCATGTGGTTTCTGAAGTGAGACGAACATAACAACTGTCATGGATGGAAAAAAAAACATCAAAATTCATCTCTCTGGTACCCGAACTCTCCCAGTACAGCACTCAGCAATCCCTAGTCTATCTTTTGTCTCCACTGCCCTGTCTAGAAACACAGGAACAGGAGGAGGCCATTCAGCCCCTCGAGCCTGTTCCGCCATTCAATTAGATCATGGCCGATCTGTATCTTAACACCATCTACCCACCTTGGTTCCGTAACCCTTAATCCCCTTGCACAACAAAAATCGATCAATCTCTGTTGTGACATTTTCAATTGACCCCCGGCCTCAGCAGCATTTTGGGGGAGAAAAGAGTTCCAGATTTTCCCTGCCCTTTGTGTGAAGAAGTGCTTCCTGACATCACCCTGAACGGCCTGGCTCTAATTTTAAGTTTCTGCCCCCTTGTTCTGGACTCCCCCCACCAGAGGAAATAGTTTCTCTCTCTCGACCCGATCAACTCCTTTAATCATCTTAAACACCTCGATCAGATCACCCCTTAATCTTCTAAACTCGAGGGAATACAAGCCCAGTCTGTCCTCGGAATTTAACCCTTTTAGCCCCGAGTATCATTCTGGTGAATCTGCGCTGCTCCCGCCAGTTTATTTTGGCTACGCGGCCCTTTCAAATTATTGCGCCTGCACGGTTTTCTCCATTATAAAGCCGTTGAACGGTCTGTGCGGGACCTCCAGAACGCTGCACAGCCACGCAGCTTAACAGGAACATTGGCTGCACCCGCTCCAAGGCCAATATGTCCTTCCTGAGACACGGTGCCCAGAGCTGGACGCAGTGACTCCAGGTGAGATCTAACCAGAGCTCTGCTCAACTGAACAGAGAAACGGAGAGCAAGAGAAGGAATGCAACATCAGAGAGTGAGAGCGACAGAGTGAGAGAGCGACAGGCAGCGAGAGAAAGGCAGACAGAGGCAGAGAAACAGAGGGAGAGTGAAATAGACAGATAATCAGAGACAGAGAAAAGGGACGGGGGGTGGGATACAGTCTTAGACAGAGAATGAGAAAAAGAACGAGTGAGAGACAGACTGAGAGAAAGGCAGCGGCAGAGAAAAAATAGACAGACAGAAACAAGGCAAAAAGAAACAGAGCGAGGGAGAGAGATAAACCGGAAAGAGAAGAACACACTCACGTATAGAAATAATAATAGTTAGCAACAGAGAGAGAGACAGAGACACTGAGAGAAATACAGACACAATTGGAGAGTAGAGGTGATATTCTGCTGATTCTTCAGTCTGGGCAGTGGTAGACGTTCCCATTTCAGGTGTTAGTATTAAGGTAGGTTCAATACAGAAGAACCCGACTGTTTAATTAAAGCAAAGCATCGCGAAGGCCGCAGGCGGGTGTTGTTGACGCGATGTGATTTCTGATCAGTGCTCTGAATGTCAATGAATCTGGTTAGACTGCATTTGGAGTAATTGCGTTCAGTTCTGGGCCCCGCACCTCAAGAAAGATGTCTTGGCCTCGGGGGGGGAGCAGCACAGGTTCACCAGAGGGTTAAATTAGGAGGGCAGGTTGCATAGACTGGGCTTGTATTCCCTGGCGTTTAGAAGGTTGAGGGGTGATCTGATCAAGGTGTTTAAAATGTCGAAACGGATTTGATCGGGTTGTCTTATGAGGAAAGGTTGAGCAGGTTGGGCCTATACTCATTGGAGTTTAGAAGAATGAGAGGTGATCTTATTGAAACATGTAAGATTCTGAAGGGGCTTGACAAGGTAGTTGCTGAGAGGATGTTTCCCCTCGTGGGGGAATCTAGAACAAGGGGGCATAATTTCAGAATAAGGGGGAACCCTTTTAAATCGGAAATGATGAGGAATTTCTTCTCTCAGAGGGTTGTGAACCTTTGGAATTCTCTTCCCCAGCGAGCTGTGGAGACTAGGGGCGCGACCTTGCCAGCCCTGGGGAGGCGGGTATGGAGGCAGGACTGCTGGGAAAATGGCAGAATCTGGGGGCGGGTGCCCAACCTGCCTCCGTGCCATCTCGCCAGGAGGCGGGTAGCCGACCCACGCTGGGTTCCGTCTCCTTGGAGGCAGGAAGGGGATTACAGCTACTTAACTGCCTGTTAACAGATAGTTAACAGGCAGTTAAGAGGATTATCCCCATTTTACCCACACATGTGCGGGTTCCCGAAGGCTCTGAACCCCCGCCAGGGTCACCGAGCCAAGCAGTGGGTCTGCAGGGGGTCGGAGGGGTTTGAAAGGTGCGCTGTGAAGGCAAGTGATGGGTGCAAGTGTGGAGAGGTGAGTATGTGAGGTAAGTGGAAAGTGTTAGAAAAAGTTTACTTACTTTTGTTTCTTCCTGCAGGCTTCAATCGTTGGGGATGCGGAGAGTCTCGCATCTCACCGGCAGAGATGACAGATGGCCGTTGCATTCTCCAATGCAGCAACCATCTAATTTCTGCTAAAGAAAGAGGTTTAATGAGTCTTGAATTCAAGAATTCATCAAACTACAGAGAATGTCAGTGTTTGACAGCTTCACAGAGCTGTCAAACGATGACAATTCATCTGACAGATGTAACGTCATACGCTGACGTTCTCTGTAACCGGCTTTCCCCTTAATTGGCCGGCTAAACCCGCTAGGCGGGGCTTAACAAGGTCAATCAAGGGAAAATAGCGTGGGTTGGCCACAAATCGATGGAGGCGGGACTAACGCCTGACAAGTGGGGGTCCCGCCTCCAAAAGCTCCCCATTGGCAAAATCCAGCCCTGGGTCATTGAATATATTCAAGGCGGAGAGAGACAGATATTTGAGCTCCAGGGGAGTCAAGGGTTATGGGGAGCGAGCAGGGGAAGTGGAGTTGAGGTCGATGATCAGATCAGCCATGATCTTATTGAATGGCGGAGCAGGCTCGAGGGGCCGAATGGCCAACTCCTGCTCCTACGTCTTGTGTTCTCATGTAGATACAGAGAAAATATTTCCTCTGGTGGTGGGGGGGGAGCCCAGAATGAGGGGACCAGAGCTAGGCCGTTTAGGAGGGAAATCAGGAATCACAAGTGTTGTAGAAATCTGGAATTCTCGAAGGCTGTGGATGCTGGGGGCAATTGGAGATTTCAAGACTGAGAGCGATAGATTTTTGTTGGGTGAGGGTATCGAGGGATATGCAGCAAAGGCAGATAAATGGAGCTGAGATGCAGGTCAGCCGCGATCTACTTGAATGGCGGAAGAGGTTCGAGGGGCTCAATGGCCTCCTCCTGGTCCTAATGCCCCTCTGTCTATTTCGCTCTCTTTCTCTGCCTTTGTATTCATTCGTAAGAGCATAAGAATTAGGAGCATGTGTCGGCCATTCGGCCCCTCGAGCCGGCTCCGCCATTCAATAAGATCATGGCTGATCTTCGACCTCAACTCCACTTTCCCGCCCGATCCCCATATCCCTCGATTCCCTTAGTGTCCAAAAATCTATCGATCAGAGCCTTGAATATACTCAACGACTGAGCATTCACCGCCCTCTCTAGCTCTGTCTCTCTTTTCTCTCACACTCTCTACTTTTACATTCTTTCTCGTGCTCGCTGTTTCTCTGTCTGTGTTTTTCTCTCCCTCTCCCTCTCTCTCTCTAACCACAGCCACTCTGCCTCCCTATCTGTCAGGTTCTGTCTGCCTCAGTGTGTGCTCAGACCTCAACAGGAAACCCTCAAACTCTGACCTTATCGCAGCTGCTGGCTTCAGGAGCCGAGCCGAGCCGAGCTCCCTGAGCACTGCAGCATCTGCTGTGTGGAGGCAGCCACGCACAGTGAGCTGGAGGGAAGCCGAATAGCGTGACGCGGGGCGGCAAAGGTAGCAACATCTTGTGGGCTGCTCGACCGCTTTCCGCGGGTTTTTCCTCCGCTGAGAGGGAAGAGACATCATTGGAGGACCAACTCCACAAACCCAACACACAACACGCAACATCCATCCCTAAATTTTGAGCCACATTCCTGGATTTCTGTGTTAATTGGGATACTCTCTACCTCAACATTAAAAAGAAAAGAAAGAACTTTACAGCCAATGAAGTACTTTTTTGAAGTGTAGTCACTGTTGTAATGTAGGAAATGCGGCAGCCAATTTGTGCACAGCAAGCTCCCACAAACAGCCATGTGATAATGACCAGATAATTTAGTTGAGGCATAAATATTGGCCCCAGGACACCGGGGAGAACTCCCCTGCTCTTCTTCAAAACAGTGGCCATGGCATCTTTTACGTTCACCTGAAAGTGCAGACGGGGCCTTGGTTTAACATCTTATCCAAAAGACAGCAGCCCCAACAGTGCAGCGCTCCCTCAGTACTGCCCCTCCGACAGTGCACCGCTCCCTCAGTACTGACCTACCGACAGTGCAGCGCTCCCTCAGTACTGCTCCTCCGACAGTGCGCCGCTCCCTCAGTACTAACCTACCGACAGTGCAGCGCTCCCTCAGTACTGCTCCTCCGACAGTGCGGCGCTCCCTCAGTACTGCTCCTCCGACAGCGCAGCGTTCCCTCAGTACTGCGCATCAGACAGTGCAGCGCTCCCTCAGTACTGCCCCTCCAACAGACTCTCTCAGTACTGCACCTCCGACAGTACGACGCTCCCTCAGTACTGCCCCTCCGACAGTGCTGCACTCCCTCAATATTGCCCCTCCGACAGTGCAGCGCTCCCTTAGTACTGCCCCTCCAACAGTCCAGCGCTCCCTCAATACTGCTCCTCCGACAGCGCAGCGCTCCCTCAGTACTGCCCCTCCGACAGTGCGGTGCTCCCTCAGTACTGCCCCTCCGACAGTGCTGCACTCCCTTAATATTGCCCCACCGACAGTGCGGCGCTCCCTCAGTACTGACCCTCCGACAGTGCCGTGCTCCCTCAGTACTGCCCCTCCGACACTGCAGCACTCCCTCAGTACTGCCTCTCCGACAGTGCAGCGCTCTCTCAGTACTGCCCCTCCGACAGTGCAGCGCTCTCTCAGTACTGCCCCTCCGACAGTATAGCACTCCCTCAGCACTACCCCTCCAACAGTGCAGTGCTCCCTCAGTACTGCCCCTCCGACAGTGCGGCGCTCCCTCAGCACTGCCCCTCCGACAGTGCGGCACTCCCTCAGTACTGCCCCTCCGACAGTGCAGCACTCCCTCAGCACTGCCCTTCCGACAGTGCAGCACTCCCTCAGTACTGCCCCTCCGACAGTGCGGCGCTCCCTCAGTACTGCCCCTCCGGCAGTGCAGCGCTCTCTCAGTACTGCCCCTCCGACACTGCAGCGCTCCCTCAGTACTGCTCCTCCGACAGTGCAGCGCTCCCTCGGTACTGCGCCTCAGACAGTGCAGCGCTCCCTCAGTACTGCCCCTCCGACAGTGTGGTGCTCCCTCAGTACTGCCTCTCCGACAGTGCAGTGCTCTCTCAGTACTGCCCCTCCGACAGTGCGGCACTCCCTCAGTACTGCCCCTCCGACAGTGCTGCACTCCCTCAATATTGCTCCACCGACAGTGCAGCGCTCCCTCAGTACTGCCCCTCCGACAGTGTGGCGCTCCCTCAGTACTGCACCTCTGACAGTGCAGCACTCCCACAGTACTGCACTGGGAGTGTCAGACTAGATTATGTGCCCAAGTCTGTGGAGTGGGGAGGGGGAGAGATTGCTACAATTGGGCTCAGGACAGGGGCATGATTCTACGGGCGCCAGGTGCCTTCGCGATGCCTTCATTTGTGAGCCAAAGCATCGGAATATTCGACTGTGTGGGGCATCGCGGCTAAGTCTGATCCTGTCCTTACCTGACTGGGCGGGGGGGGCGAGGGGGGGTTGGGGGGGCCGCTGGACGGCCATCGGGAGCGGGAAATCTGGCTGATATTTTTCCCCACTCCCTAGTCCAGAAGCATCGAGGGGGCTCCTCCTCTGCCACCCAAGGCTGAGTTCAGACAACTCAGCACAGACCAGGGATCGACTCCGGGATCTTCCTGGTCTATGCGGCTCAGCACCAGACGGGGGCAGTGTGTTTACTGTGAATAGCTAAAGTTCGAAAACCACGGATCCCAATCAACAACAGCAATTTGTATTTATATAGCGCCTTTAACGTAGTAAAACGTCCCACGGCGCTTCACAAGAGCGATTATCAAACAAAGTTTCACACCGAGCCACATAAGGTGATATCAGGACAGGCGACCAAAAGCCTGGTCAAAGAGGGAGGTTTTAAGGAGTGTCTTAAAGGAGGAGAGGCGGAGAAGTTTAGGGAGGGAATTCCGGAGCTTGGGGCCCAGGCAGCTGAAGGCACGGCTGCCAATGGTGGAGTGATGGAAATCGGGGATTCAAACAATGTTTAAATAAATTATTATCTTGAAGTTAGGAGTGAGGAGTCTTGTCCAATCAGTTGGCAGAATGTGGCGGGCTGCCTTGCCAGTTTATACCCAGGATTCAACGGCCCGTCACCTGGCAACATGGCTGTTTCGAAGAGACACGGTAACAAGGCAGCTGTTTCCCTTTATCTGATTTTAAGATTCTTTGAGGTTCAGGTGAGCGTCCCTTTAAGTGAACACCGCCCCCTCATGGCAGCTGCTGGAAGCTCCTCCTCCTCATTTGTTGGTGATCGGCTCCCCCTGTTGTTGCTCGCTGGTCTTTCACCCTGACAATTCATCCATGTGTTTGACAAGGGCAGATAAAAAGAAAACACTCACATTTAAGTAGGACCTAAAAGATCCCACGGCACTCTTTCAAAGAAGAGCAGGGGAGTTCTCCCCAGTGACCTGGGGCCAATATTTATCCCTCAAACAACATGACTAAAAACAGATCATCTGGCCATACAATAAATAGGAACGAGAACTTAGAACATTGCAGGATCTGACCGACAGGTTGAAAGGTGATCCAGCAGACTGTTACGATTACTGTAACAAATAGTCTGCACCCCAGACACCGAGCCACATAAGGAGACATTTGGAGAGGTAACTAAAAGCTTTGGTCAAAGAGGTCGGTTTTAAAGAGTGTCTTGGAGGAGGAGAGAGAGGCGGAGAGGTTTAGGGAGGGAATTCCAGAGCTTAGGGCCCAGGCAGCTGAAGGCAATTAAAATCGGGGGAAGCACAAGAGGTCAGAATTGGAGGAGCGCAGCGATCTCGGAGGGTTGTAGGGCTGGAGGAGGTTAAAGAGATAGGGAGGGGTCATGGAGGGATTTGAACACAAGGATGAGAATTTTAAAATCGAGGTGTTGCCGGACCGGGAGCCAATGTATATCAGCGAGCACAGGGGGTGATGGGTGAACGGGACTCGGTGCGAGTTAGGACACGGGCAGCTGAGTTTTGGATGCCCGTGAGAAGCCAGTGGTTAAGAGCTTTAGGGTACATGCTAACTATCGGCTGGGGTTTCAATGGAATGCTAAATCGGGCGGTGTGTATAACGAGCGGGTAATTCGCCCCCGCTGAAATTTAGAATTTAGCCCTCAGACTGCAATCCGTGCAGTTCCCCCCTACTCGCTGGATGCTGCAATACTAATAAAGGTCACAGGAGAGAGCCAGTGAGCTGCCAGATAGGCAAGGGCTGTGTGCGCATTGGAGCAGATGAAACAGGATGAATGTGGAATCCACATCTAATTATTCAAATACTGTCGCAACTTGTCCTTGCTTTATTCCCCTCATTTTCTCTGTTCCGCTCTTCCTGGGGTACGAGTCCGTGGGCAACATCAGCCTCCCGATGTTAGCCGTGGGTGTGTCAGCCGTGGCTCAGTGGGCAGCACCCTCGCCTCTGAGTCAGAAGGTTGTGGGTTCAAGTCCCACTGCAGAGACTTGAGCACAAAAATCTAGGCTGACACTCCCAAATGCAGTGCTGATGTTGCTTGGTGTCACACACTGGCTACACATTAATTGAATGAAAGCCTTTCCTGTCAGCCAGTAGCTCAGTGGGCAGCACTCTCTTGCCTCTGAGTCAGAAGGTCGTGGGTTCAAGTCCCACTCCAGAGACTTGAGCATAAAAATCTAGACTGACACTCCAGTGCAGTAGTGAGGGAGTGCTGCACTGTCGGAGGTGCCATTTTTCGGAGGAGGGGTTAAACCAAGGCCCCGTCTGCTCCTGTCAGGTGAACATAAAAGATCCTGTGGGACTATTTCGAAAAGAGCAGGGGAGTTCTCCCCAGTGTCCTGGGTAAAATATTTATCCCTCAATTAACATCACTGAAAACAGATGATCTGGCCATTTATCTCATTGCTGTTTATGGGAGCTTGTTGAGCGCATATTGGCTGCCGCATTTCCTACATTACAACAGTGACTACACTTCAAAAAGTACTTCATTGGCTGTAAAGCGCTTTGGGAAGTCACGTGGTCATGAAAGGCGCTATAGAAATACAAGTCTGTCTTTCATTTTACTAATTGAAAACATTTCTGCAATAATAACGCTGTTTTCTTTGGTAACTAACACTCAGTATTTGCATAAGGGGGTGGGGGGGAGTTTCCCAGGAGTGTGTTCATATTTTCTGCACTGCATCAACTCGCCAAGGCTTCTTCGGCAGCACCTCCCAAACCCGCGACCTCTTCCAACTAGAAGGACAAGGGCAGCAGGCGCATGGGAACACCACCACCTCCAAGTTCCCCTCCAAGTCACACACCATCCTGACTTGGAGATGTATCACCGATCCTTCATCGTCGCTGGGTCAAAATCCTGGAACTCCCTCCCTAACAGCACTGTGGGAGCACCTTCACCACACGGACTGCAGCGGTTCAAGAAGGCGGCTCGCCACCACCTTCTCGAGGGCAACTAGGGATGGGCAATAAATGCTGGCCTTGCCAACGACGCCCAGATCCAGAGAATTAATTAAAAAATATATAAGCTGTCCAGCTGACAACAACACGTTGCTTTTATATAACGTGAAACCCGGTTGACGGCGTTTCACAAATGGGCACCGAAACCGGAGAGGAGAGGTTACAAGGGGTGTCCAGAAACAGCGTCAAAGAGGTAGGCTTTGAGAAGGTTTTTAAAGGAGGAGAGAGAGGTAGAAAGATGGAGAGATTTAGGAAGGGAATTCCAGAGCTTAGGGCCCAGACAGCTGAAGGCACGGCCGCCAAAGAGCGATGGAAATCGAGAATTCACAAGAGGCCAGAATTGGAGGAGCGCAGAGATCTTGGGGGGGGGTTGTAGGCAATGTCCCCGCGAATTTTTTTTTGGGTGCGCGGTCCCGTTAAATAACCGCGCATGTGCGCTTATTTCCATTATAAAGCCTCCAGACCACTGCGCTCCCACACAGCTTAACAGAAACATTGGGTGTGGAGCTGGAGGAGATTACAGATATTGGGAGGGGCGAGGAGGCCATGGAGCGATTTGAAAACAAGGATGAGAATTTTAAAATCGAGGCGTTGCCGGACCGGAAGCCAATGTAGGTCAGTGAGCACAGGGGGTGATGGGTGAACGGGACTGGGTGCGAGTTAGGACACGGGGCAGTGAGCACAGGGGGTGATGGGTGAACGGGACTGGGTGTGAGTTAGGACACGGGGCAGTGAGCACAGGGGGTGATGGGTGAACGGGACTTGGTGCGAGTTAGGACACGGGGCAGCAGAGTTTGGGATGAGCTGTAGTTTGTGGAGGGAGGGAGAGGGGAGGCTGGTCAGGAGAGCAGTTGGAATAGTCAACATAAGAACATAAGATTTAGGAGCAGGAGTCGGCCATTCGGCCCCTCGAGCCTGCTCCGCCATTCAATAAGATCACGGCTGATCATCGACCTCAACTCCACTTTCCCGCACGATCCCCATATCCCTCGATTCCCCTAGAGTCCAAAAATCTACCGATCTCGGCCTTGAATATACTCAACAGCCCTCTGGGGTGGAGAATTCTAAAGATTCACAACCCACCCTCCGAGTGAAGAAATTCCTCCTCATCTCAGTCCTAAATGGCCCCTTATCCTGAGACTATGCCCCCTAGTTCTAGACTCTCCAGCCAGGGGGAAACAGCCTCTCAGCATCTACCCTGTCAATCCCCCTCAGGATCTTCTATGTTTCAATGAGATCACCTCTCATTCTTCTAAACTCCACAGAGTATCGGCCCATTCTACTCAATCTCTCCTCGTAGGACAACCCTCTCCTCCCAGGGATCAATCTCGTGAACCTTCGTTGCCCCCCCCTCTAAAGGCAAGTACATCCTTCATTAGGTATAGTCTGGTTCAGTCTTAGAAGTGGCGGAGCTGGGGGACTGGAGTCAGTGCCAAAGGCTTGGGTTTTTGCGCGTCTGACGGATATTCTTTGCTGTCGGCAGCTCTGTCCCCTGCTGGATCCCCCAGCCCTCCAGCGTGGTACTGAGGCACACAGTCGAGGAAGGTGTCGGGTTTCCTCCCTGACCCTGTTCTACGACTGGGCTCAGGTCCCCCCGGCTAAGAGGGGAACAAAATATCAGCAATGGGCTCCCATCCCTGGTCACTATCCAGTGACTCCTCCTGTGAAATAGAATCAGGAGCAGGCGGGAAAGTGGAGTTGAGGTCGAAGATCAGCCGTGATCTCATTGAATGGTGGAGCAGGCTCGAGGGGCCGAATGGCCAACTCCTGCTCCTAATTCTTATATTCTTCTTAATCTTACAGCACTGAAGGAGGCCATTCAGCCCATTATCTCTGTGCTGGCACTCTGGAAGAACTATCCATTCAGCCCCATTTCCCATTCGATTTTATTTTTTGAAATATTTATCCACTTCCCTTTTAGAAGTTGTCATGAATCTTATCATGACTCACGAAGTAACACTAGGCGGCCAGCTGGTGGCGCCGTCCAAGAAGTATAAATACACTGGCGTGGGCCCAGCTTGCTCAGGATGTTTCTGTAACCAGGAACTAGTGATGTAACTAGAATCTCATGGTTGTGAAACAGTTGATTAAAGCCTTGTTTTATACTCAAACCAAGCACTCGGTAGTCTTTTTACATCAGAAGCCACTATTGATTCTGGTTTTCTTTTTAAAACTCATTCTGGGGATTGTGGACGTCACTGGCTCGGTCGGCGTTTATTGCCCATTCCCTCGTTACCTGGAGAAGGTGGTGGTGCGCCTTCTTCTGGAACCACTGCAGTCCGTTCTCATACAATGGAGGGGCTTGCGAGGCCGCTTCAGAAGGCCATTAAGAGTCAGCCACGCTGGTGTGGGATTGGAGTCACAATTAGGCCCAGACCGGGTTAAGGACAGCAGGTTTCCTAATGTAAAGAAGGACATCAGTGAACCTGTTTTTTTTTTACAAAGTGATTATCTGCACAAACATTTTTTGAGTCCTTCTGTGGTTGGCCCCACCCCCTTTCTTGCGCATGTGCACCCGATCCCCTTGCGCGCTGTTACCGAGGCTGCCCAAGCGCCGTACCCCACTGTTGTGGCTGCAGTGCAGCGCGGACCGGGCTTTGTTCAGCTCCGTGGGACGAGGCCCGTCACTGGATCCGTGCTGGTCCGGGGGGGGGGGGGCGGGGGGGGGGAGAGAGGATCAAAAGGGGTGAGAGAGGAGGGGAGGGGGAGAGGAGAGGGGAGAGGGATACAGCAGGGATCGGAGGGGGCGGGGGGGAGAGAGGGTATCATAGAAACATAGAAAAATAGGAGCAGCTCTGCCATTCAATACCCATACCCCTTGATGCCTTTTGTGTCTAGAAATCTATCTATCTCCTTCTTAAATATATTCAGTGACTTGGCCTCCTCAGCCTTCTGTGGTCGAGAATTCCACAGGTTCACCACCCTCTGAGTGAAGAAATTTCTCCTCATCTCAGTCCTAAATGTTCTACCCTGTATCAGAGTGAGAGGGGGAATTGGAGGGGGAGAGAGAGAGGGAATCGGAGCGAGAGAGGGAATTGGAGGGAGGGGTGGGGGGAAGGTCAGGAGCTTGGGTGGGGGGGCGCGGGGAGTATGTCAGTAACTTGGGTGGGGTGGCGGGAACTTGTTTGGGGGTGGGAGAAGGCCTTAACCCACGAGGGTGAGCCCTGTCTGTTCCAAGTGAGCTCTGCTCCGTCTGGAGTCGAGAGTCAGAATGGCTCAAATTCCACTTTGCAAAGTAACTGATCACTTAGGCAGGGAGGATCTAATTACACGTTCCAGAGAAACTGCTGGGTGTGTCTGGTCTCCAAGGGGACCAATCAGCAATCAGGACTTGTCATCCAAGGGGACCAATCAGCAATCAGGACTTGTCATCCAAGGGGACCAATCAGCAATCAGGACTCGTCATCCAAGGGGACCAATCAGAGCTTTTGGTGTTGCGAATAAACACGTCCTTTTTTTTTAAACGACAATCCGACAGCTTCATGGTCACTATTACTCTGACCAGCTTTTTATTTCTAGATTTTTTTTTTAAAGTGAATTCAAATTCTCAGACTGCCCCGGTGGGATTTTAACTCACGTTCTCCGGATTACTTGTCCAGTAGCATAACCACTACACTACTGTACCCTGCTGCCACCCTTGTTTCTGGCAAGGAATTGCGTATCATAACAGCCCTCTGATTAAAAGGATCGGGCTTGCCTGTGGTAATGCCCCACATGGTCAAGTAGCATGCACCATTCATTCAGTCTCTGGACTCAGGTGAAGAATGGGCAAGATACGGGGTGGGGGCCATGGCATCGTACCCCAGGCTGAGTTAGAGCATTCAGGAGAGGGGCAGGAAAACTGGTCCCCTCCATATTTTCAACAGCAGAGGAAATTCAGCTCTTGGGTCTGGTCCAATTCGAGAGCCATTGGGTTTAATATTCTTTAAGATCTTGGTGCACAAATTCTGCCACGTCCCTTAAACGGTTAATGCAAATTCTCGCTGCTCCTCAGATCAGGTTCCCACAGTTTGGAGATACATGCTAATCTCCGTTGCTAAGGAAACCCTGGGAAACTTAGACGATGCAAATGAGACAAGAATGGAAACTGCATCTGGGTCAGTGGCTCTGCATCGGCAACTAGCATCTTAACTAACGGGGAATGGGGAAAGAGGGGGAATGGGGAAAGAGGGGGAATGGGGAAAGGGAGAGGGGGAACGGGGAAAGGGAGAGGGGGAATGGGGAAAGAGGGGGAATGGGGAAAGAGGGGGAATGGGGAAAGGGAGAGGGGGAATGGGGAAAGAGGGGGAATGGGGAAAGAGGAGGATGGGGAAAGAGGGGGAATGGGGAAAGAGGAGGATGGGGAAAGAGGGGGAATGGGGAAAGAGGGGGAATGGGGAAAGAGGGGGAATGGGGAAAGGGAGAGGGGGAACGGGGAAAGAGGGGGAACGGGGAAAGAGGGGGAACGGGGAAAGAGGGGGATGGGGAAAGAGGGGGATGGGGAAAGAGGGGGGATGGGGAAAGAGGGGGAATGGGGAAAGAGGGGGAATGGGGAAAGAGGGGGAACGGGGGTTGGAAAGAGGGGGAATAGGAAAAATGGGGGAATGGGGAAAGGGAGAAGGAAAATGAGGAAATTGAGAGGGTGATGGGGAATGAGGAAAGGGAGGGGGTATTGGGGAAAGAGCGGGAATGGGGAAAGGGGAATGGGGAAAGGGAGAGGGGATGGGGAAAGGGAGAAGGGGATGGGGAAAGGAAGGGGGAATGGGGAAAGAGCAGGAATGGGGAAAGGGGAATGGGGAAAGGGAGAAGGGGATGGGGAAAGAGCGGGAATGGGGAAAGAGCAGGAATGGGGAAAGGGGAATGGGAAAGCGAGAACGAGTTGGGAGGGGGGAATGGGGGAAGGCGGAAATGGGAAACTGGCTATTAATACAGAAATACATTTCAAAAATAAAATGGAGATTTTAAAATGTAAAATTGCAATTCAGTGAGAAGCATGAATATGTTAATTGTAATTATTAATTGGCTAGAAATAAACTACATATTCAATTAAAAAAATTAGCATTACTCTGAAAATATTTGGGGTTCAATTTCCCCTATGTGCTAAATTTAGTGAACTGGTTAAGATATTCACCCAGATTTCTGTCTGTGATACTATTGTCTTGTCTGTTTAAACTAAAGTTATCCACTGCTTCAGTTGAATAAAGACAGGATTGTTTTTTTTGAAAATGTGTTAGGTGATCGACTAAAAATAGGTGAGGCCAGGGAGTAAAAGCAGTTTTCATTTAAAAACTGACCCCTCGCTTTCATTTGGAGCGAGAGTCTCCCACGTATCGTTTCAGCATGCCACATTGTTAAAAGGAGCTTATCGATTGTAAATCTCATTCCAAGCACTCAGCACGCTCCTCGTAATCAGATCACTTGAAGCAAGCAACTTTGAATTAAGTGAAGATTATAGAATTATCGTACAATCTGACAGCACAGGAGGCCATTCAGCCCATCGTGTCTGTGCCGGCTCTTTGAAAGAGCTCTCCGATTCATTCCACTCTTCCTCCCCCATCACCTCCCCCCCACCCACTTCGACTTCCCCAGAGCCCTGCAAATGTTTCCTTTTCAAGTATTTCTCCAATTCCCCTTTTGAAAGTTACTATTGAATCTGCTTCCACCGCCCTTTCAGGCAGCGCATTCCAGATCACAACAACTCGCTGCGTAAAAACATTCTCCTCATCTCCCCTCTGGTTCTTTTGCCGATTACCTTCAATCTGTGTCCTCTGGTTACCGACCCTCCTGCCACTGGAAACAGTTTCTCCTTATTTACTCTATCAAATTCCTCATAATTTTGAACCGCTCTATTAAATCTCCCGTTAACTCCTCTGCTCATCCTTGTTTTCAAATCCCTCCGTGGCCTCGCCCCCTCCCTATCTCTGTAATCTCCTCCAGCCCTACAACCCTCCGAGATCTCAGCACTCCTCCAATTCTGGCTTCTCATCCCCGATTTCCATCGCTCCACCATTGGCGGCCGTGCCTTCAGCTGCCTGGGCCCCGAGCTCTGGAATTCCCTCCCTAAACCTCTCCATCTCTCTCCCCTCCTTTAAGATGCTCCTTAAAACCTGTCTCTTTGACCAAGCTTTTGGTCGCCCGTCCTAACATCTACTTATGTGGCTCGGTGTCAAAGGTTTGTCTGATTATTCTGCTGTGAAGCGCTTTGGGATGTTTTACTATGTTAAAGGCGCTATATAAATACAAGTTGTTGTTGTTGTTCTAAGGAGACCAATCCCAGCTTCTCTCGACGCTGCACGTAACTGAAGTCCCTCATCCCTGTTGTGTTTAGTATTGTTTTGCATAGTGTCAGCCGTGGCTCAGTGGGCAGCACCCTCGCCTGAGTCAGAAGGTTGTGGGTTCAAGTCCCACTCCAGAAACTTAAGCCCCATAAGCTAGGCTGACGCTTGCAGTGCTGAGGGAGCGCCGCACTGTCGGAGGTGTTGTCTTTCGGATGAGACGTTAAACCGAGGCCCCGTCTGCCCTCTCAGGTGGATGTAAAACATCCCATGACACTATTTCAAAGAAGAGCAGGGGGAGATGTCCTGGGGCCAATATTTATCCCTCAATCAACATCACTGAAACAGATAATCTGGTCATTATCACATTGCTGTTTGTGGGAGCTTGCTGTGCGCAAATTGGCTGCTGCATTTCCTACATTACAACAGTGACTACACTTCAAAAAAGTACTTTAATTGGCTGTAAAGTGCTTTGGGACGTCCTGAGGTTGTGAAAGGCGCTGTAAAAATGCACTTTCTTTGAAAACACATTTCAAAATTTCTCCTCCACAGCAATTGATTGACTTAAGAATCAGGAGCAGGAGTCGGCCAATCGGCCCCTCGAGCCTGCTCCGCCATTCAATAAGATCATGGCTGATCCAATCTTGGCCTCAACTCCACTTTCCCGCTCACTCCCCATAACCCTTGACCCCCCTGTAGTTCAAATGTCTGTCAATCTCTGCCTTGAATATATTCACAGCTCTCTGGGGAAGAGAATTCCAACGATTCACGACCCTCTGAGAGAAAAAATTCCTCCTCATCTCCGTCTTAAATGGGCGACCCCTTATTCTGAGACTATGCCCCCGAGTTCTAGATTCCCCCACGAGGGGAAACATCCTCTCTGCATCCACCCTGTCAATCCCCCTCAGAATCTTATATGTTTCAATAAGATCACCTCTCATTCTTCTAAACTCCAATGAGTATAGGCCCAACCTGCTCAACCTTTCTTCATACGTCAACCCCTTCAACTCCGGAATCAACCTCGTGAACCTTCTCTGAACTGTCTCCAATGCAAGTATATCCTTCCTTAAATAAGGAGACCACAACTGTACGCAGTACTCCAGGTGTGGTCTCACCAGCGCCCTGTACAGTTGCAGCAACACTTCCCTACTTTTATACTCCATACCTCTTGCAATAAAGGCCAACATTCCATTTGCCTTCCTAATTACTTGCTGTACCTGCATACTAACATTGTGTTTCATGTACTAGGACCCCCAGATCCCTTTATACCGCAGCATTCTGTAGTCTCTCTCCACTTAAATTATATTTTGCTTTTCTATTTTTCCTACCAAAGTGGATAACCTCACATTTTCCCACATTATACTCCATCTGCCAAATCTTTGCCCACTCACTGAACCTATCTATATCCCTTTGCAGACTCTGTCCTCCACACAACTTGCTAACCCACCTATCTTTGTATCATCAGCAAATTTGGCTACAGTGCACTCGGTCCCTTCATCCAAGTCATTAATATAGATTGTAAATAGTTGAGGCCCCAGCACTGATCCCTGTGGCACCCCACTAGTTACTGATTGCCAACCGGAAAATGACCCATTTATCCCGACTCTCTGTTTTTTGTTAGTTAGCCAATCCCCTATCCATGCTAATATATTACCCCCAACCCCGTGATCTCTTATCTTGTGCAGTAACCTTTTATGTGGCACCTTATCGAATGCCTTCTGGAAATCCAAATACACTACATCTACTGGTTCCCCTTTATCCACCCTGTTTGTTACATCCTCAAAGAACTCCAGCAAATTTGTCAAACACGATTTCCCTTTCATAAAACCATGTTGACTCTGCTTGACTGTCTTATGATTTTCTAAATGTCCTGCGACTACTTCCTTAATAATGGATTCCAGCATTTTCCCAATGACCGATGTTAGACTAACTGGTCGATAGTTTCCTGCGTTCTGTCTCCCTCCTTTCTTGACTAGGGGCGTTACATTTGCGGTTTTCCAATCCGCTGGGAGCTCTCCAGAATCCAGGGAATTTTGGTAGATTACAACCAACGCATCCACTATCTCTGCAGCCATTCACCTATTTTATCTTTAATACAAAAGGCAAAATACTGCGGATGCTGGAGATCTGAAATAAAACACAGAAAATGCTGGAAACACTCGGCAGGTCAGGCAGCATCTGTAGAGAGAAACAGAATCAACGTTTCAGGTCGATGACCCTTCGTCAGAATTAAATATATTCGTAGAATCATAGGAATTTACGGCACAGAAGGAGGCCATTCGGCCCATCGTGTCCGTGCCGGCCGACAAAGAGCTCTCCAGCCTAATCCCACTGTCCAGCTCTCGGTCCGTAGCCCTGTAGGTTACGGCACTTCGAGCGCATATCCAAGTACTTTTTAAATGTGATGAGGGTTTCTGTCTCTCCCACCCTTTCAGGCAGTGAGTTCCAGACCCCCACCACCCTCTGGGTGAAAAAAGTTCTCCTCAACTCCCCTCAAATCTTTCTACCAATTACTTTAATTTTCCTACAACAGTGACCACACTCCAAAAAGTACTTCATTGGCTGTAAAGCACTTTGAGACATCCAGTGGTCATGCAACTTAATATAAATTGCAACCGGAAAGTGGTGAAGGAATGAAGTCACAGTGAAGGCAGTGAGAGAGAGAGAGAGAGAGAGAGACTCCGGACAAGAACAAAGTTGGTGCAAACTTTCAAATTGATGCAGTTATGCAGCAAGCAGACAGGAGGGCGGCGGTGGAGGCTCCGGGCTCCGGCTGCCTGGCCGCCTTGCTCTGCCTGGCCGCCTTGGGCGCTCTCATGTCCCTGCTCTCGGCCACTCTGCTGTTGCAGCTCCGCTCGCAGCCCGGCGGCGAGTCGCGATCGCCGGTCCCGTGGGCGTTGTCCCGGCGGCTGCTGCGCTGCGTCTCCCGGGGACTGGCGTCTCTCTCGCTCGCTCTGCACCTGTGCTGCCTGCTCCTGGCGCTGATGCACGGCTACCTGGCCGCCGAGGTCTGCGGAGGGGAGGCGGAACCAGACAGGTAAAACAAAAATTGACAAAAAAAGAAAAAAATCCTGCTTTCTTTTTAACAAAAACTGTGGTTGGACAGAGCTGATGTGTTGGGAGTGACTTTAATGACCATTAAGACTGGCAGCTTGCAGACCCACTTAAGCTAGTTGTTTTCATTGATGCAAGAACGGTTTCGATGCAAACTGGATAGAATTATGGAATGGTACAGCACAGAAAGAGGCCAGTCAGCCCATCGTACCCGTGCCAGCTCTGTGACAGAGCCGCCCAATTAGGTGCCCGCTCCCCTGCTCTCTCCCCATAGCCCTGCAAATGCGTGCGAGTGCACAGTTGCCGCTGCATTTCATCGAATCATAAAATAGTACGGCACAGAAGGAGGCCATTCGGCCCGTCGAGTCTGCGCCGGCTCTTTCGAAGAGCAATCCACAAATAGTAGATGCATTGCTGGTCATCTTCCAGAACTCGATAGACTCTGGAACAGTACCCATGGATTGGAGGGTAGCTAATGTTACCCCACTATTCAAAAAAGGTGGTAGAGAAAAAGCGGGGAATTATAGACCAGTAAGCCTGACATTAGTAGTGGGGAAAATGCTAGAGTCCATTATAAAGGACTAGCTGGGGAGCCCCGCGTTGCGAGGGCAATTTTGGGGCGCTTGGTCTCCCTGCCCCTGTGTGTCCCCCCTCTCCCTGTCATGTCCTCTCCCTGTCCTATCCCTCCCTCCCCTCCTCTCCCTCCCCTCCCTCCCCTCCTCTCCCTCCCCTCACACTCCCCACTCGTGTAATCACTGTCTCCCCCCCCCCGTGTAATCACTGTCTCCCCCCCCCCGTGTAATCACTGTCTCCCCCCCCCCGTGTAATCACTATCTTCCCCCCCCCCGTGTAATCACTGTCTCCCCCCCCCCCCCTCCGTGAAATCACTGTCTCCCCCCCCCCCCCGGTGTAATCACTGTCTCCCCCCCCCACGACCCCGTCTCCGTCTCCATCAAGGACACCGATCTTGCTCCCCCACCAGCTGGGAACAGCTAACTCAGCACAGACGAGGAATGCTGAGCGGCGGCCGGCGCCGGGAGCGGGCTCTCGCGGGCGGCGCATGCGCGGTCAGTGCGGGCGGCGCATGCGCGGTCAGTGCGGGCGGCGCATGCGCGGTCAGTGCGGGCGGCGCATGCGCGGTCAGTGCGGGCGGCGCATGCGCGGGCGGCGCGAGGCGGCCTGGCGGCCGTTAGCGAGCGGGAAACTTCGGGCGGCCCGCCCGCGCTACGGCCCCGACACCGTGAAACCTGAGAGGGGGAAGTAGAGAGAGACAGGGAAGAGGAGAAGGAGAGAGAGGGAAGAGGAGAGAGGGAAGAGGAGAAGGAGAGAGCGAGAGGGAAGAAAGAGAGAGAGAGAGAGAAATTTTTTGAGCTTCAGGCCCCAAGTCCCCCCTGCGCGAGGGTGAGGAGGAGGGGGGGGTTGCTAAACACAATATAAAACTCAAATAAATTGTTAATTAATTCCCTAACACATAATTCAAATATTTACCTAACTTCCCTAACACACTGAAAGTGTGGGGAAAAAATCATGAAAAATCAAGATGGCGGCCACTCACCTCGGTTCAGAAGGATAAGGCCCGCCCACACACGCACCGATTGGTCGACCGGTCAGGTCACCGAAGCATAGGATTGGTCAATCGTCGAGTCACTCGACACTCAACTGTAGGAAGGAACCCGCCGTCCGATTGGTCGACCTCGACATCACACGGTCGCTAATGAGATGCTAATGAGCGGAAGGCTGAACGTTTTTTGGATACCGCGGGCGCGGTTTTTGTCCGGCCGAAACGTAAATACGCCTATGACCGGTCCGGAATCGCAAGCTTTCTTTTGAGGCGACGCGCGCATCGGTACGCTCTGTAACTTTCAAACGTATAGAGAATAGACAGACATCGGGACAGACAGAAGAGCTCTTTTATATATATAGATAGATGTAATAGCAGAGCACTTGGAAAACAGTGGCAGGATCGGACAAAGTCAACATGGATTTACAAAAGGTAAATCGTGCTTGACTAATCTACTGGAATTTTTTGAGGATGTAACTGGTAAAATAGATAAGGGAGAACCAGTGGATGTGGTGTATTTGGACTTTCAGAAGGCTTTCGATAAGGTCCCGCATAAGAGATTAGTGTGCAAAATTAAGGCACATGGGATTGGGGGCAAGGTATTGACTTGGATAGAGAACTGGTTGGCGGATAGAAAGCAAAGAGTTGGAATAAACGGGTCGTTTTCCGAGTGGCAGGCAGTGACTAGTGGGGTACCGCAAGGATCGGTCCTAGGACCCCAGCTGTTCACAATATATATTAATAATCTGGATGCGGGAATTGGATGTAATATCTCCAAATTTGCAGACGACACAAAGCTGGGTGGGAGGGTATGCTGTGAGGAGGATGTCGTGAAACTCCAGTACGATTTGGACAGGTTGGGTGATTGGGCAGAAACATGGCAAATGCACTATAATGTGGATAAATGTGAGGTTATCCACTTTGGTGGCAAAAACAGGAAGGCAGATTATTATTTGAATGGCAATAGATTGGGAGAAGGGGAAGTGCAAAGAGACCTGGGTGTTCTTGTGCACCAGTCGCTGAAGGTAAGCATGCAGGTGCAGCAGGCGGTTAAGAAGGCAAATGGTATGTTGGCCTTCGTAGCAAGAGGGTTCGAGTACAAGAACAAGGATGTCTTGCTGCAGTTGTACAGGGCCTTGGTGAGACCGCAGCTTGAGTATTGTGTGCAGTTTTGGTCGCCTTATCTGAGGAAGGACGTTCTTGCCATGGAAGGAGTGCAGCGAAGATTTACCAGGCTGATACCTGGGATGGCAGGAATGACGTATGAGGAGAGATTGTGTTGATTGGGCTTATACTCACTGGAGTTTAGAAGATTGAGAGGGGAATCGCATCGAAACCTATAAAATTCTGTCAGGCCTGGACAGACTAGATGCAGGAAGGATGTGCCCGATGGTCGGGGAGTCCAGAACCAGTGGTCACAGTCTAAGGATAAAGGGTAGGACATTTAGGACTGAAATGAGGAGGAATTTCTTCACCCAGAGAGTGGTGAACCTGTGGAACTCTCTGCCACAGAGGGCGGTGGAGGCCAGTTCATTAAATATATTCAAGAAAGAGTTAGATATATTTCTTAAGGCTAAAGGGATCAAGGGATATGGGGAGAAGGCAGGGACAGGGTACTGAATTTAAATGATCAGCCATGATCTTGTTAAGGGATTAGTGGAACGAGGTATACTCAGAGAAATGACCAGCACCACTAATTCCCCAAGTTGGAGCCTGAACGGACCAAGTGATATACAAGGTCGACGTATACCCAACCTCAGCTTGATAGAGTAATAAGACTCAGACGACTGTAGTTTAATTGAAATGTGAGAGTACACTTTTATTGCAGAGCTCTGGGAGAAGCTGCTATGCACCCTTGTGCAACCGCCGGACTTCTCGTTTTACACTCTAAATGCTCCTACCTTTATACAGGAGTCAAAACAGTTGAGCAATTGATTACATAATCACAGTGATACCCCGTGACATCTATAACGGGGGGCTATTCTAAGCAATGTGCAACAGGGTTAAAACTTCTTGGGACCTTTGACCGCGAGACAGGATAAGCAGAAGTAAAACAATACCAGACTGTCTGTCCTTGCAAGATAACCACAAAAGTACAATACCAAAAATGCAGCTGGCACTACCTCATCCCAGAGTAGGTGCGAGCTCAAGGCCCAGTGTTAGCCAGTTTTAATGTCAAGTATCCCGACAGTCTTTGCAAGAGTCTTTGCTCCAAAATTATCTTCAACAATCTCATTGAATGGCGGAGCAGGCTCGAGGGGCCGAATGGCCTACTCCTGCTCCTGTCTTCTATGTTTCTATGTTGTCCCACTTCCCCTGCTCTTTCCCCATATCCCTGCAATTTTTATCTCCTTCAAGTATTTATCCAATTCCCTTTTGAAGGCTGCTATTGAATCTGTTTGCACGACCCTATCAGGCAGCGCATTCCAAATCCTAACCACTCGTTGTGTAAAAAGTTTTTCCTCATGTCACCTCTGGTTCTTTTTCCAATCACCTTAAATCTGTGCCCTCTGGTTATCGACCCCCTCAGCCATTGGAAACAGTTTCTCTTTATTTGCTCTCTCTAAACCCTTCATGGTTTTAAACGCCTCTATCAAATCTCCTCTTAGCCTTCTCTGCTCCAAGGATCTGGGAACCCATGATCCTGGCAGTGAACCCGATGCAAAGGCGGCTTCAGGTCATAATGATGATAGGACGCAGCCTCAGTGAGGTCACCTCCAGGAAGTTGAGATTAGCTTGGCACCACCTGGAGTATAACTCCAGTTTGGTCTTATGGAATTATACACAGGGTTACAATAGTACAGTGGTTATGCTACTAGTAATCCAGAGGCCTGGACTAATAATCTGGAGCACGTGAGTTCAAATCCCACTGTGGCATTTTGAGAATTTGAATTTGTGAAGATATTGGATTGATGAACAGGTTCATTAATGACCTTCAGGGAAGGAAATCAGCCGTCTTTGCTCAGGCTGGCCTATGTGACTCCAGTCCCACACCAACGTGGTTGACAAGGGGTGGGTGGTTGACTAGTGTCTTGCCAGCGGTGGCGGTGCCAGGTCATGGTGTTCCCGGCAACACCAAAGCAAATTTCCTGGATTCTCTAAAGCTGGGGATTTTCCATTCACGGGCAGCAGCAAATCTGGAAGCCCGTGGTCCTGGCAGTAAACCCGATGCAAAGGCAACTTCAGTGAGGTCACCTCCAGGAAGCTGAGATTAGCTTGGCACCACCTGGAGTATAACTCCAATTTGGTCCATAGCCGGTTGGTACCAAGCAATGTTACGTCAACTCCAGGAGGCTGGTTTGAGCTTGGCACCGTGTGCAGTATAACTCCAGTGCGGACCATGCAATGTGAGGTCACCTCTTGGCTGGGACCTGGCACCGTGTGTGGTATAACTCCAGTGCGGACCATGCAATGTGAGGTCACCTCTTGGCTGGGCCCTGGCACCGTGTGCGGTATAACTCCAGTGCGGACCATGCAATGTGAAGTCACCTCTTGGCTGGGACCTGGCACCGTGTGCGGTATAACTCCAGTGCGGACCAAATTCTGTGTTGAACAAATACTCGGATGGGTCACAGAATCACAGAAACTCCACAGTGCAGATAGAGGCCATTTCGGCCCATCGAGCCTGCACCGACACATATCCCACCCGATCCCCGTAACCCCTACACCAACACATATCCCACGCTATCCCCGTAACCCCATGTATTTAATCCCCCTAACACTAAGGGTCAATTTATCATAGCCAATCAACCTAACCCACACATCTTTGGACTGTGGGAGGAAACCGGAGCACCCGGAGAAAACCCACGCAAACACGGGGAGAATGTGCAAACTCCACACAGACACCCGAAGCCGGATTCGAACCCGGGTCCCTGTCGCTGTGAGGCAACAGTGCTAACCACTATGCCACCGTGCTGCCATGAGATTTTCCTGGGCATTTTATAAACTCACTGCAGAGCCTTTCTATAGTTGGGGGCAAAGCTGATGACTTTGCTGCACACTGTGTAAACAGCCAAATGCGAGTCACAGCCCATAATACAAGTCGGGTGTTGCTGTCTGAGGATCTGCAGTTACCAGGGCCGGATCAGTAATGCAGCAAATCAGAGCAGCGTGACCAGGTCGAACTCAGAGAGACGATGGGCTGGATATTTAAGTCTCTGCACAGGGGTAAAAGTGAGGTTGAAGATTGCCTGACCGTTTACAGAAACCGCCCGATTTTTCACCACCATCGATTTCATCCTCGGGACTGTCCCAAAGCAGATCACAGTCACTCCTGTATTTTTGAAAGGGGGTTGAGGAATAATGTAGGAAACGCGGCCACCAACTGGCGCACAGCAAGCTCCCACAAACAGCAATGTGATAATGACCAGATAATCTGTTTTTTAGTGATGTTGATTGATCGATAAATATTGGCCCCAGGACCACGGGGAGAGCCCCCCTGCTCTTCTTCGAAGTAGTGCCCGTGGGATCTTGTACGTCCACCTGAGAGAGCAGACGGGGCCTCGGTTTAACGTCTCACCTGAACGACGGCACCTCCGACAGTGCAGCACTCCCTCGGTACCGAAGTGCGGTGCTTCGATTAAGTGCTTGTCTCGTGGTCTGTGTGTGTGTCTCGGTACCACAGCAGACAGTGCACGTATCAACTGGGCCAGAGGGGAAAGAAGGGAGCTTGTTAGAGAATGAGCTGCTTTGTGGCTTTTACCGAGTCCTGATTCTGTAATCAGCCAGGTCGTGTGGTGGGGGGGAGGGATGCGGGAAAGCACTCAATAGCGTGAGCAGGGAGTTTAATGAGCCGCAGTCTTTGTGTGAGCTTTTCTTCTACAGAAAGACCCCCAGGACAGGCCCCTTGAAAAGGAAGCCCAGCTGAGCGAGGACGTGCCACCCTTAAACCTGCCCGCTTTGCGGCTGGCGCTGCTTTGAATTAGCTCTTTTAGAGGGAATAATGGCCCGTGCGAGTTTGCTGCATTGATTCCCCTCGTCGCTTTCCCTCAGACCTTTGTTTGACAGGAATTCAATTCGAATCGTTGTTTTAGCGGGGTGGGGTTCCAGCCTAGAAGGGGAGGGAGGAGCAGAAAGTGTAAAAGAAAAAGCATTGGGTGCCAGGGGCTCGTCGGGTCACAGTGCAAAGCAACGCTGTAAGAATATTTGGTTAAGGTCCTCCTCTTGAGTATTTCTATACACAACAAACAACAACCTGCATTTATACAGCACCTTTAATGTAGTAAAACGTCCCAAGGTGCTTCACAGGAGCGATTATCAAACAAAATATTGACCCCGAGCCACATCATGAGATATTAGGACAGGTGAGCAAAAGATTGGTCAAAGAGGCAGGTTTTAAGCAGTGTCTTAAAGGAGGAGAGAGAGGCGGAGAGGTTTGAGAGACCTAAACATGAATACATTTACAATATCGTTACCTGCAGCAGGCAAGAGTTTTCCCCACACCCGGAGCTATAAGCCGTGCTCGAGTTGCCTCCTCCAGATTTAATTTGCTCCTCGAGTCCTGAGGTTTTCACCTTGTGTACCATGATGGTGTGAATGTTCAGGTATGGGTGATCCTCACAGCGAGTGCGTTACCAGGAAATCGTGCGCTGCTGGCGAGTGAGGTCCAGCGCAGTTAGAAGATGCATCTGTTGCCTTTTTGAAGTACGGTGTCCTGGATGCAGGGACATGAGTGACGACCCTACCTACCAACCCCGGGCAGTGCGGAACTATGTTGTGGGTTCAAGCCTCGCTCCAGAGCACATAATCCAGGCCGACAGTCCCGGTGCAGCACTGAGGGAGTGCTGCACTGTCGGAGGTGCCGTCTTTCAGGTGAGACGTTAAACCGTCTGCCCACTCGGGTGGATGTATAAAAATCCCATGGCGCTATTCCGAAGACGCTCCTTAAAACCTACCTCTTTGCCAAGCTTTTGGTCACCTGCCCTAATATCTCCTTTTGTGGCTCGGTGTTAAATCTTGTCTGATAATCGCTCCTGTGAAGCACCTTGGGACGTTTTACTATGTTAGAGGCGCTATATAAATGCAAGTTATTGTTTGTTGTATATAGTCATATCTAGCACAAAGGAAGATGGTTGTGGTGATTGAAGGTCAATCATCACAGCCCCAGGACATCGCTGCAGGAGCTCCTCAGGGCAGTGTCCTAGGCCAAACCATCTTCCGCTGCTTCATCAATGACCTTCCCTTCAACATAAGGTCAGAAATGGGGATGTTCGCTGATGACTGCAGTGTTCAGCACCATTCACAACTCCTCAGATAATGAAGCAGTCCATGCCCACATGCAACAAGACCTGGACGACGTTCAGGCCTGGGCTGTTAAGTGGCAGGTAACATTCGCGCCATAGAAGTGCCAGGCAATGACTATTTCCAACAAGCGAGAGTCTAACCACCGCCCCTTGACATTCAACGGCATTACCATCGCCGAATCCCCCACCATCAACATCCTGGGGGGTCACCATTGACCAGAAACTTAACTGGACCAGTCACATAAATACTGTGGCAACAAGAGCAGCTCAGAGGCTGGGTATTCTGCAGCGAGCGTCTCACCTTCTGACTCCCCCAAAGCCTTTCCACCATCTACAAGACACAAGTCAGGAGTGTGATGGACACTCTCCACTTGCCTGGATGAGTACAGCCTCAAGAAGCTCAACACCATCCAGGAAAAGCAGCCCACTTGATTGGCACCCCATCCACCACCTTAAACATTCACTCCCTCCAGTGTGTACCATCTACAAGATGCACTGCAGCAACTCACCAAGGCTTCTTCGGCAGCACCTCCCAAACCCGCAACCTCTTCCACCCAGAAGGACAAGGCCAACAGGCACATGGGAACACCACCACCTCCAAGTTCCCCTCCAAGTCACACACCAGCCTGACTTGGAAATATATCGGCCGTTCCTTCATCGTCGCTGGGTCAAAATCCTGGAACTCCCTCCCTGACAGCACTGTGGGAGCACCTTCACCACACGGGACTGCAGCGGTTCAAGAAGGCGGCTCACCACCACCTTCTCAAGGGCAATTAGGGATGGGCAATAAATGCTGGCCTTGCCAGCGACGCCAACATCTCATAAACGAATAAAAAAATATAGAAATACTCAGGAGGAGAATCTTAACCAAATATTCTTACACTGTTGCCACGACATAACTCCGCACTGCCAGGGTTGGTAGGATTCGTCACTTATGTCCCCGCATCCAGGACATTTTACTTAAAAACGCAACAGATACATCTTCTAACTGCGCTGGGGAGTTCTGCCAGGTGTACCGGTAAATATTGATCAACAAACATCACTTAAAAAAGATTGATTATCTGATCATTATCTCATTACGGTTTGTGAGATCTTACAAATTGGCTGCTGCGTTTCCCACATTACAACAGTGACTACACTTCAAAAAGTACTTAATTGGCTGTGAAGCGCTTTGGGGACATCCTGAGGTCGTGTAAGGCGCTATATAAATGCAAGTTCTGTCTTAACCCTGGCCCAGGCCAAAGTCCCATGGTCAGGCTAATTTAAATAGTGTGGGTGTGAGCCTGTGCTATTTCGGACTCGGTGTGGGTGCCTGCTTAAACTGGGTGCGAGATGAAATTGTGCCGATGTTCCCCGCAGTTCTGTCACCGGTAGCACTAGCATTTCTAAGGGAGGGGGTGGGGGGGCGGAAAAGGGGCTGCAACCATCTGGATTCAGTGTTCTGCTACAAATTCCACCCCCCCCTGGGGGTCTCCCCTGCCAAACTCCGCACCCTCTGTGCTGCAGAACTGTCCTCCCTTCGGCCCAGGAGCTTTGATAGAGTAAATAAGGAGTAACTGTTTCCACGAGCAGGTGGGTCGGGAACCAGAGGACACAGATTGAAGCTAATTAGACCAATTTAGAAAAGAAATACTTGCATTTCTATAGCACCTTAAACGACCACCGGACGTCCCAAAGTGCTTTACAGCCAATGAAGTACATTTTTGAAGTGTAGTCACTGTTGTAATGTGGGAAACGCAGCAGCCAATTTGCGCACAGCAAGCTCCCACAACAGCAATGTGATGATGACCAGATCATGTTTTAGTGATGTTGATTTGAGGGATAAATATTGGCCCCAGTGCAACACAATAATTCAGGAAAATAAAACTGAAGGAAATTCCTCTCCAGCCCACTGAGGCTCCAGGGGACGACATGAACTCAGTCCCAGCTACCCCGCCGCTCCCCCCACCCACCTTCTATAACTGGAGATGTTCTTGGCTCTCAGGAACTCGTCCAGCTCCCTTTTGAAGGATCGCGGTGTTTGGAGTTTTGTCTGAAAGATGCCGAAATCCCCGTTTATCCTTTGCTCGAGTGGGTCGTCGGCCATGGGAGGAAGCGCTCGATGGGCCGAATGGGCTCCCACATCTGCCCTTGCGTTGCAGTGATGTGTGATTCCCCATTGTGGTTTTTGTATCCAGCTCCCATATGAAATAGCGCGTTCACATCAGAAAATACTTACAAAAGCTATACTCCAAAATAAAGTTTCATAAATTTCAAGGAAGAGGCAAACATGGGAACAGGAGGAGGCCACTCAGCCCCTCGAGCCTGCTCCGCCACTCAGACAGATCATGGCGGATCTGCACCACAACTCCATCTATCCGCCTTTGCTCCATATCCCTCGATACCCTCACCCCAGAGAAATCTATTGATCTCAGTCTTGAAAATTTCAATTGACCCCCCAGTATCCGTGAGGCTCTCCTGGCTAATTAATCTCATACACGACACACAGTCGATCCACTTCTAAATCTCCCATTACACAGCTGCTATAGGTCTTGGGACATCATACCCTGCGATCAGTCGGGCACGGATCCCAAGCCTCTGCCAGGACCACAAGGTCACCAGGTTCTGGGAGATGAGAGGGCACAGGCCTGAGGGGCAGGGGGGGTCACACAGTCTGCCCCCATGTGGGGAGGCTGTGAACTGCAGATTCCTTTGAAGGCATGAACAAGTTGCATTTATATAGCGCCTTTAACGTAGTAAAACATCCCATGGTGCTTTAGAGGAGTGTTATTAGACAAAATTTGACACCGAGCCACGTAAAAAAAAATATTAGGACAGGTGACCAAATACTTGGTCAAAGAGGTAGGTTTTAAGGAGCGTCTTGAAGGAGGAAAGAGAGGTTCAGGGAGGGTATTCCAGAACTTAGGGCCCAGGCAGCTGAAGGCACGGCCGCCAATGGTGGAGCGATTAAAATCGGGGATAATCAAGAGGCTAGAATTGGAGGAGCGCAGAGATCTCGGAGGGTTGTAGGGCTGGAGGAGATTACAGAGATACAGACTTAGTGAACATAGCCTGGCGATCGAAAAAGGTAGACACAGGCAGACCCGGCTACCAAGAGAGGACAGGATATGCTCTCACTGCAGTCAGGGAATGGTGGAGACAGAGATGCACTTCCTCACAGCTTGTAGAAAATATCAGGGCATAAGGGAGAATTTCTACCCAAAATTTACAAAAATATGCCCGGAATTCAGAAATTTGAATGACGACCAAAAACTCCCATACCTACTAGGGGAAGAGAGAAATTGCGTAACACTAGCGGCACACTATGTTACAGCTTGCCATAAACAGAGGGACAACCACTAAAGATAAGATAAGAGTATATATAAATTATATGAAAGTATATTTATACACTCAGGGATATATCTGTTTATACACTGTATGGATAGATCTGTATTTTTGTGAACAAACATGAATGTTTTCCGATGCTTTGGCAACATAAGATGTAACTTGTCATGCCAATAAAGTGATTTGAATTGAATTGATAGGGAGGGGGTGAGGCCACTGAGGGATTTGAAAACAAGGATCAGGATTTGAAAAAGCAGATCAGGTACCTCGTTTGATGGCACACACCATTTTAATAATCATTTTTTGTAAAAAAAAAGGTTAGACAATTGATATCGGCGACGTTGCTGGGATTCTAACCCTGGGTCCTTTTTACTCTCCCATTCCAGGGCTGGCTGGCTTCTCCTGAACAGTCGATGTTCCCGTCGTGTGGCCCTCAGTTCGTTCTGTCTGGGTGTCATCGTGTATCTGGCAGGTAAGTGGTGAGACGGGAGGCACGAGTTCTTCCCCGTCTCGTCAGTTTGGCTCTCAGTGGGCCGCACTCTTTCGCCTCCGAGTCAGAAGGTCGTGGGTTCAAGTCCCACTCCAGAGACTGGAGCCCAAAAAAACAAATCTACCCCTGAGCGAGCCCTGCACTGTCGGAGGTGCCGTCTTTTGGATGAGACGTTAAACCGATGCCCCGTCTGTCTGTGTGGGTGGACGTAAAAGATCCCATGGCACTAGTTTTGAAGAACAGAGCACTCTCCTGGTGCCCTTGACAATATCCCTCAATCGACACCATCAAAACCAATTAATTGTCCATTGCTGTTGTGTGGGATCTTGCTGTGCGCACATTGCCTGCCATGTTTCCCATAATACAACAGTGGCAAGAGTTCAGAAGTAATTCATAGAATTACACGGAATGTACGGCACAGAAACAGGCCATTCGGCCCAACCCGTCCATGCCGGTGTTTATGCTCCACTCGAGCCTCCTCCCGTCTTTCCTCATCTAAATCTATCAGCGTAACCCTCTATTCCCTTCTCCCTCATGTGCTTCTCCAGCCTCCCCTTAAATGCATCCATACTATTTGCTTCAACCACTCCCTGTGGTAGCAAGTTCCACATTCTCACCACTCTCTGGGTAAAGAAGTTTCTCCTGAATTCCCTATTGGATTTCTTGGTGACTATCTTATATTGATGGCCTCTAGTTATGCTCTTCCCCACAAGTGGAAACACTCTCTCTGTATCCACTCTATCAAAACCTTGCATAATTTTAAAGACCTCTATTAGGTCACCCCTCAGCCTTTTTTCAAGAGAGACCCAGCCTGTTCATCCTTTCCTGATGTGTATACCCTCGCATTTCTGGTATCATCCTTGTAAATCTTCTCTGCACCCTCTCCAGTGCCTCTATATCCGTTTTATAATATGGCGACCAGAACTGTACACAGTACTCCAAGTGTGGCCTAACCATGGTTCGATGCAAGTTTAACATAACTTCTCTATTTCATTGGCTGTTCACTGCTTTGGGACGTCCTGAGGATGCAAAAGGTACTATATAAATGCAAGTTCTTTCTTTCTTCCTACGGGCAGCCATCTCACCTGTTCTGGCCGCTCGTCATGTACGAGCCTGGACTTCGAGGGTCAGCAGGCTGTCTGACTGTGGGGATTGGAGGGCCATCACAGCCGAGCGCAGTCCCGTCCTTGCCCTTCGTCCACACATGCATTTCTTCCAACAAGAGTTGCTGGCTAGTGATAAGTAGCTGGATTCCCAGTCTTCCCCAAACCTGGAGGACAAAGGTGCATTTACCCACTGGGCCGGCAGAGGGCCTTGGGCCCACTGGACCGGCAGAGGGCCTTGGGCCCACTGGGCCGGCAGAGGGCCTTGGGCCCACTGGGCCGGCAGAGGGCCTTGGGCCTTCTCCTCATGACCAAGTCTGGTGACCCCGCCCTCTCTTCCGGGTTCTTCGCCAAGGCCGATCTGAAACTGACCACCAGGAGGTGCACAGGAGCAGCCTTAGGGTGCTGAGGCCAACTGCAGCACCCCTACACAGGTCAACCAACTCCACACAGGCTGGCAATCGCACCCAGGACCTTCCCGGTCGTAGCATCCCATTGATGTTGTCCTCGGCACTTGGCCTTCAGATCAGGACCACAACAAGTGCAGGCAAATTGTGGGAACAGACCTGCGTCTAGCCAGTCCATGGCACAACGCCTTGGCACCATCAGTATCCTGAAAGACTGAACAGGCTAGGACTCTTTCCTGGAGAAAAGAGAGAGAAGGCTGAGGGGTGACCTAATAGGGTAGACGTAGAGAAGATGTTTCCACTTGTGGGGGAGACCAGAACTAGAGGCCATCAATATAAGAGAGTCACTAATAAATCCAATGGGGAATTCAGGAGAAACTTCTTTACCCAGAGAGTGGTGAGAATGTGGAACTCGCTCCCACAGGGAGTGGTTGAGGCGAATAGTATCGATGGATTTAAGGGGAATCTGGATAAACACATGAGGGAGAAAGGAATAGGATACTTTGATAGGGTGAGATGAAGAGGGGTGGGAGGAGGCTCGTGTGGAGTATAAATACCGGCACGGAGCAGTTGGGCCAAAGGGCCTGTTTCTGGGCTGTAAATACTTTGTATTTATTTATATTTATATAAATTTATATTTATATTTATACTTTGTATTTATATTTACTTCTGTGCTGGAAACGCTACGTAATTCTATGTAATCCACCGCACGGCCCTCCAAACACAGTGGGGTGGAGACCCGGTGAGAAGTTCACTAATGTGTGGGATGGGGGTTCGGCTGCACTAAAGGCAGCAAAGCATCCTGTTACCAAGGCAGTTCAGTCTTTCCATCCATTTATTTATTACAGTACTGGTGCACAAGGTGCTACAGTCAATGCAAACCCCACCCCCCCCCCACAAAAAGTACACAGAAGAATCGTCAGGTACTCTCCCGAGATCTCTCGGCAGTCTCTGTATCCTGAGGACGGGAGTGCGGATTTTCAAGCAAATCAACCGGAAAATCTTTGTACAGAAGCCAGACCTTTGTACCCGAGCCTTCTCAACACCGTGGGGAGAATGTGGGTGGAAAAGGGGGCTGATTTCCTTTGTGCAAAATCTTATATACACACATACACACACACAATAGTGCAACATTTTTTTGGGACGGAGAGGCAGGCTATTGCGATAGGGTGCGACTTATCTGCAGGTGCGACTCAGCTTCTGTGGAATAGCTTCTTCAGTGCTGTCGTAAAGTGCTGATGGGAAGAATTCAAAGCTGTTCCTTTGTAAAGAGCTGCGCTCGGCAAAGAGGTTTTTCTGTTAACGCTTGTGAAAACACACACACACACACACACACACACACACACGTGTAAACACACACACACACCCACGTGTAAACACACCAGTGCCGTTAACTGTCCAACTCCTTCAGAACCTTATCCCATCTGATCCGTTTTGTTCGCGTGGCCCGGAATGAGCTTTGCGACCATTGTTCACTGAATACACCATCCAACACTGCGGAGAAACCCAAAAAAAACAAACATCAGCCGCGTTAGTGTTACAGCGCGGCGCCCTTCAGTGACTCGCTGGCTAAGCGAGCTGCCAGGTGGGCTACTGACCCATAAAGAGGGGAGGGTCCCCCGGGTCTGATCCCTGATCCCGCCCAGGACAGCAGCTGGAGCACTACAACTGGCCTCAGCACCCATGAGCTGGGAGAGGAGGGGGTCAACCAGGGTTCCTACTCCAAGATCTGCGATGATCTGGAATGCGCTGCCTGAAAGGGCGGTGGAAGCAGATTCAGCAGTAACTTTCAAAAGGGAATTGGAGAAATACTTGGGGGAAAATGTGGGACTAATTGGACGGCTCTTTCAAAGAGCCAGCATGAGCACGATGGGCCGAATGGCCTCCTCCTGTGCGGTCTAATTCTGATACGTAAAGTCCAAAGATGTGCGGGTTAGGTTGATTGGCTATGATAAATTGACCCTTAGTGTTAGGGGGATTAAATACGTGGGGTTACGGGGATAGGGTGGGATATGTAGGGGTTACGGGGATCGGGTGGGATATGTGTCGGTGCAGGCTCGATGCGCCGAAATGGCCTCTATCTGCACTGTGGGGTTTCGGTGTGTGATTCTGTGTAAATAGTGCAAATAAAGGTTGCCGCAGTTCTGATGTCCCACCAGTAGATGGCGCTAAACTGGCGAGCGTGCTGCTCGTGCAAACTCTCGCACGTCAGGAGTGCATGTTGAGAAATTGAGTGTGCACGGCCCACGATTAGCGCTATGCTAATTTCGTGATACGCACTCTCGGCAGGTGGGGCTCTGCACCAAGAGGGCATGATTGGGAAACTTACCCTTGCATTTCGGAAAGGGGTTCAATTAACTTAGCGAAAAGGTTACATTTTACAGTGTGTCAGCTTGGCTCAGTCGGTAGCACTCATACCGGTGCGCCAAACCCCATGAGGACTTGAGCACATAACCCAGGCGGACTCACCCCGTACAGTACTGAGGGAGGCGCTGCACTGTCGGAGGTGCCGTCTTTCGGATGAGACGTTAAACCGAGGCCCCCCTCTACCCTCTCAGGTGCACATAAAAAAATCCCACGGCCACTATTTCGAAGAGCAGGGCACTTCTCTCAGGTATCCTGGCCAACATTTATACCTCAATCAACATCACCAGAAACAGGTTAAAGGGTCATTTGTCGCATTGCTGTTTGTGGGATCTTGCTGTGTGAAACATGGCTGCCATGTTTGCCTACATTACAACATTTATACAGCGCCTTTCACAACATCACGACGTCCCAAAGCACTTTACAGCCAATGAAGTACTTCTTGAAGTGTAGTCACTGTTGTAATGTGGGAAACGCGGCAGCCAATTTTACGCACTGCAAGCTCCCACAGACAGCGATGTGATAATGACCAGATAAACTGTTTTTAGTGATGCTGATTGAGGGATATATATAGGCCCAGGACACCAGGGAGAACTCCCCCTGCTCTTCTTTGAAAAGTGCAATGCGATCTTTTACGTTCACCTGAGAGGGCAGATGGTTTAACGGCACCTCAGACAGTGTAGCACTCCCTCACCGAGGAGAGTCAGCCGGGATTATGGGCTGAAGTCTCTGGAGAACTGAACCCACAGAGTGCTACTAACGAGCGATCGGTGGCACCTTCAAAAGCGACATACACTTCGACACGGCAATTCTGTGAAGCATTCTGCTGTGACCTGGTGCTGTATCAATACAAGCGTTTGAGGGAGACAGCAATTCTGAAGAGCAGGCCTGGAGCAAAAACCGAAACTCCTTCCGCGGGCCAGAATACAGCTCGGACACAAGAGAAGTACACAATACCACACCTCAAGGGATTCCCCTCGCCTGACATCATCAGAAAGGATTCATGTTTAAGATCCTCAGAGCCCCAAGGAGCAGACAATACGTGGGAATGTTTTGGAATACAAAAATTATCATTTAAGTTCCTGTGAAAAATGAATTGGTCCAATCCCCAGTCCATGTCTCCGAATCTCAGCTGCAATGCATAAAAACAGGAGGAGGCCATTCAGCCCCTCGAACCTGTTATCTCTGTCTCTCTGGTCCAGCAGGCGGCTCCCTTCTGAGGTTGGGACAGTGTGAGGGAGCTTTACTCTGTATCTAACCCGTGCTGTACCTGCCCTGGGAGTGTTTGATGGGACAGTGTGAGGGAGCTTTACTCTGTATCTAACCCGTGCTGTACCTGCCCTGGGAGTGTTTGATGGGACACTGTAGAGGGAGCTTTACTCTGTATCTAACCCGTGCTGTACCTGCCCTGGGATTGTTTGATAGGACAGTGTAGAGGGAGCTTTACTCTGTATCTAACCCGTGCTGTACCTGCCCTGGGAGTGTTTGATGGGACACTGTAGAGGGAGCTTTACTCTGTATCTAACCCGTGCTGTACCTGCCCTGGGAGTGTTTGATGGGACAGTGTAGAGGGAGCTTTACTCTGTATCTAACCCATGCTGTACCTGCCCTGGGAGTGTTTGATGGGACAGTGTAGAGGCAGCTTTACTCTGCATCTAACCCGTGCTGTACGCCCTGGGAGTGTTTGATGGGACAGTGTAGAGGGAGCTTTACTCTGTATCTAACCCGTGCTGTACCTGCCCTGGGAGTGTTTGATGGGACAGTGTAGAGGGAGCTTTACTCTGTATCTAACCCGTGCTGTACCTGCCCTGGGAGTGTTTGATGGGACAGTGTAGAGGGAGCTTTACTCTGTATCTAACCCGTGCTGTACCTGCCCTGGGAGTGTTTGATGGGACAGTGTAGAGGGAGCTTTACTCTGTATCTAACCCGTGCTGTACCTGCCCTGGGAGTGTTTGATGGGACACTGTAGAGGGAGCTTTACTCTGTATCTAACCCGTGCTGTACCTGCCCTGGGAGTGTTTGATGGGACAGTGTAGAGGGAGCTTTACTCTGTATCTAACCCCGTGCTGTACCTGCCCTGGGAGTGTTTGATGGGACAGTGTAGAGGGAGCTTTACTCTGTATCTAACCCATGCTGTACCTGCTCTGGGAGTGTTTGATGGGAACAGTGTAGAGGGAGCTTTACTCTGTATCTAACCCGTGCTGTACCTGCCCTGGGAGTGTTTGATGCTGACACTGTATGCCTCAAATAAAAGGTGTTCACCTTAATAGACACAAGAAAAAATTAATTGAAAGGCACAACCTTTAGCACTTGCCCAGTGACAGGACTAATGCTCAGACATTTGATCGTGCATTACTCTCGGCCCTGTGGGACTTACATAAAGATTTCTGTGCTTTCGTTCCAGCTCTCTCCATTTACGTGCTGCTGGAGTTTGAGAAGGAGAGCGCAATAGCGAGTGCCAGTGTCCTCGCCACTGGGGCGCTGGCGCTCTCCATCATTGTCATCCACGCCTTGGCGAAGGCTTGGTGCACGAGCAGGGCCGGTCTCCCAGAGCGTGGTACCACCTTGTTCGAGAACAACCGCGCCCCGAGAGGCGGCTGGCCGGAGCCTGACCCGGAGCGTCCGGTCCACGGGGAGGAGGAGGAGGAGTCATCGCGCCTGCCCGCCTTCCGCCGGGAGACGGCCTACGAGCGGTACCGCGAGCAGAAGGCCTTTTATGTGGCCACTTCGGCCAGCCGGGCCGGCCCCGCGGTGACGGGACGAGACCGGTACGGGCGCCCGCGGGCGCTGTCGGCGGGACGCGGTGTGCCGTGCGCCGCACCCTGGGACGGGGTGACGCACGAAATGAGGCGTGTGCTGGCTCGCAAGGGGACCGTCTGCAGGAAGGACTCAACACTTGTCTGAGCCCCGGGTCCCCAGCGGAGACGGGACCGGGGGGGAGGCAGGTGGCAATAATGGCACAGATCCTGTCGGAGCAGGGGCATCTCACGGCGTGACCCCGTTAGTTAAGACTTTTAACCCCCCCCCCCCACCTCACCCTTCAGCTCGGAGAAAGATTTTGCCCAGCGAGTTGCTGAGAGTGCGCGGCGAGGGCAACGGGACGTCTGGGACTTTAGTGAACGACGGGACCAACAGACTATCCCCCATAACCAAGGGCCGAGAAAGGAACAGAGCGATCGACGGAGGAGGAAATAGAGTGAATTCGAGTCAAAATCAGTGGCAGAAAGAGAAAGAGAAAGAAGGGAAGTAAGACTGAATTAAGAGAGAATAAAGACAGAAAGGAAAAGTAAGAAAAAAATATATAAATTTTAAATTTTAAAAACTGCTAACAACAATTTACTACCTGTAGGAATCAGACTCCACAGTTTTAATTGTTCTTTTTCTGGGCCGGAGAGGTTGAGTGTCATTGTATGAACATAAATCTCCTCATTAAAAAAGTCTTTACGCTGTTAAGTCGCAGCGCTAACTTTCTGCGGCGAGTTTAATTAATGCACAAACGCAGCAATTTCATAAACCTCACGGGGAGTTTTGAGGGCGCGCTGCCATTTACGCGAGGCTGGCGGTGGAGTGGCGCAAATCGTCCGGCAACTCGTGGCGATTCGCAACTCGCCGGGTATCTCTCTCCTCGCCACAAGTTGCCGGGACGATTTCCACATCGACACTGGCAAGTGCAATTAAACTCGCCATTACTTTGGCAGCAAATTCTGGGCCAATTGTTTCCCAGGTGGGAGTCCCATCTTCATCTGGCGGGGAGAACGGGTCAGAAGCCTCTACAAAGCGCAAGAAGTACTGTAGCATAGTGGTCATGTTATTGGACGAGTAATCCAGAGGCCTGGACTAATTACCCACAGATCCGAGTTCAAATCCCACCAAGGCAGCTGGGAAATTTAAATTCAATTAAATAAATCTGGATATTTAAAAAAAAGAAGCTAGTATCAGTAATGGCAACCGTGAACCCATCTGGTTCACTAATTTCCTTTAGGGGAAGGAAATCTGCCGTCCTTACCCGGTCTGGCCTGTATGTGACTCCAGACCCACAGCCCTCTGAAATGGCTCAGCAAGCCACACAGTTGTATTCAAGAAGGTAGCTCACCACCACTAAGGGCAATTAAGGATGGGCCTTGCCAGCGACACCCACGTCCCCTGAATGGTTCCAAAAAAATGTACAGGTAGAGAAATTTACTACATTCGATTACTGATCGGGGCATTTTTTTTTTTTTTTTTTACTTAGAACAGTGGCAGGTAGAGTTAACTGAATGGGGAGAAGAATGTCTTACTTAAAGTGCTGTTAATTTATAATCTAAGAAAACTGACTCCCTTTGCAGCTAAATAAATATAAATATTTTTTGGACTATTGCACTAACTCATGCAAGGTTAAGGTGAAGCTGCCAGCTGCCCTCCGGGAACCACTCCTTCACGAGCGATCCCAGCAGGCTGCTCGACTGCGTAGGGCATCACACCCGAACCCGAGCCCTTTTCCAGCTGCCGTCACAGGGTAGCGATCTGCAGTGGGAACCTCTGACTGATTTTCCACCTCCACCCCCCCTTCCCCCCCCTCCCTCCCCCTGCCCCAGGGGGGTTCCGAGGCTGATCGTAGCATCCCCACACCTTCCCTGGGTCAGATGAACTAACTCAGCATCAGACTGGGGGCTGGAAATTTGGCACCACTCCGTGCTTGCTGTCCTAACCTCACCTGGAGCTCCAGCACACTACACCTCGGCACACCCTACCACACTGTTATTTCAAGTGGTCGCTACAGTGTGTCTTGCAATAAGTTTGGATTTAAATCAAGCTGGCTTTGTTTCGGAATTCCAATTCCCTCCTGCCCCCTCGAGGTTCGGAACCCGTGCTGGGGAACGCAAGTATCGGCCGGCTATTTGACTTGGGAAGGCATCGCATCTGAGCTCTGTGGCCTCTTCCCCACCCCCACCGCCCCCCCCAGCTTCCACACACACACGGACACGCACACTTTCCAGCAGCGATCGCTGGATAGTGATTAAGAGCGAGATCCCAAGCTAATTTCCGCCCCCCGTCCCCGCACCGCCTTTCCCAACCCCTGGGATGCTGGGGCCAATTCTAGTGTCGCTCCCAACAACCTCCGCTAACTGTGAACAGACTGGTGATCAAAGCAAGAGGCAGCCCCTTTAGCTGAGCAGGGGGGCGAAGGAACAGAACTAATTTTTGACAAAGGTTTATGCACAGATGTTAATGTCTGCAAAAAGCAATGTCGAGCTGGGTGGGGGGTGGGAGGGAGGGGGATTTACAAATGACACGCGAGCCACATCTCCGGGAATCCCAAGGAAGGGGCTCGTTTTTCCAAAGGGATACAGTGGCGACCACGTGGGTGGACGAGCTTCCAGCCTTGCTCATGTGGTCAAGTGGAGGCCAGGCGCTCTTGGGGAAGGGGGACGGGATGAAGGAGAACAAACAGCTTGCCTGTAGCTCACCTGGCTTTTTGAAGACAAGAATGGCGCTCACACGACTCATTCTCTTCAACCCAAGCTCAGGACATTCTTTGCATCACTTCCTGTGGTGGACAAAGAAAAAATGCCATGGTAACTGTTGTCCAATCAAAAAATAAACTATGCACGTGCATAATTTAAATTTCCTTCCCCCTCCCCACCCACCCCTTATTTTGATGTTTTCCCTATACAGAAAGTGAGGCAAAAAGGAAGAAAGATTGGCCCCTTGACCAGTCAGAGAGCGTCAAGCGTCTCGGACAGTGACGGGTTGGGTCTGTTGGGCACCGATCCAAATAGCCGGGAACCTTCAACTTATCTCCACTGTGATTTGAGTTGTCTTTCATAGAAACATAGAAAAATAGGAGCAGGAGTCGGCCATTCGGCCCTTCGAGCCTGCTCCGCCATTCAATATGACCATGGCTGATCCTCTATCTCAATACCATATTCCCGCTCTCTCCCCATACCCCTTGATGCCTTTTGTGTCTAGATTCCAAAAAACAATAACTACTACTTTAACGTAGTAAAACATACCAAGGCGCTGCACAGGAGTGTTATAAAACAAAATTTGACACCGAGCCACATAAGGAGAAGTTAGGGCAGATGACCAAAAGCTTGGCCTAAGAGGTAGGTTTTAAGGAGCGTCTTAAAGGAGGAAAGAGAGGTAGAGAGGCGGAGAGGTTTAGGGAGGGAATTCCAGAGCTTAGGGCCCAGGCAACAGAAGGCACGGCCACCAATGGTGGAGCGATTAAAATCGGGGATGCTCAAGAGGGCAGAATTAGAGGAGCGCAGATATCTCGGGGGTGGGTTGGGGGTTGTTGTGGGGCTGAAGGAGATTACAGAGATAGGGAGGGGCGAGGCCATGGAGGGATTTGAAAACAAGGATGAGAATTTTAAAATTGAGGCATTGCTTAACCGGGAGCCAATGTAGGTCAGCGAGCACAGGGGGCGATGGGTGAACGGGATTTGATGCGAGTTAGGACACGGGGCAGTGAGCACAGGGGGCGATGGGTGAATGGGACTTGGTGTGAGTTAGGACACGGGGCAGTGAGCACAGGGGGTGATGGGTGAACGGGACTTGGTGCGAGTTAGGACACGGGGCAGCGAGCACAGGGGGTGATGGGTGAACAGGACTGGGTGTGAGTTAGGACACGGGGCAGTGAGCACAGGGGGTGATGGGTGAACGGGACTCGGTGCGAGTTAGGACACGGGGCAGTGAGCACAGGGGGTGATGGGTGAACGGGACTTGGTGCGAGTTGGGACACGGGGCAGTGAGCACAGGGGGTGATACGGGACTGGGTGTGAGTTAGGACACGGGGCAGTGAGCAAGGACACGGGGCAGTGAGCACAGGGGGTGATGGGTGAACGGGACTTGGTGCGAGTTGGGACACGGGCAGCCGAGATTTGGACGAGCTCAAGTTTACGTAGGGTGGAATGTGGGAGGCCAGCCAGGAGTGCGTTGGAATAGTCAAGTCTAGAGGTAACAAAGGCATGGATGAGGGTTTCAGCAGCGGATGAGCTGAGGCAAGGGCGGAGACGGGCCATGTTACGGAGGTGGAAATAGATGGTCTTAGTCATGACTGCCGTTTAGTCCTCGTGTCACCAGGTTGAAGCCGCCCTCCATGTTACCCCCTCCCCCACCTCCTTTCTCCCCTTCATTCACCAGCGGCTCATCGCTGGTCAATCTCCTTCAATTCTGGCGGAGCGGCACGGTATGTATCACTTTCACCACCGAGGGTCTCGGGAGGGTTCAACGATCTCCCACCGACTAGCTGGGGGGGAGGGGCAGTACAGCTTAGCTCCCCTTGCTGCCCGACAGGCCGTGCTTCCCTCACCTCTACCTGCGACCTCTCTCAGTCACAACCATAGAAACATAGAAGATAGGAGCAGGAGTCGGCCATTCGGCCCCTCGAGCCTGCTCCGCCATTCAATGAGATCATGGCTGATCATCCAAACTCAGTACCCTGTCCCTGCTTTCTCCCCATACCCCTTGATCCCTTTAGCCTTAAGAAATATATCCAACTCCTTCTTGAATATATTTAATAAGTTGGCCTCAACTGCCTTCTGTGGTAGAGAATTCTACAGGTTCACCACTCTCTGGGTGAAGAAATTCCTCCTCATCTCTGTCCTAAATGGCTTACCCCTTATCCTTAGACTGTGACCCCTGGTTCCGGACTCCCCCTCCATCACTCTCGTTTTCTTCTCCACTTTGTTGGTTAATGCTCCGTCAAATTTCATCTCCTAAATTCGAAATGCCGCATCCCACGCGCTCTCTCTCCCTGGGGGTTGGCAACCCTCCAGGATTTAAAAAATGAATCACCAGGCCCCTGCTGCCAGCAACACCCAGGAGAAAAGTCAAAGGGACGTTAAACAAAAATTGTGTGCGTTTTTTTTTTGTTCCATTACCGTTGAACATTTATTAGTTGTAAAAATATTGAGAGACGGTTTAAAAAAGGGCTGTTTGACGGACAGTTAAGCATCCTCCAATCGGGTGAATGAAGAGCCCGTTTGCAAATGGTATGTTGGCCTTCATAGCGAGAGGATTCGAGTACAGGAACAAGGATGTCTTGCTACAGTTGTACAGGGCCTTGGTGAGACCACACCTTGAGTATTGTGTGCAGTTTTGGTCGCCTTATCTGAGGAAGGATGTTCTTGCCATGGAGGGAGTGCAGCGAAGATTCACCAGGCTGATACCTGGGATGGCAGGAATGACGTATGAGGAGAGATTGGGTCGATTGGGCTTATATCCGCTGGAGTTTAGAAAAATGAGAGGGGATCTCATTGAAACTTATAAAATTCTAACAGGACTAGACAGACTAGATGCAGGAAGGATGTTCCCGATGGTCGGGAATTCCAGAACCAGGGGTCACAGTCTAAGGATAAGGGGTAAGCCATTTAGGACAGAGATGAGGAGGAATTTCTTCACCCAGAGAGTGGTGAACCTGTGGAATTCTCTACCACAGAAGGCAGTGGAGGCCAACCTATTAAATATATTCAAGAAGGAGTTGGATATATTTCTTAAGGCTAAAGGGATCAAGGGATATGGGGAGAAAGCAGGGACAGGGTACTGAATTTGGATGATCAGCCATGATCTCATTAAATGGCAGAGCAGGCTCGAGGGGCCGAATGGCCGACTCCTGCTCCTATCTTCTATGTTTCTATATGTTTCCCATTGGCCGCAGGGAGGTGGAGCGCTGAGGATGGACGTGTTGGGTGACCAATGGCGGGAGCGGCGGGGGGGGGGGGAGAGAAGAAAACCTCCAGGAACCATCCAACCAGAGTTGGCAACCCTAAGCTCTCCCTGCACTCCAATCGAGACTCGTCGCTCTTAACTCATTCTCTCTCGGGACCTCAAAACCGTAGAACTCCCCAGCCCCCTCATTCTTCCCTTTCTCCTCCTCCTCCTCCTATCTACGGCCTTTTGAAACCCAAGCTTGGTGTCATCACTTCTCGATTTTACCTCATCTCCTCCTCCACCCCTTTCGACCGACGTTCCCTCTAAGCTGTGTGGCCGCCCAGCTCTCTGCTGGTCCCGCGCAGCCCGGGACTGGCTTTTGCCAATGTTAAAGTTCGTGCATGCACGAAAACGGTGAATGGGCCGCTCACCCAAAACCAAAGTTAGGGGGAGCATTGCTATCGACCTTTCCTGCATGGAGGCCCTCGCCCCTACACCTCAGCTTCGCATCCATCACCTTAAAATTCACTCCCTCCACCACCGGCGCACCGTGGCTGCAGTGTGTACCATCTACAAGATGCACTGCAGCAATTCACCAAGGCTTCTTCAGCAGCACCTCCCAAACCCGCGACCTCTACCACCTAGAAGGACAAGGGCAGCAGGCGCATGGGAACACCACCACCTCCAAGTTTCCCTCCAAGTCACACACCATCCTGACTTGGAAATATATCGCCGTTCCTTCATCGTCGCTGGGTCAAAATCCTGGAACTCCCTCCCTAACAGCACTGTGGGAGTATCTTCACCACACGGACTGCGGCGGTTCAAGGCGGCGGCTCACCACCACCTTCTCAAGGGGCAATTAGGAATGGGCAATAAATGCCGGCCTTGCCAGCGACGTCCACATCCCACGAACGAATATAAAGAAAAAATAACAGAATGGTGCCAGTCTCTCTTGCGCGACAATCATGCAAGACGGTCAGCCGGACTGTGCTGTTGTTGTCCCTGCACCCGCGTGCCCACCTACTGATCGTGGGGCGATTGAACAGCCTGTGGGAGGAGGAAAATGGGAGAGAAAAAATATAAACCTTGGCACAAGAGCAGACCTTCCAACCTTGAGGTAAATTCCATTCGAGCGACAATAAGACCAAGTACCAAAGGCTTGAGTTAACCAAATTGGCCGGTGATTCAGCGGCTGCTTTAGGCCCACAGAAGCTTTGAGCTGCCACTAATCGGTTTGATACAAAGTATACCAGTAAACAAAGACAAGTATATAACGATTAAATCATTTGAGGAGATGGCTCGGAAAAGATGGCACGTTGGAAGGTCTGCGGTGGCCAAAGTATTCATCAAGATTCAACTGTACTCGAGGCCGAGTAGGCCCCAAGCCTGGCACTAGATTTTTGCTTGTGCCCCCGATTTCAGCAGTACTAACCTGGAAAGGGAGGGGTGCACGCTTGGCTCTGCACTCAGGAAGAAGAGAAGGAGGGAGGTTCAGGAACTGCCTGTGTAACAATGGAACTGTAACAGACACTCACATCACTAAAGCTGCATGCAGCGAAGGGTAAATAAAAACTAAAATGGAAGTGCAACATAAACACTGGAGTACTGAGGGTGCATTTTAACATTGTGCATTTAAAATCCAGTTACAAGCGGGGCAGGAGCTTCACCCTGCCGCGCATCGCAATCTCGTCTGCCCTTTAGACTCTGGCGATCTATCAGCCCACAAATGCTTGGGGTCGAGATGGATAAGATTTCATTCAGAAAATAACATTTTAGGAGGTCAGTATACGAGTAACTTGAGACATGGCGTGTGGTGAGTGTAACACGCTTGGGAAGAAAAAGGTGACTTTGGACCTCTGGTTCCCAAAGCTCTCCACCACTCGCCTCAAGAACATAAGAATTAGGAGCAGGAGTAGGCCGTATGGCCCCTCGAGCCTGCTCCGCCATTCAATAAGATCATGGCTGATCTTCGACCTCAACTCCACCTTCCCGCCCGATCCCCATATCCCTCGATTCTCTTAGTATCCAAATATCTATCGAGCTCAGTCTTGAATATACTCAACGACTGAGCCTCCACAGCCCCCTGGGGTAGAGAATTCCAAAGATTCACCACCCTCTGAGTGAAGAAATTTCTCCTCATCTCAGTCCTAAATGGCGCACCCCTATCCCAAGACTATGCCCCCTGGTTCTAGACTCTCCAGCCAGGGGGGAACAGCCTCTCAGCATCTACCCTGTCAATGCCCCTCAGAATCTTGTACATTTCAATGAGATCACCTCTCATTCTTCGAAACTCCAGAGAGTATCGGCCCATTCCACTCAATCTCTGGGTCTGTTGTCGACTCATTGATAAGAGATTGATTGCCATGATTAGTCATTGACTCCATTATCGTCAGCCAGAATTTCTGCCCTTCATTGCAGTTCAGTGACCTTCTGTTGCAAAGTGCATGTGGACGCAGGGGGGAGGACAGGATAGAGCTCCGGTGCAATGCCCCCCCACAGTCGAATAACTTCCTGACACTCGTTCCCGAGGCTCGCTCATGAAGAACGGCCGCTTGTAGGGAGGTATAAGTGGACAGGGGCAGCTCCCACAGAACAGGACCCCAGCAAAAGAGGACTTGTTCAGAAGAGGTTGAAGGGGGGAGAGGGGTGGACCGACTGCTTTAATTTCTTCAAAACCTGAAGTTAAAGAGCTCCTGGGGCCTCCCCAGCAGATGCACCATCAATACAACACTGACTCCAGAAAGCAGTTCCACTTTCTTCCCTCATTCAAGTAAGCCTTTTACTGAGCAAAAGGTTTGTCTTGACTGAGGAGCATGAATGTCTGGATGGTTTGACACAATCCAAGTGTCTCTGCACAGAGGTTTATCACGGTTTCCCACCCACACCCTCCCCACCATTCCCCCCCACACCTAAATAATTTAGATGCAGGACTGCTCGTGAGGCTGATGGGAGTACGGGACACAGGAAGAGGTGTAAAGGGGTTACACACACACACAATATAAAAAGGATGCCACTTTATGCTGTAATAGACACTCAGTACTCACAGGACTAAGAAACAGCTACAAAATAAAATATTAAAACTCAATACATCAAACTAAACAGGCCTCCCAGGGGGGTTTCATTAAATCAGCACATCACCGCCATCATCTTTGTAGCATATTTTTCTCTGTATCTTATTAAAAACCGTCAAGAAAACTCACTTTCTGTCGTCACTTATTTTTGGTCACGCCTTTCTGTCAACGCGTACCATTGTAAATTGCTATGTCAACATTTCCCATTCAATTTTCCTATGTCAACTGTCACGCTGTACTTGCAGGCTCTGGCCCTTAAGTGGCGCTGCAAAGTGATTATTTCTTTCCTCAGAACCGCCCTTCATTTTGTATGTAAAATAAAACTTATATTCGTCAACTGACCGTAGACAATGCTACAAGCAACTTACAAGCACGTTCGCAACGGCAAGAAATCAACCTCAGCTCTGATGCTCCGTGCTGTACGGCCGCCTTGCGGACTGCGCCAATGCCGGTGCCGCTGAGTGGGTCTCGGGCAGCCGTTGGCAACACCGACGACAGACTGAGGCTGGCAGCTGGGAAGACCCACCCGGTGAGCCCTAAAATGTAGCGGGATGAGTCACAGAGGGGTAATTTGTCACGTGTTCTTGCTGGGTGGGTGGGGGTGGGCAGGGAGAAATGCCCGCCGGTCGCGCCCGTTGGGAATCGCAGTGCATACCGCCTACGAAATCCCCCCTAACGCACGGACCAGCGGGAAGACTCCAAAATATCCGATGTGCATTTTAATGTACTACTGAGATTTTTATAGCACATTGGGGCGAGGGGGAAGAGTTGCGATGGGCAATGAGGAAAAAAATCCCAGCAGCACCCGCAGTCTCTCTGCCGCACCTTCCCTGAGATGGCATCACTGATGCTGCTGACACGAAGCGGATGTGACGCATGGGGGAAATAAAAAAATTTTAAGGTCCCATCTGCCACTCGTCTGATGACCCCGCAGAAACCCAGCTACGCCGCTAGATATCCAACTCTGCACGTCACGGGGTGAACACTGCACAGCAAGGCCATCAAAGGAATGAGGTTCTGCCTCATGACTAGTCCAACGATCTGCTCACCTCGCCTTCTCCTCCACCCGCCGTGAACTTCAGCTCATCCAAAACTCTGCCACTCATCATAGAAACATAGGAGCAGGAGTCGGCCATTCAGCCCTTCGAGCCTGCTCCGCCATTCAACGCGATCCTGGCTGATCCTCTATCTCAATACCATATTCCCGCTCGCTCCCCATACCCCTTGATGCCTTTTATGTCTAGAAATCTATCTATCTCCTTAAATATATTCAGTGACTTGGCCTCCACAGCCTTCTGTGGTAGAGAATTCCACAGGTTCACCACCCTCTGAGTGAAGAAATTTCTCCTCATCTCAGTCCTAAATGTCCTACCCCGTATCCTGAGACTGTGACCCTTCATTCTAGACCCCCCCCCCCAGCCAGGGGAAACATCCTCCCTGCATCCAGTCTGTCTAGCCCTGTCAGAATTTTATACATTTCAATGAGACCCCCCTCATTCTTCTAAACTCTAGTGAATACAAGCCTAGTCGACCCAATCTCTCCTCATACGACAGTCCTGCCATCCTAGGAATCAGTCTGGTGAACCTTCGCTGCACTCCCTCTATGGCAAGTATATCCTTTCTTAGGTAAGGAGACCAAAACCGCACACAGTACTCCAGGTGTGGTCTCATCAAGGCCCTGTATAACTGTAGTAAGACATCCTTGCTCCTGTACTCAAATCCTCTTGCAATGAAGGCCAATATATCATTTGCTTGCTGCACCTGCATGTTTGCTTTCAGTGACTGGTGTACAAGGACACCCAGGTCCCTCTGTATTTCAACATTTCCCAATCTATCACTATTTAAATAATACTCTGCCTTTCTGTTTTTCCTACCGAAGTGGATAACTTCACATTTATCCACGTTATACTGCATCTGCCATGTATTTGCCCACTCACTCAACTTGTCTAAATCACCTTGAAGCCTCTTTGTATCCTCCTCACAACCCCACCTAGTTTCGTGTCATCAGCAAACTTGGAAATATTACATTTGGTTCCCTCATCCAAATCATTGATATATATTGTCATCCCTGAGCTACAATGGTGCCTGTTCCCCTGAGGATGCCTCAAATTAAAAATTCTCATGTTTATATTCCCTCAATGACCTTTACCCCTCTCTCTCTAACCTCCAGCCCTACAATTCTCCCTTCACAAACACTCCCTTCCTCCGATTTAGGCCTCTTGCACATCCCCCTCGCCCTGCGCCCCAACATTGGCGGCCGTGCCTTCAGACACCTCGACCCCACGCCCTCGAATACCCTCCCTACAGCCCTTTCGACTTTTCGTCTCCATCTCCCTCTCCTCCTTCACCACCCATTTTGGTCACCCCTCTTAATACACGTCCTCCTTTGGTTCGGAGGCCCATTCTTTTTTTCTAAATGACACCTTTCCGAAGCGCCTCAGGATATTTTGATGTGTTAAAGGTGCCATGCAGTCAAGTTGTTGTTGCTATCTTATTTTTGGCCACGCCTTTCTGTCAACGTGTGCCACTGTAAATTGCTATGTCAACATTTCCCATTAAATTTTCCTATGTAAACTGTCACGCTACAGATGCAGGTTCTGGCCATTGAGTGGCGCTGTGAAGTGATTTTTTTTTTCTTCTAAAGTTGAGAGGTCATTTTAGTCAGGCCGGCTGGTTTCAAGTCCAATTCTAACCTCGCCACAATACAATAAACCTCCATGACTACCCAGGTCTGGTGTGCTGCTTTTAATGACTCCCCCGCCCCCGACACACACTGACCCAAACTGACGGTGGAATGATCAAAATGAAAGGATAGAGGATGGAAACAATGGGCGCACCAAGCAGAACCCACGGCCCTCACAGTACCTGCGGCTCTGCAGAGAGCTCATCTGGTCCTTGATGCTGATGGCTTGTCGGAGCAGCCCCTCGATGTTCTTGAAGTAGGCCCCACTGTTGGACATGCTTTTCACCGCGCTACAGAGGGAGTGGGGGAAGAAAAAAAGGCAGAATTAACCCTTTCAGGATAGGTGTCAGCTGTGGCTCAGTGGGTAGCGCTCTTGCCTCGGAGTCAGAAGGTTGCGGGTTCGAGTCCCCACTCCAGGGACCTGAGCACAAAAATCTGGGCTGACACTCCAGTGCAGTGCTGAGGGAGTGCCGCACCGTTGGAGGTGCAGTCTTTTGAATGAGACGTTAAACCGAGGTTCTGTCTGCCCTCTGAGGTGGACGTAATAGATTCCACGGCAATATTCGTAGAAAAGCAGAGTTCTCCCTGGTGTCCTGGCCAATAGTTATCCCTGTCTCCTAGGTTTGTTGGCCGTAAGGTTGCTATGTAAATGAGTCTCAACCCAGGGCCAGGCCCCAGGGGTTATGGACCCACAACACAAAACTGACACCATTTGCCAATATCACTCAGAGACAAGAGAGTTGATGGGTGAAATGGAAAAATGCCACACTGGTGCAGATCAGAGTCACACTGTTGGGAGCTTTACTCTGTATCTAACCCGTGCTGTCCCTGCCCTGGGAGTGTTTGATGGGACAGTGCAGAAGGAGCTTTACTCTGTATCTAACCCGTGCTGTACCTGCCCTGGGAGTGTTTGAGGGGACAGTGTAGAGGGAGCTTTACTCTGTATCTAACCCGTGCTGTAGCTGCCCTGGGAGTGTTGGATGGGACAGTGGAGAGGGAGCTTTACTCTGTATCTAACCCGTGCTGTACCTGCCCTGGGAGTGTTTGATGGGACAGTGCAGAAGGAGCTTTACTCTGTATCTAACCTGTGCTGTACCTGCCCTGGGAGTGTTTGAGGGGACAGTGTAGAGGGAGCTTTACTCTGTATCTAACCCGTGCTGTAGCTGCCCTGGGAGTGTTGGATGGGACAGTGGAGAGGGAGCTTTACTCTGTATCTAACCCATGCTGTACCTGCCCTGGGAGTGTTTGATGGGACAGTGTAGAGGGAGCTTTACTCTGTATCTAACCCGTGCTGTACCTGCCCTGGGAGTGTTTGATGGGACAGTGTAGAGGGAGCTTTACTCTGTATCTAAACCGTGCTATACCTGCCCTGGGAGTGTTTGATGAGACAGTGTAGAGGGAGATTTACTCTGTATCTAACCCGTGCTGTACCTGCCCTGGGAGTGTTTGATGGGACAGTGTAGAGGGAGCTTTACTCTGTATCTAACCCGTGCTGTACCTGCCCTGGGAGTGTTTGATGAGACAGTGCAGAGGGAGCTTTATTCTGTATCTAACCCGTGCTGTACCTGCCCTGGGAGTGTTTGATGGGACAGTGTAGAGGGAGCTTTACTCTGTATCTAAACCGTGCTGTACCTGAAACGAGAGTTCTTGATGGTGAGATTATGTCCCCAAACTGGGCAAGTGTTCCATCCTCTGGCACCAACATCCCTCACCTTGATGTGCATAAGAATAAAGACATCCATTCACAGTACAGTCTCTGTATATGGCTCGATTAGAAGGGGTTACAGATATTTCTCCCCGCCTCCCTTGAAGGCGGTGCCCCCTGCTGGAGTTCAACTTCCACAGACTTGGGATGCACACCAGTACCCCACCTAGGCACGCAAGTCAAAGCCAGTCAGTGAGTGCTGGCTGGCTATTCGACAATGGGAGCTTCACAGGCCAGTAAAATGCGTTTTTTATCCGCTGCCCGTACATGGACGCGCTCTCCAACAGAGGTCACTGGACAGACATCTGGAGGGGGAATCCAACCTTATTGGAGCCAAGTGCTATTATAGCATCTCCTACTGTCACACCCCGCTGCAATCAGCTTACGTAGCACAGACTGGGGTCGAAGCGGGCAACTTGCGCTCAGTACACGTTGAAAACATTCCTTCAACCTCTTTCTCCGCCGAGGAGTCTCACCTGCAGGCGTATTCGACGGTATATATCGCACCTTGGCACTGTTCCTCCACGCCTTGCATGTCTGTCTGCAGGGGAAACAAAAGCATGCGGATCTAACAAGGCCAACCCTGCTGATTAAACAGACATCATTTTACTTTGAGGCTGAGGGATCCTTTTTTAGGTCCCTTTCATGGAGCTACTCTGAGCAGAACTGTCACTGTTAACACACCGGGGCTCCGCGTGCCCATAAAATCAGCCCCATTTACATTGTGGGACGGTTTCCATGCGACTGGGGTACCGACACAAAACAATATCTGAATGTGAGTGTGAGTGTGTGTGTGTGTGTGTGAGAGTGCGTGTGTGTGAGACTGTGTGTGTGAGTGAGTGTGAGTGTGAGTGTGAGTGTGAGTGTGAGTGTGTGCGTGTGTGTGTGAGAGACTGTGTCTGTGTGTGTGTGTGAGTGTGAATGTGCGAGTGCGAGTGCGAGTGCGAGTGCGTGTGCGTGTGACTGCGTGGGACTGCGTGGGACTGCGTGGGACTGTGTGTGTGTGTGTGTGTGTGTGTGTGTGTGTGTGTGACTGTGCGAGGGCATTTACCCGCGATTGATTGCGTGACTCCCGCGGGTGATCGTGAGTATACTGTCATTCGCGTGTGACTGTGAGAGTGCTGTTACCCGCATGTGATTGTGTGTTTGCTGTGTAGAGGTGCTTTTACACACTGCTTCTTCTTCTTAGGCAGTCCCTCGGAACCGAGGATGACTTGTTCCACACTAAAAATGAGTTCTCAGGTGACTGATGAGTCCAATGCGGGACCTACAGTCTCTGTCGCTGTTGGGGTTGTCCATGAGGGTCCTGACGTTCCAGGCCCCGAACTTCATTTTAAAGGGTGGAAGATGCCTGTGCGTGAATTCTTTTAACATGGGTGGCCGTTGCACACCAGCTACCACACGGCCTTGACAGAGCAAGGTCTTGGTCCAATGTCAAGGGGATCCAAGACGATTGGAGACCAGGCTCTGCTACATTGGCCTAGCACACACACACACAAACACACTCCTACTGTTCTCCTCCCTCCTTCCCACAGGTCCTCTCTGCCTGGGTTTCACAGGCTATAACCCTGTAGTAACAAAGGCATTAAACATTAACAGATGCATCAACTGTTAAACTCAACCCGGTGCTTCCTGTGGAGTCCAGCAGTTCCACCCTAGTTATTGAGTATGAGGCTTCAGGAAAGGAGAAGAAAAAAATTGGGGTTGGGAAACACACGAGGATTGCAGCCGACCCCCAGTTGTGCGGTTCTCCCTCCCGGCGTAAACAGCCTGACCGTCAGCACACGGACGGGACTGGTGAACTCGTGAAGGGGGGAGGAAAACATCACTGCCCACCTTACCCCCGTTATTCTGCTGCTCCCCAGTCAGTTACATGGTGGGGCGGGGGGTGTGGGGGGGGTTAGCGATCTGCAAGGTGCCAACATCCCTATAGCAGGAGAACCTGATGCTGTCCCTGGCGGCTCAGCACAAACCGGGACATTTTCCGCGGCTTCAACCTGTCTGGCTGATCCCAGCCAGGACTAACAGCAGGGGACAATGTGGTCGGGTTTCGGTGCCTTTGGGGTAACAAAAGTGCGGGGAAGGAAGGGGTAAAAAAAAAAAAAAATCAGAAACAGGCCTGCTCATGGTTACTGCCCAGGAAGTCCTGCTGCAAAGCTCACAATTGTGTAGAGCAGGGTCGGCAATGATGGCTCCTGCAGTCAAATAGCTTTTGCCAACACCGATTACCTATTAGTGGGGAGGAGCGGGGGGGGGTGAGAAGGTGGGGAGGGGGGAGGAGTAGGAGGAAGGCAGGGAGGAAGAGGAGGAGGGGGGAAGGAGGAGGATGGAGGAGGGGGGGAAGGAGGAGGATGGAGGGGGGGGGAAGGAGGAGGATGGAGGGGGGGGGAAGGAGGAGGATGGAGGGGGGGAAGGAGGAGGATGGAGGAGGGGGGAAGGAGGAGGATGGAGGAGGATGGAGGGGGGAGGAGGAGGGGGGGAGGAGGAGGGGGGGAGGAGGAGGGGGAGAGGAGGAGGGGGAGAGGAGGAGGGGGAGAGGAGGAGGGGGGGGAGGAGGAGGGGGGGGAGGAGGAGGGGGGGAGGAGGAGGGGGGGAGGAGGAGGGGGGGAGGAGGAGGGGGGGAGGAGGAGGGGGGGGAGGAGGAGGGGGGGAGGAGGAGGGGGGGAGGAGGAGGGGGGGGAGGAGGAGGGGGGAGGAGGAGGGGGGGGAGGAGGAGGGGGGAGGAGGAGGGGGGGGAGGAGGAGGGGGGAGGAGGAGGATGGAGGGGGGGGGAGGAGGAGGATGGGGGGGGGGAGGAGGAGGATGGAGGGGGGGGGGAGGAGGAGGATGGAGAAGGGGGGGAGGATGGAGGAGGGGGGAGGATGGAGGAGGGGGGAGAGGATGGAGGAGGGGGCGAGGAGGAGGGGGGCGAGGGAGGGGGGCGAGGGAGGGGGGGCGAGGGAGGGGGGCGAGGGAGGGGGGAGGGGGAGCGAGGGAGGGGGGGAGGGGGGGCGAGGGAGGGGGGGCGAGGGAGGGGGGGCGAGGAGGGGGGGAGGGGGGGCGAGGGAGGGGGGGGGAGGAGGGGAGGGAGGGGGGAGGAGAGGGAGGGGAGGAGGGGGGGAGGGAGGGAGGAGGGGGGGAGGGAGGGGGGGAGGAGGGGGGGAGGAGGGGGAGGGAGGGGGGAGGGAGGGGGAGGGGGAGAGGGGGAGAGGGGGAGGGGGGGAGGGGGAGGGGGGGAGGGGAGGGGGGAGGAGGAGGATGGAGGAGGGGGAGAGGAGGAGGAGGGGGGAGGAGGAGGGGGGAGGGGAGGGGGGAAGGAGGAGGGGGGGGAGAGGGGAGGGGAGGGGAGGGGGGAGGGGAGGAGAGGAGGGGAGGGGAGGGGGGAGGGGGAGGGGAGGGGGGAGGGGGAGGAGGAGGGGTGAAGGAGCGGGTGCGGACGATCTGACTGGTTATTTCCTGCTGGTACTGGACAATCAGAATTGGAGCAGGTATAACTGAATTGCAAGCCAATAATTCCCCGGCACTCACGCTCTCCTCACCTTGTGCTGCACCAGCTCCGGGAGGGATCGGCGCACGTGCTCCTGGAGTCGGTACAGAGCCACCGAGGGCTCGTTGGCCAAGAAGTACATACTCTCTGTGAATTTATCTGTAACTGGATGAGAACTCAGGAGTTAGACCAGGTGTGATTCACGGGGCTGCCCCGCTCTCGGGAAGGCAGCACCGCACGATTTAACCGGCACAGTATATCGAGATAACAATAACAACTTGCATTTATATAGCGCCTTTAACGTAGTAAAGGATCCCGAGGCACTTCACGGGAGTGTTACCAGAAAAGAAAATGGAGACCGAGCCACATAAGGAGATATTAGGACAGGTGACCAAAAGCTTGGTCAAAGAGGTCGGTTTTAAGGAGCGTCTTAAAGGAGGAGAGAGAGGCGGAGAGGTTTAGGGAGGGAATTCCAGAGCTTAGGGCCCAGGCAGCTGAAGGCACGGCCGCCAATGGTGGAGTGATGGAAATCGGGGATGCGCAAGAGGCCAGAATTGGAGGAGCGCAGTGATCTCAGAGGGTTGTAGGGCTGGAGGAGGTTGTAGAGATAGGGAGGGTGGGCGAGGCGGTGAGATTTGAACACGTGACAATGTCCTTGCTGGTACATCGAGATTCAGCGAGCGTGCGTCACCACAAGCCACACACTGTCACCTGCTTCGTGTCACCTCTACAGCGAGCTTGATGCAAAACCTGGGAGCTCTAGCCCCACATCTAACCCGTGCCAATCCTGCCCAGGGGGCACGAAACCTGTACCAAACCCAGATCGAACCGGAGGGAGAGAACATTAGCCCGAAATCTAATCTTTACTGAGTCTGTGCCATACCTGACCAGGGATCACAAACCCTACAAGTGGATGTAAAATATTCCACAGCACTATTCGAAGAACAGGGAAGCGTCCTGGGGCCAATATTTATCCCTCAACCACCATCACTAAAAAAAGATGATCTGGTCATTATCGCATTGCTGTTTGTGGGACCTTGCTGTGCGCAAATTGGCTGCCACGTTTCATAAGAACATAAGAATTAGGAGCAGGAGTAGGCCGTACGTGATTCAATAAGATCATGGCTGATCTTCGACCTCAACTCCACCATCCCGCCCAATCTCCATATCCCTTGATTCCCTTGGTATCCAAAAATCTATCGAGCTCAGTCTTGAATATACCACATTACAGCAGTGACTGCATTTCAAAAAGTACTTCATTGGCTGTAAAGCGTTTTGGGACCTCCGGAGGTCGTGAAAGGCGCTGTATAAATGCAAGTCTTTCTTCAACAATAACTATGCGCTGTCGGCAGTGAGTTCATAAAAAAACAATCTCACTACAAATATCAAACAGAGGACATCTTCTCCACACTACATTTTATCATTGGAAAAAAAAGGAATGGATTGAAATCATTCTACTGTAGTAAATCTTTTTTGCACCTTCTCCCGTGCCTCTATATCCTTTTTATAATATGGAGGCCAGAACTGTGCACAGTCCAAGTGTGGTCTAACCAAGGTTCGATACAAGTTTAACATCACTTCTCTACTTTTCAATTCTATCCCTCTAGAAATGAACCTCAGTGTTTGGTTTGCTTTTTTTATGGCCTTATTAGCCGGTGTCGCTACTTTTAGTGATTTGTGTATCTGTACTCCCAGATCCCTCTGCCCCACTTAAGACACTTATTTTCCAAGCAGTATGTGGCCTCTTTATTCTTCCTACCATAATGTACCACCTCACACTTATCTATATTGAAGTTCATTTGCCAATTACACACCAAGCTTATGAACATCTTCCTGTATTTTGTGGTAGTCCTCCTCTGTATTAACTACACTCCCCCAGTTTCAAAATTGCACTTCCGATTCCAGAGTCCAAATCATTTATGTAAATAGCCAACATCATCGATCCCTGTAGAAATCCACTTAGACTCATAGAAATTTATGGCACAGGAGGAGGCCATTTGGCCCATCGTGTCTGTGCCGGCCGAAAAAGAGCTCTCCAGCCTAATCCCACTTTCCAGCTCTCGGCCCGTAGCCCTGCAGGTTACGGCACTTCAAGTGCATATCCAAGTACTGTTTAAATGTGATGAGGGTTTCTGCCTCGACCACCCTCTCAGGCAGTGAGTTCCAGACCCCCACCACCCTCTGGGTGAAGAAAGTTCTCCTCAACTCCCCTCTAATCCTTCCACCAATTACTTTAAATCTATGCCCCCTGGTTATTGACCTCACTGCGAAGGGAAGTAAATCCTTCCTATCCACTCTATCTAGGCCCCTCATAATTTTATACACCTCAATTAAATCCTCCCTCAGCCTCCTCTGTTCCAAAGAAAACAACCCCAGCCTATCCAACCTCTCCTCAAAGCTAAAATTCTCCCGTCTTGGCAACATTCTCGTAAATCTAGTGTCAGCTGTGGCTCAGTGGGTGGCACACCCGCCTCTGAGTCAGAAGGTTGTGGGTTCCGAGTCCCACCCCAGGCACTTGAGCACAAAAAGCTAGGCTGACACGCCGCCCAGTGCAGTGCTGAGGGGGCGCTGCACTGTCGGCAGTGTCGACTTTCAGATGAGACGTTAAAACCGAGGCCCCGTCTGCTCTCTCAGGTGGATGTAAAAGACCCCATAGCACTACTTCGAAGAAGAACTGGGGCCAATATTTATCCCTAAAAATCAACATCACCAAAACAGATTATCTGGTCATTATCACATTGCAGTTTGTGGGAGCTTGCTGTGCGCAAATTGTTTGCCGCGTTTCCCACATTGCAACAGTTACTATGCTTCAAAAAGTACTTCATTGGCTGTAAAGCACTTTGAGACATCCGGTGGTCATGAAAGGCGCTATAGAAATGCAAGTCTTTCTTTAAATCTCCTTTGCACCCTCTCTAGTGCAATCACATTCTTCCTGTAATGTGCTGACCAGAACTGCACACAGTGCTCTAGCTGCAGCCTAACTAGCGTTTTATACAGTTCAAGCATAACCCCCCTGCTCTTGTATTCTATGCCTCGGCTAATAAAGGCAAGATGGCCAAATGACAGTCTGAGCAGCTGCCCTTAACCCCTTACTCTCTGTCTTTGTACCTGATTCTGGTTCCTTGCCCCCCTTTTTGACTGCAGCTGCTCAAAGCTTCCCCACCCCCCTCCCTCAAGGTTTTATTTTGTGTAAATGAAGCTCTCACCCTTCTTAACTTTCAGCTGCATCTCTGGATCCTCCATCTTCAAGCACAATCTGCAAAGATGCACACAGCCACTTCCTGCCCCCCTCCCTCTCCAGGAAATGCTCGCCCACTCTGCCTTCCCTCTGGAAAACCAACACCATCAACAACAGTTCCACCCCTCTCTCACACCCTGCCCCACCGAAAGGGGACTCGCTTTAATCTTGTTCATTCAATAAGCCTGGTTTATTTTTGGTGGAGGTTAAAAAAAAAACTTCCCCTTGTTTTGCGAAAGGGAATTAAAATCAAAAGTCATTAGTGTGGTACGTTTCTGTTGTGTCCCTCTCGCGCAGGTTAGGGTTGCCAAGAATTAGTCTCCAAAAATTAAAGGTTAATCTCCAGGACACACCTGGGGGAAAAAATCATAGGGGTGTTAAGTACTTCTTTTATTTATTATTTTAAAAATATTGTTGATGGGGGGGGAAGGGGGAAGGGCTGTTTGACTGGCTGTCAAGAATCATCCAATCAGGTAACAAAGAGTCTGTTTGCTTTCCGATTGGTCAGGGGGAGGGCGGGGCAATGGGGTTTTTTTTCGGGGCAATGGGTTAGAGGGTGGGGGGCAATTGGCGACACAAGGTCGTGCGATTAAACCTCTAAGGATATGTCCAATCAGCGATGGCAATCCTACCAGCCCTTTGCTTTTCATGTGAGCGTCAGCACGCTGAGTGCTGATCAGCTATTTGACTGCAGGGAGCATCACATCTGAGTATGATCCTGGTCTCACCCAATGTCTATACAAGAGGCTGTCTTGCTGTGCCCCGGTCGAAGTTACAACAACAACAATTTGCATTTAAATCGTGCCTTTAACACAGAAGAACCGCCCAAGGTGCTTCACAGAGGAACAGTCAAAAATATGGACTACCAACAAAAGGAGAGGTTAAGAGACGTGACCAAAGGGTTGCTCGAAGAGGTGGATTTTAAGGACATGCTTGAAGAGAAGGAAGAGCTTCGGTGGGAATTGTAGAGCCCGGAGCCTAGACGGCTGAAGGCATGGCCACCAATGATGGGTGACGGGAGGGTGGGGGGACGCGCAAGAGGCCGGGGTCAGACTTTGAGCGGGTTGATCTGATTGAATGGTGGAACAGGCTTGAGGGGCTGAATGGCTACTCCTGTTCCTATGTTTTATTTAGTGCCGGAGCAGGTTACAGGGATGGGGACGGGCAACCCTTTGTTGGGGGGGAAGTCCTGAGCAAGGGGGCATAACTTAAAATTAGAGCGAGGCCATTCAGGAGGGGAATCAGGAACGAATCTTGCTCACAATGGGTAGTGGAAATCTGAAACTCTCTTCCCCCAAAAGGCTGTGGATGCTGGGGGGGGGGTCAGTTGAAATTTTCAAGACTGACCGCGACAGATTTTTGTTGGGTAAGGGTATCGAGGGATATGGAGCAAAGGCGGGTAAATGGATTTAGGGTGCGGACCAGCCATGATCTACTTGAATGGCGGAACAGGTTCAAGAGGCTGAATGGCCTCCTCCTGTTCCTGTGTCACTGTAATTACATAGAGGCATAAATCGAATGTGCAGCACAGAAACAGGCCATTCGGCCCAACTGGTCCGTGCCGGTGTTTATGCTCCACACCAGCCTCCTCCCACCCCTATTTCATCTCATTCTTATCAGCCTATTCCTTTCTCACTTATCTAGCTTCCCCTTAAATGCATCAAATAAATTATGAGGACAGTTTGCATAATCTTGTCTTGTATTCCCTTGAGTTTAGAAGGTTGAGGGGGTGAACTGATGGAGATGTTTAAATGTTAAAAGGACTTGGTAAGGTAGATACAGAGAAACTAGTTCCTCTGGTAGGGGGAATCAAGAACAAGGGAGCATAACCTTAAAATTAGAGTTAGGCCGTTGAGGAGAGAAATCAGGAAGCGATTTTTGAACACACAGGTTAGTGGAATTCTGCAACTCGCTCCCACAAAATGCTGTATCAGATGAAGGCAGGAACCACGTTTGTCTATTAAACGGGCGCTGCTTGGCACAGAGCAGGAAGGTTAAATTCTTTGTCTGTGCTGTGTTAGCTAAGTTACCCGAGCACATCTTCTGGGTTTGGGAGGGGTAAAGCCAACCGGAGTTTGAACTTGTGCTTGCTCACCACTGCCTCCTCCTGGCAAATGGCTGTATGTTTATACATTGAGCGAGGAGTGAATTGGGTTCAACTGTGATAGCCCACATGGTGGAATAGCATACACACACACACACACGATGGGGGCATCACTGGCAAGGCAATGCCAGCATTTATTGCCCTTGAGAAGGTGGTGGTGAGCTGTCTTCTTGAACTGCTGCAGTCCATGTGGTGAAAGCATTGTGGTTCCTGGGACTAGGGACAGGGTCACTGGCAAGGCTTTGGAAGCTAAGCAGAGCCAGGCCTGGTTAGTACCTGGAGGGGTGATCATTAGGGTAAGACCAGGTGCAGAAGGTCACGGAAGGAGCCCCGAGGAGGGGCGGTTGGTGAGAAGGTCACGGAAGGAGCCCCGGGAGGGGTGGCTGGTGAGCAGGCCCGGGCGTTGGGCTGAAGATTGTCGGACAGGAGGAATGGTGGAAATGGAATGGCGGCGCGCACAGACGCAGCGGCTTTGCTTCTCCCAGGACAGTGCTATTTACGTTTAATGTTATTTGTACTGGACTCATGGGAGCTTGCAAGATCACATTTTGTTGTACAATGACAATAAAGTTGAATTATTATTATAAAACTGAGTGCCTTGCTGGGCCATTTCAGAGGGCAGTTAAGAGTCAACCACATTGCTGTGGGTCTGGAGTCACATATAGGCCAGACCGGGTAAGGACGGCAGATTTCCTTCCCTAAAGGACATTAGGGAACCAGATTTTTTTTACAATTCAGTAGTTTCATGGTCACCATTACTGATTCTAGCTTTTTATTCTGAAGTTAAATTCTCTAGCGGGATTTGAACGCAATGGGTGTATGTTTATACATTGGGTGACGAGTGATTAGGGTTCAACTGTGATAGCCCCCATGGTGGAATAGCATTCCAACATACTCATCTCCATGAGCTATCAGAGGGCGCCTGCCACCTGGGCAATGGAACCGAGCATGAGTCAGTTCCTTCTGGAGGTTCCAGCCTCAATCCGTGCTGAGGTAGCTGTTCGTCTCTGGGAGGCAGCAGTTAAACGATCAGCCAGGGTTCTCGCTCTGCCAGTGACTCCTGCCTGAAACCGAACGGGGCGGGCGTGAACATCACGTGAGGACAGGATCGAGTTTGACTGTGATGCCTTACCCGGTCAAACGGCCCACTGCTATTTGCTGCCTCGGCTCCCACAGGTGAAGAACGGCCATTTGCTCACGGTGCCGGTGGACATTCTGGCGACTGCGGAAACTGTTCCCCCTCCTCCCCCCGAGGGAGAGTCAGCACCTTCGGGTGGACCGGCCCCCAGCGAGAGTCAGCACCTTTTGGTGGACCTGACCCCCAACGAGAGTCAGCACCTTCGGGTGTACCTGCCCCCAGCGACAGTCAGCACCTTCGGGTGGACCTGCCCCCAGCGAGAGTCAGCACCTTCGGGTGGACCTGTCCCCCCAAGGGAGTGTCAGCACCGTCGGGTGGACCTGTCCCCCAGCGAGAGTCAGCAACTTCGGGTGGACCTGCCCCCAGCGAGAGTCAGCACCTTCGGGTGGACCTGCCCCCAGCGAGAGTCAGCACCTTCGGGTGGACCTGCCCCCAGGGAGAGGCAGCACCTTCGGGTGGACCTGTCCCCCAGCGAGAGTTAGCGCCTTTGGGTGGACCTGACCCCCAGGGAGAGGCAGCACCTTTGGGTGTACCTTCCCCCAGCGAGAGTCAGCACCTTTGGGTGTACCTGTCCCCCAGTGAGAGTTAGCACCTTTGGGTGGACCTGACCCCCAGGGAGAGGCAGCACCTTTGGGTGTACCTTCCCCCAGCGAGAGTCAGCACCTTTGGGTGTACCTGTCCCCCAGTGAGAGTTAGCACCTTTGGGTGGACCTGCCCCCAGGGAGAGGCAGCACCTTCGGGTGGACCTGACCCCCAGGGAGGGGCAGCACCTTCAGGTGGACCTGACCCCCAGGGAGAGGCAGCACCTTCGGGTGGACCTGCCCCCAGGGAGAGGCAGCACCTTTGGGTGGACCTGACCCCCAGGGAGAGGCAGCACCTTCGGGTGGACCTGACCCCCAGGGAGAGGCAGCACCTTTGGGTGGACCTGCCCCCAGGGAGAGGCAGCACCTTTGGGTGGACCTGACCCCCAGGGAGAGGCAGCACCTTTGGGTGGACCTGACCCCCAGGGAGAGGCAGCACCTTCGGGTGGACCTGACCCCCAGGGAGAGGCAGCACCTTTGGGTGGACCTGACCCCCAGGGAGAGGCAGCACCTTTGGGTGGACCTGACCCCCAGGGAGAGGCAGCACCTTCAGGTGGACCTGACCCCCAGGGAGAGGCAGCACCTTCGGTACAGGAAGGAGGAGAACAGGACAGAGCAGCTAATTATATAAGGTCGGAGAATCGACTCGGCACAAACTGTATCCTCCCCCCCACCCCCAAACCATGCGACCTCAAAATGTCGCAAAAGAAATAATGGCTTGTTTTAATGATATAGCTTTCCGAGCGTCCTGCCAGGATGATTGAATGAGCCCTGTGTACAAGCAGGCCAGCACTCTGCTGAATAGGCTTCAGCTGAATATTAATGACACAAAGTGGCAGCTCCTGCCAGTGCTGTGCTGGAGCAGGATGCCAGACTGCCAGCCTTCTGTCTGCATGTCAGTGAGATATATTTTCACAGTGTTCATTTCTCTTGGTGCTCTTATTTTCCTCCCTCCATTCCTCCCCTCCTCTCCTGAAGTTGCTGACTCTTGCTGAGGCACAGTTCATGCGCCAGTACATTCTCACATGGTGAGCCTTCGTGCCCTATTTGACCATGGAGGGCATCGCAGCTGAGTCCCATCATGTCTTCACCCCATAGATACTTCCCAGGAGGGCTCACCAGATATTCAGCAGGAGCAGCAACTTGTTCGACAGCCCACCCACCACCTTAAACGTTCACTCCCTCCACCACCGGCCCGTCGTGGCTGCAGTGTGTACCAGCTACAAGATGCACTGCAGCAACTCGCCAAGGCTTCTTCGGCAGCACCTCCCAAACCCGCGACTTCTTCCACCTAGAAGGACAAGGGCAGCAGGCATATGGGAGCGCCACCACCTCCAAGTTCTCCTCCAAGTCACACACCATCCTGACTTTGAAGTATATCGGCCGATCCTTCGTCGTCGCCGGGTCAAAATCCTGGAACTCCCTCCCTAACAGCACTGTGGGAGCACCTTCACCACACGGACTGCAGCGGTTCAAGAAGGCGGCTCACCACCACCTTCGCAAGGGCAATTAGGGATGGGCAATAAATGCTGGCCTTGCCAGCGACGCCCACGTCCCCGAGAATGAATTTTTTAAACCCCGACCTGATTCTTTTCCCACCTCCAACCCGACAACACTCCAAGAGCTCTGCGTTCCTCCAACTCCGGCCTCTTATGCATCCCCCACTCCCTTCACCCCACCATTGGTGGCCGTGCCTTCAGACATCAATGCCCTAAGATCTTGAAATCCCTTCCTAAACCTCACCGCCTTTCCACCTCTCCCTCCTCCTTTAAGACTATCCTTAAACACTCCTTCTTTGGCTCGGTGTCTGTTTGTTGTCTGATAACGCTCCTGTGAAGCGCCTTGGGACGTTTTACCGTTAAAGGCGCTATATAAATGCATGTTGTTTAAATTTTGTGGGTCTGGAGGTTTGCAAAGGGCTGTTCACATTGGTAGATAAATGCTAAGTCAGAATCATAGAATGATGCAGCACAGAAGGAGGCCATTTGGCCCATCGCGCCTGTGCTGGCTCTTTGGGAGAGCTGTCCAATTAGTCCCACACTCCCTGCTCTTTCCCCAAAGGCCTGCAAATTTGTTCCCTTTCAAGTATTTATCCAATTCTCTTTTGAAAGATACTATTGGATGAGCTTTCAGGCAGTGCATTTCAGATCACAACAACTCGCTGTGTAAAGAAATGATTCCTCGCATCGCCTCTGGCAGTATTAGCAACCTGAGAGCAAATGAATGGGAACGGGGATTTAAAAATTACACGTGGCCTCTGTCCACCTCCCCCCACCCCCCCCGCATCCCCCCACCCCACCCCCAGAGGGACCAAAGAAAACAGCCGCAACAGCACATCCTCATTACCTTGTGCCTGCGCTGTATAATAATTGAGTAGCTCCCCCCCTCTCTAGCCTTTCATACCCAGCAAGAAAGCTGTTCCTAAAGGACACAGACACACATTGCATTAGAATCACATCCCCGGGGCACTGTTCATTTAATAAAGAAACAGTCTCGAAACTAGGTCAGGTTCCGCGCAGCTCCTGTGCTCCCCTACAGACCTTTTGGGAGCAGTTTTTGTTTTTCACAGCCTGTGATTCTTGTGTTTCTGTTGAAGCTTTGCAATCTGTTCTGACATCCAAAATAAAATTACCTTCGCTCGGATTGATTTAAAGGGGCATCAACGTCCTAATATAAAGTTTCAATATAAAGATACGGGCCGAGACTTTCCACTTTGGCCGCAACTGGCGGTCTGGGTGCCAATGCGCTAGTTTTCAGAAGTGTTGACTTTGTTTTTTTTTATTTGTTCCTGGGATGTGGGCGTCGCTGGCAAGGCCGGCATTTATTGCTCATCCCTAATCGCCCTTGAGAAGGTGGTGGTGAGCCGCCTTCTTGAACCGCTGCAGTCCGTGTGGTGAAGGTGCTCCCACAGTGCCGTTAGGGAGGGAGTTCCGGGATTTTCACCCAGCGACGATGAAAGATCGGCCAATATATTTCCAAGTTAGGATGGTGTGTCACTTGGAGGAGAACTTGGAGGTGGCGGTGTTCCCATGCGCCAGCTGCCCTTGTCCTTCTAGGTGGAAGAGGTCGCGGGTTTGGGAGGTGCTGTTGAAGAAGCCTTGGCGAGTTGCTGCAGTGCATCTTGTAGATGGTACACACTGCAGCCACGGTGCGCCGGTGGTGGAGGGAGTGAATGTTTAAGGTGGTGGATGGGGTGCCAATCAAGCAGGCTGCTTTGTCCTGGATGGTGTCGACCTTCTTGAGTGTTGTTGGAGCTGCACTCAATTTACATTTTGCTGTAAAATAAACTGTTTGCCATAACTTCTGCCCTACCTCCAACTCATTGGCTGACACAGTGGTGTCAATACTCACTTTGTTTTTTTAATTCATTCTCTGGGAATGTGGGCATCGCTGGCAAGGCCAGCGTGTATTTCTGTTCCCGAGTTGCCGTGACTGAGTGGCTTGCTGGGCCACTTCAGAGGTTAGTCAACAGAGGTTAAGCCATGGCAGGTGTCAGCTGTGGCTCAGTTGGTAACACCCTTGCCTCTGAGTCAGAAGGTTGTGGGTGCAAGAAATCTAGGCTGACACTCCAGTGCAGTACTGAGGGAGTGTTGCACTGTCAGAGGTGCCATCTTTTGGATAAGACATTAAACCGCGGCCCCATCTGCCCTCTCGGGTGGACGTAAAAGATCCCATGACACTATTTCGAAGAAGAGCAGGGGAGTTCTCCCTGGTGTCCTGGGGCCAATGTTTATCCCTCAACCAACATCACTAAAAGCAGATTATCTGGTCATTAATATATTGTTGTTTGTGGGAGCTTGCTGTGCGCAAATTGGCTGCCACGTTTCCCACATTATAACAGTAACAACACTTCAGAAAAGTACTTCATTGGCTGTAAAGCGCATTGGGATGTCCGGTGGTCGTGAAAGGCGCTATAGAAATGCAATTCTTTCTTTTCCTTTATTAGCCGAGGCATAGAATATAAGACCAGGGAGGTTATGCTTAAAACACTAGTTAGGCCACAGCTAGAGTACAGCGCACAGTTCTGGTCATCACATTACAGGAAGGATGTGCTCGCACTAGAGAGGGTACAGAGGAGCCTTACGAGGATGTTGCCTGGGCTGGAGAATTTTAGCTATTAGGAAAGATTGGATAGGCTGGCGTTGTTGTCTTTGGAACAGAGGAGGCTGAGGGGAGACTTGGTTGAGGTGTATAAAATAGAGAGGATAGGAAGGACCTATTTCCCCTAGCAGAGAGGTCAATAACCAGGGGCACAGATTTAAAGTAATTGGTAGAAGGATTAGAGGGGAGTTGAGGAGAACTTTTTTCACCCAGAGGGTGGTGGGGGTCTGGAACTCACTGCCTGAAAGGGTGGGAGAGGCAGAAACCCTCATCACATTTAAAAAGTACTTGGATATGTGCTTGAAGTGCCGTAACCCACAGGGCTACGGACCGAGAGCTGGAAAGTAGGATTAGGCTGGAGAGCTCTTTTACCGGCACGGACACATTGGGCCAAAGGGCCTCCTTCTGTGCCATAAACTTCTATGATTCCCTAAAGGACATTAGTGAACCAGTTGGGGTGTTTTTAACGACAATCCCAGAGCTTCACCGTAACCAGATTACCTTTAAACTGAGGTCCAATTCTCAAACTGCGGGTTTTGAACTCGCGTTCCCTGAATTATTCGCCCAGGCCTGTGGATCGCTCGTTCAGCAACATAACCGCTGCACTACCGTACCCGCTGAGATCTTCCAACTCAGCAGAGCAGGAATCAAACCTGGGACCTTCCCTTTATGGCTCAGTTCCATAACCCAAGGTGCCATTGATAGTTTGTGAGATTTCCTTTGAAGTTGACTTCTTGCATTATTAATAGAGGTGATATCTAGTCTCCCCTCATATGATGGATTTAATGGCCTTTTGTTGGCCCGTGGCCAGCAGTAGTTTAATTTGGTTGATGCTGAGGAGCTGCTTTGTACATTGCCTCCCACTAATTGCACATCACAGACCACTGATGTTAATTTGTGTGAGGGACACGCTGTACGTCGATCAATGCTGGCCACAGCAACGCCAATAAAAGCGTGTCAGCTGAAGATAAAGAAAAAAGAAACATTCAGGACTGCTCTGCTTACCTCCCTGTTCAGTTCCATTTCTTCCCCTTCCGTTACAGAACTGGAGTTAATGTGCGCGAGTCTCTGAAGGAAAATGAAACCAGGCTCGTTCTTGGCTGGTCAATTCATTGCGCAATGGAAGCCAACCCAACCCAAAGCCTGGAGTGGCCATCAGCCGCCCACCCCCTGTAGACCTGGACACACAAAACCCACCCCAAGTGCTGACTTTACATCCCCTCCCCCTCTTAAAATATCCAGATTGTGTACTGAAGGAAGAAAGGGAACCAGCAGAGGCAAGGCCCGAGGCCTCTCTGTGGAATAATGCTTAGCCAGGTTATCCTATTTCCCTCCCCTTTCGATCTCGAGGCTGCTGCTGTCTCTCAACTCTTCATTTCTTCTGCCCAACTCGGAACAGTGGCGCTATCAGTCCGGACAGTCACATTTTGAGTGCGTATCCAGAGATTTCCGAAATTCAAAGCAGACGTGCATTTATATAGCGCCTTTAACGTAATAAAATGTCCCAAGGCACTTCACAGGAGCGTTATCCGAACCACATAAGAGATGACCAAAAGCTTGGTCAAAGAGGTAGGTTTTAAGGAGAGTCTTAAAGGAGGAGAGGCGGAGAGGTTTAGGGAGGGAATTCCAGAGTTTACGGCCCAGGCAGCTGAAGGCACGGCTGCCAATGGTGGAGCGATTAAAATTTGGGGGGTGCGCAAGAGGCCAGAATTGCAAAGATCTCGGGGGGGGGGGGGGGGTTATGGGGCTGGAGGAGGTTACAGAGAGAGGGAGGGGGGCGAGGCCATGGAGGGATTTGAAATCAAGGATGAGAATTTTAAAATTGAAGCGTTGCTGAACCGGGAGCCGACGTAGGTCAGCGAGCAACAGGGGGTGATGGGTGAACGGGACTCGGTGCGAGTTAGGATATGGGGGCAGCGGAGTTTTGAGAGGCCGGCCAGGAGCGCGTTGGAATAGTCAAGTCTAGCGGTAACAAAACACGGGTGAGGGTTTCAGCAGCGGATGAGCTGAGGCAGGGACGGAGACGAGCGATGTTACGGAGGTGGAAGTAGGCGGTCTTGGTGATGGGGACAGAAAAGATTTGTGAAGTGAGAAATTCAGTTTTTTCTCACTCACCTTTGCGTCTGATGTGGGAATGTTATCAGTCATTCAAACCTCAGAGCTTGAGTCCCAGTTCCGCCCTCTGCCCACCTTTGGACCAGGAACAATGTGCCAGCCTCACAGGATATTCTGAGCTACAGAATTAAATGTCAAAGACCTGAATGACACAAATCGATAGAGACGGGCGTGTAATGAGCTAGAAAGAAATTCTCATCGGTTGCCGAGTTGAGGTGCACTATCCCTGTCACTTCAGGGGTTAGGGATGTTTTTTAAAATTCATTCTCAGGATCTGGGCGTCGCTGGCAAGGCCAGCATTTATTACCCATCCCTAGTTGCCCTCGAGAAGGTGGTGGTGAGCCGCCTTCTTCAACCGCTGCAGTCCGTGTGGTGAAGGTACTCCCGCAGTGCTGTTAGGGAGTGCCAGGATTTTGAACCAGCGACAATGAAGGAACGGCCGATGTACGTCCAAGTCAGGATGGTGTGTGACTTGGAAGTGATGTCCACGCAGCCTTGGCGAGTTGCTGCAGTGCATCCTATAGATGGTACACACTGCAGCCACAGTGTGCCGGTGGTGGATGTTCCCCATCTGATCTAGGCCCTTAATTCTGTTCTCTGTGTGAAAAGTGTGGGGGGAAAATGTAAAACTTAGATTTCTACTGCACTTTTCACCTCAGGACGTCCCAAAGCACTTTACAGCCAATGAAGTATAGTCATTTCTGTAATGTAGGAAACACGGCAGCCAATTTGCACACAGCAAGCTCCCACAAACAGCAATGAGATAATGGCCAGATAACCTGTTTTTAGTGATGTTGGTTGAGGGATACATATTGGGCAGGACACCAGTGAGAATTCCCCTGCTCTTCTTTGAATAGTGCCGTGGGATCTTTTACACCACTTGAGGGCGCAGATGGGGCCTCGGCTTAACGTCTCATCCGAAAGACGGCACCTCCAACAGTGCAGCATTTCCTCAGTACTGCACTGGGAGTGTCAGTGTAGAATTTGTGCTCAAGTTTCTGGAGTGGGACTTGAACCCACAGCCTTCAGACTCAGGGGCGAGAGAGTGCTACCCACGGAGCCACAGCTGACAGGGAAAAGATGCCACTGCTCAGAACAGGAAAGCAATCAGATAAGGCGACATCTAGGGCCAGAGGCAGGGCAGAGGTGAGCAACGTGGCTGAATCCCAGCTACAGGTATGCAGCCTGGAAAACAGACAACTGAGAGACGTATAGAGGTACGTACTCGATGGGATAGAAAAGGTAAACCTGAAGCAGTATCTGTAGAGACTCCCAAGGGTGCAGGACAAGAGGAGGGTAAGGTTGGGACAGTGAAGGGCAAGCTTAAGACAAACACCAGCAAGAGAGTGATTGACAGCTGGTACTGGGGTCCTCAGTGATGGTGGCCAAGAAAGGTTTGCAGGGCTATGGGGATAGCGCGGGGGAGTGGGACTAATTGGATAGCCCTTCCAAAGAGCCGGCACAGGCACGATGGGCCAAATGGCCTCCTCCTGTGCTGTAAGATTCTACGATGCTGGACGCACTAAAGAAACAGCCAGTGCTGTAATGGGGGAAGACAGTAGGGTTGTTATTCCGACAGGGTGAGCTGAAATGCGCTGAAGGGCTTTCAGCATCCATACCGATCGCTTGAAAGAAAGCACACAAGCATATTTCAGTCACCATGGCCTTTATCGCGCGAGTAAGTGAAAGACAGATTCATTCTAGCCAGAAACAAGCTAACTCCGATGCCAAACCACTGTCGCCAGGTTTATCTCACTGTCTGACAGAGAATCGCTGAAGGGCTGGCGTCCGTCCAACTCCCATTTATGTTTCAGGACAACCGCCTGCCTTGAGGTCGGGCTAGCTCTGCCATAACTTCAAAGGAATTAATCTGAAGGCTGGTGGAGACGGCATCGACCGTGGCATCTCTTAATGCAGTACGTCGATATAAAGGGGTTCTACTCCCAAGGTGTCGAGATATAAAAATCAAATACTTTTGTCAGCACTAAGGAGGTTAACTCCTGTGCTCTGCGCGCCATTGAATGGGCCTGTTTGCTTTTAAAAATTAGGTTTTTCAAGATATGCAAAAAAAAAAAGGACCTTTCCCTCCCCAGGCTCAGTGAGTAAATGCATCATCCAGTGTGGTACTCTGTGGCTCAGTGGGGCCTTGCAAAATTTACCTTGATCGCTCGATACTGAGATTAGGTCTTAAAAATCCAAATGGTTTCATTCAGCAGCGACGAAATTACTTGTCCCGATTTGCTCAAAACTTCATTTAAAAGCAAAGATTTAAAAATCACAACATAACCGACACTCGACAATAATCTCTCAGGAGTGGGCAGACCTTCTGAGTGACCATTCTGCAGGCATGAGTCTGGACAATGAGCGCTGACTGGCTACTCGACTGTGGGGGCATCACAGCCCAGCTCAACCCTCTAACTACATGACATTCACACGTGCGTTTCCAGTAGGCATCACTGGATAGAGATCAGGAGCAGGAACCACGTGTGATTTTTTCTCTCTCCCCCCGCCCCCTTCAGCCCAGGTGCGTTGAGGCCAACTGTATCACAGAATCCCCACAGTGCAGATAGAGGCCATTTCGGCCCATCGAGCCTGCACCGACACATATCCCACCCGATCCCCGTAACCCCACGTATTTAATCCCCTAACTGTAGTGGCCCAAATCCTGCTGGGTGAGTAACAGGGAGTTTACAACACACGGTGTTATTAATGCGCCAATCAGCAAGTTCAGGTGAAGGAGTGATACACCGGGAGTTGCGAATCTCCAGAACTTGCTGGCCGATTTACGCCGCTCCGCCATTTGCCTCGCACAAACAGCATCTTGGCTTCAACCTCCCCGCTATTTTTAAGAACTTGCCGGATTTGCCCCTTAAACTCACCGCAGAAAGTTAGGGCTGGAACGTAATACCCCTTTAACGACGTGATAATTGTTAATGCAATGCCACTCAACCTCTCGGCCCAGAAAGGGAACAATTTAAACTGTTGAGTCTCATTCCTGCAGGTAGTAAATTCTTCTTAGCGGTTTAATTTTTTTTTAATGTTTTTTTACTTGTCCTTTCTGTCTCTTTTCTCTCGCTTTTAATCCAATCTTTCGCTCTCTTTCTGTACCTGATTTGACTCCATTAACCCCATTTCCTTCTCTGTTGCTCCTGTTTTCTTTCTCAATCCTTCTATCTCTTGGATTAAGGAGATAGACTCTTGGTCCCATCGTTCACCGAGGTCCCAGATGCCCCATTACCCTCGCAACATCCAGGGCAAAGATTCTTTGGGCAGAGGTTTGCAGGAAAAAGCGTAGCTAACGGCAATACCTGGGCCATTGCTCGCCCTATTCTTGACCGATCTAAAGGCGGAAGTCACATCCCCATCCACATCCATGGGGCTGTGGTGGAAAGGGTGGACAGCTTTAAGTTCCTCGGAGTCCACATCACGGAAGACCTCTCCTGGTCCCTCAATACCTCCTCTTTGGTGAAGGCGGCCCAGCAGCGCCTATATTTCCTAAGGAGGCTGAAGGGATGTAACCTGTCACCCCTGATCCTCTCTAACTTTTACCGCTGCACAATAGAGAGCATCCTGACGAACTGTATCACAGTGTGGTATGGCAGCTGTAGCTACTATGACCGGAAAGCCCTGCAGCGGGTAGTCAAAACTGCCCAACGCATTACCGGCACCCGGCTACTGACCATAGAGCACATATACCAGAAACGCTGTTTATGGAGGTCACTGACCATCATCAAAGACCCTACCCACCCCAGCCACAGTCTGTTCGCCCCCCTGCCATCTGGGAGACGCTACAGATGCATTCGCACCCGAACGACCAGATTTAGGAACAGCTTCTTTCCCAGGGCTGTCATCCTACTGAACTCCACAAATAAACTCTAAAGCCTGCACATCTGCCAATGCACTTTATTATGGTTATGTTAATGTATTACAAGCCAAATGAATGTTGAATGTTTAAATGTCTTAATCTAAATGTACACTCTCGGGAGCCGCAAGCCTACATTTCGTTGTACTGCACTTGTGCACTAACAATGACAATAAAGTTGATTATTATAATGCCCCAAACAAAAACAGCAGACACCCAATTAAGCCCAAAGAGTTTAATATAATATATACAAAGATGTTCAGAGTCACTCAGCTTGTCTGGTCCCAGTCGGTTCACGTCTACAGGACTCAACGTGAGGCTCAGTGTGTCAGCGATTTCCGGCCCTTGAGCATCCTGCGTAGAATCACCTCGATGCCGCCCCGGGTGCTGATGCGCTTCTGCCAGCCGTGGGTCCGTATCCGCTTGATGGTCTTCGGCTGGTACTCGGTGCCGCGCTTCTTCGTCCGGATCTGCTGCTGTTGCAGGCTCCAAGGGAAGAGCCGGGCGGCCAGGCCACCGGTCTCCGCCCGCCCCCCCGCTGCCAAGCCCGGGGTCAGGGGGCCAGCGGGCCGCGACAGGGCAGAGCTGCAGACCTCGCGCGGGCTGGAGTTCGACGACACAACAGGGGCCAAGTACTGCGCCGGGTGCCACCTGTGGGAAGCAACAAAGATGGCAGAGGATGGGCTAGCGAACTTTGGTTTTACTCTAGGAACGAGCTGGAATAGGAGATGGCTAGGAATAAGACTGGAGAATTTTAGCTACGAGGAAAGATTGGATAGGCTGGGGTTGTTTTCTCTGGAACAGAGGAGGCTGAGGGGAGATTTAATTGCGGTGTATAAAATTATGAGGGGCCTAGATAGAGTGGATAGGAAGGACCTATTTCCCTTAGCAGAGAAGTCAATAACCAGGGGCCATAGATTTAAAGTAATTGGTAGAAGGATTAGAGGGGAGTTGAGGAGAACTTTCTTCACCCAGAGGGTGGTGGGGGGTCTGGAACTCACTGCCTGAAAGGGTGGGAGAGGCAGAGACCCTCATCACATTTAAAAAGTACTTGGATATGCACTTGAAGTGCCGTAACCTACAGGGCTACGGACCAAGAGCTGGAAAGTGGGATTAGGCTGGAGAGCTCTTCGTCGGCCGGCACAGACACGAGGGGCCGAATGGCCTCCTTCTGTGCTGTAAATGTCTATGATTCTATGGCCATTCGGTCCATTTTTATAAGTCCAAGTATGTAGTCGAACTATTGTTAACTCTCTCCTGCACTGGGGTCATACACAGACCATTGAAATGCCAGCGGTTTAGCATTGTGTATACCAGTCTTGCTGTTCCACTGTGGTAGTCCACCAGTATCACCCATTCATTTCAATACGGAGGGGTGGGAGTTTGATGAGAGTAAATGAGGAGAAACTGTTTCAACTGGCTGGGGGGGGAGGGGGAGGGGGCAGGGGGGTCAGTAACCAGAGCGCACAGATTTAAGATCATTGGCAAAAGAACCAGAGTGGAGGCCGAGGTAAAAGATGTTTCCACTTACTGGGGAGACCAGAACATAAGATAGTCACTAATAAATCCAACAGGGAATTCAGGAGAAATGTCTTTACCCAGGGAGTGGTTAGAATGTGGAACTCGCTACCACATGGCACGGTTGAGGCAAATAGCACAGATGCCTTTAAAGGGAAGCTAGATAGGTATATGAGGGAGAAAGGATTAGGAGGATATGCAGATGGGGTGAGATGAAGAGGGGCGGGAGGAGGCTCGTGTGGAGCAGAAACACCGGCACGGAGCAGTTGGGCCGAATGGCCTGTTTCTGGGCTGTAAACACTATGTAATTCTATGTAATAATTTTTTTTATAAATGGTAATTTCACTCCCCAGCGCTCTTCCCTCTCCTGCCTATCTTTCTCCATTTAGAGAACGGCATTTACTCTGCCTCAAGGCTTTTTAACCAAAACCTGCAGCACACAGGCCATTAATCCATGGTCCGTAGAAATACTGGGTTGATTGTTTGCCGAGTTCAATTCCAACTCCAAAACAATGCAACCAGACTCTCTCTCTCTTGCTCGCTCCTGCCAGCTGAAACGGCTCGCTCTCAATTTCATTTGGATACAGCGTCAGTCTCATTCTTTTGGGTGCAAGCCCATATTGCAATCTCACTCAGAGAGAGACCAAGAGGGCAGTGAAACAGGTACAATCTAATCCATCGCTGACTCCAGCCGACCCATTTCACTTCTGGACTTTTCTGCAACATTTCTACCTTGGCCACACTCCCCGAGATAAATCAAGCATTACTCTAGAGTAAAATAACAACAGAAAATGCTGGAAACACTCAGCAGGCCAGGCAGCATCCGTGGAGAGAGAAACAGAGTTAACGTTTCAGGTCTGGGACCCTTCATCAGAACTGGAAAAAGCTGGAGATGGAACAGATATTAAGCAGGTGCAGAGACACTAGAGTGTCTCTCCAGCCTTACATATATTAAAAATCTTACATCTGCACACATTAGGTTCCAACTTTTACCATTATAAAACGCTGCAATTACACCCTTCCTGATTTGAGGCGCTGCAGCACCCCCACTGGGGGGAGGGTGTAATTACAGCGTGACAAGTTTACAGAGGAAGCTCCCTTATAAACATGGAATTTATTGTAGCAATGTATAAAAACAGGGACAGAATGTATGACTCTATGATGGGGACTGAAGTAGATCTCTGCTATCTATTTATCTCTCTCTGTCGCTTTCTACCCTATCTTGATAACCCTTAACTTAATTCCTAGAATCACAGAATGGTTACGGCACAGAAGGAGGCCATTCAGCCGGTCGAGCCCGTGCCGGCTCTCTGCAAGAGCACTCAGCTAGTCCCGCTCCCCTGCCCTTTCCCCGTAGCCTTGCAAATTTTTCTCCTTCAGGTGCTGATCCAATTCCCCTTTGAAAGCCACGATTGAATCTGCCTCCACCACCCTTTCAGGCAGTGCATTCCAGATCCTAACCACTCGCTGAGTTAAAAAGTTTTTCCTCATCTCGCCTTTGGTTCTTCTGCCAATCACCTTAAATCTGTGTCCTCTGGTTCTCGACCCTTCCGCCAATGGAAACAGTTTCTCTCTATCTACTCTGTCTAGTCTAGACCCCTCATGATTTTGAAAGACCCCGCATGATTCCTAACCAGGTTAGTCTTTTAAAAAGAATTAAAATACTTTAAGTCTAAAAAGGTGTTAAAAATAAAATCTACACAATTTACTTAAAGCTCAAAGCCTTTTCAGAAAGCTGAATAGATCTTAATATATGAAGTCACATGAAAACAGTGAGGCTGTGATTTTCAATTTAGTAAAAGTGCTTGAATTTTGACAAAGCCACTTATGCCGAGCGTGTTAATCAGCACAGCATTAAAAATGGGGAAGGTCCAAGGGATACTTTTTGTTCAAAGTAATTCCCTTAAATGTTTACATTAAAAAAACTTACTATTTTAATTATTATTTTTACATCCAACCTGTAGTCACCTTCCCTTCTAGGAGACTCCTATGGAGCATAAACACCAGATAAGACTTGTTGGGCCGAATGGCCTGTTTCTATGCTGTAATTTCTATGTAATAGTGAGGTATCCAACCCCACCAGAGACATGCTACCCTCTGCGCAATTTTCCACTATAACTGCTTCCCTCTACCAACCACAAAAAAAATTCAAATTACCTCCTATCTGGACAACGGGTGGCCGGCTGCGCTCAAGAATCTCCCCCCCACCCCCCAAGACCATTATTCACTGTAATAACAGAAAATGCTGGAAATACTCAGGTCAAGCAGCATCTGTGGAGAGAAACAGATTTAACGTTGCTTCTCTCACCACATGGTCAGCTGTGGCTCAGTGGGTAGCACCCTACCACCTCGGAGTCAGAAGGCTGTGCGTTCATAGTCCCACTCCAGAGACTTGAGAACAAAAATCTAGGCTGACACTCCAGTGCAGTACGTCTTTCGGATGAGATGTTAAACCGAGGCCCCGTCTGCCCTCTCGGGTGGATGTAAAAGATCCCACGGCACTATTTTGAAGACCAGGGTGTTCTCTCCGGTGTCCTGGGGCCAATATTTATCCCTCAATCAACATCACTAATACAGTTTATCTGGTCATTATCACATTGCTGTTTGTGGGAGCTTGCTGTGCACAAAGTGGCTGTTGCGTTTCCTACATTACAACAGTGACTACACTTCAAAAAGTACTTCATTGGCTGGAAAGCGCTTTGGGACGTCCTGAAAGGCGCTATAGAAATACAAGTCTTTCTTTACCTCAGGACGTCTCCGAACACTTCACAGCCAATGAAGGACTTTTTGAAATGCAGTCGCTGTTGTAATGTAGGAAATACAGCAGCCAATTTGCGCACAGCAAGCTCTCACAGACAGCAATGTGATAATGAGCAGATCATCTGTTCTTTTAGTGATGTTGATTGAGGGATAAATATTGGCCCCAGGACACCGGGGAGAACTCCCCCTGCTCTTCTTCGAAATAGTGCCACGGGATCTTTTACATCCAACTGAGAGATCAGGCGGGACCTCGGTTTAACATCTCATCTGAAAGACGGCACCTCCGACAGTGCAGCGCTCCCTCAGTACTGCCCCTCCGACAGTGCGGCGCTCCATCAGTACTGCCCCTCCGACAGTGCGGCGCTCCCTCAGTACTGCCCCTCCGACAGTACTGCCCCTCCGACAGTGCGGCGCTCCATCAGTACTGCCCCTCCGACAGTGCGGCGCTCCCTCAGTACTGCCCCTCCGACAGTGCGGCGCTCCCTCAGTACTGCCCCTCCGACAGTGCGGCGCTCCCTCAGTACTGCCCCTCCGACAGTGCGGCGCTCCCTCAGTGCTGCCCCTCCGACAGTGCGGCGCTCCCTCAGTGCTGCCCCTCCGACAGTGCCGCGCTCCCTCAGTACCGCCCCTCCGACAGTGTGGCGCTCCCTCAGTGCTGCCCCTCCGACAGTGCCGCGCTCCCTCAGTACTGCCCCTCCGACAGTGCGGCGCTCCCGCAGTACTGCCCCTCCGACAGTGCGGCGCTCCCTCAGTACTGCACTGGGAGTGTCAGCCTAGATTTTTGTGTTCAAGTCTCTGGAGTGGGACTTGAACCCACGACCTTCTGACTCAGACACGAGAGAGTGCGGCCCACTGAGCCACTGGCCGGCGCTGTAGAAAATGCAAGTCTCTCTTTCTTTAACTGAGCCCCTCAGTCAGTAAGCCCAGGCGACATTCCCGGCTAGGCCGCGGCCCGCGGTCTACCTGCAGCCCCGCACCGCCGCCCTCAGCAAACTCATCTCCTCCGCCTCGCCGCTCCTCGGGCTTCAGTAGGCCCGCCGCTCTCCCGCCGTCTCATTGGCCCACAGCAACCAGGCAGCGTCTCGGCCAATCACAAAGCCCCTTGCGACACAGGCGAGCACGCATGCGCGCCCCCGCGCTCAGCCCTCTGGGAGTTGTAGTTGACTGGCTCCCTCCAAACCTTTTCTGCAACTCAGCAACAGCAAGAACTTGCATTTATAGAGCGTCTGTAACAACAAGAACTTGCATTTATAGAGCGACTGTAACAACAACAACTTGCATTTATATAGCATCTGTAACAACAGCAACTTGCATTTATATAGCGCCTTTAACAAAAACAACTTGCATTTATATAGCATCTTTAACAACAACAGCTTGCATTTATATAACGCCTTTAACAAAAACAACTTGCATTTATGTAGCACCTGTAACAACAACAACTTACATTTATGTAGCACCTGTAACAACAACAACTTGCATTTATATAGCATCTTTAACAACAACAGGTTGCATTTATGTAGCATCTTTAACAACAACAGCTTGCATTTACAGCTGCTGAAACCTCTAGACTTGACTATTCCAATGCACTCCTGGCTGGCCTCCCACGTTCCACCTTACGTAAACTTGAGCTCATCCAAAACTCGGCTGCCCGTGTCCTAACTCGCACCAAGTCCCGTTCACCCATCACCCCCTGTGCTCGCTGACCTACGTTGGCTCCCGGTTAAGCAACGCCTCGATTTCAAAATTCTCATCCTTGTTTTTCAAATCCCTTCCATGGCCCTTGCCCCTCCCTATCCTTGTGACCTCCTCCAACCCTACAACCCGCCGAGATCTCTGCCCTCCTCTAATTCTGCCATCTTGAGCATTCCTGATTATAATCGCTCAACCATTGGTGGCCGTGCCTTCTGTTGCCTGGGCCCTGAGCTCTGGAATTCCCTGCCTAAACCTCTCCGCCTCGCTACCTCTCTTTCCTCCTTTAAGACGCTCCTTAAAATCTACCTCTTAACTGCCCTAATTTATCCTCATGTGGCTTGGTGTCAAATTTTTTGACTTAAAATACACCTGTGCAGCGCCTTGGGACATTTTACTACATTAAAGGTGCTATATAAATACAAGTTGTTGTTATATAGCACCTTTAACAACAACAATTTGCATTTATAAAGGGCCTGTAATGTGGTTAAAAACGCCCCAAGGCGCTTCACAGGAGTGTTATCAAAAAATATTTGACTCAGAGCCACATATATTAGGACCAGTGACCAAAACCTTGGTCAAGGAGGTTGGTTTTGAAGAGCGTCTTAAAGTAGCAGAAAGAAAGACTTGGATTTCTACAGCGTCTTTCACCACCTCAGGACGTCCCAAAGCGCTTTACAGCCAATAACGTAGTTTTGAAGCATAGTCACTGTTGTAATGTAGGAAACACGGCAGCCAATTTGTGTACAGCAAGCTCCCACAAACAGCAAAGTGATAATGACATAAGCACATAAGAATTAGGAGCAGGAGTAGGCCATACGGCCCCTCGAGCCTGCTCCGCCATTCAATAAGATCATGGCTGATCTTTGACCTCAACTCCACTTTCTCGCCCAATCCCCATATCCCTCGATTCCCCGAGAGTCCAAAAATCTATCAATCTCTGCCTTGAATATAATCAACGACTCAACATCCACGGCCCTCTGGATTTGATTGGGATTACGGAAACATGGCTCCAGGGCGGCCACGTCTGGGAACTCAACATCCAGGGGTATTCAATATTCAGGAAAGATAGGCAAAAAGGAAAGGGAGGTGGGGTAGCATTGCTGGTTAAAGAAGGGCTTAACACAATTGTAAGGAAGGATATTGGCTCTGATGATGTGGAATCTGTATGGGTAGAACTGAGAAATACCAAGGGGCAGAAAACGTTAGTGGGAGTGGTATATAGACCTCCAAACAGTAATGCAGAGGTTGGGGATGGCATTAAAAGGGAAATTAGAGAAGCGTGCAATAAGGGCACAGCAGTCATCATGGGTGACTTTAATCTACATATAGATTGGGCTAACCAAATTAGTAACAATACTGTGGAGGAGGAATTCCTGGAGTGTTTAAGGGATGGTTTCCTGGACCAATATGTTGAGGAACCAACCAGAGATCAGGCCATCTTAGACTGGGTATTATGTAACGAGAAAGGATTAATTAGCAATCTTGTTGTACGAGGCCCCTTGGGTCGGAGCGATCATAATATGATCGAATTCTTCATTAAGATGGAGAATGAAGTAGTCGACTCAGAGACTAGGGTCCTAAATTTAAATAAAGGAAACTACGATGGTCTGAGGCGCGAGTTGGGTAGGATTGATTGGGGAATGTCACTCAAAGGGTTGACGGTGGATAGGCAATGGCAAACATTCAAAGACCGCATGGATGAACTACAGAATTTGTTCATCCCAGTTTGGCATAAAAATAAAACAAAAAAGGTGACTCAACCGTGGCTAACAAGGGAAATTAGGGATAGCATAAGATCCAAGGAGAGGACATATAAATTGGCCAGAAAAGCAGTAAACCTGAGGATTGGGAGCAGTTTAGGATTCAACAAAGGAGGACAAAGGGATTAATTAAGAAAGGGAAAATAGAATATGTGAGTAAGCTTGCAAGGAACATAAAAACTGACTGTAAAAGCTTTTATAGATATGTGAAGAGAAAAAGATTGGTGAAGTCAAGCGTAGGTCCCTTGCAGTCAGAATCAGGGGAATTTATAATGGGGAACAAAGAAATGGCAGACCAATTAAATACATATTTTGGTTCTGTCTTCACAAAGGAGGACACAAATAACCTCCCAGAGATGCCGGGGAACATAGGGTCTGATGAAAGGGAGGAACTGAAAGAAATCAGTATTTGTAGGGAAATGGTGTTAGGGAAATTGATGGGATTGAAGGCCGATAAATCCCCAGGGCCTGATAATCTACATCCTAGGGTACTTAAGGAAGTGGCCCTGGAAATAGTTGATGCTTTGCTGATCATCTTCCAGCATTCGATGGAATCTGGAACAGTACCCATGGACTGGAAGGTAGCTAATGTTACCCCACTATTCAAAAAGGTGGTAGAGAGAAAACGGGGAATTACAGACCGGTAAGCCTGACATTGGTAGTGGGGAAAATGCTAGAGTCCATTATAAAAGATGTAATAGCAGAGCACTTGGAAAACAGTGACAGGATCGAACAAAGTCAACATGGATTTACAAAAGGTAAATCGTGCTTGACTAATCTACTGGAATTTTTTGAGGATGTAACTGGTAAAATAGATAAGGGAGAACCAGTGGATGTGGTGTATTTGGACTTTCAGAAGGCTTTCGTTAAGGTCCCGCATAAGAGATTAGCGTGTAAAGTTAAGGCACATGGGATTGGGTGCAAGGTATTGACTTGGATAGAGAACTGGTTGGCAGACAGAAAGCAAAGAGTTGGAATAAACGGGTCTTTTTCCGAGTGGCAGGTAGTGACTAGTGGGGTACCGCAGGGATCGGTCCTTGGGCCCCAGCTATTCACAATATATATTAATGATCTAGACAAGGGAACTAGATGTAATATCTCCAAATATGCAGACGACACAAAGCTGGGTGGGCATGTGTGCTGTGAGGAGGATGCCGAGAAACTCCAGGATGATTTGGACAGGTTGGGTGATTGGGCAGATGCATGGCAGATGCAGTATAATGTGGATAAATGCGAGGTTATCCACTTTGGTGGCAAAGACAGGAAGGCAGATTATTATCTGAATGGCAATAGATTGGGAGAAGGGGAAGTGCAACGAGACCTGGGTGTCCTTGTGCACCAGTCGCTGAAGGTAAGCATGCAGGTGCAGCAGGCGGTTAAGAAGGCAAATGGCATGTTGGCCTTCGTAGCGAGAGGGTTTGAGTACAGGAACAAGGATGTCTTGCTGCAGTTATACAGGGCCTTGGTGAGACCACATCTTGAGTATTGTGTGCAGTTTTGGTCGCCTTATCTGAGGAAGGATGTTCTTGCCATGGAAGGAGTTCAGCGAAGATTCACCAGGCTGATACCTGGGATGGCAGGAATGACGTATGAGGAGAGATTGGGTCGATTGGGCTTGTACTCGCTGGAGTTTAGAAGAATGAGAGGGGATCTCATTGAAACTTATAAAATTCTGACAGGACTGGACAGACTAGATGCAGGAAGGATGTTCCCGATGGTCGGGGAGTCCAGAACCAGGGGTCACAGTCTAAGGATAAGGGGTAGGCCATTTAGGACAGAAATGAGGAGGAATTTCTTCACCCAGAGAGTGGTGAACCTGTGGAATTCTCTACCACAGAAGGCAGTAGAGGCCAATTCATTAAATATATTCAAGAAGGAGTTGGATATATTTCTTAAGGCTAAAGGGATCAAGTGGTATGGGGAGAAAGCAGGGACCGGGTATTAAATTTGGATGATCAGCCATGATCGCATTGAATGGCGGAGCAGGCTCAAGGGGCCGAATGGCCTACTCCTGCTCCTATCTTCTATGTTTCTATGTACACAATTCCAAAGATTCACAACCCTCTGAGTGAAGAAATTCCTCCTCATCTCAGTCTTAAATGGCTGACCCCTTGTCCTGAGACTATGACCAGATAATCTGTTTCAGTGATCTTGATTGAGGGATAAATATTGGCCCAGGACATCGGGGAGAACTCTCTTGCTCTTCTTTGAAATAATGCCATGGGATCTTTTACGTGAGAGTGGTAGAGAGGCGGAGAGGCTTAGGGAGGGATTTCCGGAGCTTAGGGTCTAGGCAGCTGAAGGCACGGCTGCCAATGGTGTAGCCACGAAAATCGAGGATGCTCAAGATGTCAGAATTGGAGGAGCGCAGAGAGGGGACGTCTTATTGGCCAATTAGGATGTCACTGGGCTGCCCCAGGTGTCATCCATCCAAATCAAATAAATCTAATAAAAGTGGCCCCTTTTTAAAGGGGCACAAACAATAAACATTAAATTATTAATAAAACCAAAGGAAACTGAGCAAATTAAATCATAATATTGTTTTCCATGTCAACAATACGCTCCAGTCCCTCCGGTGCCCACCGACCGCGAGATGAACTCAGGAGCGAAGGGGAAAAAATGCTTCAAAACAAAACAAGCCACATGAGCTTTGTTCTTCACGCATGACGATGCCACCTGAATCTTACGAGATTGGTGCCTTGTCACCTGCTATTCTAGTGTCAGCTGTGGCTCAGTGGGCAGCACCCTCGCCTCTGAGTCAGGAGGTTGTGGGTTCAGGGTCCCACTCCAGAGACTTGAGCACAAAACGCCAGGCTGACACTCCCAGTGCAGTGCTGAGGGAGTGCTGCACTGTTGGAGGTGCAGTCTTTCGGATGAGATGTTAAACCGAGGCCCGGTCTGCGCTCTCTCAGGTGGACGTACAAGATCCCATGGTCACTATTCTGAAGAAGAGCAGGGGAGTTCTCCCCGGTGTCCTGGCCTTTACTTACCCCTCAATCAACATCACTGAAACAGATTATCTGGCCATTACCATGTTGCTGTTTGTGGGAGCTTGCTGTGCGCAAATTGGTTGCTGCATTTCCTACATTACAACAGTGACTACACTTCAAAAAGTACTTCATTGGCTGTAAAATGCTTTGAAATGTCCGGTGGTTGTGAAAGACGCTGTAGAAACACAAGTCTTTTGTCTTTCTTTCTTTTATCACTTACCATTATAGTGGGTAACATTGAACTTCGACAGGGGCCGAAAACTGTCGGGTATTGGATGGACATCCCGTTATACACCTTGCCTGATTTTCCTTTCTGTTGATTTCAGTGATATATAACGGGCAGTCAATCCAATATCACCAGTTTTCCACCCCCAATGAAGCTGAAAGTTACTCTCTTACATTTTGAGGGCTTATCTCAATAGTCACAGAGTCATAACGGCACAGAAGGAGGCCATTCGGCCCATCGAGTCTGTGCCAGCTCTCTGTGGAGCAAACCAGTCAGTCCCATTCCCCCGCTCTATCCCCGTAGCCCTGCAAGTTTAGTTCCCTCAAGTGCCTATCCAGTCTCCCCTTGAAAACATTGAGTGTGTCCATTTCCGCCACTTCCTTCGGCAGCGAGTTCCAGTCGCTGCATAAAAAAGTTTTTCCACACATCCCCCCTGTATCTCTTGCCCAAAACCTTAAATCTGTGTCCCCCTAGTCCTTGTACCATCAACTAGTGGGAACAGCCTTTCCCCGTCTAGCCTATCCAAACCCGTCATAATCTTGTACACCTCTATCAAATCACCACTCAACCTCCTTTGCTCTAATGAAAACTAATCCAGCGTCTCCAACCTGTCCTTGTAGCTAAGAACCCCCATCCCCGGAACCATTCTGGTAAATCTCCTCTGCACCCTCTCAAGGGCCTTCACATCCTTCCTAAAGTGTGGTGACCAGAACTGGACGCAATACTCCAGTTGTGGCCTAACCAGAGCTTTATAAAGGTTCAGCATAACTTCACTACTTTTGTACTCAATACCTCTATTTATGAAGCCCAAGATCCCATATGCTTTGTTAACCACTCCCTCAATATGTCCCGCCACCTTCAGGGACCTATGCACATTAACTCCCAGGTCCCTCTGTCCCTGCACACTCTTTAAAACTGTGCCATTAAGTGTATATTGCCTCTCCCTGTTCCTTCTGCCAAAATGCATCACCTCACACTTCTCTGTATTAAATTCCATCTGCCACTTGTCTGCCCATTCTGCTAGCCTTTCTATGTCCTGTTGCAGTCGATTGGTATCATCCTCACTGTTTGCCACACTCCCAAGTTTGGTGTCATCGACAAATTTAGAAATTCTACTCTGTATTCCAATATCCAGGTCATTTATATATATCAAAAAAAGCAGTGGCCCTAGCACTGACCCTTGGGGAACACCACTGTCTACCATCCTCCAGTCTGAAAACAGCCATTTACCACAACTCACTGTTTTCTGTCCTTAAGCCAATTCCTTATCCAAGCTGCCACTGACCCACCTATTCCATGAGCCTCAAATTTGTTTACCAGCCTTCTATGTGGTACTTTGTCAAACGCCTTCTGAAAATAATACCTTCTTCCTTTCTTCCTCCACTCCTAAAGAAACTGACTTACAAACAATAAGAGTAAAGAGGTGATGATAAAAATGTAAAAGGCAATGGTTAGGCCACAGTTAGAGCACTGTGCGTAGTTTTAGGCACCCATATAGAAAGGACATTAAAGCCATAGAGAGCGTATAGTGTAGATTCACAAGGATGATGCCAGGGTTGGGAAATTATAGTTATGAAGAGAGACTTGAGTTTATAATAATTTTTTCATTCGCGGGATGTGGGTGTCGCTGGCAAGGCCAGCATTTATTGCCCATTCCTAGTTGCCCTCGAAGGTGGTGGTGAGCCGCCTTCTTGAACCGCTGCAGTCCGTGTGGTGAAGGTGCTCCCACAGTGCTGTTAGGGAGGGAGTTCCAGGATTTTGACCCAGCGACGATGAAGGAACGGCCGATATATTTCCAAGTCGGGATGGTGTGTGACTTGAAGGGGAACTTGGAGGTGGTGATGTTCCCATGCGCCTGCTGCCCTTGTCCTTCTAGGTGGTAGAGGCCGTGGGTTTGGGAGGTGCTGCCGAAGAAGCCTTGGCGAGTTGCTGCAGTGCATCTTGTAGATGGTACACACTGCAGCCACGGTACGCCGGTGGTGGAGGGAGTGAATGTTTAAGGTGGTGGATGGGGTGCCAATCAAGCGGGCTGCTTTGTCCTGGATGATGTTGAGATTTTTCAGTGTTGTTTGAGCTGCACTCATCCAGGCAAGTGGAGAGTATTCCATCACATTCCTTACTTGTGCCTTGTAGGTGGTGGAAAGGCTGTGGGGAGTCAGGAGGTGAGACACTCGCCGCAGAATACCCAGCCTCTGACCTGGTCTAGGAGCCACAGTATTTATGTGGCTGGTCCAGTTGAGTTTCTGGTCAATGGTGACCCACAGAATATTGATGGTGGGGGATTTGACGATGGCAATTCCATTGAATGTCAAGATGAGGTGGTCATTGCCTGGCACATGTGTGGCGCGAATGTTACTTGCCACTTATCAGCTCAAGCCTGGATGTTGTCCAGGTCCTGCTGCATGCGGGCATGGACTGCTTCATTACCTGAGGAACTGTGAATAGCACTGAACACCGAGTTACAGGGACTATTTCCTCTTGAGTGGAGAGAAGTCTAAAAGGAGATTTAATTGAGATTTATTTAAATTTTGACAGGTGAATGAGGAGACATGATTTCCCCTGGCTGGGGAGTCAGTGACAATGGGTAATCAATTTAAAATTGTCACGAAGACAGTGAAGAGAAAGGTTAGGAGAGAGTTCCCTCCCAGAGGGTTATGATGGAATGCTTTGCCACAGAGGAAGGTAGAAGCAGAGATCATTAAACCTTTTAAGGGAAAAGTGGATCAATACTTGAATCAGAGGAAGATACCGGGCCATGAGGAGAGAGCAGGCAGTGGGATTAGTTTTAGAGATTTCTAGCGAAGAGCTGGCACAGGCAAAATGGGCCAGATGGCCTCCTTCTGTGCTGTAAAATTCTATGGTTCATGCTGAGATAGAAACACAAGAATGTACAGCTCAGAAACAGGCCATTCAGCCCAGGTGGTTATGCTTCACACGAGCCTCCTCCCACTCTAATAACTTCATCTCACCCTATCCCCACCACCACGGAAGCCAATCTTCAGCCAATTCAATTCACTCCACGTGATATCAAGAAATGGCTCGGCGCACTGGATACAGCAAAGGCTGTGGGCCCCGACAACATCCTGGCTGTCAAGCTGAAGACTTGTGCTCCAGAACTAGCTGCGAAGCTGTTCCAGTACAGCTACAACACTGGCATCTATCTGACAATGAGGAAAACTGCCCAGGTATGTCCTGTCCACAAAAAGCAGGATCAATCCAATCCGGCCAATTACTGCCCCATCAGTCTACTCTCAATCATCAGCAAAGTGATGGAAGGTGTCATCGACAGTGCTATCAAGCAGCACTTACTCACCAATAACCTGCTCACCAATGATCAGATTGGGTTCTGCCAGGACACTTGGCTCCAGACCTCATTAGAGCCTTGGTCCAAACATGGACAAAAGAGCTGATTTCCAGAGGTGAGGTGAGAGTGACTGCCCTTGACATCAAGGCAGCATTTGACCGAGTGTGGCATCAAGGAGCCCTAATATAACTGAAGTCAATGGGAATCAGGGGGAAAACTCTCCACTGGCTGGAGTCATACCTAGCACAAAGGAAGATGGTTGCGGTTGTTGGAGGTCAATCATCACAGCCCCAGGACATCGCTGCAGGAGTTCCTCAGGGCAGTGTCCTAGGCCCAACCATCTTTAGCTGCTTCATCAACACCCTTCCCACCAACATAAGGTCAGAAATTGGGATGTTCGCTGATGACTGCCAGTGTTCAGTGCCATTTGCAACTCCTCAGATAATGAAGCAGTTGATTCCCGCGTGCAGCAAGACCTGGATGACATTCAGGCTTGAGCTGATAAGTGGCAGGTAACATTCGCGCAACACAAGTGCCAGGCAATGACTATCTCCAACAAGCGAGCATCTAACCACCGCCCCTTGACATTCAACGGCATTACCATCGCCGAATCCCCCACCATCAATATCCTGGGGGTCACCACTGGCCAGAAACTTAACTGGACCAGCCACATAAATATTGTGGCAACAAGAGCAGGTCAGAGGCTGGGTATTCTGCGGCGAATGTCTCACCTCCTGACTCCCCAAAGCCTTTCCACCATCTACAAAGCACAAGTCAGGAGTGTGATGGAATACTCTCCACTTGCCTGGATGAGTGCAGCTTCAACAACACTCAAGAAGCTCGACACCATCCAGGACAAAGCAGCCCGTTTGATTGGCACTCCATCCACCACCTTAAACATTCACTCCCTCCACCACCGGCGTACCGTGGCTGCAGTGTGTACCATCTACAAGATGCACTGCAGCAACTCGCCAAGGCTTCTTCGGCAGCACCTCCCAAACCCGCCACCTCTACCACCTAGAAGGACAAGGGCAGCAGGCGCATGGGAACACCACCACCTCCAAGTTCCCCTCCAAGTCACACACCATCCTGACTTGGAAATATATCGGCCGCTCCTTCATCATCACTGGGTCAAAGTCCTGGAACTCCCTCCCTAACAGCACTGTGGGAGCACCTTCACCACACGGACTGCAGCGGTTCAAGAAGGCGGCTCACCACCACCTTCTCAAGGGCAATTAGGGATGGGCAATAAATGCCGGCCTTGCCAGCGATGCTCACATCCCATGAACGAATATTTAAAAAAAAAATCCTATTCCTTTCTTCCTGTTTGATACCTGGGATGGCAGGAATGACGTATGAGGAGAGATTGGATCGATTGGGCTTGTACTCGCTGGAGTTTAGAAGAATGAGAGGGGATCTCATTGAAACTTATAAAATTCTAACAGGACTAGGCAGACTAGATGCAGGAAGGATGTTCCCGATGGCGGGGGAGTCCAGAACCAGGGGTCACAGTCTAAGGATAAGGGGTAAGCCATTTAGGACAGAGATGAGGAGGAATTTCTTCACCCAGAGAGTGGTGAGCCTGTGGAATTCTCTACCACAGAAGGCAGTTGAGGCCAATTCATTAAATATATTCAAGAAGGAGTTAGATATATTTCTTAAGGCTAAAGGGATCAAGGGATATGGGGAGAAGGCAGGGACAGGGTACTGAGTTTGGATGATCAGCCATGATCGCATTGAATGGCGGAGCAGGCTCGAGGGGCCGAATGGCCTACTCCTGCTCCTATCTTCGATGTATCTATGTTTCCTCTAGCTTCCCCTCAAAGGCATCGATGCTATGTGCCTCAATTACTCCAGGTGGTAGCGTGTTCCACATTCTCTCCACTCTCTGAGTAAAGATACAGTCCACAGGTATCATCAGCCTGCTAGCTGGAGGAGGGGGAGGAGGAGATAAAAGTGGGCAGCAAACCGGAGCCTTCAATGACTTCTCCCCCTCGCTAGGCCAGGTACACTCAGACCAGTTGTGTGCTTTGCTCAGATCAGATAACCCAGCACAGACCATTTGGTGCTTAAAACTGGAAAACTTCTTGATCTATGCACCTCAATGGGAAAAAGAAAAGACTTGCATTTATATAGCGCCTTTCACGACCACCCCAAAGTGCTTTACAGCCAATTAAGGACTTTTTGAAGTGTAGTCACTGTTTTAATTTTGGAAATGCGGCAGCCAATTTGCACACAGCAAGCTCCCACAAACAGCAATGTGATAATGACCAGATCATCTGTTTTTAGTGATGTTGGTTGAGGGATAAATATTGGCCCCAGAACACCGGGGAGAACTCCCCCCTGCTCTTCTTCGAAATTGTGCCATGGGATCTTTTACTGAGAGAGCAGACGGGGCCTCGGCTTAACGTCTCATCCGAAAGACGGCACCTCCGACAGTGCGGCACTCCCTCAGCACTGCACTGAGAGTGTCAGCCTAGATTTTTGTGCTCAAGTCTCTGGAGTGGGGACTTGAACTCACAACCTTCTGACTGAGTAGACGTGCGTGCCGCCCACTGAGCCGCGGCTGACACACATAGGAGGTCCATTTACCATCTGAGCCATTTATTTGGTTTTAATGTGAATTTCTGATCGAAATCTTAAATCTGGAGAAAGTCGAATGTCAATTCTTATCCATTCCAGCACTCGCACAATTACATTCCAGACTTAATACTGCGTTAATGCTAGGGAATACAAATCAGTGCTGGAAATGTGTGTCACAGCAGGACTGTCCCTCTGTTTGAAGAGCTATCAGGGTTGGCAAGTAGGCTTTTGTTTTTACTCTCCTAAATTAACTTTTTATTTGCCAAAAGCTATTAGTCAAACGGAAAGAGCGCTGCAATAATATATTGTTGTGATCTGGAATGCGCTGCCTGATAGGGCGGTGGAAGTCGATTCGGTAGTTACTTTCAGAAGAGAATTGGATAAATACTCGAAGCCCTGCAGCGGGTAGTAAAAACTGCCCAACGCATTACCGGCACCCGGCTACCGACCATAGAGCACATATACCAGAAACGCTGTTTACGGAGGTCACGGTCCATCATCAAAGACCCTACCCACCCCAGCCACAGTCTGTTCGCCCTCCTGCCATCTGGGAAACACTACAGATGCATTCGCACCCGAGCGACCAGATTTAGGAACAGCTTCTTTCCCAGGGCTGTCATCCTACTGAACTCCACAAATAAACTCTAAAGCCTGCACATCTGCCAATGCACTTTATTATGGTTATGTTTATGTTAATGTATTACAAGCCAAATGTATGTTGAATGTTTAAATGTCTTAATCTAAATGTACACTCTCGGGAGCCGCAAGCCTACATTTCGTTGTACTGCACTTGTGCACTAACAATGACAATAAAGTTGATTATTATTATTATTAAGGGGAAAACATTTGCAGGACCATTGGGGGAAAGAGCAGGGGGAGTGTCCGGCCCCCAGAGTCCAGGCCGCACTCTGCTCCTGCGGGCCTGAAGACGTCGGGACTGGGGCTCGCGACACTCGGAGCGCCTGCGCATTGAAGCCTGCTCCTGCCGGACTGCGTGGCCTGGTACAGTTAGTGCGCGGCACCCCCCCCCGAGCCGTACAGCTTAAAGAGAACATTGGAGCGGGACTAATTGGACAGCTCTCTCAAAGAGCTGGCACAGACACGATGGGCCGAATGGCCTCCTTCTGTGCTGCGAGATTCTATGATCTTTGCCGAAGAGAGGTGCGAAGTGGGCTGATGCAACAGGCTGTAAAGAAAGAGATTAAAGCAATTTGAGGATTCAAGAAGGCTGGAGAATCACGCTGGTGTTATTAGCAAACAGCTGAGATTGTTTTTCAGCTCAGTAAAGCTGAAACTAACTCACCCCCCGGGGACTGGAATTTTCCACTGAATAACTATCCCGTGTGTGCTGAGAGGAGGGAGATGAATAAATAGATTCACAGACAGGTAAGCAGCCAGGTACGGAGGTCACGGTCCATCATCAAAGACCCTACCCACCCCAGCCACAGTCTGTTCGCCCTCCTGCCATCTGGGAGACGCTACAGATGCATTCGCACCCGTACGACCAGATTTAGGAACAGCTTCTTTCCCAGGGCTGTCATCCTACTGAACTCCACAAATAAACTCGAAAGCCTGCACATCTGCCAATGCACTTTATTATGGTTATGCTTATGTTTATGTATTACAAGCCAAATGTATGTTGAATGTTTAAATGTCTTAATCTAAATGTACACTCTTGGGAGCCGCAAGCCTACATTTAGTTGTACTGCACTTGTGCACTAACAATGACAATAAAAGTTGATTTGATTTGATTTGAGGTAGATAGCTAAATCTAAGATACATAAAAAGATATTTAACTAGTTCACCCATCACCCCTGTGCTCGTTGACCTACACTGGCTCCCAGTCCGGCAACGCCTCAATTTAAAAATTCTCATTCTTGTTTTCAAATCACTCATTGGTCTCGTCCCTCCCTATCTCTGTAACCTCCTCCAGCCCCACAACCCTCCAAGATCTCCGCGCTCCTCCAATTCGAGCCTCTTGTGCATCCCCGATTTTCATCGCTCCACCATTGGCGGTCGTGCCTTCAGCTGCCTGGGCCCCGAGCTCTGGAATTCCCTCCGTAAACCTCTCCGCCTCTCTCTTCTCCTTTAACACGCTCCTTAAAACCTACCTGTTTGACCAAGCTATTGGTCATCTGTCCTAATATCACCTTATGTGGCTCGGTGTCAAATTTTGTTTGATAATCGCTCCTGAGAGGCGACCTGGGATGTTTTACTACATAGGATTACGTGGGATATACAGCACAGAAACAGGCCATTCGGCCCAACCACTCCATGCTGGCGTTTATGCTCCGCTCGAGCGAGTTCCACATTCTCACCACTCTCTGGGTAAAGAAGTTTCTTCTGAATTCCCTATTGAATTTCTTGGTGACTATCTTATATTGATGGCCTCTAGTTATGCTCTTCCCCACAAGTGGAAACACTCTCTGTGTGTCCACTCCATCAGAACCTTTCATAATTTTAAAGACCTCTATTAGGTCGCCCCCTCAGCCTTTTTTCAAGAGAAAAGAGACCCAGCCTGTTCATCCTTTCCTGATATGTATACCCTCGCATTTCTGGTATCATCCTTGTAAATCATCTCTGCACCCTCTCCAGTGCTTCTATATCCTTTTTATAATATGGCAGAAAGCCAGTTTAATGCTGCATCAACTAGTCGCAGTCTGATGAAAGAAGTTCCTAAAATGCGAGCCGTAATCTTTTAGAGGCTGCCTGACTTGGAATGTCTTTCCATTGTTTTCTGCTTTTTTGGGGGGCTAATGGAAATGCTCCCAGGACATTGCCAACTAGATAGGTGAAGATAAAAGATGAATATAAAAGAGGTCATCACACTCAGAGAGATGAATATAATGTGTATGGAAGGACCTAGGACACAAGGAATGTGGGCAGGGATGAATATGATGTCATAACATTACAACAGTAATAGACTATTTTTAAAAGAAAAAGTACTTCATTGGCTATAAAGCACTTTGGGACGTCCTGAGGTCATGAAAGGCGCTATATAAATGTAAGAGGTTATACCTATTAGGAAAGATTGAGCAGGCTGGGGCTCTTTTATCTTGAAAAGAGAAGACTGAGGGGTGACCTGCTGATCGAGGTCTTTAAGATTATTCAAAAAAAAGACTTGCATTTATATAGCACCTTTCACGACCACCGGACATCCTAAAGTGCTTTACAGCCAATGAAGTACTTTTTGAAGTGCAATCACTGTTGGAATGTGACAGTCAATTTGCACACAGCAAGCTCCCACTAAACAGCAATGTGATAATGACCAGAGAATCTGTTTTAATGATGTTGAGGGACAAATATTGGCCAGGAATAACTGCCCTGCTATTCTTTGAAATAGTGCTAATGGGATCTTTTACGTCCACCTGAGAGGGCAGACGTCTCATCTGAAAGGCAGCACCTCCGACAATGCAGCACTCCCTCAGCACTGTACTGGGAGCATCAGCCTAGATTTTTATGCTCAAGTCCCTGGACTGGGACTTGAACCCCCAACCTTCTGACTCAGAGACAAGGGTGCTACCCACTGAGCTACGGCTGACACTGAAAGGGTTTGATAGGGTAGACGTAGAGAAGATGTTTCCACTTGTGGGGGAGACCAGAACCAGGGGCCATAAATATAAGATCGTCACTAATAAATCCAATGGGGAATTCAGGAGAAATTGCTTTACCCAGAGAGTGGTGAGAATGTGGAACTCGCTGCCACAGGGAGTGGTCGAGGTGAATCGTATAGATGCATTTAAGGGGAGGCTAGACAAGCATATGAGGGAGAAGGGAATAGAGGGTTATGCTGATAGATTTAGATGAGGAAAGACGGGAGGAGGCTCGAGTGGAGCATAAACGCCGGCATGGACTGGTTGGGCCGAATGGCCTGTTTCTGTGCCGTATATCCTATGTTTTCAGGTACTGGCTGTGAATAACCAGCATCTATTTCAGATATACATGTATCCATCTGTGAATCCAGAGAGTGGTGAGAATGTGGAACTTGCTACCACAGGGAGTGGTTGAGGTGAATAGCACAGATGCATTTGAGGGGAAGCTGGATAAACACAAGAGGGAGAAAGGAATAGAAGGATATGGTGATGGGGTGAGATGAAGAGGGGTGGGAGGAGGCTCGTGTGGAGCATAAACACCAGCACGGAGCAGTTGGGCCGAATGGCCTGTTTCTGTGCTGTACATTCGATGTCTTTCTTCTCCTTCCTTTCTTTCTCAGACCAATCAATCCACCGCTCTTTTGAAAGTTATACTTCTCCAGGGAGTAGCTAAGTCATACAGAGCAGGGACCGGTCGGCCCCAGGTCTGCACTGAGTTAACCTCTCTCAGCTGGCTAGTGGGAAGGACGGGGCAATTAGCTTCAGCACCCCCTTAAGACAGGGAAGGGGAGATCAACCAGGGTTCCCCTTCCTGACTGCGAACCAGTGACCCATGCTGGGGGCGTGCGGATATTGGGGTGAGGACAGGCGGTGGGTGACTGACTGGCATGGTCGAACACCCTACGGACATTCAATATCTAGGCTCACACCTCAAGAACAGCCACTTAGGCAAGGTGCTGTTGGATGCCCGGCACTAATGGAACCATAGAATGATACAGCACAGACGGAGGCCATTCGGCCCATCGTGCCTGTGCCAGCTCTTTGACGTAGCTCTCCAATTAGTCCCACCCCCACCCCTGCTCTTTCCTCAGAGCCCTGCAAATGTTTCCTTTTCAAGTATAGTTGAGTCCCTTTTTGAATTCCCTTTTGAAAGTTACTGTTGAATCTGCTTCCACCACTGTTTCAGGCAGCGCGTTCCAGATCACAACAACTCGTTGCTGCAATCTTTTTTCCTCATGTAGCCTCTGGTTCTTTTGCCAACAAGCTTCAATCTGTGCCCTCTGGTCCCCGACCCTTCTGCCAGTGGAAACAGTTTCTCCTTATTTACTCCAGCGTGATTTTGAACACCTCTATACCACCGGAGTACCCAGCTTTCTGGGGCTGAGGAGAGGAGGTCAGGTAGGGGAGAGACATGCAGCTGCCGGAGCAAGTCAGTACAATTGACGCATTTTCAGCAGCGACCCGGCCATAACTCGCCTTGTGGAGGCAGGGCTGGCTGGCTGGCTGGTATTAGTGTGATTGACAAGAGGATCGCTCAGGGTTCGGTGCATTTATTGGCTCTCCGAGATGCCAATCAGGGCAGGGAGGTGGGGGTGCAGTAGCTCAAGTGCTGATTGGTCTCTTTCTCTGTGCGGCGATCAAGGACAAACGGAGACATCCTGCAAATGACCTGCAGATCAGCTGTTCAGCGAAGCAGGACACAGAGAGATACAGTATCCCCAGCAATTTATACCTGTAGCAAACATTGCAATCCCGAGTGACACTATGTAAATCAGCAAGCACAGGGAAACATACTGAGTCCATAGCTGCAGATTCCTGCTTGCGTTGCAGTATTTCAATGAATTAATTTATTTAATGAAAATACGTGCAGTTGTAATTTTTTTTGAAGAGCATCCGGAGTTTGCTTTTAATGAATGAGGTAAGGGGGAATTTTCATATTTTACATTTTTAGCCCAGTTTTGTTCATTGAACGTATTTCTCAAATAGGCAATCGATTCGCTGCGTTGCCCCAGCCTCGATATCCACCTGCATTTATTGATAGATTTCACTGCATTTATCTCTGCAATTCACCCGAGAGCGCAAAATTTCAATGCATTTTTAATTTGCACATTTAAAAATAAATCGCATTCTGGAATTCGAGAGCTGTATATATGTATTTCACCTAAACGCAGTTCATGGTCGGTTTGCATCTTCCTGCATCTTCTGATGTTGTTGCAGTTTTCATTAATATAATAAACAAGATTTGTGCATTTATTGTAGTTTTACACTTTTTTTTTCTGTGGGTTTTTTTTGTACTGCAACGTCGGTCTCTCTGGCGATAGGAATAAAACGCTATCCTGAGTAAATCTCCTGGGGTTAGGCAGATACCTGCAATTAAAAAAAACTGGAACAGAAATAATTGCAATTGAACCGACCGAGGTTTATATTTAAAGAAAGGCCGTTCGAGTCGGCGGATTAAACATCCCAAACCAGGATAATGATTTGATTTTTCCAGGTATAACCCAACTGGGGGGAATGTGCATTGCGAGTCCCATCGCTGAAATTGACAGGGCGAAAGGTAATCCCACAATATTCACATGCAGCCATGTTCAAGGAATCTGTGCACTCACAAGTCCCAAATCTGTTCTATTCTAGAATGCAGTTCGAAAATAGAGTTGCAATTGGAAAGAAAATCCCGACATTTGACTATTAACTTCACTGGCTGTTATATAAAACCATTTTGGAGTAAATTGGGCACAGTCAGCAATCAAACCAGTTCTGAATGACATTTAACCACAGCGCAAAACTGACCTACTTTGGCATTCAATTGGCTGCCTCCACCAGTGAGGCGACCAGAAGGGGCCATGTGGCAAATAGAAAAAGGTCACACTGGTGCAACAGGGAGCGCACTTCTGAGGTTGGGACTGAGGCACACGATGGGACAGTGCAGAGGGAGCTTTACTCTGTATCTAACCCGTGCTGTACCTGCCCTGGGAGTGTTTGATGGGACAGTGTAGAGGGAGCTTTACTCTGTATCTAACCCGTGCTGTACCTGTCCTGGGAGTGTTTGATGGGACAGTGTAGAGGGAGCTTTACTCTGTATCTAACCCGTGCTGTACCTGCCCCGGGAGTGTTTGATGGGACAGTGGAGAGGGAGCTTTACTCTGTATCTAACCCGGGCTGTACCTGCCCTGGGAGTGTTTGATGGGACAGTGTAGAGGGAGCTTTACTCTGTATCTAACCCGTGCTGTACCTGCCCTGGGAGTGTTTGATGGGACAGTGTAGAGGGAGCTTTACTCTGTATCTAACCCGTGCTGTACCTGCCCTGAGAGTGTTTGATGGCACAGTGTAGAGGGAGCTTTACTCTGTATCTAACCCGTGCTGTACCTGCCCTGGGAGTGTTTGATGGGACAGTGTAGAGGGAGCTTTACTCTGTATCTAACTGTGCTGTACCTGCCCTGAGAGTGTTTGATGGGACAGTGTAGAGGGAGCTTTACTCTGTATCTAACCCGTGCTGTACCTGCCCTGGGAGTGTTTGATGGGACAGTGTAGAGGGAGCTTTACTCTGTATCTAACACGTGCTGTTCCTGCCCTGGGAGTGTTTGATGGGACAGTGTAGAGGGAGCTTTACTCTGTATCTAACCCGTGCTGTACCTGTCCTGGGAGTGTTTGATGGGACAGTGTAGAGGGAGCTTTACTCTGTATCTAACCCGTGCTGTACCTGCCCCGGGAGTGTTTGATGGGACAGTGGAGAGGGAGCTATACTCTGTATCTAACCCGTGCTGTACCTGCCCTGGGAGTGTTTGATGGGACAGTGTAGAGGGAGCTTTACTCTGTATCTAACCCGGGCTGTACCTGCCCTGGGAGTGTTTGATGGGACAGTGTAGAGGGAGCTTTACTCTGTATCTAACCCGTGCTGTACCTGCCCTGGGAGTGTTTGATGGGACAGTGTAGAGGGAGCTTTACTCTGTATCTAACCCGTGCTGTACCTGCCCTGAGAGTGTTTGATGGCACAGTGTAGAGGGAGCTTTACTCTGTATCTAACCCGTGCTGTACCTGCCCTGGGAGTGTTTGATGGGACAGTGTAGAGGGAGCTTTACTCTGTATCTAACTGTGCTGTACCTGCCCTGAGAGTGTTTGATGGGACAGTGTAGAGGGAGCTTTACTCTGTATCTAACCCGTGCTGTACCTGCCCTGGGAGTGTTTGATGGGACAGTGTAGAGGGAGCTTTACTCTGTATCTAACACGTGCTGTTCCTGCCCTGGGAGTGTTTGATGGGACAGTGCAGAGGGAGCTTTACTCTGTATCTAACCCGTGCTGTTCCTGCCATGGGAGTGATGATGGGACAGTGTAGAGGGAGCTTTACTCTGTATCTAACCCGTGCTGTTCCTGCCCTGGGAGTGTTTGATGGGACAGTGCAGAGGGAGCTTTACTCTGTATCTAACCCGTGCTGTACCTGCCCTGGGAGTGTTTGATGGGACAGTGTAGAGGGAGCTTTATCTGTATCTAACCCATGCTGTACCTGCCCAGGGAGTGTTTGATGGGGCAGTGTAGAGGGAGCTTTACTCTGTATTTAACCCGTGCTGTACCTGCCCTGGGAGTGTTTGGTGGGACAGTGTAGAGGTAGCTTTACTCTGTATCTAACCTGTGCTGTACCTGCCCTGGGAGTGTTTGATGGGACAGTGCAGAGGGAGCTTTGCTCTGTATCTAACCCGTGCTGTACCTGCCCTGGGAGTGTTTGATGGGGCAGTGTAGAGGGAGCTTTACTCTGTATCTAACCCATGCTGTACCTGCCCTGGGAGTGTTTGATGGAGCAGTGTAGAGGGAGCTTTACTCTGTATCTAACCCATGCTGTACCTGCCCGGGAGTGTTTGATGGGACAGTGTAGAGGGAGCTTTACTCTGTATCTAACCCGTGCTGTACCTGCCCCGGGAGTGTTTGATGGGACAGTGTAGAGGGAGTTTTACTCTGTATCTAACCCATGCTGTACCTGCCCTGGGAGTGTTTGATGGGACAGTGCAGAGGGATCTTTGCTCTGCATCTAACCCGTGCTGTACCTGCCCTGGGAGTGTTTGATGGGACAGTGTAGACTGAGCTTTACTCTGTATCTAACCCATGCTGTACCAGCCCTGGGAGTGTTTGATGGGGCAGTGTAGAGGGAGCTTTACTCTGTATCTAACCCATGCTGTACCTGCCCTGGGAGTGTTTGATGGGACAGTGTAGAGGGAGCTTTACTCTGTAATTAAACCGTCCTGTACCTGCCCTGGGAGTGTTTGATGGGGCAGTGCAGAGGGAGTTTTACTCTGTATCTAACCCGTGCTGTACCTGCCCTGGGAGTGTTTGATGGGACAGTGCTGAGGGAGCTTTGCTGTGTATCTAACCCATGCTGTACCTGCCCTGGGAGTGTTTGATGGGACAGTGTAGAGGGAGCTTTACTCTGTATCTTCCCCGTGCTGTACCTGCCCTGGGAGTGTTTGATGGGACAGTGTAGAGGGAGCTTTACTCTGTATCTAACCCGTGCTGTACCTGCCCTGGGAGTGTTTGATGGGGCAGTATAGAGGGAGCTTTACTCTGTATCTAACCCGTGCTGTACCTGCCCTGGGAGTGTTTGATGGCACAGTGTAGAGGGAGCTTTATTCTGTATCTAACCCGTGCTGTACCTGCCCTGGGAGTGTTTGATGGGACAGTGTAGAGGGAGCTTTACTCTGCATCTAACCCGTGCTGTACCTGCCCTGGGAGTGTTTGATGGGACAGTGCAGAGGGAGCTTTGCTCTGTATCAAACCCGTGCTGCACCTGCCCTGGGAGTGTTTGATGGGACAGTGCAGAGGGATCTTTGCTCTGTATCTAACCCGTGCTGTACCTGCCCTGGGAGCGTTTGATGGGACAGTGTAGACTGAGCTTTACTCTGTATCTAACCCGTGCTGTACCTGCCCTAGGAGTGTTTGATGGGACAGTGTAGAGGGAGCTTTACTCTGTATCTAACCCATGCTGTACCTGCCCTAGGAGTGTTTGATGGGACAGTGTAGAGGGAGCTTTACTCTGTCTCTTACCCGTGCTGTACCTGCCCTGGGAGTGTTTGATGGGACAGTGTAGAGGGAGCTTTACTCTGTATCTTCCCCGTGCTGTACCTGCCCTGGGAGTGTTTGATGGGACAGTGTAGAGGGAGCTTTACTCTGTATCTAACCTGTGCTATATCTGCCCTAGGAGTATTTGATGGGACAGTTTAGAGGGAGCTTTACTCTGTATCTAACCCATGCTGTACCTGCCCTAGGAGTGTTTGATGGTACAGTGTAGAGGGAGCTTTACTCTGTATCTAACCCCGTGCTGTCCCTGCCCTGGTAGTGTCTGATGGGACAGTTTAGAGGGAGCTTTACTCTGTATCTAACCCGTGCTGTATCTGCCCTGGGAGTGTTTGATGGGACAGTGTAAAGTGTACTTTACTCTGTATCTAACCCGTGCTGTACCTGCCCTGGGAGTGATTGATGGGACAATGTAGAGGGAGCTTTACTCTGTATCTAACCCGTACTGTTCCTGCCCTGGGAGTGTTTGATGGGACAATGTAGAGGGAGCTTTACTCTGTATCTAACCCGTGCTGTTCCTGCCCTGGGAGTGTTTGATGGGACAGTGTAGAGGGAGATTTACTCTGTATCTAACCCGTGCTGTACCTTACAGGTGTACCTATTGAATTGCCATCGATATATCATGTGTTACGATTGTTCATGAAATGTACATATGTCAGGTTGATTACTGATTGATGTGTTTTGAATATTCTCTCTTCATGGGGACTTTATACATTTACATTAATCTTGCACATGTGAGGGAAGGTAGGTTCTGTTTAGATTGTGCAGATACATCGATCAGTTTTGGCTCTGTGTTTGAATAGCTAATTGACACAGAAGATAGATGGCAAGGAGCCTTATGGTTGCAATGGTCCCATGGTTGATTGAAGCCCGTGCTAAGTTTGCTCTTTCTCCTGGGGCTACAGGTAGGACACTTGCCTCAGCGCCCTCGGGGTTACGGAGGGGACGCCTCAGTCAAAGTCCCTCCTGCTAATAGTTAGCCAATGGACCCCACCACCCAACCCCTCCCCCCACCCGCCCTCCCCCCCGCTCGAAGGTGCATACGTGTAGATGTTGGGTGAGGACAGGATTGGCTCAGCAGTGATGCCTCCACAGCCAAATAGCCTACCAGCCACTCACTGCCAGGCTCACACAGGACGAATGGTTGTTTGAGAGAGATGCTGGAGACCTGTTTGCATCTGTGGGACATGCCCAAGAAAGAGTGTTCACAGGTGGAGGTGGAGGTGGGGGTGGGGGCATGGGGGGTTGGGAGAGGAAATTGATAAAAGTACAAATAGGTAATTGCCTGAAGACCTGTGGAAATGTTGCCCCAGGATTATAATATCTGGCCTTGGGCGTAAGACCATCTTTGGCGAGAGCTTAGATAACGGCCAGAACCCGGCCAGACAGCAAGAGAGAAGATGGGATCGTCTGAGATGCAAAGGTTGGAAGACACAAAGCTTGAAAAGTTGCCATAGAAACATAGAAGATAGGAGCAGGATTAAGCCATTCGGCCCCTCGAGCCTGCTCCACCATTTAATGAGATCATGGCTGATCATCCAAATTCAGTACCCTGTCCCTGCCTTCTCCCCATATCCCTTGATCCCTTTAGCCTTAAGAAATATATCTAACTCCTTCTTGAATATATTTAATAAGTTGGCCTCAACTGCCCTCTGTGGCAGAGAATTCCACAGGTTCACCACTCTCTGGGTGAATAAATTCCTCCTCATTTCTGTCCTAAATGGCTTACCCCTTATCCTTAGACTATGACCCCTGGTTCTGGACTCCCCAGCCATCAGAAACATCCTTCCTGCATCTAGTCTGTCCAGGCCTGACAGAATTTTATAGGTTTCGATGAGATCCCCTCTCAATCTTCTGAACTCCAGTGAGTATAAGCCCAATCGACACAATCTCTCCTCATACGTCATTCCTGCCATCCCAGGTATCAGCCTGGTGAATCTTCAATGCACTCCTTCCATGGCAAGAACGTCCTTCCTCAGATAAGGCGACCAAAACTGCACACAATACTCAAGGTGCGGTCTCACCAAGGCCCTGTACAACTGCAGCAAGACATCCTTGTTCCTGTACTCGAACCCTCTTGCTACGAAGGCCAACATACCATTTGCCTTCTTAACCGCCTGCTGCACCTGCATGCTTACCTTCAGCGACTGGTGCACAAGAACACCCAGGTCTCTTTGCACTTCCCCTTCTCCCAATCTATTGCCATTCAAAAAATAATCTGCCTTCCTGTTTTGCCACCAAAGTGGATAACCTCACATTTATCCACATTATAGTGCATTTGCCATGTTTCTGCCCAATCACCCAACCTGTCCAAATCGTACTGGAGTTTCACGACATCCTCCTCACAGCATACTGTCCTAAATGGCTTACCCCTTATCCTTAGACTGTGACCCCTGGTTCTGGACTCCCCCACCATCGGGATCATCCTTCCTGCATCTAGTCTGTCTAGTCCTGTTAGAATTTTATAAGTTTCAATGAGATCCCCTCTCATTCTTCTAAACTCTAGCGAATATAAGCCTAATCGACCCAATCTCTCCTCATATATCATTCCTGCCATCCCAGGTATCAGCCTGGTGAATCTTCGCTGAACTCCCTCCGTGGCAAGAAATCCTTCCTCAGATAAGGCGACCAAAACTGCACACAATACTCAAGGTGTGGTCTCACCAAGGCCCTGTACAACTGCAGCAAGACATCCTTGTTCCTGTACTCAAATCCTCTCGCTACGAAGGCCAACATACCATTTGCCTTCTTAACCACCTGCTGCACCTGCATGCTTACCTTCAACGACTGGTGCACAAGAACACCCAGGTCTCGTTGCACTTCCCCTTTTCCCAATCTATTGCCGTTCAGATAATAATCTGCCTTCCTGTTTTTGCCACCAAAGTGGATAACCTCGCATTTATCCACATTTGCCCAATCACCCAACCTGTCCAAATCATCCAGTATGTGAGTGCACCGCAAGACATTTAAAACCGTTAGTTTTAATGGAGGCTAACCGTAGGCCTCAAATTAGCAGCGATGGGGAGCCGTTAGATCAGACTTAAGAGCCCTATGTTTCTCTAGTCAATCCCAACTGTCTGTTTCAGTGTGTGTTACTTACACATTGCACAGCCTGCAATCTTGTTAGAAGCAGCATATGGATCTTTATATTTGAGATTAATTTTCTGTTCATCAAGACAAGGCATGCTTACCGTGGCTACAGCGTGTACCATCTACAAGAGGCACTGCAGCAACTCACCAAGGCTTCTTCGGCAGCACCTCCCAAACCCGCAGCCTTCACCACCTCGAAGGACAAGGGCAGCAGGCGCATGGGAACACCACCACCTCCAAGTTCTCCTCCAAGTCACACAAACCATCCTGACTTGGAAATATCTCGGCTGTTCCTTCATCGTCGCTGAGTCAAAATCCTGGAACTCCCTCCCTAACGGCACTGTGGGAGTACCTTCACCACACGGACTGCAGCGGTTCAAGAAGGCGGCTCACCACCACCTTCTCGAGGGCAACTAGGGATGGGCAATAAATGCTGGGCCTTGCCAGCGACGCCCACATCCCAAAGAATGATAAAAGAAAATGTTTGTGCTGGGGACTAAAACACTTTCCATATGAGATACCCAAGTGTCAGCATCAAGCGCTCCCGGATCAGGTGCAGAACATTCAGTCGCAAAGTAAAATTCGTCTCCGCAGTGTCCCATCAAGCACTCCCAGGTCAGGTAGGAGATGTACAGCAAAGCACCATCTGCGCTGACCCTTCATGCACTCCCAGGTGAGGTTAGATGCAGAGTAAAACTCCCTCTAGCCCTGCTCCAACAACTTGCCCCAACTGCAGAAGAGCGCCCCCACTGCACAAGTGTAACAGCTTTCCATTTCTCACCCTGTGGCCTTTGAGTGAGGTTGAATTGGCAGTACTGTACTTAGATTGAAAATGGTCAAGCTAATTTAATAGAAACATAGAAACATAGGAGCAGGACTCGGCCATTCGGCCCTTCGAGCCTGCTCCGCCATTCAATACGATCATGGCTGATCCTTTATCTCAATACCATATTCCCGCTCTCTCCCCATACCCCTTGATGCCTTTTGTGTCTAGAAATCTATCTATCTCCTTCTTAAATATATTCAATGACTTGGCCTCCACAGCCTTCTGTGGTAGAGAATTCCACAGGTTCACCACCCTCTGAGTGAAGAAATTTCACCTCATCTCAGTCCTAAATGTCCTACCCCGTATCCTGAGACTGTGACCCCCTCGTTCTAGAGCCCCCCCCCCAGCCAGGGGAAACATCCTCCCTGCATCCAGTCTGTCTAGCCCTGTCAGAATTTTGTATGTTTCAATTTCATTTAGATCCTTAACGCGACCAGGCCGAGGAAGCTTTTATCCCCATCATTCTTGGCCGAATTTGCACTTGGGTCCCAGTGATGGAAGGTCAGTGTTTGAAGTATCAAGTCATAGAATCTTACGACAGAGAAGGAGGAAATTTGGCCCATCGTGCTTGAAAGAGCTATCCAATTAGTCCCCCTGCGTCCCTCTTTCCCCAGAGCCCAAACACCGGAGGTTTTTTGCAGCGACTGCCACATTCCATGCCGAGATGTGGCACGTTGCCATATCCCCTCTCGGGAGCCTGTGTCTTATCGCCGGATGTTACTGTCATCCTGCAGGGCAAAAACGCACTCAGCCGGATCCTGAATGAAACCTTTGGTCTTTGTGCATGTCTCCAGGCAACAGGATGACTGGATTTCTTTCCCCAGCGCTAACCGACCTCTTGAAGGCTCTTGGAGGGAAATGTCAGGTCACCATGGTAACAGGTATGTGGAAGGAGTGACGTACAAACCAACCCATTTACGTTGGATTCCACAGCTGTTGGAACTTATCGTCCGTCACTTTTCACATGCCCGGTTTTAAAGATTAAGAGAACGGTGCTGGGCTAGTAATCCAGAGGCCTGGACTAATGATTCTGTGAGATATGTAGTTCAAATCCCACCATGGGGGAATTTAAATTCAGTTAATTCAATCTGGAATAAAAAGCTAGTATCAGTTATGGTGATCATGTAACTACCGGATTGTCATAAAACCCATCTGGTTCACTGATGTCCTTTAGGGAAGGAAATCTGCCCTCCTGACCCGGTCTGGGCCTATATGTGACTCCAGACCCACAGCAATGTGGCTGACTCTTAACCACCCTCTGAAGTGGCCTAACAAGCTGGCCTTACCAGCGATGCCTACGTCCCATGAATTAGAAAAAGATGCAACCATTCAACCACAGGGGCATCACAGCCGTCCCCAAACCTCTTTTTTTTATTCGTTCTTGGGATGTGGGCGTCGCTGGCAAGGCCAGCATTTATTGCTCATCCCTAGTTGCCCTCGAGAAGGTGGTGGTGAGCCACCTTCTTGAACCGCTGCAGTCCGTGTGGTGATGGTTCTCCCACAGTGCTGTTAGGGAGGGAGTGCCAGGATTTTGACCCAGCGACGATGAAGGAACAACAATACATTTCCAAGTCAGGATGGTGTGTGACTTGGAGGGATATTTGCGGGTGGTGGTGTTCCCATGCGCCCGCTGCCCTTGTCCTTCTAGGCGGTAGAGGTCGCGGGTTTGGGAGGTGCTGCCGAAGAAGCCTTGGCGAGTTGCTGCAGTGCATCTTGTAGATGGTACACACTGCAGCCACCACGGTGCGCCGGTGGTGGAGGGAGTGAATGTTTAAGGTGGTGGATGGGGTGCCAATCAAGCGGGCTGCTTTGTCCTGTCTTCTCTCGTGACATGCACGCAGACACATGTCACTGCGTGGCAATCAGGAGTGGGAACCTGGCTGATATTTTTCCCCTCTCCCTAGCCCAGGGTACTCTGGGCAATTGTGGTGCCCCAATGCCATCCAGGCTGAGATTGCACAGTATTTACAGCACAGAAACAGGCCATTCGGCCCGACTGCTCCGTGCCGGTGTTTATGCTCCACACGAGCCTCCTCCCACCCTTCTTCATCTCACCCTATCAGCATATCCTTCTATTCCTTTCACCCTCGTGTGCTTATCTAGCTTTCCCTTAAATGCATCTACACTATTCGTCTCAACCACTCCCTGTGGTAGCGAGTTCCACATTCTCACCACTTCCTGAGTAAAGAAGTTTCTCCTGAATTCCCCATTGGATTTGACTATCTTATATTGATGACCTCTAGTTCTGGTCTCCCTCCACAAGTGGAAACATCTTCTTGCCATGGAAGGAGTTCAGCGAAGATTCACCAGGCTGATACCTGGGATGGCAGGAATGACGTATGAGGAGAGATTGGACGATTGGGCTTGTACTCACTGGAGTTTAGAAGAATGAGAGGGGATCTCATTGAAACTTATAAAATTCTGACAGGACTGGACAGACTAGATGCAGGAAGAATGTTCCCGATGGTCGGGGAGTCCAGAACCAGGGGTCACAGTCTAAGGATAAGGGGTAAGCCATTTAGGACTGAGATGAGGAGGAATTTCTTCACCCAGAGAGTGGTGAACCTGTGGAATTCTCTACCACAGAAGGCAGTTGAGGCCAATTCATTAAATATATTCAAGAAGGAGTTGGATATATTTCTTAAGGCTAAAGGGTTCAAGGGATATGGGGAGAAAGCAGGGATAGGGTACTGAATTTGGATGATCAGCCATGATCGTATTGAATGGCAGAACAGGCTCGAGGGGCCGAATGGCCTGCTCCTGCTCCTATCTTCTATGTTTCTATGTTTCTCTATATCTACCCTATTGAACCCCTTCATAATTTTGAAGACCTCTATTTAGGTCACCCCTCAGAGAAAAGAGCCCCAACCTGGTCAATCTTTTGGCTAAGTCCGCACAGTGACCTGAGATCTGTGATCTCCTGGACCAGTTTTGATCACCTAGATGGGTCGGAGAGAAATTTCCCTGATTTTATTCCCCCCCCAAATTGGCCTGGGTTTTTCAATCTGTTTTTTTGCCTCTCCCAGGAGATCACCTGGTTTCGGGTGGGGTGGGGTGGGGAGTGTATATATTGCGATGCACAAAATATCGCAGTTGTGCGGGACGGGCTAGATGGACCAGAGGGTCTTTACCTGTCCGCCATGGATCGTATGTTTGTATAAAACCACTTCAGAAGACATAGGGGGAAAATTCAGTATCGCCCCGTTTGGGGCCCCATTATCGGCCGTGCGCAAAGTTTAGCGCCTGGCGCTAATTATCGCCTCCGACAGCAAACTTGGCTTTTATCGCCCCTGGAGGTGATTGGAGCGCTAAATCAGGTGCTTCACACCTGTCTTAAGGCACAAAGGCCGAGGAGCGAGGCGCTACCTCAGAGCGCTGGCGAAGCAAGGAAGGGCAAATCAAAATAAACCTGCAAAGTGCTGCTCAGTACCCAAAACTCCTTCACACAGCGTTGAATCTCTCCAGAAGTCTCTCTCTCTCTCTCTCAGACTGCGTGGTGCAAAAATGTCACCGACAAAAAAAGGCAGGAAGCGGTCGCCTTTAAATAGCGCTCCCCCAGTCCCTTTCTGATAGCATAACGCTCCCCTCAACCTGTCGTTGCTAGCGGCAGGCGGTAAGGCAGGGGGCGCCACTCAATATCCGGTCCGGGGCGCTACCGGGGCGTGGGGCGCTCGACTGATGTCACGATCTGCCGGCGCAGGAGATCGTGGTGGTAGTGTTTAGCGCCGCCGCAAAACGTCTAGTTAATTTCGCGAGCGGCGCAAACATCGCCGCGCCTGGACGCTAGTTGCTTTGCGCCCTCTTAAGACGCTAACGGGAGGCGCAAACAACTGAATTTTTCCCCCATTGAGTCAACCGGGTAGTGTGGGTTTGGAATCACATGTTGGCCAGACCGGGTAGACTGACCAGGATCTGCTCTGAAGGATATTAGTGACACTGTTGGGTGTTTCCGACAATCCAACAGTTTTCATGGTCACTTTTTTCTGCTGCCAGGCCACAAATCAAAGAAAGAAAGAATTGGCATTTATCTAACACCTTTCATGGCTTCAGGATGTCCAAACGCGCTTCACAGTCAATTAATTACTTTTGCAGTGTAGTCACTGTTGTAAGCTAAGTGTCAGCTACCTTTGATGACAGAGGGTTGTGGGATCAAGTCCCACTCCAGGGACTTCAGCACAAAATCTAGGCCGACACTCCCAGTGCAGTGCTGAGGGAGTGCCGCACTGTCGGAGGTGCCGTCTTTCAGATGAGACGTTAAACTGAGGCCCCGTCTGCCCTCTCAGGCGGACGTAAAAGATGCCACAGCATCAAAAGAGCAAGGGGAGTTCTCCCCGGTGTCCCGGGGCCAATATTTATCCCTCAATCAACATCACTAAAACAGATGATCTGGTCATTTATCGCATTGCTGATTGTGGGGGCTTGCTGTGCGCAAATTGGCTGCCGTGTTTCCTACATTACAACAGTGACTGCACTTCAAAAAGTACTTCATTGGCTGTAAAGCGCTTTGGGACGTCCTGAGGTCATGAAAGGCGCTATAGAAACCCGAGTTCTTTCTCTCTTTCTCCCTCATCAGTATGTCTCAGCTACTCACTGGATTAGCCTGGTGAGCTACTGTGGGACGTCGTGGATGTAATACATTAAAATAATTCCACCGCCAAGCTTCAGATCTGATATTGCAAGGCCGGACTCACTGTTGGCTCATTACAGAGTGAAATTGGCAGAGTCTGGGAGTTGGTCTTCCGTCCCTCCAGCTGGCCCTCTTGTAGGCCTGTGAGGGGAGGGTGGAGAAATTATTACATTTATTTTTAAGAAACCCTCTCCTGATGGATCACTGGGTATTTCCCCCCTGCCTGTGCGGTACGATCCACACAAAGAAGGCCAGGGTTCGATTCTCGGCCATTGCCCGTTTTTGCTGATCTCCGCTGGGGCTGGTGATGGCAGCATTGCCCGGCTCGAACCGGGTGGAACGCTCAGGTTCAATGTTCCTGATTGCAATGCCGTGACCCCTTCGCTGGAAATGTCCTTGGCATGGCTAAGGCCGGGATTGGTTTGCGACGCCCTCAGTGGTCAAATAGTCTGGCACCACTCACGGTCCAGGCTCGGGCTCGAAGAATGGCCTTGGACTTGAAATAAAAAGAGAAAATGCTGGAAAACGCTCAGCAGGTCAGGCAGCATCTGTGGAGAGAGAAACAGAGTCAATGTTTCAGGTCTGGGACCTTTTATCAGAAGTGGAAAGTTTTAGAGATGCAACAGATTTTAAGCAAGAGCAGGGAGAGGGGGGAGGGGAGGAAAGAACAAAAGGGAATGTCTGTGATCGGGTGGAAGGCAGGAGAGATTAAATGACAAAAGAGATGATGGTGCGAGGCAAAAGGAGATGGTAATGGGACAAGTTAAGAAACAAAAGATGGGTCTAGAGGAGGTGTAAATGGCGACAGCAGAACCATTACCAGCAACTGCTGTCCGAAAAAATGGGAGCGGCGGTTATGATCTGAAATTGTTGAGCTCGACGAACTCAACATTAAGTTCAACAAAATAACAACAGAAAATGCTGGAAAAACTCAGCAGGTCAGGCAACATCCGTGGAGAGAAATTTGAGTTGACGTTTCGGGTTTGACCCTTCTTCAAATTTCTCTCCACGGATGTTGCCTGACCTGCTGAGTTTTTCCAGCATTTTCTGTTGTTATTTCGGATTTCCAACATCTGCAGTATTTTGCTATCGTACATTAAGTTCAACAATTTCAGATCATAACCGCCGCTCCCATTTTTTCGGACAGTGGGTGCTGGTAATGGTTCTGCTGTCGCCATTTACACCTCCTCTAGACCCATCTTGTGTTTCTTTACTTGTCCCATCTCCTTTCGCCTCGCACCATCATCCCTTTTGGTCTTTAATCACTCCTGCCTTCCACCCTGTCACATCTCCAACACTTTCCAGTTCTGACGGAGGGTCATCGACCTGAAACATTGACTCTGTTTCTCTCTCTCTCTCCGCAGACGCTGCCTGACCTGCTGAGAGTTGCCAGCATTTTCTGTTTTTATTTCAGATCTCCAGCAGCCGCAGTGTTTTCGCTTTTGTTTTGGCTCTGGACTTGAACTAGGGGGTGCCAACCCCCCAGGATTGCCCTGGAGTCTCCGGGAATTAAAGGTTAATCTCCCGGACGCTGTCGTGAGCAACACCCGGGAGAAAAATCATCGCGGCATTAAAAAAATGGGGTGTGGTTTTTTTCCCCTCATTTTGAGCACTTTTGTTTATAAGTTATTAAAAATATTGGAGATGGAGAACAAAGGCTGTGTGACTGATGGTCAAGAATCATCCAATCAGGTTAGAAAGAGTCTGTTCGCTTTCCAATTGGCCATGGGCAGGGGAGTGCCGCGAGGATGGACATGTCGGGCGACCAATGGCGGGGGAGCGAGCGTGGGGGCGGGGCGGGTGGGTCACGTGAAGAAACCTCAAGGAATACGTCCCACCCGAGTTGCCGACCCCGAACTTGGACTGGATGCTGGTATTGATTGAAATTTACCCCAGCGAGAGTCAGCACCTTTAGGGGAGGAGGAGGGGGGGGGGCGGGCGTGGTATGTGGAGCAGCAAAGGGTGGGGGGGGAAAATAGCCTCTCCTTTTATTGCTGAATCACAGAGTTTGTGAAAGAACTGGCATAAATAATTGATAAGTAGCTTTCAGCAGAGAGGGTGAAGCGAGAGATGAATTATGAATCAAAGGGTAGAGTTGATGGAGGGCAGCAGCTGGACTGCAGTAGTTGGTGAAACAGGATGGAGATTTGCAAAGCTCGAGTGTACAGACCTTTAAGGATAAAGTCCAGCTCCCTTTGCTGCCTGGGGATTCCCATATTTGGGTTTAACTGGCAGCCATTTGATGTGTTTCTGAACAGTCATCTGTTTAAAAAGCTTCAATAACTTAGAAGCATAGAAGATAGCAGCAGGAGTAGGCCATTCGGCCCCTCGAGCCTGCTCCGCCATTCAATGAGATCATGGCTGATCATCCAAATTCAGTACCCTGTCCCTGCTTTATCCCCATATCACTTCATCCCTTTAGCCTCAAGAAATATATCCAACTCCTTCTTGAATATATTTTATGAATTGGCCTCTACTGCCTTCTGTGGTAGAGAATTCCACAGGTTCACCACTCTCTGGGTGAAGAAATTCCTCCTCATTTCTGTCCTAAATGGCTTACCCCTTATCCTTAGACTGTGACCCCTGGTTCTGGAACATCCTTCCTGCATCTAGTCTGTCCAGTCCTGTTAGAATTTTATAAGTTTCAATGAGATCCCCTCTCATTCTTCTAAACTCCAGCGAGTATAAGCCCAATCGACCCAATCTCTCCTCATACGTCATTCCTGCCATCCCAGGTATCAGTCTGGTGAATCTTCGCTGCACTCCTTCCATGGCAAGAACATCCTTCCTCAGATAAGGCGACCAATACTGCACACAATACTCAATAACAACAACAACTTGCATTTATATAGCGCCTTTAACGTAGTAAAACATATCACAACGCTTCACAGGAGCGATTATCAGACGAAATTTGACACCGAGCCACATTAAGGAGATATTAGGGCAGGTGACCAAAAGCTTGGTCAAAGAGGTCGGTTTTAAGAAGTGTCTTAAAGGAGGAGAGAGAGGCGGAGAAGTTCAGGGAAGGAATTCCAGAGCTTAGGGCCCAGGCAGCTGAAGGCACGGTCGCCAATGGTGGAGCGATGGAAATCAGGGATGCGCGAGAGGCCAGAATTGGAGGAGCGCAGAGATCTTGGAGGGTTGTGGGGCTGGAGGAGGTGACAGAGATAGGGAGGGGGGCGAGGGCCATGGAGGGATTTGAAAACAAGGATGAGAATTTTTAATTTGTGGCTTTGCTGTACCGGGAGCCAATGTAGGTTAGTGAGCACAGGGGCGATGGGTGAACGGGACTTGGTGCGAGTTAGGACACGGGGCAGTGAGCACAGGGGCGATGGGTGAACGGGACTTGGTGTGAGTTAGGACACGGGGCAGTGAGCACACGGGGTGATGGGTGAACGGGACTGGGTGTGAGTTAGGATACGGGGCAGTGAGCACAGGGGCGATGGGTGAACGGGACTTGGTGTGAGTTAGGACACGGGGCAGTGAGCACAGGGGGCGATGGGTGAACGGGACTTGGTACGAGTTAGGATACGGGGCAGTGAGCACAGGGGCGATGGGTGAACGGGACTTGGTGTGAGTTAGGACACGGGGCAGTGAGCACACGGGGTGATGGGTGAACGGGACTGGGTGTGAGTTAGGACACGGGGCAGTGAGCACACGGGGTGATGGGTGAACGGGACTGGGTGCGAGTTAGGACACGGGGCAGTGAGCACAGGGGGTGATGGGTGAACAGGACTGGGTGCGAGTTAGGACACGGGGCAGTGAGCACAGGGGGTGATGGGTGAACGGGACTCGGTGCGAGTTAGGACACGGGGCAGTGAGCACAGGGGGTGATGGGTGAACGGGACTCGGTGCAAATTAGGACACGGGGCAGTGAGCACAGGGGGTGATGGGTGAACGGGACTGGGTGTGAGTTAGGACACGGGGCAGTGAGCACAGGGGGTGATGGGTGAACGGGACTGGGTGTGAGTTAGGACACGGGGCAGTGAGCACAGGGGGTGATGGGTGAACGGGACTGGGTGTGAGTTGGGACACGGGGCAGTGAGCACAGGGGGTGATGGGTGAACGGTGTGAGTTAGGACACGGGGCAGTGAGCACAGGGGGCGATGGGTGAACGGTGTGAGTTAGGACACGGGGGCAGCAGAGTTTTGGATGAGCTCAAGTTTAAGGTAAAGGAAGACTTGCATTTCTATAGCGCCTTTCACAGCCTCCGGATGTCTCAAAGAGCTTTACAGCCAATGAAGTACTTTTTTGGAGCGTAGTCACTGTTGTAATGTGGGAAATGCGGCAGCCAACTTGCGCACAGCAAGCTCCCACACACAATGTGATAATGACCAGATAATCTATTTTAGTGATGTTGATTGAGAGATAAATATTGGCCCCAGGACGAACTGCCCTGCTCTTCTTCGAAATAGTGGCCGTGGGATCTTTTACGTCCACCTGAGAGAGCAGACGGGGCCTCGGTTTAACATCTCATCCAAAAGACGGCACCTCCGACAGTGCAGCACTCCCTCAGCACTGCGCTGGATTGTCAGCCTAGATTTATGTGCTCAAGTCCCTGGAGTGGGACTTGAACCCACTACTTTCTGATCTCAGAGGCGAGGGTGCTGCCCACTGAGCCACAGCTGACACAAGGAGGGTGGGAGGTGGAAGGCCGGCCGGGAGAGCGTTGGAATAGTCGAGTCTGGAGGTAGCAAAAGCATGGTTGAGGGTTTCAGCAGCGGATGGGTTGAGGCAGGGGCAGAGGCCGGCGATGTTACGGAGGTGGCAGTCGGTGGTCTTTGTGACGGAGAAGATATGGGGTTCAAACATGGAGTTGTGACAAAAGAAGGGCATGGACTTGGGAGGAGGCAACATGGTCATGGACTTTGGAGAGGAAAGGGAGGTTGTAGATGGGGTGGTAGTTTGCAAGGACTGAGGGGGTCAAGAGTTTTTTGAGGAGGGGGTGATGACGGCGGATTTGAAGGGGAGGGGGACAGTGCCTGAGGAAAGGGAACAATATCAGCTAGGAAAGGAAGTTGGGTTGTCAGCAGTTTAGTGGGAATAGGGTCGAGAGCAGGAGTTGGGTCCCATCGACAAAATGAGCTCGGAGAGGGCATGAGGGGAGATAGGAGAGGCGATAAAGATGCGAGTTCAGGGCTAAGGCAGAGGGAGACTTTGCGGGAAGATTGGCCTGCTGGGCTAAGGGGAGAGAATTGCGACTGAGGCTGCTGAACGGATGGTCTCAATCTTAGCGACAAAGCAGTCCATGAGCTCCTCGCACTTGGGCGAGAGTGGAGGGGAGAGTGGTTTAAGAAGATGTTTGGTAGTGGAAAGGAGAAGCCAGGGATTATCTTTGCATTCCAGGATGATCCTGGAGTAGTGAGCAGTTTTGGACGAGGAGAGCAGGACCCGATAGTGCTTTATGTGATCCAGCCAGATCTGGCAATGAATGGCTAAAACCAGGTTTCCGCCATAAGCATTCAAATCTGCGCCCTTGGACGTAAGGGAGCTTCGCAGGTTGTAGAATCAAGTCCCACTCTAGAGACCTGAGCGCATAATCTAGGCTGACTCTCCCAGTGCAGCGCTGAGGGAGTGCTGCACTGTCGGAGGTGCCGTCTTTCAGACGAGACGTTAAACCGAGGCCCCGTCTGCTCTCTCAGGGAAAACATCCTGTGACACTATTTGAAGAAGAGCAGGGGAATTATCCCCGGTGTCTTGGGCCAGTATTTATCCCTCAACCAACATCTAAAACAGATGATCTGGTCATTTATTTCATTGCTGTTTGTGGGAGCTTGCTGAGCCCAAATTGGCGGCTGGGTTTCCCTACAATAAAACAATGGCTAGACTTCAAAAAGTACTTCATTGGCTGTAAAGCGCTTTGGGAGTTTGGGAAAAGGGGCAAGTCTTTCTTTTGATTCAAAAAAGTTTTTTAAAGATTTGTTTAATTGGAATGGTGGTAGAAAGTCTGGGGCTGTCTCTAACGTTGTCTCTATCTCCAATCTTCTGCCCTTCTAAGGACCAACATGTTGACCAGCATAACCGATGGGATCATGTCCTGCATCACTGGCAGGATGCTGAATGTGGTGGGCGCCATTGACAGCGTGGAATCCAGCGACGGCTACGATTACATCGAGGTGAAGCCCGGGCGGGTCCTGCGAGTCAAGCACATGTTGCCGTGCCGGACTCCTGCGGAGGAGGAGAAGCCAGCGGTGGTGGAGGAGGAGGAGGAGGAGGAGGAGGAGGAGGAAGAGGAGCCGTCTGGTAAAGGCGTGGTGCACTGCAAGCGCAAGATCTCCGTCTACCGCAACGGGCAGGTGGTGATCGAGAACCTCGGCGACGTCATCCGCTCCGAGATCCTGCACTGCCGGAACGGGAACGCCGACCCCGGCAGCACGGTGGAGATCGAGCTCTCCGATGGCAAGGCCGCTTCGCCCCAGCCCAACAGCGCCAACGCCGGCACCAACGGTGCTGCCGCCCCGGATCAGGGCACGGCCAAGCGGCGCAAACGCAAGCCCAAGAAGACGGTGGTGATCGACTGCAAGAAGCGGATCACCAGCTGCAAGGGTACCCATTCCGACGTAGCGCTCTTTTTCATCCACGGTGTGGGGGGCTCGCTGGACATTTGGAAAGAGCAGCTGGACTTCTTCAGCAAGCTGGGCTATGAGGTGGTGGCACCCGACCTCGCTGGGCACGGCTCCAGCACTGCACCAAAGGTTGGGGCCGCGTACACTTTCTACGCCCTCGCGGAGGACATGAGAGCCATCTTCAAACGCTATGGGAAGAAACGCAATATCCTGATTGGACACTCTTACGGGTACGTTTATTGACGTAATAAAACTCACTACGCACTTGGTTTGAGTATAAAGCAAGGCTTTAATCAGAACATGAAGGTTTAGTTGTACTTCACTAGTTCCTTGTCTTACAAAATGTCCCTGGCAAGCTGGGGCCCACGCCCGAGTATGCTCCTTGGACGGCGCCACCAGCTGGCCGTCCAGCGTTATTTCATAAGTAGTTTCTTGATGTTGAGATTTATAACATTTATACAGACCCATTAAGACCCATTTGTCTTTAAACTCCCTCCCATGGGTTAACGCGCCAACTAGTGTTGGTACTGAGCCATACTGTGCTGGGTTGGTGAGAGGGGGCTGCCTGTAAGATGGCTGTATTTGGCTGTATCCGTTCCTGATCGCTACCCCTTGCCACCAACACCACCTCCTCCCGGCCCCTCCTCCCGCGACATGTCTAAGGCTGCCAGGCGAGGACTGGGTCACGTTCGGCTGTGATGCCTCCCATTGTCGAGCATCTGCCGCCGACATTCGCTGTCCAGGCTCACACACGTGGCAAGATACTGGAGGGCTGCCCAGTGCAAGCGGATCTGCCTGTCACTAAAAATAAAACAGATTTTCTGGTCATTATCACATTGCTGTTGGTGGGAGCTTGCTGTGCGCAAATTGGCTGCCGCGTTTCCTACATTACAACAGTGACTACACTTCAAGAAAAGTACTTCATTGGCTGTAAAGCGCTTTGGGATGTCCGGTGGTCGTGAAAGTCGCTATAGAAAAGCGAGGCTTTTTTTTAATGTCAGTGCCTTCAGGAGAGAAGGTGGAAAGTGAAAGAGAAAAGGCTTTTTGACAAATAGGATCCCTTTTCAAAAAGGAAGCCTTGAAATCTATTCTGAAGATCCTCCATTTCTGCTGACTTTGCGAAATTGTTTTGTAATTCCTTTCTTGAGGGCTGATGGCCTTGAATGGATTCACTCCACAGTGTCATTTTTCATTGATGAACCCAGCTGGAGGCCTTTGGCTAATAAAGCAGGACTCCACCAGGGCTGGGCAGAAGCGAGGACAAGTTCAAAGAAGAAATAGTGGGTTAGCTGACACTTAACATGGGTTCTAAAAGCCCTGAGGAGGAATGGGAGCCTGAGAGAGGTGAGGAGTGCTACCATTTGGAGGTCCTAGGAAAGAATGAGTTAGAGCGGGAGGCAGTAGAACCAGTCTTGATTTCAACACTGGCGCCCTTCGATGTGAGGGCACTTTCATTCATAGCAGAGGCACGGTCCTCCGCAGCCCGAGAGGTGATCCTAGTGAGAGATGACTGGTACAGAATTATTTTCTCTCCTTATATGGAGAAAGCTGGGCGAGCTAGATGTTTACACTCCACCAGATGTTTCCCTAGCTCAGTTAAAAAAAAGAAAGATTTGCATTTATATAACACCTTTCACAACCTCAGGATGTCCCAAAGTGCTTTACAGCCAATGAAGTACTTTTTGAAGTGTAGTCACTGTTGTAATGTGGGAAACGCAGCAGCCAATTTGCGCACAGCAAGCTCCCACAAACAGCAATGTGATAAATGGCCAGATAATCTGTTTTAGTGAGATAGCAAAATACTGCAGATGCTGGAAATCCAAAATAACAACAGAAAATGCTGGAAAAACTCAGCAGGCCAGGCAACATCCGTGGAGAGAAATTAGAGTCGACGTTTCGGGTCAAAACCCTTTATCAAAACTGGAAAGGAAATGAAATAGATCGAAGGCAGGGCTGGGAGAGAACAAGAGAAGTGAAGAGACATTAAGAGGTATTCAAAACCAGACGAGATGGTGATAGGACTGGTGGAGACAAAAGACGGCTCAGATTAGGTGTGGAATGTTCTGGCAGAATGGGAGACAGCTGCCATGTGGGAGAGAGAAAAAAGAGAGGGGGGGGTGGTGGTGGGAAAGGGCCAAAACAAAGATGTGGATAAAATATAAGCAAAAATGTAATGGGGGCCGAGGTTATGATCTGTTTTAGTGATGTTGATTGAAGGATAAATATTGGCCCCAGGGAGAACTCCCCTGGTCTTAGTTGAAATAGTGGTCATGGGATCTTTTACATCCACCTGAGAGAGCAGACGGGGCCTCGGTTTAACGTCTCATCTGAAAGACGGCACCTCCGACAGTGCGGCACTCCCTCAGTACTGCACTGGAGTGTCAGCCTAGATTTTTGTGCTCAAGTCTCTGGAGTGGGACTTGAACTCGCAACCTTCTGACTCGGGAGGCGAGAGTGCTACCTAATGAGCCACGGGAAAGATACCATTGCTCAGAACAAGAAAGCAATCAGATAAGGTGACATCCAGGGCCAGAGGCAGGGTAAAGGAGAGCAACGTGGCTGAATCCCAGCTACAGGTATGCAGCCTGGAAAACAGACAACTGAGAGAGACGTATAGAGGTATGTACGTGATGAGATGGGGAAGGTAAACCTGGAGCAGTATCTATGGAGACTCCCAAGGATGCAGGACAAGAGGGCATAAGGTTGGGGCAGTGAAGGGCAAGCTTAAGACAAACACCAGCAAGAGGGTGATTGACAGCTGGTACTGGGGTCCTCAGTGATGGTGGCTGATGTAAGAAAACTACTAGGCACTTGGCCTGAGTATTAAACAAAGCTTTAATCAACTGTTTTTCCACATGGAGATCTAGTTGTGTCCTTCACTAGTTCCTGTTAATGTCCTGAGCAAGCTGGGCCCGTGCCCGAGTATTTATAATCTCCCTGGACAGCGCCACCAGCAGGCCACCCAATATTATTTCCACATGAATGACAAGCTTCATGTCAGTGGCCAGGAAAGATTTGCTTTTGGGAAAGTGCGGGGGAGTGGGATAGCTCTTCCAAAGAGCTGGCACAGGCACAATGGGCCGAATGGCCTCCTCCTGTGCTGTAAGATTCTATGAAAAGGGATGAGAGGAAAGTTGATGAGGAGTGTTAACTACAGCAGTACTGCTAGAATACAAAAGGAAGGTTGCGATGGAGAGAGACGCTGAGGGCTGGAAGGGTCTATCAGGTGCGCTTTCTCTTGTATTCCAGCAGTGTGCATCCGGCATCTTACCTGAAATATTTCTCCCGCAGGGTTTCGTTCTGCACTTTTCTGGCTCACGAGTATCCGGATCAAGTACACAAGGTGGTGATGATAAACGGGGGAGGTCCGACTGCACTGGAACCGAGCCTCTGCTCGATCTTCAACCTGCCGACCTGCGTCTTGCACTGCCTCTCGCCCTGTCTCGTCTGGAGTTTTCTCAAGTAAGGGCAAGCTGCTTAGAATGTGCTGTAGCAAAATACTGCGGATGCTGGAAATCTGAAATAACAACAGAAAATGCCGGAGACACTCAGCAGGCCGGGCAGCATCCGTGGAGAGAGAAACAGAGTTATCCCGTCGGAAAGAAGAGCAGAACTTCTTCAAGGTCTCCGACGGGATTACTCAGTTTCTCTCTCTCCACGGATGTTGCCTGGCCTGCTGAGTGTTTGCCAGCATTTTCCGTTGTTATTTATGCTTAGAATGTGTGGTGGTTTAAAGGCAATCCTGTAGGAATTGGGTGCCGCAGTATGTTAGACACTGACCTTTTATCTCTGGGGCTCAGGTTCAAATCCACCTTCAGTCTAAAGGATGTTCTTGCCATGGAAGGAGTGCAGCGAAGATTCACCAGACTGATACGGTGGCATAGTGGTTAGCACTGTTGCCTCACAGCGCCAGGAACCCGGGTTCGAATCTGGCCTCGGGTGACTGTCTGTGTGGAGTTTGCACATTCTCCCCGTGTTTGCGTGGGTTTCCTCCGGGTGCTCCGGTTTCCTCCCACAGTCCAAAGATGTGCGGGTTAGGTTGATTGGCTATGATAAATTGACTCTTAGTGTTAGGGTGATTAAATACATGGGGTTACGGGGATAGAGTGGGATATGTGTTGGTGTAGGGGTTACGGGGATCGGGTGGGATATGTGTCGGTGCAGGCTCGATGGGCCGAATGGCCTCTATCTGCACTGTGGGGTTTCTGTGATTCTGTGATACCTGGGATGGCGGGAATGACATATGAGGAGAGATTGGGTCGATTGGGCTTATACTCGCTGGAGTTTAGAAGAATGAGAGGGGATCTCATTGAAACTTATAAAATTCTGACAGGACTGGACAGACTAGACGCAGGAAGGATGTTCCCGATGGTCGGGGAGTCCAGAACCAGGGGTCACAGTCTAAGGATAAGGGGTAAGCCATTTAGGACAGAGATGAGGAGGAATTTCTTCACCCAGAGAGTGGTGAACCTGTGGAATTCTCTACCACAGAAGGCAGTTGAAGCCAATTCATTAAATATATTCAAGAAGGAGTTAGATATATTTCTTAAGGCTAAAGGGATCAAGGGATATGGGAAAAAGGCAGGGACAGGGTACTGAATTTGGATGATCAGCCATGATCTCATTGAATGGCGGAACAGGCTCGAGGGGCCGAATGGCCTACTCCTGCTCCTATCTTCTATGTTTCTATGAAAGTCTCCACGATCAGTCGGGTTGCCAACTCTGGTTGCTGCTGTTCCTGGAGGATTCACCACACGTCCTCTTGCCTCTGCCCGGTCAAACGTCCTTTCTTCCAGTCTCCAATATTATTATAACCAATGAACAAGCAAGTGTTGAAAGCACATTTTAAAAACGCCCCTGTGATTTTCCTCCCGGGTGTTGCTCACAGCCAGTGTCCCGGAGATTAATCTTTAATTCCTGGAGACTCCAGGGCAATCCTGGAGGGGTTGGCAACTTTTCTGCCTGATAGCTGTAACGGGGCCTGTGTGAAATTAGTCTGGGCGGCACTCAGTCCAGTTTCTAGGGGGCTTTGGTGAACAGCAGGAAACTTAACTGGATTTGTCACAAAACCTAGTACGATAGCAAAATACTGCGGATGCTGGAAATCCGAAATAACAACAGAAAATGCTGGAAAAACTCAACAGGCCAGGCAACATCCGTGGATGTGCCATTCAATGATTCCACGGAGGTTGCCTGGCCTGCGGAGTTTTTCCAGCATTTTCTGTTGTTATTTGTCCTTAAACCTAACCCGGCTTGTCCTTAAACCTAACCCAGCTTGTCCTTAAACCTAACCCAGCTTGTCCATAAACCTAACCCGGCTTGTCCATAAACCTAACCCGGCTTGTCCTTAAACCTAACCCGGCTTGTCCTTAAACCTAACCTGGCTTGTCCTTAAACCTAACCTGGCTTGTCCTTAAACCTAACCCGGCTTGTCCATAAACCTAACCCAGCTTGTCTTTAAACCTAACCCGGCTTGTCCTTAAACCTAACCCAGCTTGTCCATAAACCTAACCCAGCTTGTCTTTAAACCTAACCTGGCTTGTCCTTAAACCTAACCCAGCTTGTCTTTAAACCTAACCCAGCTTGTCCTTAAACCTAACCCGGCTTGTCCTTAAACCTAACCCGGCTTGTCCTTAAACCTAACCCGGCTTGTCCTTAAACCTAACCTGGCTTGTCTTTAAACCTAACCCAGCTTGTCCATAAACCTAACCCGGCTTGTCCTTAAACCTAACCCGGCTTGTCTTTAAACCTAACCTGGCTTGTCCATAAACCTAACCCGGCTTGTCCATAAACCTAACCCTGCTTGTCCATAAACCTAACCCGGCTTGTCCATAAACCTAACCCGGCTTGTCCTTAAACCTAACCCGGCTTGTCCTTAAACCTAACCCGGCTTGTCCTTAAACCTAACCCTGCTTGTCCATAAACCTAACCCAGCTTGTCCTTAAACCTAACCCGGCTTGTCCTTAAACCTAACCCGGCTTGTCCTTAAACCTAACCCTGCTTGTCCATAAACCTAACCCGGCTTGTCCATAAACCTAACCCGGCTTGTCCTTAAACCTAACCCGGCTTGTCCTTAAACCTAACCCGGCTTGTCCTTAAACCTAACCCTGCTTGTCCATAAACCTAACCCTGCTTGTCCATAAACCTAACCCAGCTTGTCCTTAAACCTAACCCGGCTTGTCCTTAAACCTAACCCGGCTTGTCCTTAAACCTAACCCAGCTTGTCCTTAAACCTAACCCAGCTTGTCCATAAACCTAACCCAGCTTGTCCATAAACCTAACCCAGCTTCTCCTTAAACCTAACCCGGCTTGTCCTTAAACCTAACCCAGCTTGTCCATAAACCTAACCCGGCTTGTCTTTAAACCTAACCCAGCTTGTCCTTAAACCTAACCCGGCTTGTCTTTAAACCTAACCCAGCTTGTCCATAAACCTAACCCAGCTTGTCCATAAACCTAACCCAGCTTCTCCTTAAACCTAACCTGGCTTGTCCTTAAACCTAACCCAGCTTGTCCATAAACCTAACCCGGCTTGTCTTTAAACCTAACCCAGCTTCTCCTTAAACCTAACCCGGCTTGTCCTTAAACCTAACCCAGCTTGTCCTTAAACCTAACCCGGCTTGTCCTTAAACCTAACCCGGCTTGTCCTTAAACCTAACCCGGCTTGTCCTTAAACGTAACCCGGCTTGTCCTTAAACCTAACCCGGCTTGTCCTTAAACCTAACCCGGCTTGTCCTTAAACCTAACCCGGCTTGTCCTTAAGCCTAACCCGGCTTGTCTTTAAACCTAACCCGGCTTGTCCTTAAACCTAACCCGGCTTGTCCTTAAGCCTAACCCGGCTTGTCCTTAAACCTAACCCAGCTTCTCCTTAAACCTAACCCGGCTTGTCCTTAAACCTAACCCAGCTTCTCCTTAAACCTAACCCGGCTTGTCCTTAAACCTAACCCGGCTTGTCCTTAAACCTAACCCGGCTTGTCCTTTAACCTAACCCGGCTTGTCCTTAAACCTAACCCGGCTTGTCCTTAAACCTAACCCGGCTTGTCCTTAAACCTAACCTGGTTTGGCACTAATTGGCCAACTAACTCGGAAAGGCCACAGGATGGTTGCTATGGGAAATCAAAGTAAACTTCCTGTCATGTCACACTGGCAGCAGTAGGCGAGATTACACAAACTAGGGTTGTATTCCCTAGAATTTAGAAGGTTGAGGGGTGATCTGATCGAAGTTTTCAAGATATTAAGGGGAACAGATAGGGTAGATAGAGAGAAACTATTTCCGCTGGTTGGAGAGTCTAGGACTAGGGGGCAGAGTCTAAAAATTAGAGCCAGACCTTTCAGGAGTGAAATTAGGAAACACTTCTACACACACAGGGTGGTAGAAGTTTGGAACTGTCTTCTGCAAATGGCAATTGACGCTAGATCAATTGTTACATAGAAACATAGAAGATAGGAGCAGGAGTAGGCCATTCGGCCCCTTGAGCCTGCTCCGCCATTTAATGAGATCATGGCTGATCATCCAAACTCAGTACCCTGTCCCTGCTTTCTCCCCATATCCCTTGATCCCTTTAGCCTTAAGAAAGATATCTAACTCCTTCTTGAATATATTTAATGATAATATTAATATTAAATCGGAGATTGATAGATTTTTGTTAAACAGAGGTATTCAGGGATAAGGGCCAAAGGCGGGTATATGGAGTTAGGTCGCAGATCAGCCATGATCTCATTGAATGGCGCAACAGGCTCGGGGGGCTGAATGGCCTCCTCCTGTTCCTATGCTCTGGAGGTTGAGCTGTGATTAGTTCCCCAGCGCTAACACACCTCACAAAAAATTAACACAGCGGTTCAGATGGTACAGACCTGCATCAGGACGGCCCCGAGGTTTGATCCCTGCCCTGTGCTGAGTTAGCAGCTCCCAGCAGGGTTAGCTTTTGGCCGCTAAAATTGTTCTTTAGTGTTGCTGGGTTTGGAGGTGAAATGCTCAGTCAGTGTTACTGATTACTATCCCCGTGACCTCTGCCCTGTAAAGTGGATGTTGGTTGTGGATATGATCAGGCTTAGTTTTTTTTTTTGAAACCCCACAGTGCAGATAGAGGCCATTTCGGCCCATCGAGCCTGCACCGACACATATCCCACCCGATCCCCGTAACCCCTACACCAACACATATCCCACCCTATCCCTGTAACCCCACGTATTTAATCCCCCTAACACTAAGGGTCAATTTATCATAGCCAATCAACCTAAACCGCACATCTTTGGACTGTGGGAGGAAACCGGAGCACCCGGAGGAAACCCACGCAAACACGGGGAGAATGTGCAAACTCCACACAGACAGTCGCCCGAGGCCGGATTCGAACCCGGGTCCCTGGCGCTGTGAGGCAACAGTGCTAACCACTATGCCACCATGCGTAGTTGCGATACCTTATTTCCTGCTGTCATAATATTTGGTCACATTTTCCATGGCAAATTGCTACTTCAACATTTCCCGTTCAATTTAGCTATGTCAACGGTCACGGTGTAGTTGTGGCTTCTGGCCAGTATGTGGCGCTGCAGAGCGATATTCTCTCCTAACTCTATCGTCATAAAGAAAGAAGGAACTTGCATTCATATAGCGCTTTTCACAACCTCAGGACGTCCCAAAGCGCTGTAGGAAAGGCTGATATTTAAAGATGTTTAGTAGACGAGAATCGTATTTGTATAACTTCAAGTGCAGCCATTGACCAAATAATATTACCCATAATTACTCCTGGGTAACTAAAAAGCTAAGACTTGTTCAGAATGCAGCTACAAGAACGGTCAAAAGCAGTTTTGACTAAGCTTTGATAACAAGCAGTCACAGGCTGCAAGTGAAGGTCAAATCATTAAATAACATACTATGATGCTAAGAACTTAGATTTCACTTAACAAAACTAATTGCAACAATATTTAAAGGATAATTAGTATAAGGACATAAAATGAGAGAGATCATGGAAGTTAAGGTATTTATCTGGTAGATTAAAGTGAGATAGTCTGGATACCTCAAGGCAAGTAAAACAGCGCTGATATGGGCCCTTAGTATAAGGGCCTTGTACCAGGGAGGCTATGAAATGAAAAAGATATGGTAAATTCCAATGGGGTGAAAAGCTATAAACAAGATAACATGACAGCGGAGCAGAGTTAGTGGAAATGTACTGAAAAGGAGAAATGTAAGAAGTCACACAACACCAGGTTATAGTCCAACAGCTTTATTTGAAATCACAAGCTTTCGGAGCGCTGCTCCTTCTTCAGGTGAAGTGGAGAAATGCATAAAGACACAGCTTATATAGTCAGAGAATAATGTCAGATGTTTACAGGTAATCTTTCCAACTGCCATTTATCACACCTCGGCAGAGAGATAATCACAGCAGTCAAAGGTGTGAATGGTGTCCAAACAGGTCAGTCAGGGAAACATTACATCAAAGAACAATGAGGTGGGGTCACAAGGGGTCAAATAGGAGAGGCCAGGTTACTAGCCTTAACCTGAGTGACATTGGTATTTTGACCATTAGAACCAATTAGAAGAAGATAGGAGCAGGAGTAGGCCATTCGGCCCCTCGAGCCTGCTCCGCCATTCAATGAGATCATGGCTGATCATCCAAATTCAGTACCCTGTCCCTGCCTTCTCTCCATATCCCTTGATCCCTTTAGCCTTAAGAAATATATCCAACTCCTTCTTGAACATATTTAATGAATTGGCCTCTACTGCCTTCTGTGGTAGAGAATTCCACAGGTTCACCACTCTCTGGGTGAAGAAATTCCTCCTCATCTCTGTCCTAAATGGCCTACCCCTTATCCTTAGACTGTGACCCCTGGTTCTGGACTCCCTGACCATCGGGAACATCCTTCCAGCATCTAGTCTGTCTAGTCCTGTTAGAATTTTATAAGTTTCGATGAGATCCCCTCTCATTCTTCTAAACTCCAGTGAATACAAGCCCAATCGACCCAATCTCTCCTCATACGTCATTCCTGCCATCCCAGGTATCAGCCTGGTGAATCTTCGCTGAACTCCTTCCATGGCAAGAACATCCTTCCTCAGATAAGGCGACCAAAACTGCACACAATACTCAAGATGTGGCCTCACCAAGGCCCTGTACAACTGCAGCAAGACATCCTTGTTCCTGTATTCAAAACCTCTCGCTACGAAGGCCAACATACCATTTGCCTTCTTAACCGCCTGCTGCACCTGCATGCTTACTTTCAGCGACTTGTGCACAAGGACGCCCAGGTCTCGTTGCACTTCCCCTTCTCCCAACCTATTGCCGTTCAGATAATAATCTGCCTTCCTGTTTTTGACACCAAAGTGGATAACCTCGCATTTATCCACGTTATATTGCATCTGCCATGCTTCTGCCCGATCACCCAACCTGTCCTAATCATACTGGAGTTTCTCGGCATCCTCCTCACAGCACACACGCCCACCCAGCTTTGTGTCGTCTGCAAACTTGGAGATATTGCATCTAGTTCCCTTGTCTAGATCACTTATATATATTGTGAATAGTTGGGGTCCTAGGACCGATCCCTGCGGTACCCCACTAGTCACTGCCTGCCACTCAGAAAAAGAGCCGTTTATTCCAACTCTTTGCTTTCTGTCTGCCAACCAGTTCTCTATCCAAGTCAATACCTTGCCCCCAATCCCATGTGCCTTAATTTTACACGCTAATCTCTTATGCGGGACCTTATCGAAAACCTTTTGAAAATCCAAATACACCACATCCACTGGTTCTCCCTTATCTATTTTACCAGTTACATCCTCAAAAAATTCCAGTAGATTAGTCAAGCATGATTTACCTTTTGTAAATCCATGTTGACTTTGTCCGATCCTGTCACTGTTTTCCAAGCGCTCTGCTATTACATCCTTTATAATGGACTCTAGCATTTTCCCCACTACCGATGTCAGGCTTACCGGTCTATAATTCCCCGTTTTCTCTCTACCACCCTTTTTGAATTAAAGAAGGTGATTTTGTTAAAGACCGTAAATGGACACTGGCCAAATGAACTGTTGATAAGGAAAGGGTTAAAACCTCGATACTCAAACGACAACTTTACACAGAGATTTTCTGCGAAGAAAAGGAACAGACTTGCGACGACGCTGCCTGTGTCCGAAGGGCTCCAGAGACCAAGGGCTACGAGCTATTCATTTTACTATTGCCTAATGTTAAGTATTAATTACGCTGTAAGCTTAATAAATCTGATCTATTGCTCAAACATACTGGCTGCTGCCTATTGGTGTCTTGTCTAAGAACTCTGAGAGGTCACTTGACTGACTCACAGCGCTTTACAGCCAATGAAGTACTTTTGAAGTGTAGTCACTGTTGTAATGTAGGAAGTGCATAACCAATCTGCGCACAGCAAGCTCCCACAAACAGCGATGTGATAATGACCAGATCATCTGTTTATTTAGTGATGTTGGTTGAGGGATAAATATTTGCCCCAGAACTCCCCTGCTCTTCTTCAAAATAGTGACCATGGGATCTTTTATATCCACCTGAGAGAGCAGACGGGGCCTCGGGTTTAACATCTCATCTGAAAGACGGCACCTCCGACAGTGTAGCACTCCCTCAGCACTGCACTGGGAGTGTCAGCCTGCATTTTGTGTTCAAGTTTCTGTAGTGGGGCGTGAACCCACAACCTTCTGACTCATAGGCAAGAGTGCTACCAACAAAACATATGTTCATCAACTCATTACAATAAATTAGATAGACTGTTCAGCACAGAAACAGGTCATTCGGCCTAGCTGGTCCATGCTGGTGTTTATGCTCCACACGAGCCTCCTCCCATTCACCTTCATCTAACTCTATCAGCATAGCCTTCTATTCTTTTCTCCCTCATGTCTTTATCGAGCATCCCTTTTGAATGCACCGATAGTATTCGCCTCAACCACTCCCTGTGGTAGCGAGTTCCACATTCTCACCACTCTCTGGGTAAAGAAGTTTCTCCTGAATTCCCCATTGGATTTATTAGTGACTGTCTTATATTGATGGCCCCTAGTTCTGGTCTCCCCCACAAGTGGAAATGTCTGCTCTACGTCTACCCTATCAAACCCTTTCCTAATTTTAAAGACCTTCGTCAGGTCACCCCTCAGCCTTCTCTTTTCTAGGGAAAAGAGTCCCAGCCTGTTGAGCCTTTCCTGATCGTTATAACCTCTGCTTGTGGTATCGCCTCTTTTCTAGAGAACTGACGGGCGGCGCTGTGGAAAGTTTGCCGGTATTGTTTATTAATCGACCCGCGTCTTCTTTGCTTTTTCTGGTGTCTCATCAGAGCGGCATTTGCACGTCAGGGAGCGAAAGAGAAGCAGATGTTGAAGGAGGGGAACGCTTTCAGGGTGACCTCGTTCGTGCTGCGGGCAATGATGAGCGGGCAGTACTGGCCCGAGGGCGATGAGGTGTACCATGCAGAGCTGACGGTGCCTGTCCTGCTGGTGCATGGAATGCACGATAAGTTTGTCCCCGTGGATGAAGATCAACGCATGGCTGAGGTAACGGACTCTCTTTCATTTCAATCAAGCTATTGTCCCCGATTTGATATCGACTCAGAATCAGCCATGACCTACTTCCACCTCCGTAACCTCTCCCGTCCCCACCCCGGCCTCAGCCTAGCTGCTGCTGAAACCCTCATCCATGCTTTTGCCTCCAGACTTGATTATTCCAAGTTCAGTCCGTAAGGGTGACCCCGAGCTTCTGGTCGCCTGTCACTTTAATTCACCGCCCCATTCCCACTCAGACCTCACCGTCCGCGGCCTCTTGCACTGTTCCACGGAAGCTCAGCGTAAGCTCGAGGAACAGCACCTCATCTTCCAATTAGTCACTTTACAGCCTTCCGGACTCAATATCGAGTTCAACAATTTCAGATCATAACCTCGGCCCCCATTACATTTTTACTTATATTTTATCCACACCTTTGTTTTGGCCCTTTTCCCCCCCCCCTTTTTTTCTCTCCCACATGGCAGCTGTCTCCCATTCTGCCAGCGCATTTCACACCTAATCTAGAGCTGTCTTTTGTCTCCACTAGTCCTATCACCATCTCGTCTCGCTTTGAATACCTCTTAATGTCTCTTCTCTTTTGTTCTCTCCCAGCCTGGCCTTTTGATCTATTTCATTTCCTGTGCTTTTCCAGTCTTGACAAAGGGTTTCGACCTGAAACGTTGACTCGATTTCCCTCTCCATGGATGTTGCCTGGCCTGCTGAGTTTTTCCAGCATTTTCTGTTGTTATTTCGGATTTCCAGTATCTGCAGTATTTTGCTATCGTTGACTATTCCAACACTCTCTGGGCCGGCCTCCTACCTTCCACTCTCTGTAAACTTGAGGTGATCCAAAACGCTGCTGCCCTGTAACCTAACTCGCACCAAGTCCTGTTCACCCATCACCCAGTGCTCGCTGACCTACACTGGCTCCCGGTTTGGGAACGCCTCGATTTTAACATTTACATCCACATGTTCAAATCCTTCCACAACCACTCCCTATCTCTGCAACCTCCTCCAGCCCTACAACCCTCCGAGATCTCTGCGCTCCTCCAATTCTGGCCTCTTGCGCATTCCCCACTTCCTTTGCTCCACCATTGGCGGCCGTGCCTTCAGCTGCCTGGGCCCCAAGCTCTGGAATTCCCTCCCTAAACCTCTCTGCCTCTCTCTCCTCCTTTAAGATGCTCCTTAAAACCTACCTCTTTGACCAAGCTGTCCCTAATATCTCCTTAAAGGCGCTATATAAATGCAAGTTGTTGTTGTATGATCTAATTGAATGGCGGAATAGGCTTGAGGGGCTGATCGGCCTACTCCTGCTCCTATATTCGCGTTTCCCCAGAGGCTAAGTCAGTGAGTGCACAGCGCGGTGTGGGCCTGAGCCTTACGGGAAGATCCCACGCTGGTCTCCGCTGAGCTAGTTGGTGTCGGCTGGGACAGAGGGTGCTACAGTTGGCTTTAGCGCTTGGGCCAGAGAGCGGGAAAACCAGCCAGGGATCTCCCGAGGGATCCCCAGAAACCCCTGCTGGAATGTATGCAGGGGTGAGGAGTGGGGGGGGGGGGCAGGGGGAGCAATGGGAGGACTGGGCTTAGTTGTGATGCAGCACACGGTTGAAAAGCCACTCACTATCTGGGTTCAGACATGAAACGCACCCCACTTGGGGTTGTGGCGGGATGGGGGGGGGGGGGCGCGAGGTATCATTTTAAGCTTAATTCCTATGAAAGCCAATAAATGCCTTTGAATCCTATTATCTTGTGCAATAACATAAATTTATAAGTAAGAACATCCATTCGCTAAGAGTTGGCACCTCAGATAAAGGGGCAAAAGTGTTGGCATATTTAGTAGGACTGGGGTCGCCCATTTAAGACAGAGATGAGGAGAAATTTTTTCTCATAGAGGTTTGTGAGTCTTTGGAACTCTCTCCCTCAGAGGGCGGTGGAAGCAGAGTCTTTGAATATTTTCAGGCAGTGGTAGATAGATTCTTGGTAAACAAGGGGGTGAAAAGTTATCGGGGTTAGGCGGGAATGTGGAGTAATCGGATCAGCCGTGATCTTAGTGAATGGCGGAGCAGGCTCGAGGGGCCGAGTGGCCAACTCCTGCTCTGAATTCGTATGTTCAGATTTTAGGCGGGCAACCTGTATTTCTCTGACTTTTAACACTGCCGCGTTGCAGTGAGTTAATCTGCCATGGCCATTATTGTAGTGTATGTACCTTTAAGGGGAGAACTACTTTTTACAGCTCCTGTATACTGTAGTACCGGCAGTGACCACACCGGTATATAAACCCTGAGTAGGGATCTGTACTTTAGTTTTTGAGTAACCTGCATCCAGTAAACACCTGTTAATTGTTCCTCTGCAGTCTCTGTCGATTTATTGAAGAATACCATACATTAACATTCACGGATCCAACAGTTATCAAACTCTAAACTAGATGAGAGTTTAGAGAAACTTAACCTTTCCCATCAAGCATCACATTTTGAGTTGGGCACTCTTGGACAGAGACGCATTTAAATGGCTTAGAGCCCCTTTGACCAGGGGTCGGTTTAAAAGGACACACGCGCCCGTTTAAACTCGGTGCTCCATTAATCGCCCATCCTTTTTGCCAATCAGATTTTGTTGATTGCGTTCCTGAAAGTCATCGATGAGGGGAGTCACATGGTGATGATGGAGTGCCCGGAGACAGTGAACACGCTACTCCACGAGTTCCTGCTGTGGGAGCCGGAGGTCACTGCGAGCGAGAAAGCGGAGGCCGAACGGACGACAGAAAACAACAAGTAAAGAAGGTCGCCGGTACAACTGTTTATCCACAAACTTTGGGGAAAAATGGCTTTGCTCACATGCCGATTGAGAGAAGCTGTCAGAGATTCTCAACAGTTTGAGGCTGTTTATAATATGCAGCTGTGTTGCTAAGGCCATGTGAAGGGGTCGAGAGGATTTAGCCTGGGTCTGGGCCTCAACCTAGGCTTCAGGTGTTGGCATAAAGAGTGAAAACCTGTACAATGTATATTTCGATAAACGGCAGCTAAATGTGGTGGTTTATCATCAGTTGTGTATTTTTTTTAAACAAAACTAATCACCACATAAGCTGAAACTGTATTAACAGAAAGAGCAAGGCTTCAGATAGTGTTTTGGGAGTACCAATGTGGTCGCCAATCCTCCAGGATAGGCCTGGAGTCTCCAGGAATTGAAGATTCATCTCCAGGATGCTGCTGTGAGCAACACCCGGGAGAAAAATCATAGGAGGCAATAAAGAAATTGTGTGCGTGGGTTTTTTTTTCTTTTTTTTTAACACTTTTGTTTATTAGTTACGAAAATATTGCAGATGGGGGAGGGGAGGGGGGTGTGTTGGTGGTAAAGGCTGTTTGATCGACAGTCAAGAATCGTCCAGTGCGGTAACGAAGCTCCTGTTCGTGTTCCGATTGGCCGTGGGGAAGGCGAGTTGCTGCGAGGACTGACGTGTCGGGCGAGCAATGGCGGGAGGGTGAGGGTGGCGGTTGGAGGTCATCTGATGAAATCTCCTGGAATACATCCAACCGGAGAGCTGGCAACACCCGAGAGTGCCACAATCCAGGAGGTCAAGAGCATGGGTCAAACACGCCAAATCCGCTCTTCCTGGGGCAACTCAGTGGCCCTACAAGTAAGGCAGAAGATTTGACAAAGGGTTTGACTGGAAACGTTGACTCTATTTCTCTCTCCACGGATGTTGCCTGGCCTGCTGAGTTTTTCCAACATTTTCTGTTGTTATTAGGCAGAAGATTTGTAGTCTCCAGTCCTTGAGTGCGGGAGTCCAGACAAATGTGTGTACTGGGCTGTTATTTGCATGTTGGGTGTGGGTGGGAGCATGTGGAATTGGGACATTATGTTCCAGGAGATTCCCCACCCTTTTTGTCATTTGGAGATCACATTTTAACGGAGATTGTTAAAAAAAAAATGTTCTTTGAAGTTTTTGGCCAGCTTTGCCCTGCCTTTCCGCCGGTCTGGTCACCTGACCCGTAGCGGAATCATGTGACACCTCAATCCGTCATCACAGTCGCAACTGTCCATGAACCCACCCCTCCCAAAAAACAAAGACCATTCACAACCTGAGCACGAAAGTGAAGCTTGCATCTCGCTATTGTGTACGATACACTGACTGGTGAAATGTGCTGTTATATAATATACAGAATGTTAGTAATTTACAGTATATATACTATTGTGTAATATGCACTGTTATTTATATTATATGCTATGTTGTTATAAAAGACGATAATATGGAATATATTGGTCCCCGCTAATGCCACAGTGCAAAATATTTTATAAAAAGTATGAATCCAAGGGAGGACCTCCAAGGGAGTTATTGATTTTAGACTTCCAGTAATAGTTTTAAATAGTCTCAGTTTTGTCTCTGTAGTTTATATCATTTGAACCCCTCGATTAGATTCCAGCCTGTAACTCACTCCCGGGTATCTGTTATTCAATATATAAACCCCCCGAACCACTCGATTAGATTCCAGCCTGTAACTCACTCCCTGGTATCTGTTATTCTATATATAAACCCCCCGAACCCCTTGATCAGATTCCAGCCTGTAACTCACTCCTGGGTATCTGTTAATTCTATATATAAACCCCCCGAACCCCTCGATTAGATTCCAGCCTGTAACTCACTCCCTGGTATCTGTTATTCTATATATAAACCCCCCCGAACCCTCGATTAGATTCCAGCCTGTAACTCACTCCCGGGTATCTGTTATTCTATATATAAACCCCCCGAACCCCTTGATCAGATTCCAGCCTGTAACTCACTCCCGGGTATCTGTTATTCTATATATAAACCCCCCGAACCCCTCGATTAGATTCCAGCCTGTAACTCACTCCCTGGTATCTGTTATTCTATATATAAACCCCCCCGAACCCTCGATTAGATTCCAGCCTGTAACTCACTCCCGGGTATCTGTTATTCTATATATAAACCCCCCGAACCCCTTGATCAGATTCCAGCCTGTAACTCACTCCCGGGTATCTGTTATTCTATATATAAACCCCCCGAACCCCTCGATTAGATTCCAGCCTGTAACTCACTCCCGGGTATCTGTTATTCTATATATAAACCCCCCGAACCCCTTGATTAGATTCCATCCTGTAACTCACTCCCGGGTATCTGTTATTCTATATATAAACCCCCCGAACCCCTCGATTAGATTCCAGTCTGTAACTCACTCCCGGGTATCTGTTATTCTATATATAAACCCCCCGAACCCCTCGATTAGATTCCAGCCTGTAACTCACTCCCAGGTATCTGTTATTCTATATATAAACCCCTCGAACCCCTCGTTTAGACTCCAGCCTGTAACTCACTCCCGGGTATCTGCTATTCTATATATAAACCTCCCAAACCCCTCAATTAGATTCCAGCCTGTAACTCACTCCCGGGTATCTGTTATTCTATATATAAACCTCCCAAACCCCTCAATTAGATTCCAGCCTGTAACTCACTCCCGGGTATCTGTTATTCTATATATAAACCCCCCGAACCCCTCGATTAGATTCCAGCCTGGAACTCACTCCCGGGTATCTGTTATTCTATATATAAACCCCCCCGAACCCCTCGATTAGATTCCAGCCTGTAACTCACTCCCAGGTATCTGTTATTCTATATATAAACCCCCCGAACCCCTCGATTAGATTCCAGCCTGGAACTCACTCCCGGGTATCTATTATTCTATATATTTATTTGTTTTTTTTAATGTTATATTTATTCCCAGAATTAAGGTCTCACTTGTAAAACAGGAGGCGGTTGGAGGCACACAACAACACTTTCATTTCTCAAAAGTTTAATTATTTTTAACATAAATCACAACTGGTAATAACAGCACAGCTGAGCGTCGAACAGCCACTGCTCAAGAAATAAATGTGCGTTGGGCGTGGAATGGAAATCTGAGGGTACATTCACTGAACTCAAGAGGAGGGACATGTGGTCACTGTCGGTGCGATACTTTGAAATCCACCTTGGAATGAGATTCTGATTGGCATTACGTGTTGGGTCTCAGTACGGAACTGTCCTGTAGATCCTTAAAAGTGTTTCACTTCTATTTTGCAACGGAGGAGGTTGCAGCCATCAATTGATTGTAGCCATGATGTGGAGATGCCGGTGTTGGACTGGGGTGGACAAATGTGAGAAGTCACACAACACCAGGTTATAGTCCAACAGCTTTATTTGAAATCACAAGCTTTCGGAGACTTCACCTGACGAAGATTTCAAATAAAGCTGTTGGACTATAACCTGGTGTTGTGTGACTTCTCACATCAATTGATTGGCCAGTGACTCACCTTAGGTAATTACAGGAGGCGAGGGATGGGTTTGGAAGCGTTTTGAATCGATCCCTGACAGTGCCGGCTGGAAGTGCACGGTCTCTGCGATGGATTGATCCCTGTGTTCAGTTCACTTAACACCCACAGCTCCTTTACTCCTGGTAGCAGCTGGTTCACGCTGGGCACGGTCGTGTGGCAATCGACAGCCTCCTCCAAAGGTGGCTGTGGGCGGCATGCCAATCAGGAAAAGCCAATCAGGTTCGACACCCCCCCCCACTACCCTTGTACGATGAGTTGGCTGATTTTCAGACAGGGTAGCAAGCACTTCAGTGTGCTGCAGCCAGCGGCTGTGACCTGGGCCAGGGAGGGAGTCAGTCAGCCAGCCAGGCTTCCTGCCCCTTACCCAGTGACCGCAACGTGCAGACACCAGGCGAGGACAGGCATTTTGATTTGGTGTGATGCCACCGTAGTGGAATAGCCTGGCCGGCGCACGTGCTCTCTGGGCTAACGCGTGAAGAACGGCGCAAATACCGCAAATTACAAGTCAGCACGGCCTTCAAGGAGAGACAATCGGGCGGTGGAAGGAAGATGGACCGGTTTTCGATTGATTGGCTCTCTGCGATCTCGGATCGAAGGCTGTTATTGCAAAACTGTACGAGATTCCTTGCAACCTATGCATTTTGTTTCATTAATATTGTTCAAGCTTTTAACCACGAGTAATTAGTTTGTGGCCACTTGTTATATACAATCAGTTCAGGAGCTTATCAAATGCACAGCCTATAAACTACCTGTTGGCTCTGCCTCCCCGAAGTGTAACAATTTTCTCAACTCCACACATCCCACTCCCTCCCTCCCTCCCTCCCTATGTGTTCCCACTCCCTCCAACATCATCACCGTGTTGGAGCCAAGACCCCTCGCATCATCCTCTACTCTTTAACTCTTCCTTGCCCAGGGCCCACAGCTGTGGAACTTATTACCTCTCTCGGTTTCCCCCTTCTTCCTTCAGGTGTTTGAAAACCTTGGTGTCCACTCCCTCAAACCATTACTCCCCGATTGACCTCCATCTCTTCTACTCTTTTCCACCCTGATGGTGGCCTACAGATTTGGACCTTGTCCCCTTCGCCTACTCAATAAAGCCTGCTCGACACAGTGCAAAATATGTAGATTATGTTTTAATACTGATCATGTATTTTGTTATTTTTCTACTTTTTAAGAACAGTTAACGTGCCCTACAATCTACCCTTGTGCATCGTTCCCTTGAATTGGAGATTCGGATAGGCAAAGAACCAGGATTCAATGCAACACTCCGGGTCTGACTCTCTGACCTGACCGTTTTCCTGCAAGGGTTTTGTTCCCTCTAATGTTCTCTCAGAGGGTCGTGAATCTTTGGAATTCTCTTCCCCAGAGAGCTGTGGAGGCTGGGTCATTGAATATATTTAAGGTGGAGAGAGACAGATTTTTAAGGGAGTCAAGGGTTATGGGGAGCGGGCAGGGAAATGGAGTTGAGGCCAAGATCAGATCAGCCATGATCTTATTGAATGGCGGAGCAGGCTCGAGGGGCCGAATGACCGACTCCTGCTCCTACGTCTTATGTTCTGGTTGAGACCTCGAACGCGCCACCGCTGGGACCCACATTCGAATCCATCCCTGAATGATGGGACAAGACCGTCCAGTCCGGGCTGAAGGGTCCCGAGTTTGGCTAGTTCCCTAATAGGCATGGAGCCGACAGCGCAGAACTGTCCCTGACACAGCACGAAATTGGATTCTCATTTAGAGAGTGGCACTTGTGGGGAAATGGAAATACGTCACACTGGTGTAAGTGGTTGAACTATCCTGAGGTTGGGGCTGAGGAGTTGGGTCAGAGTAAAGGGAGGTTTATTCTTGATCGCCTGTGCTGGGAGTGCTCTATGCAGACACTGGGTAGGGTAAATATTCATCTTCACCTGGGTTGTAATCTGTTGGAGCGGATCGCTCGCCCATTGTAGAACCCGCCCGATTGTCATCCCATTGGGTTCTACAGTCGACGCCAGATCACTGCCCAGGCAGTGATGGCAAAGCTTTCCCCTTCCCCACCCGCCCCAACAGAAACATCCCTCAGCTTGATGAATGCAACATTCAGGAGAAAAAAATCCCCCTCAAGCTTGGGATGGACGGGCGAGCATTCATGTCTTTTCGCTCAGTGTTGACACACGGGCACGATATGTCACTCGCTGCCATTTCGATGGATGGATAATGGGGAGACATGGGGGGAAAAATTCAGTATCGCCCTGTTTGGGGCGCCATTATCGGCCGTGCGCAAAGTTTAGCGCCTGGTGCTAATTATCGCCTCCAACGGCAAACTTGGCTTTTATCGCCCCTGGAGGTGATTGGAGCGCTAAATCAGGCGCTTCACACCTGTCTTAAGGTGTAAAGGCCGAGGAGCGAGGCGCTACCTCAGAACGCGGGCGAAGCAAGGAAGGGCAAATCAAAATGAACCTGCAAAGTGCTGCTCAGTACTCAAAACTCCTTCACACAGCGTTGAATCTCTCCAGAAGTCTCTCTCTCTCTCTCTCTCTCAGAATGCGTGGTGCAAAAATGTCACCAACAAAAAAAGGCAAGAAGTGGTCACCTTTAAATAGCGCTCCCCCAGTCCCTTTTTGACAGTAAAATGCTCCCCTCAACCGGTCATTGCTAGCGGCAGGCGGTAAGGCGGGGGCGCCACTCAATATCTGGTCCTGGGCGTTGCGCACTCGACTGACGTCACGATCTGCTGGCGCAGGAGATTGTGGCAGTAGTGTTTAGCGCCGCCGCAAAATGTCTAGTTAATTTCACGAGTGGCGCAAACATCGCCGCGCCCGGGACGCTAGTTGCTTTGCGCCCCATTAGCGCCCTCTTAAGGCGCTAACGGGAGGCGCAAACAACTGAATTTTTCCCCCCATGATCTTCTTCCTGTGACTCAAGGGTTGGGGGAGGGAGGACTTCAACAGAACTGAATATTGGGTGTAACCCATAACGGGCGCCAAATGTGATTCCGCCTGTTCTGCGTCCATCGCCCGGGTCCAATTTCACCCCCAAGAGGTTTACATCAGTATATATACACACACAAGGGCAGATAAAGCGAAGGAAAGCCATTTGGCCTTTCTTTGCTCATCTGACCAGAAAGGTCCTGTTGCAATACACGACGATTTCTTAAACCATTCCAGGGTTTTTGCCTCTACTACCGTATGCAGGAGTCTATTCCATGTGTTGGCTGTTTTGTTTCAAGAACTTCCGGACATCAGTCCTAAGTTTGCCTTCCATCAGTCTGTCCCTGCGCTCCCCCCTTGTCCTACTTTCGCGGTTTAGTTTGAAGTACTGCTCCGCATTTACCTCGTCCATACCGTTTACTGTCTTGGATACATCGATGCTCCCTGGGACATCTAATCTTGATGCCGTGCAGGCTCAGGTGAGCTGTAGACTTCTACAGCAGGTGAGGCAAGTCAACATTACCAGATCCCTGTCCGTACAATGTGGCGTTTATTGAGTAGAGAATCATCTCTCCCTGTGCACACTCGTCAGTCAACACCGGCCAGTAAAACCATCCTTCGCCCCTTGCCATGGCATTAAGACCATCCTTCGCCCCTTGCCATGGCATTAAGACCATCCTTCGCCCCTTACCATGGCATTAAGACCATCCTTCGCCCCTTGCCATGGCATTAAGACCATCCTTCGCCCCTTGCCATGGCATTAAGACCATCCTTCGCCCCTTGCCATGGCATTAAGACCATCCTTCGCCCCTTGCCATGGCATTAAGACCATCCTTCGCCCCTTGCCATGGCATTAAGACCATCCTTCGCCCCTTGCCATGGCATTAAGACCATCCTTCGCCCCTTGCCATGGCATTAAGACCATCCTTCGCCCCTTGCCATGGCAGTAGCACCAGGTGTTGCCCTTGCCACAGTAGTTGGACCATGCATTGCCCTTGCCACAGCAGTAGGACGATGCATTTCTTTTTTGCACAGCAACTTGGCAAAACCTTGAAATACGGAGGGCCTTATTTGGTGTACTGGGCATTATTATAGTATCATACAGCACGGGAGGCCATTCGGTTCATTGTGTCTGTTCCGGCTCTTTGAAAGAGCTCTCCAATTAGTCCCGCTCCCCTGCTCATTCCCTGTGCCCTGCAAATATTTTCTCCAGTGTTTAATTATCTCCAGTATTTAATTTTAGCGGTTGTGAGAGGAAACAAACCCCAGGAGAATTATTCAACCTTCCCTGGTCTTGTAGCAAGTTCGCTGTCCCACTGTACATGTCTCTATATTTGTATATATATATGTACATACATATATATGCATATATTTTTGTGATTCAGTGAAGGAGCTATGTACTACCTGCTATAATGCTCACTGCTAACGTAACCTGTCACACAGCGAGGGAACAAAAATAATCTATGGAACAGTTTATTAAGAGCAATGATTCTGTATTATTGTGGTGACTCACTGTGGTATAAAACTGGTAAGTGCTAATAAAAAACAGCTGCTCCCAATGTACGTAATTGTGTCTGAATAACGCACCTTGAATTGCAATACACAGTACTTGCATATTGTAAAATACACTCCCGCATGTGATATAGCAGCACCAGAGAAAGTGCAAAAAAGATTTACACGGATGATACCAGAACTGAGTTATACCCATCAGGAAAGACTGAACAGGCCGGGGCTCCTTTCTCTAGAAGAGGCCGAGAGGCGACGTTCCCTTTAAGCTGCAGAGTTGTCTGCTGGTCCCACGCAGCCCGGGACCGGCTTTCCCAATGTGAAGTTTCGTGCATGCGCGAATCTTTGAATGAGATGCGTGGCCCGTTTAAAGGGACTGCGCACCCAAATTTATAAATAGGCTGAGCATTGCTGAGGGGGGCGACCTGATAGAGGTCTTTAAAATTATGAAAGGTTTTGTAAGGGTAGAGGTAGAGAAGATGTTTCCACTTGTGGGGGAGTCTAAAACTAGGGGCCATCAATATAAGACAGTCACTAATAAATCCAATAAGGAATTCAGGAGAAACTTCTTTACCCAGAGAGTGGTGAGAATGTGTAACTCACTACCACGGAGTGGTTGAGGCAAATAGTAGATGCATTTAAGGGGAAGCTGGATAAACACATGAGGGAGAAAGGAATAGAAGGTTATGCTGACAGGGTGAGATGAAGAGGGGTGGGAGGAGGTTCGCGTGGAGCATAAACACCAGCATTAACCTGTTGGGCTGAATGGCCTGTTTTTGTGCTGTAAAATTCGATGTAATTCTCAACACACAGATGCTGCTCCCTAATTCTGACCACCTGCTGACTGGACTTCTTTCTAATGGGTGTATAAATGGAGGATGAGGTGAGGTTGAAAATGGAATTGCACAAGAATGTTACAAAGACCAAGAGGAAAAGGGTGTTGGGACTCCAGACAAACTCGATCCTTATTGATAGCTCTCAGTCCTCAATCTACCTGCCTCCAGGTGAATTCACCAACCCTCGGCTCCCAGCTCCAACTGGGTTTGAAGGGAGCACAAGCTGGAGATAATCTGAGATTGATAAGATTTTTGTTAACCAAAAGGTATTAAGGGATAGGGGCCAAAGGTGGGTATATGGAGTTAGGTCGCAGAGCAGTCATGATCTCATTGAATGGCGGAACAGGCTCGAGGGGCTGAATGGCCTCCTCCTGTTCCTGTGGCTACAATATTCCAGTGCTGATGTTCCAGCCCACATGCCCTTCGAGTGCGACTCTGCGCCACAAGTGTGAGATTGGTACATTTACCCTCCGCTCTGCCCCCTCTCCACCAACAACTTGCATTTATATAGCGCTTTTAACATAGTAAAACATCCCAAGGCGCTTCGGAGGAGCGATTATCAGACAACATTTGACCCCGAGCCACTTAAGGAGATATTAGGACAGGTGACCAAATGCTTGGTCAAAGAGGTAGGTTTAAAAGAGCATCTTAAAAGGAGAGAGAGGCGGAGAGGTTTAGGGAGGGAATTCCAGATCCGAGGCAGCTGAAGGCACGGCTGCCAATAATGAATCGATTAAAATTGGGATTGCAAAGATCGAGGGGGACGAACAATGGAGAGATTTGAAAACAAGGATGAGAATTTTAAAATCAATGCGTCGGCAGACCGTGAGCCAGTGTAGTTCAGTGAGCGCAGGGGTGATGGGTGAACGGGAATTTGGTGCAAGTTAGAATATGGGACAGCAGAGTTCTGGATGAGCTCCGGTTTAGAGGAGGGGAGGCCGGCCCGGAGAGCTTTGGAATAGTCAAGTCTAGCGGTATAAAGGCATGGATGAGGGCTTCGGCAGCGGATGAGCTGAGGTGGGGCAGAGATGGGCGCTGTTACGGAGGGGGAAGTAAGTGAACCTGTGGAATTCTCTGCCACAGAAGGCAGTTGAGGCCAATTCATTAAATATATTCAAGAAGGAGTTGGATATATTTCTTGAGGCTAAAGGGATCAAGGGATATGGGGAGAAAGCAGGGACAGGTTACTGAACTTGGATGATCAGCCATGATCTCATTAAATGGCGGAGCAGGCTTGAGGGGCTGAATGGCCTACTCCTGCTCCTATCTTCTATGTTTCTATGATCTTGGTGATGGAGCAGTTAAGGCGTCAGAAGCTCATCTCTGGGTCAAATAGGACATCAAGGATGCGAATGGTCTGGTTCGGCCTCAGACAGTTGCCAGAAAGAGGGATGGAGTCAGTGGCGGGAACTGAAGAGAATGGCTTCAGTCTTCCCACTATTTAGTTGGAGGAAATGACTGCTCATTCGGGACTAGATGTCGGACAAGCAGCGTGACAAACGAGAGGAAGTGGAGGGGTCGAGAGGGGTGGTGAGGTGGAGCTGGGTGTCATCACTGTACACGTGGAACCTGACGTCGTGTTTTTAGATGATGTCGCCGAGGGGCAGCATGTCGAACATTTCCAGCTGTCCCTTAAACCGAGAACTGCCCACCTCACTGGCTGTCTCATTTCACAACTCCACTGACTGGGTAGGATCGGCCCAATTTTAATGTCTATTCTGTACATGAAAACTGTTTTCTCTTGGATACAATGAACGAGAGAGAGACGGGGGAGAAAAGGGAGCAAGACAGATGGGAGGGAGGGAGAAAGGGAAGGAAAGGTAGAGAGCAGGAAAGAGGGGAGAGTGGAGAAGGCAGAGAGGGAAGAGACACACACACAGGGAAAGAGGGAGGAGAACCACTTGTGAAGGGAAGCCCTGGTTTATACAAAATGTTGAGAAAGTATTAAATGTTGGTGTTGAGAGATTTGGGTGTCCTAGTCCAAGAAACACAGAAAGTTAGCATGCAGGTACAGCAAGCAATTAGGAAGGCAAATGGCAGGTTGGCCTTTATTGCTAGAGGGTTGGAGTACAGGAGTGAGGAGGTCTTGCTACAATTGTACAGGGTCTTGCTGAGACAACACCTGGAGTACAGGTAGACTATCCTTTATCCGAACTTCCGAAAACCTCTAAAAACCGAAAGTTTTTTCGTTCAGCGGAAGTCGTGCGCACGACATGACCAGAGTGGCGCACGACTTACGCTGAGCAGGGCAGAGGGTCACTGAGTTCCCTCCTGGGTAGGAGATTGCAGGCCGAGCCAGGCAGTGTGAAGGAGGTACCGGGAGAGTGAACCCAACAATACAGCGGCCCGTCCGATATTCTTTTCTCCCCCCCGACCCCCACCTCCCCGCCGACCCGACCCCCCGCCGACCCCCACCCCCGACAAATTTCCCAGTCTTATAAAATACCTTCTGAAATACGAAATTTTCCAAAAGCCGAAACACGGCTGGTCCCAAGGTTTTCGGATAAAGGATAGTCTACCTGTACTGTGCACAGTTTTAGTCTCATCTAAGGAAGGATATACTTGCCTTAGAAGGTTCACTAGGTTGATTCCTGGGAGGAGAGGGTTGTCCTATGAGGAGAGATTGAGTAGATTGGGCCGATACTCTCTGGAGTTTAGAAGAATGAGAGGTGATCTCATTGAAACATACAAGATTCTGAGGGGGATTGACAGGGTAGATGCTGAGAGGCTGTTTCCCCTGGCTGGAGAGTCTAGAACCAGGGGGCGGAGTCTCAAGATAAGGGGTCGGCCATTTAGGACAGAGATGAGAAATTTCTTCACTCAGAGGTTTGTGAATTTTTGGAATTCTCTACCCCAGAGGACTGTGGATGCCTCTGTCGTTGAGCATATTCAAGGCTGAGATCGATAGATTTTTGGACTCTAGGGGAATCGAGGGATAGGGAGATCAGGCGGGAAAGTGGAGTTGAGGTCGAAGATCAGCCATGATCTTATTGAATGGCGGAGCAGGCCCAAGTTGCCGTATGGCCTACTCCTGGCTCCTAATTCTTTTACCGTGACTCAAGTCAAATCTGTTTTAATTCCATGGGATAGAGGCATTTCCAAGTGAAAAGTGCAATCAGGGGCCATGAAGCCACCGAGAAGCATGAACATATAATGCATGAAACCTCGATATGGCCGCTGGTGATTTATGTACCTGTTTTGGAAAAAATATGTTACCTTCCCTCAAACTTCAGGTTGACATGTATGGGCACAGAGTGAAACTAGAGTGTTTGAGAGAATCAACCAAGCTAAACTCCATTTAAACTCACCTTTAAGAACAGGCAGGCTTGAAATATAAGCACACAAACCTATCTAGGTGCTTGCAATTTTAATTGCCTTCTCAGAAGTACAATGAGCTTTTTTTTAAAAAAAGCATTATTTCACAGTTTCAAAAGAACTACTTACAAATCAACATCAAGAACAGCAGCAACTGTAGGGGCAACATTCAGTATGCGTTCTCTCTCGGCCACCGATCGCTTTGAATCCTTTCAAATGAGAAAACTCTAATTACCACAGCTAGTCGATAGGTTAGTGGTGTAGCAGGAAGAGTAATGGAAGGGGGGGGGGGGGGGGTGGGGCAGACCAAAAAAAAGACAATCAGCTTTGGAGCCTCCCTTTAGTCTATTGGGTAAAATCATCGTCCAATCAAGTCACGCAGATCACAAAGGTCCAAGGATCGATTGCTGTGTGGTGTTAGACAATCAGGGACGAGGTAAGAGTCACTGCATTTAGCCTGAGCATCCCTTGAACTAGAATTAAATTTAAAAAAAACAGCCAAGGACCCCGCTTTGGATTGCGGTCCAGCGGCACCTTCCGGAAAGTTCTTGCGTGTGGATGTCAGGCTCGGGTTCACCTGTGATTCCCCCACTGCCGAATAGCCTGCTCACAACTCACCCGGCCCAGGCTCGCCGATGAAGCCCGTGGAACTGAACACCAGACAACACGCGCTCTCCCCCAAGTCACGTACGATACAAATGGGTCAATGGGCAAGTTTAGAAAAACTGTTAAGTATATTTTTTCACCCTCCACCCCATCCGTAACTCACAAAAGAATCAGTTCTTTTCTTAAAATACACTACTCGTTCTCGGGATGTGGGCGTCGCTGGCTAGGCCGCATTTATCGCCCATCCTAGTTGCCCTATGGCTAATAAGACTTAACCACCTTGGTGTGGGACTGGAGTTACGTGTAGGCCCAGTCCCGGGTGATGACGGCAGATTCCCTTCCCTCAAAAGGACATTAGGGATCCAGTTGTTTTTTTTAAAAACAACAATCCGGCAGTTTCACGGTCATTTTCTTTGCCATCAGCTCACAAATGACCAGATTTCACTCAATTCAATATCCCAACTTGCCACGGTGGGATTTGAACCGCTGGATCGCCAGTCCAGCACTATAACCGCTAGAACATAAGAACGTAAGTAGGAGCAGGAGTAGGCCATACGGCCCCTCGGGCCTGCTCCGCCATTCAATAGGATCATGGCTGATCTGAATCTAGACTCACGTCCACTTCCCTGCCCTCTCCCCGTAACCCCTAATTCCATAATCTGCTAGGAAACTGTCTATCTCCATTTTAAATTTATTTAATGTCGCAGCTTCCACAGCTCTCTGGGGTAGCAAATTCCATAGATTTACTACCCTCTGAGTGAAGAAGTTTCTCCTCATCTCAGTTTTGAAAGGGCAGCCCCTTATTCTAAGATTATGCCCCCTAGTTCTAGTCTCACCCATCAGTGGAAACATCCTCACCGCATCCACCCGATCAAGCCCCCTCACGATCTTATATGTTTCGATAAGGTCGCCTCTCATTCTTCTGAACTCCAATGAGTAGAGTCCCAACCTACTCAACCTTTCCTCATACGTCAACCCCCTCATCTCCGGAATCAACCGAGTGAACCTTCTCTGAACCGCCTCGAGAGCAAGTATATCTTTTCTTAAATATGGAAACCAAAACTGCACGCAGTATTCCAGGTGTGTACTGTACATTTATTTATCTTTTAGAGTCAGTCATACGGTACAGGAGGAGGCCATTCGGCCCATCGAGTCCGTGCCGGCTCTTTGTAGAGCAATCCAGTCAGTCCCATTCCCCCACTCTATCCCTGTAGCTCTGCAAGTTTAGTTCCCTCAAGTGTCTATCCAGTCTCCCCTTGAAAACATCGAGTGTCTCCACTTCTGTCGGCAGCGAATTCCAGGTCCTCACCACTCGCTGCGTAAAAAAGTTTTCCCTCACATCCCCCCCGTATCTCTTGCCCAAATCTTTAAATCTGTGTCCCCTAGTCCTTGTACCATCAACTAGTAGGAACAGCCTTTCCCCGTCTAGCCTATCCAAACCCGTCATAATCTTGTACACCTCGATCAAATCACCCCTCAACCTCCTTTGCTCTAATGAAAACAAATCCAGCTTCTCCAACCTGTCCTGGTAGCTAAGATCCCCCATCCCCGGAACCATTCTGGTAAATCTCCTCTGCACCCTCTCAAGGGCCTTCACATTCTTCCTAAAGTGTGGTGACCAGCACTGGACGCAATACTCCAGTTGTGGCCGAACCAGCGCTTTATAAAGGTTCAGCATAACTTCTCTACTTTTGTACTCAATACAGGAAACTCTCGTTTAAACGGCACCTAAATATCTGGAATTCTCTATTAATCGGCAAAATTCATACTCCGTAAACAACACCTCAATAACCGGCAATGTTGCTGAGTCCGAGTCTCCCGCGGTGGCCGAGTTAGTCAGTGGGGGTAGTTCTCCAAACTGCCACTACTCGGCTTCTTGGCGCTGTCGGAAGTCGGAACACCTCAATACCCCTGTAACAGGAGTCTGACTCTCCCGCGCTGCCGGTAGTCTCTACCCATCCGCCAATTACTGTATACTGCACATTTCTTGATTTAAAAAAAATTCTTGTTTGTTAAAAATAGCCTCGGTAGATAACCCTCTCCGTCATCCGAAATTTTTAATCCACTGGCACCATCTCGGTCCCGTCAGTGCCGGATACCAAAGAGTTTCCTGTACCTCTATTTATGAAGCCCAAGATCCCATAGGCTTTGCTAACCACTCTCTCAAAACTTTTGTTTAATCAATGTAGACCTGGTCACTATCATTGGGAGAAACCATTCGGCGGAGTTCTAGACTCCAGCAGTGCGAGGGAGTTTGGGTATCACAGACACTAGTGCCAGGAGCACTTGGCATCTGGGCGGTGAGGTCCTCCCTAGACCGCATCGGGATCAGGAACTCCTCAGCCCGTGTCCTCGGAGGGTCAGCAGACCGCAGCAATTTAAAAACAAATGTTTACAAAGTTATGTTAAAACGAGGGCCGGATGTGGGGGAGGGGGCCAGCATCTTTAACCTGCTGCACCAACACCACACAGCAATACGAATGTTCTCAGCCGCAATTCCCCAGGGAAAGTGTTCCTCAAATCCCGGATCCCAATGAAGGAAAGGCAGGTACTTGCCCCCCCCTCCCCCGTCACAGGGAGGGAAAAGCCCCCCCACCCAGCAGGAGCCCACTACATGTAGACGGGTATCGCGAGACACCAGGGACGGAGGTGTGACCACAACAAGATACTCAGGAGACTGCAGGAGCGCGAAAAAGTTCAACACAGAAATACATATATATATATTTTTTTTTTTTAAAAAGGGACAACTGTTCGGAAACTGTTGCCGATGGCGATACCATTCTTAAAAATGCCCGGGCCAACCAAGCTGTACTCCACTTTACGATGCAATTCTCGTGGTGACTTGTATTGCAGTAGCCCCTCGCCCCCCCCCACCCCCGTATGTGTGTGTGGGGGGGGCAGGGCAACCCCTAGCCCTCCCTAAGGTCCGCGACCGGAAACACGCCACGCGCAGGCGAGAACGCTCGCACTGCCATTCCGCGGCACGTTGGGCGCACCGAGGATCGTGTCGTCGCTATGTCAATCCACTGAAATCCTGGGGGGGGGGGGGGGGGGCGCCAAGACCCATTCAGCACTACCCCGCTCAGGCGACTAGGACAGAGCCAGCCTGCCCCGGAGGTTCATTCGAAACAAGTCGTTGGTGCGCTGGGACATGCCGCTCATTGCCAACGAGGGGGGCGGGGTCTGACGCGCCCGCCGCCTTTCACCGTCCTGTCTTGATGTCGGCGGGACGCAGCTGCCGCTCCCCTTCGGCCAGTAAGATCTGCATGGCACGGCGCAGCATGTGAATCCCCAGCAGGCGGCGTCGCTTCATTGGCCAGGTCGCTGCTACGCCGTAGTAATCGCCACGCTTCTTGTTGGTCAACATCTGCAGGCCTAGTGCGAGAACAAAAAGAACGAACTTTAATTTATATCGCGCCTTTCACCACCTCAGGACGTCCCAAAGCGTTTTACAGGATGAACAGGCTGGGGCTCTTTTCTCTTGAAAAGGAAAGGCGGAGGTGTGACTTAATGGAGGTGTTTAAGATTATGAAAGCTTTCGATAGATGTGGAGATGTTTCCACTTGTGGGGGAGACCAGAACTCGGGGGCCATCAATATAAGACAGTCACCGATAAATCCAATCGGGAATTCAGGAGAAACTTCTTTACCCAGAGAGTGGTGAGAATGTGGAACTCACTGCAACAGGGAGTGGTTGAGGCGAATAGTATCGATGCATTTAAGGGGAGGCTGGATAAACACATGAGGGAGAAGGGAATAGGAGGGTTACACTGATAGAGTTAGATGAGGAAAGACGGGAGGAGGCTCGAGTGGAGCATAAACGCCGGCATAGACTGGTTGGGCCGAATGGCCTGTTTCTGTGCTGTAAATTCTATGTAACAGCCAATGAAGTACTTTTTGAAGTGTAGTCACTGTTGTAATGCAGCAGCCAATTTGCACACAGCAAGCTCCCACAGACAGCAATGTGATAATGACCAGATCATCTGTTATTTTTCTTTTTAGTGATGTTGGTTGAGGGATAAATATTGGCCCCAGGACACCGGGGAGAACTCCCCTGTTCTTCTTCGAAATAGTGGCCGTAGGATGTTTTACATCCACCTGAGAGAGCAGACGGGGCCTCGGTTTAACACCTCATCCGAAAGACGGCACCTCCGACAGTGTAGCACTCCCTCAGCATCGCACTGGGAGTGTCGGCCTGGATTTTGTGCTCAAGTCTCTGGAGTGGGACTTGAACCCACAACCTTCTGAGGGGGGGGGGGGGGGGGGGGGGGGAAAGAAAGAGAAGGAAGGGGAAAGAGAGGGGGGGGAGGGGAGGGGAGAAGGGGGGAAGAGGGGAGGGGGGGAGAGGGGAGAGGGGGAGAGGGGAGGGGGGGAGAGGGGAGGGGAGGGGGGGAGAGGGAGGGGGGGGGGAGGAGGGGGGGGGAGAGGGAGGGGGGGGGAGAGGGAGGGGGGGGGAGAGGGAGGGGGGGGGAGAGGGAGGGGGGGAGAGGGGGGGGGGGAGAGAGGGAGGGGGGAAGAGGGGGGGGAAGAGGAGAGGGAGGGGGGGAGAGGAAGAGGGGGGGGGGGAGAGGGAGAGGGGGGAGAGGGAGAGGGGGGGAGAGGGAGGGGGGGGGAGAGGGAGGGGGGGGGAGAGGGAGGGGGGGGGAGAGGGAGGGGGGGAGAGGGAGGGGGGGGAGAGGGAGGGGGGGAGAGGGAGGGGGGGAGAGGGAGGGGGGGAGAGGGAGGGGGGGAGAGGGAGGGGGGGAGAGGGAGGGGGGGGAGAGGGAGGGGGGGGGAGAGGGAGGGGGGGGGAGAGGGAGGGGGGGGGAGAGGGAGGGGGGGGGAGAGGAAGGGGGGGGGAGAGGGAGGGGGGGGAGAGGGAGGGGGGGGGAGAGGGAGGGGGGGGAGAGGGAGGGGGGGGAGAGGGAGGGGGGGGGAGAGGGAGGGGGGGGGGGGAGAGGGAGGGGGGGGGGAGAGGGGGGGGGGGGGAGAGGGAGGGGGGGGAGAGGGAGGGGGGGGAGAGGGAGGGGGGGGGAGAGGGAGGGGGGGGAGAGGGAGGGGGGGAGAGGAGAGAGGGAGAGGGAGGGGGGGATCGAAAAAGGCAGACACAGGCAGCCAAGAGAAGACAGGATATGCTCTCACTGCAGTCAGGGAGTGGTGGAGACAGAGATGCACTTCCTCACAGCTTGTGGAAAATATCAGGGCATCAGGGAGAATTTCTACCAAAAATTCTCACAAATATGCCCTGATTTCAGAAATCTGAATGACAACCAAAAACTCCCATTCCTACTGGGAGAGGAGAGAAGCTGTATAACACTGGCGGCACACTATGTTACAGCTTGCCATGAACAGAGGGACAACCAGTAAACTAAGAAAAGAATATATATAAACAATGCGAATGTATATTTATACACTCAGGGATATACCTGTTTATACACTGTATGAATAGAACTGCGTTTATGTGCTAAACCATAAATGTATTTTGATGCTTTGGCAACATAAGATGTAACTTATCATGCCAATAAAGCGATTTGAATTGTGAAAATTGTGAATTGAGAGGGAGGGGGGGGAGAGGGAGGGGGGGAGAGGGAGTGGGGGGGAGAGGGAGTGGGGGGGAGAGGGAGTGGGGGGGAGAGGGAGTGGGGGGAGAGGGAGTGGGGGGGAGAGGGAGTGGGGGGGAGAGGGAGTGGGGGGGAGAGGGAGTGGGGGGGAGAGGGAGTGGGGGGGAGAGGGAGTGGGGGGGAGAGGGAGGGGGGGGGAGAGGGAGGGGGGGGGGAGAGGGAGGGGGGGGGAGAGGGAGGGGGGGGGAGAGGGAGAGGGGGGGAGAGAGGGAGGGGGGGGAGAGAGGGAGGGGGGGAGAGGGAGGGGGGGGAGAGGGAGGGGAGAGGGGGGGGGGGAGAGAGGGAGGGGGGGGAGAGGGAGGGGGGGGGGAGAGGGAGGGGGGGGAGAGGGAGGGGGGGGGGGGAGAGGGAGGGGGGGGGGGAGAGAGAGGGAGGGGGGGGGAGAGAGAGGGAGGGGGGGGAGAGAGAGGGAGGGGGGGGGAGAGAGAGGGAGGGGGGGGGGGGGAGAGAGAGGGAGGGGGGGGGGGGGGAGAGAGAGGGAGGGGGGGGGGGAGAGAGAGGGAGGGGGGGGGGAGGACAGCCAGACAGAGTGAATACACATGCTGAAGATGGGCTGCTGAATTTTTAGTGTTTTTAGTGTTTAAAGTGGGGGGAAAAAAAGGTTCATTTCAAGTTTAAAAAGGTTTTAAAGTTAAATTTAGTTCTAGTTAAGTTAGTTTAGTTTGTTTAGTTAAGTTTAAGTTTAGTTTAGTCTAGATTAAGTAAGGAAGGAAAAGACCACCAAAGGAAAAAAAACCCAGAGGAAATTAGAAAAAAAAAAGCCAAAGAAAAAAAAAGAAATAAGGGAAAAAAAATAAAAAAATATACAAACCAAAGAACAGCGGCCGCACGGGGCCACAGCAGCAGCAGAAGCGAGGTGACTCGGCCGCATCGGGAACCGAGGCGCGAAGGCCGCACGGAGACGCAGCGGCAGCTGGAGCGAGGAGACTCGGGGAGGCCGCTTCGGGAAACGAGGCGAATCGGGGAGGCCGCACGGAGACGCAGCGGCAGCCGGAACGAGGTGACTCGGGGAGCCCGAGCGGCGAACGAGACACGGCCCGATCGGCGGCCGCAGTCCAGCACCCGAGCGACGACCGCAGTCCAGCACCCGAGCGACGGCCGCAGTCCAGCACCCGAGCGACGACCGCAGTCCAGCACCCGAACGGCGAACGAGGCACAGCCCGAGCGGCGGCTGGGCTAGAAAGCCCGGGAAAGGCCCGAGGAGCCAGGCCCAGAGACCTCTGAGGAGAAGGGGAGCAACCAGAAGGCTTCCAGAAGCAAACCAAGACTGTGAGTACAGGGCCCAGGGAGGGAGACTGAAGCCAGGGAAAGGCCCGAGGAGCCAGGCCGAGACAGAGGCACAGAGACGTCTGAGGGGGAGGGGAACAGCCTGAAGGCACCGGGAAACAGCGGCTCACAGACCCAGACCTGAGAAGGGTGAACCCAGAAGCCGAGGCCCAGGGACCACGGGGTCGGAGAGGGGGACCAGGAAAGTTCGCGAACAGGGAGAGGGAAACACCAAACCCGGGGCCCCAGAAAAGTTTATTCGAAGATCAACAATACTTTACCAAAAATGAGCGAATCAGAAGATCCACAACAGCCCCGCTTCCAGATTCCCCCCAACACCGCAAAAAAAGCTATAAAAGCGATCAAGCATGAGCAGATGAGAGAAAAACCAGAAACACTTTTTGCTGACTGTTACAACAATGGGACAAAAAGTAACCTCATTTTCTACTCAGATCAGCCAGTGGCTTGGATCACAGCAATAAAATCACACTATACCAATGTTAAGCTAGAAAATACCGCAAATGGGTCCATAATGAAAATTAACACACCAGGAGACAGTTCAACTACGACGGTCAACGCGTACAATACCGGAACAATATTAGTGCAAGGCAACCTCGACAAATTTGCAACGGCCTTCAGGACACTGAAAAAATTAACTAAGGGGGGAAGGAACAGCCCCAGAGTGGCCCGCACTCCTCCCAACATTGACAACTTACCAGGAGAAAATCTGCCTGGTCAGGAGGTGAACGAGCCACACAGTTCAAACCAGACACTAACCCCGGGGAACCACAGCCACACGATACAACTGACAAACCCCAGCATAACTACCAGGGAGGAAGCCACACATAGTCCCCCTACCATTCCCAGCTCACCAAGAGAAGAGCAGCATAGCCAGGAAGTGAGTGAGCCCTCCAGGGCCGACCAGCCTAGCCAGGAAGTGAGTGAGCCTTCCAGGGCCGACCAGACACATACCCCGGGATCACACAGCCAGATACAACCAAAAGATAAATTTAATCAATTAGAGATAGAGATGGTTAAACTTAGAGAGGACTTCCTCAAAATGAATGACGATCAAAATCAGGAGAGGGAGAGACACAAGAGAGAGCTGAAGCTACTTGAGAACCAGGTGAATCTACTTAGGAATCAGGTGAAAGAGCTGCAGGAAAAAGAAGAGCCACAGAGGAGAGATAACACCATTAGACCAGCAACCAGAGGCTAGAGAAAAGACAAGACAGAGCCGGACGGAACGGCTGCACTCCCACATGGAACAAAAGCAACAGACACACAATACAAGGGGTGCCACACAGACCGACCAGCATACTGATTCGCAATCTTCCCCCACCACCGTGGAACCACAAGCGGGCCGCTCACAAGAGGTACGCACACACCAGACACCCCAGCCCAGCACACACACTATGAGTCCAAGCGAAAGCCACCAGACAGTAAACACAAACAAGGCTGACGTCGTAATACTCATAGACTCAAATGGGAAATTTCTATGGGAGAAAAAGCTATTCCCTAGAAGTAAAGTAGAAAAGATCTGGTGCCCAACAACAAACAGAGCCATGGGATGGCTGACCAAAGCCAGATTAGGAGAGCCATGGGATGGCTGACCAAAGCCAGATTAGGCTCCCCCCAACACATAATAATACACACGGGCACAAATGACCTAAAGACCCAACAGAAAGAAGTAGCAACATCGCTCAGAGCAATGATTAGGAAAGCAAGCAGTACATTTCCAAACACTAGAATCACTGTTTCCACAATATTGCCGAGAACAGACTTCAACAACAACACAATTCATGAGATAAATGCCAGCATAGCAAGAGACTGCGAATCAAACCACAACGTACACCTGGCCCAACACCCCACCCTCGATGAGGAATGTCTTTACGACCACGTCCACATCCAAAGGCAAAGAATATCGATCTTTGCTAAAGCCCTGAAGGACGTCGCTTTTAACCGGGTCCATACCCAGACTCCAAGAGGACCCCCCCCCGACCACCAGAGATCAGCGGGGTACATATCAGGAACACTACAAGGACCACCAACACACCAACCGAGACCAGAGAGGATCCCCATGCAAAACAACAATATCAGACCTGCACCACTCCTGTCCCACAGGGGAATAGGACCGCTCCCAGACAGACAGAGGGAGAGATGCACAGGACGTACGCAATACCTCAGACAGAAACAATCCATTAAGAGACAATAAGCAGATGTGCAGCAGCATCTACTTCCGCCTTATGGATCAAGGACTAATTAATAGAAAGAACTGTAACCAAATTGTATTAACTTTTATAGACAACTGATGTGATCTTTTTTTTCCCCACACTTAGACACGACAAACACGTACCACTCTTTAACCTATCATAGTAAAAGATCAAACTTAACATGAAATCCTTATATATTTCGACCTGGAATATCCAAGGTCTACGCTCTTCACTGCGAGAAGTGAAAAGTAGGACCCCAGAGTTCATAGATGAAACTAAAGACCTAGATATTTTCATTTTACAGGAAACTTGGTATAAAGGAAAAGGACACACTGGCTGTCCCCAAGGGTACACTGAGCTGGTGGTCCCCTCCAATAAATTACCAAGTGTAACCCAAGGCAGAGACTCCGGAGGCATACTGATCTGGTTTAAAACAGAACTTAAGAATTACATCAAATTTATAAAAAAGGGCGAAAACCATATGTGGCTCAAACTTGAGAGGGAGATTATCTCAAACACCCAAGATGTTTACATTTGCGCACTTTATATCCCTCCAATCGATTCCCCGTACTACAAAGAGGACACCTTCTCCAACATGGAGGGGGAAATTATCCAATACCAGGCCCAGGGGAACGTGTTGATCGGTGGGGACCTCAATTCAAGAACGGGCGAAGAACCAGACTTCACCAATAATCAGGGAAACAATTACGTTTTCGGGAATAACCACTTTGACATCCCTTCCCTTCCATACAGGCATAACTGCGACAAGCAGTCAAATACCAACGGAAAACAGCTACTACAGCTCTGTCGAAGCCTGGGTCTGTACATTGTCAATGGTAGGTTCATAGGAGACCTCCTAGGAAGATCGACCTATTGCTCACCTCTTGGCTGCAGCACAGTAGACTATATGATTACAGACTTAGACCCATCCTCTTTCAGAGCATTCACAGTCAAACCACAAACAACACTGTCAGATCACAATCAAATTACTATGTTCCTCAAAAAGACAGAAACAAACAACATAGAAACACAACCCAGTAAACTGTACAACACCAAAAAATCGTACAGATGGGCCAAAAACGACACGGAAAAATACCAGAAAACAATTAGCAATGCATCAACTCATGCTCTCTTAGACACCTTTCTGGATAACATATACACTCACAATAAAGAAGGCGTAAACCGGGCAGTTAGTAAACTAAACAATATTTTTGATAATTTGGCAACAAATGCAAACTTGAAAGCTCGCAAGAACAAACCCAAAACAAAAAACTATGAAAAATGGTTTGACCGAGATTGCCATAACATGAGGAAAAAACTTAGAAAAATATCAAACCAAAAACAGAGACATCCAGAAAACGAGGAACTACGCCTTACTTATTGTCAGACACTAACACAATACAGAAACACACTCAGAACCAAAAAAGAGCAATATATTAAGAATACACTCAGCTCCATGGAGGAATCCATTGATTCCAATTGTTTCTGGGAAAACTTGAAAACACTACACAAAAAACAACACGACGATTTGGCCATTCAAAATGGGGACACATGGGTAAACCACTTTGAAAAATTATACCAGAAAAACACACTAAGACCAGAGCAACACCAAATATGCAAAAAACTGGAAAAGCTAGAAATGGCCATAAAAGATAACCAAAACCCGCTGGACGCCATAATAACAGAAAAAGAACTTCTTGAAAAACTCAAGGACCTGCGACCAGGAAAAGCCTGCGGGACAGACGGCATACTAAACGAGATGATTAAACACACAGACAACAAAATGAAACTGGCTATCCTAAAACTCTTCAACTTGGTTCTGAGTGTCGGTTATTTCCCTGATATCTGGAACAAAGGACTCATAACGCCCATATACAAAAGTGGGGACAAAATCGACCCAAACAACTATCGAGGCATCTGTGTAAACAGTAACCTGGGGAAGGTATTCTGTAGCATCATAAACAAAAGACTTATAAACTTCCTTGAGGAGCACAATGTCTTGAGTAAAAGCCAAATTGGATTCCTGCCAAACTATAGAACATCCGATCATATCTTTACAGACCCTAATTGACAAACACGTTCACCATAACGAAAGCAAAATCTACGCATGCTTTGTAGATTTCCAGAAGGCTTTCGACTCCATCTGGCATGACGGTTTATTCCTGAAACTTATCGAAAGTGGGGTAGGAGGGAAAACATATGATGTAATTAAATCAATGTATACAAACAACAAATGTGCAGTTAAAATTGGAGACAAACAAACAAAATACTTCCCACAGGGGCGGGGGGTGACGCAGGGCTCGCCAATCTCACCGTCACTCTTTAATATTTACATAAATGGATTGGCAAAACTACTTGAACAATCTACAGCACCCGGCCTCACCCTATATGAATCCAAGGTTAAATTCCTCCTCTATGCAGACGACCTGGTTCTGCTGTCACCTACTAAAGAGGGGCTACAGCAAAACCTGGACCTGCTGGAGTCGTACTGCCAGACTTGGGCCCTGACAATAAATCCCCAAAAAACCAAAGTCCTTGTGTTCCAGCAAAGATCCAAACATCAGGGACCCAAAATAAATTTCACAGTAGGAACAACCAAAATTGAACAAACCACTAACTACACATACTTGGGCTTAAAAATCAGTTCTACGGGAAACTTCAAACTGGCTGTGAATGAACTGAAAGAGAAAGCAAGAAGGGCTTTCTATGCCATCAAAAAATCAATCCAAATAGAAATCCCAATTAGCATTTGGCTCAAAATTTTCAAATCAGTAATTGAACCAATTGCACTCTATGGCAGTGAAGTATGGGGACCGCTAACTCAACAAGAATTTGCAAAATGGGACAAACACCCAATTGAGATCCTACATGCAGAATTCTGTAAAAGTATCCTCCGGACTCAAAGGAAAACAGTAAACAATGCATGCAGGGCGGAACTAGGCCAATATCCATTAATAATCACGATCCAAAAAAGAGCCACCAAATTTTGGAATCACCTACAAATGAGCAATCCCCAATGCTATCACTACGACGCCCTGAAATGCCAAGAACTGACCATAAAGAAGAATACCCTCAGTCAACTAGTCCTGGGACTCAGTGAAGTAACTACTAACAATACTAACAATAACCAGCACCAGGACAGTGACAGGGTAACACAAAGAATTCGACCCAACACAATCGTCGCTAAGCAAAAGGAAAAATCTCTGACATATTGGGCAGAAACAACAAAAACCCAAAGCAAACTCAATTGCTACTTGGCCCTAAACAGACAATACAACATAGCTGATTACCTGACCATGGTAAAGGATAACAAACTGAGAAGAACCTTGACAAGGTACAGACTTAGCGAACATAGCCTAGCGATCGAAAAAGGCAGACACAGGCAACCAAGAGAAGACAGGATATGCTCTCACTGCAGTCAGGGAGTAGTGGAGACAGAGATGCACTTCCTCACAGCCTGCGGAAAATATCAGGGCATCAGGGAGAATTTCTACCAAAAATTCTCACAAATATGCCCTGATTTCAGAAATCTGAATGACAACCAAAAACTCCCATACCTACTGGGAGAGGAGAGAAGCTGTATAACACTGGCGGCACACTATGTTACAGCTTGCCATGAACAGAGGGACAACCAGTAAACTAAGAAAAGAATATATATAAACAATGCGAATGTATATTTATACACTCAGGGATATACCTGTTTATACACTGTATGAATAGAACTGCGTTTATGTGCTAAACCATAAATGTATTTTGATGCTTTGGCAACATAAGATGTAACTTATCATGCCAATAAAGCGATTTGAATTGTGAATTGTGAGAGGGAGGGGGGGGCGGGGGTACAGGGGTACCCACTGAGCCACAGTTGACAAAAGGGTAAGCAGAGATTTTTTTTACCCCCACTACCAGACGTTTGAGAAAGAGGGAAGAGGGGCGAATAAAATAATAAATCATTTTTAAATTCTGCAGATTGTCCGATCAGGCGACAGTTTATGGCCAATATTGGGAGTGGAAAAATCCACCCCATTCATTGTCCCCTCAATTTCATACAATATGGAGACTCGAATGTGCATTTCCGGTTGGAATACCTGGGTGAAGGTTCACGAGCGGGACACACGCACCAAGGCTGATAGAATGGGCCGATACTCTCTGGCGTCTAGAAGAATGAGAGGTGATCTCATTGAAACATACACGATTCTGAGGGGGATTGACAGGGTAGATGCTGAGAGGATGTTTCCCCTGGCTGGAGAGTCTAGAACCAGGGGTCACAGTCTCAGGATAAGGGGTCGGCCATTTAGGACTGAGAGGAGGAGAAATGCCTTCACTCAGAGGGTTGTGAATCTTTGGAATTCTCTACCCCAGAGGGCTGTGGATGCTCAGTCGTTGAGTATATTCAAGACAGAGATCGATAGATTTTTGGACTCTGGGGGAATCGAGGGATATGGAGATCGGGCGGGAAAGTGGAGTTGAGGGTCGATGATCAGCCATGATCTTATTGAATGGCGGAGCAGGCTCGAGGGACCGAATGGCCTACTCCTATTTCTTATGTTCTTAAGTAATAGAGATGAAAAGGCAAATCCTTGTTGAATTTTTAGGTGAGTCACCCAAGATTGGATTTTAAAAGCTTCTCGGAGGAAGGGATGACTGGGGGAAGATGAGGAAAAAAAGTTTAGGACTGATTTTAACACACATCGACATGGACAGAGGAGAAGAAGAACAACTTGCAGTTATGTAGCACCTTGAACATATTAAAAAGGCCCAAGGCGCTTCACAGGAGCGATTTTCAAACAAAATTTGACACCGAGCCACATAAGGAGATATTACGACAGATGACCCAAAAGCTTGGTCAAAGAGACAGGGTTTAAGGAGCATCTTAAAGGAGGAGAGGCGGAGAGGTTTAGGGAGGGAATTCCAGAGCTCGGGGCCCAGGCAGCTGAAGGCACGGCTGCCAATGGTGGAGCGGTGAAAATCGGAGATGCGCAGATATCTCGGAGGGTTGTAGGGCTGGAGGAGATTACAGAGATAGGGAGGAGGCGAGGCCATGGAGGGATTTGAAAACAAGGATGAGATTTCTTTTTAAGATCGAGTCATTGCCGAACCGGGAGCCAATGTCGGTCAGCGAGCACAGGGGGGCAATGGGTGAACGGGACTTGGGGCGAGTTAGGACACGGGGCAGCCGAGTTTTAGATGAGCTGAAGTTTACGGAGGGTGGAAGGTGGATGGTCGGCCAGGAGAGCGCTGGAATAGTCGAGTCTGCAGGTCAGGTGGAATGGCATGGCATGCTGTAACATGAAAGAGTACCGTATTATCCGTCCTGCCTGACTCACCCAGTGCATCCACCATGCAGGCCTCCCGAGTGTACGCCTCCACGGGAATAACGTTCTGGAAACAATGCAGAGAAATCACCCCCTGGCCGGTCTCCCAGATATCCAGAATGTGCTTCAGTTTAGCGCCCACCTGAATGCAGGGGGGGGGGGCAGAAGAGTAATTGCATTAAAAAGACAGGTTGACCCACGAGTTACCGGACTAGTGATCCAGAGGCCCGGACTAATAATCTACAGATCGAGAGTTCAAATCCTTCCCCTGTGGCACATGAGAATTTGAATTCAGTTTTCTTTTTAAAAAATCTGGAAATAAAAAGCTGGTATCAGTAAAAGTGACCGGGGAAGCTGTTGGGAACAGGAGCAGGCCATTCAGCCCCTCAAGCACGTTCCACCATTTTCTGAGATCATGGCCGATTTGTAAAATGATCCGGATTGTCGTAAAAACTCAAGCCGGTTCACCGATGTCCTTCAGGGAAGCAAACCTGCCATCCTTACCCGCTCTATGCCTATGTGTGACTCCAGTCCCCAACACCAATGTGGTTGACTCTCAACAGTCCTCTGCAGTAGCTGAGCAAACCCCTCAGTTGTATCAAAGTAGGGATGGGCGATAAATCCTACATAAATTACACATCTCATTGAGACGTAAAAAATTCTGACGGGGCTCGACCGACTGGCTGCAGGGAGGATGTTTCCCCTGGCTTGGGGAGGGGGGGGGGGGGGGGGGGTCTAGAACGAGGGGGTCACAGTCTCAGGATACGGGGTAGGACATTTAGGACTGAGATGAGGAGAAATTTCTTCACTCGGAGGGTGGTGAACCTGTGGAATTCTCTATCACAGAAGGCTGTGGAGGCCAAGTCACTGAATATATTTAAGAAGGAGATAGATAGATTTCTAGACACAAAAGGCATCAAGGGGTATGGGGAGAGAGCGGATCAGCCATGATCATACTGAATGGCGGAGCAGGCTCGAAAGGCCTACTCCTGCTCCTATTTTTCTATGTTTCGATCCTGGCCTAGCCAGCAACACCCACATCCCGAGAATGACTGACTAGTAAAAACCAAACTCGTGTGGCTCTGTCAGCGGTCGAGCTGTCTAAGGTTGGTAGGCTGACAAGTTAGTTCCGGATTCCAAACCTGCAGGCTCAAATGAAAGCCCCATTCAGTCCTTCCACTAGTCTTTAAAATTAGTTTTTAATCCCTTAAGCGCGACAGAATTAAAGAAACTAATACAAAGCTAAATTCATTCCCCCCCCCCCCCCCCACTACAGATGTCCAGTGAGGAGCCTACAAAGTATTTACAGCCCAGAAACAGGCTTTTTGGCCGAACTGGTCCGTGCTGGTGTTTCTGCTCCACACCAGTCTCCTCCCACCCCTCTCCATCTCACCCCATCAGCATATCCTTCTATTCCTTTCTCCCTCGTGTATCCAGCTTCCCCTTAAATGTATCTCGGTTATTTGCCTCAACCACTCCCTGTGGGAGCGAGTTCCACATTCTCACCACTCTCTGGGGAAAGAGGTTTCTCCTGAATTGGATTTATTAGTGACTGTCTTATATTGATAGCCCCTGGTTCTGGTCTCCCCAAGTGGAAACATCTTCTCTACGTCTACCCTATCACACCCTTCATAATCCTAAAGACCTCTATCAGGTCACCCCTCAGCCTTCTCTTTTCTAGAGAAAAAAGCCCCAGCCTGTTCAGTCTTTCCAGATAGTTAGAACACGTAGAACGAGCTCTCTGAATCAAATCAAAAGTGTCCAATTCTGCTCTTTCAGTCTGTTCTGGCGCTACATCGGAGCAGTAGACTCTAATCCCATTTCCTTCTTCCCAGTAACGTATCTCTTTTACTTCCTAAATGCCATCATTGACTTGGTTTCAACAGCCACTTGCGGAATCACATCGTAATAACTCTTCTGCGTGAAAAAAATGTCTTTCTAACCTCTCCCCTTTACCCCCACCGTGTTACCCAGTCTCTGACCATTGGAAATAATCTCTCATTATTGGCCCTCTCACCCTTTCGTAAGTTGAACACTTGTATCAGGTCTCTCCTCATCCATTGCTGCTCCAGCAAATACAGCCCTAGGATTTTGGTTTGTATGCCTCTCCTCAGAAGTATCTATTTATTTATATATTCACGGGGTGTGGGCGTCGCTGGCAAGGCCAGCATTTATTGCCCATCCCTAATTGCCCTCGAGAAGGTGGTGGTGAGCCGCCGCCTTGAACCGCTGCAGTCCGTCTGGTGAAGGTGCTCCCACAGTGCTGTTAGGGAGGGAGTTCCAGGATTTTGACCCAGCGACGATGAAGAAACGGCCGAGTCAGGATGGTGTGTGACTCGGAGGGGAACTTGGAAGTGGTGGTGTTCCCATGCGCCTGCTGCCCTTGTTCTTCTAGGTGGAAGAGTTCGTGGGTTTGGGAGGTGCTGCCGAAGAAGCCTTGGCGAGTTGCTGTAGTGCATCTTGTAGATGGTACACACTGCAGTCACAGTGCGCCGGCGGTGGAGGGAGTGAATGTTCAAGATGGTGGATGGGGTGCCAGTCAAGCAGGCTGCTTTGTCCTGGATGGTGTCGAGCTTGAATGTTGGAGCTGCACTCACCCAGGCAAGTGGAGAGTATTCCATCACACTCCCGAGTTCTATATTCTCTCAGCCCTAATAGAATCCTAGTGAATCTATATTGCACCTTTTCCATTGCTCCAATGTCCTCTTTATAATACAAGCCTTTGAGCAAGAGGTTGCCTGTGGTTATTAGTTGGTGCTTAGGTGACAGTTACCTGGCAACAGCTTATATTTACACTGCGGCTTCAACACAACAAGACATCCCAAAGTGCTTCACGCTGCGGGGTGGGGCGGAGCAGAATGGGGAGGGTGTCTCAACTGAATGTCAGAGACCTGGCTTTCAGGAGACTTTTTTGAATGTGGGGAAGGATGAAGCAAGGCCGAGGGGTTTCGGGAGGGAGCTCGGGGCCCGAGGAAAGCAATGGGAGTGTTGCAAGGAAATACGAGGAACGGTCCCCAGTCCAATAGTGGGAAGTTCTCGCCGGTGTCCTGGGGCCAATATCTATCCCTCAATCGACATCACTAAAAAAAAAAACCCAGATTATCTGGACATTATCACGTTGCTGTTTGTGGGAGCTTGCTGTGCGCAAATTGGCTGCTGTGTTTCATGAGAATTAGGAGCAGGAGTCGGCCATTCGGCCCCTCGAGCCTGCTCCGCCATTCAATAAGATCATGGCTGATCTTCGACCTCAACTCCACTTTCCCGCCCGATCCCCATATCCCCTAGAGTTCCTACATTACAACAGTGACTGCACCTCAAAAAAGTACTTAATTGGCTGTAAAGCACTTTGGGACATCCAGAGCTTATAAAAGGTGCTATTGAAATGCAAGTATTGCTTTCTTTTAATACTTGAGCCTTCGCTGTCCGATGGCCTCAGCCGGGTTGGCCGTGCAATTGCCCTCAGCGCCCAGGGTCAGGCAAGTAACAAAAATAATTCTATAAACATCAGCTGCAAGGTTACTGCACCCGATCACAATCCTGGGACTTCTACACACGCTTGGGGAGCGCAGTGAATGGTAAAGTCCACACACTCTCCACCCGGGGAGCACAGTGAATGGTAAAGTCCACACTCTCTCCCCCCAGGGAGTGCAGTGAATGGTAAAGTCCACACTCCCCCCCGCACAAATAAAAGATTCACACAATTCATATTTTTTTTTTTTTTTTTTTTTTAAAAAGCAGAATTTACAAATCAAACGCAAAACAATTTAAGATCGACCCCGTCCCGCTTACCTGCTCACTGTCATTTTTAAAATGTGTCAGTGCCTCGTAGAGGTGACAGTATGGCCTGGAGCGCTTCCCCTTCCCCACGTAGAAGATGGAGCTGATGAATGTGTGGAAACACTCTGCAGGGCTCAGGGTTTGACACCGAACGGGCAGGTTCTTAGTGACCCTGGGAGGAGACGGGGGGGGGTGAACGAGAGGAGAAAGGTAATAAATAAGGGACAACTCGAAAGGAAAATTCACAAGAGTTTATCGCCCCGTCATTGTACAACAGATTAAACTTGTTAAAATAAAAATCAAGAATGTGTTTCTTTCCCCCACCCCCAAATCAAAAATACCAGTGACATAATAAAACTCACTATGCACTTGGTTTGAGTGTAAAGCAAGGCTTTAATCAACTTGTTTCAGAACATGGAGGTCTAGTTGTACTTCACTAGTTCCTTGTCTTACAAAATGTCCCTGGTAAGCTGGGCCCACGCCCGAGTATTTATACTCCTTGGACAGCGCCACCAGCTGGCCGTCCAGCGTTATTTCACGAGTAGTTTCTTGATGAAAGATGAGATTTATAACAACCAGCATGTGCCTGATCTTCGAAAGAGCTGGCGCAGACTCGATGGGCCGAATGGCCTCCTTCAGTGCTGTACCATACAAACCCAGATTAGGAACATAGGAATTGCTGGATGATAAAAAGACCAAGTTCCATCTAGTTCATAGAAACATAGAAAAATAGGAGCAGGAGTTGGCCATTCGAGCCTGCTCCGCCATTCAATATCATGGCTGATCCTCTATCTCAATACCATATTCCCACTCTCTCCCCATACCCCTTGACGCCTTTTGTGTCTAGAAATCTATCTCTCTCCTTCTTAAATATTGCCATCTACCATCCTGGTACAACCACAATTGAGTTCTGGACAAACCATACCAATCAACAACAACAGCAACTTGTATTTATATAGCACCTTTAATGTAGTAAAACGTCCCAAGGTGCTTCACAGGAGCGTTATCAAATAAAATTTGACACCGAGCCACATAAGGAGCTATTAGGACAAGTGACCAAGAGCTTGGTCAAAGAGGTCGGTTTTAAGGAGCGTCTTAAAGGAGGAAAGAGAGGCAGAGAGGTTTAGGGAGGGAATTCCAGAGCTTAGGGCCCAGGCAGCTGAAGGCACGGCCGCCAATGGTGGAGCGATGGAAATCGGGGGATGCACAAGAGGCCAGAATTGGACTTAAGTTACGTGGAGAGATTGGAGAAGCTGGGATTGTTCTCCTTAGAGCAGAGAAGGTTAAGGGGAGACCGAATAGAGTTATTCAAAATTATGGAGGGTGGGGGGCGGTTGATAGAGCAAAGAGGGAGAAACTGTTTCCTCTGGAAAGTGGGTCGGTAACCAAAGGTCATAGATTTAAAATAATTGGCAAAAGAACTAGAGGGAAAATCAGAAGAATTTTGTTGACACACGGAGGTTTGTTATGATCTGGAACGTGCTACCTGAAAGGGTGGTGGGATCCGATTCACGAGGAACCTTCAGAAGGCATTTGGACATGTACCTGAAGAGGACTAATATGCAGGGTTATGGGGGGGAAAATTGGACAGCTCTTTCAAAGAGCTGGTGCAGGCATGATAGGCAGAATGGCCTCCGTCTGTGCTGTAATATTCTTGGATTCTAGGACCGTTTGATCTCAAAGAGCACCAGTAGCGAGCTGACCACAACCCTGGTCGAGATCAGCAAGCCAGTCCCAGATCAGACATGGAACGGGAGATCCTGCGGGTCCAAGGGATCAGTTCCGTGCCAGGATTTACCCATTTAAGCCAGAAGGGAGACTCACACCAACGCAGACTCCAAACGCATCAAATCTAAACCTGGGGGCTGGATGGTGCAATGGGATTTCACCTCAACTCCACCCTAGACAGGGCAGATGAAACTCATTCCTCTACTGCTGGCTGCAAGGGTCCTCCATTAAATGTCACAGTCTCAATCCAGGTACTTGTGAGTCCTGAGGTTGGTGCTGAGGTACTGGGACAGTGGAGAGGGAGCTTTACTCTGTATCTAACCCGTGCTGTACCTGCCCTGGGAGTGTTTGATGGGACAGTGTAGAGGGAGCTTTACTCTGTATCTAACCCGTGCTGTACCTGCCCTGGGAGTGTTTGATGGGACAGTGTAGAGGGAGCTTTACTCTGTATCTAACCCGTGCTGTACCTGCCCTGGGAGTGTTTGATGGGACAGTGTAGAGGGAGCTTTACTCTGTATCTAACCCGTGCTGTACCTGCCCTGGGATTGTTTGATGGGACAGTGTAGAGGGAGCTTTACTCTGTATCTAACCAGTGCTGTACCTGCCCTGGGAGTGTTTGATGGGACAGTGTAGAGGGAGCTTTACTCTGTATCTAACCCATGCTGTACCTGCCCTGGGAGTGTTTGACAGGGCAGTGCAGAGGGAGCTTTGCTCTGTATCTAACCTGTGCTGTACCTGCCCTGGGAGTGTTTGATGGGACAGTGTAGAGGGAGCTTTACTCTGTATCTAACCCGTGCTGTACCTGCCCTGGGAGTGTTTGATGGGACAGTGTAGAGGGAGCTTTACTCTGTATCTAACCCGTGCTGTACCTGCCCTGGGAGTGTTTGATGGGGCAGTGTAGAGGGAGCTTTACTCTGTATCTAACCCGTGCTGTACCTGCCCTGGGAGTGTTTGATGGGACAGTGTAGAGGGAGCTTTACTCTGTATCTAACCCGTGCTGTACCTGCCCTGGGAGTGTTTGATGGGACAGTGTAGAGGGAGCTTTACTCTGTATCTAACCCGTGCTGTACCTGCCCTGGGAGTGTTTGATGGGGTAGTGTCGAGGGAGCTTTACTCTGTATCTAACCCGTGCTGTACCTGCCCTGGGAGCGTTTGATGCCAATAACTGGTCCCTGAAGTGGGACTGTTCCATTCCCGAGCATGAACATTTCTCAGCTTGATTGAAGTTTGAAGAAAACAAAGAAAACGGAGCGTGCAGAGGAGATTCATGAGGATGTTGCCAGGACTGGAGAAGTTTAGCTATTAGGGAAGATTGGATCGGCTGGGGTTGTTTTCTTTGGAACAGAGGAGGCTGAGAGGTACAACAACAACTTGTATTTATATAGCGCATTTAACGTAGTAAAACGTCCCAAGGCCCTTCACAGGAGTATTTTAAGACAAAAAATTTGACACCGAGCCACATAAGGATAAATTAGGGCAGATGACTAAAAGCTTGGTCAAAGAGGTAGGTTTTAACGAGCGTCTTAAAAGGAGGAGTGTGAGGCGGAGAGGTTTAGGGAGGGAATTCCAGAGCTCGGGGCCCAGGCAGCCGAAGGCACGGCCACCAATGGTTGAGCGATTATAATCAAGGATGCTCGAGGCCAGAATTAGAGGAGTGCAGAGATCTTGGAAGGTTGTGGGGCTGGAGGAGATTACAGAGATGAGGAGGGGCAAAGCCATGGAGGCATTTGAAAACAAGGATGTTGCCGGAGCGGGAGCCAATGTAGGTCAGGGGTGATGGGTGAACGGGACTAGGTTGAGTTAGGACACAGGCAGCGGAGTTTTGGATGACCTCATGTTTACGTAGGGTAGAATGTGGGAGGCCGGCCAGGAGTGCGTTGGAATAGTCGAGTCTGGAGGTAACAAAGGCATGGATGAGGGTTTCACCGGATGAGCTGAGGCAAGGGCGGAGACGGGCGATGTTATGGAGGTGGAAAGTAGGCGGTCTTAGTTATGCTGCGGCTATGGGGTCGGAAATATGACACCAAGGTTGTGAACAACGTGGTTCAGCCGGAGAGATGCTCGGGAGAGGGATGGAGTCAGTGGCTGGGGAACGGAGTTTGTGGCAGGGACCGAAAACAATGGCTTCGGTCTTCCCAATATTTAACTGGAGAAAATGTCTGCTCATCCAGAACTGGATGTCGGACAAGCAGTCTGAAAATTTAGAGGCCGTGGAGGGGTCGAGAGAAGTGGTAGTGAGGTAGAGCTAGGTGTCGTCAGCGTACTTGCGGAAACCGAGTCCTTTTTTTTGGATGATATCGCCAAGGGGCAACATTTGGTTTGAGAAATAGGAGGGGGGCCAAGGATAGATCCTTGGGGGACACCAGAGGTAACGATGCGGGAGTGAGAAGAGAAGCCATTGCAGGTGATTCTCTGGCTACCATTAGATAGATAAGAATGGAACCAGGCGAGTGCAGTCCCACCCAGCTGGACGATGGTGGAGAGGTGTTGGAGGAGGATGGAGTGGTCAACTGTGTCAAAGGCTGCAGACAGGTCAAGAAGGATGAGGAGGGACAGTTTACCTTTGTCACAGTCACAAAGGATGTAATTTGTGACTTTGATGAGAGCCGTTTCGGTACTGTGGCAGGGACGGAAACCTGATTGGAGGGATTCAAACATGGAGTTGCGGGAAAGATGGGCATGGATTTGGGAGGCGACAACACGTTCAAGGATTGAGAGGAAAGGGAGGTTGGAATTGTGTATAAAATGAGGGACCTTGATCGAGTGGATAGGAAGGACCTATTTCCCTTAGCAGAGAGGTCAATAACCAGGAGGCATAGATTTAAAGTAATTGGTAGAAGGATTAGAGGGGAGTTGAGGAATTTTTTTTTCACCCAGAGGGTGGTGGGGGTCTGGAACTCACTGCCTGAAAGGGTGGTAGAGGCAGAAACCCTCGTCACATTTAAAAAGTACTGGGATGTGCGCTTGAAGTGCCGTAACCTACAGGGCTACGGACCAAGAGCTGGAAAGTGGGATTAGGCTGGAGAGCTCTTTTTCGGCCAGCACAGAGACGATGGGCCGAAAGGCCTCCTTATGTGCCGTAAACTTCTATGATTCTATTCTATGACTGTACCTGGGATCGAGGAGCAAGTAATTGAAGCTGGATTTGAGGAGCCCTTCTCGCCACTTGCGGTTCTGGTCCGGCTGGTCAAATTGCTGCACTAAAGCCTTTTCATCCTGACTGCAGTCTGGGAAAACAAACTTGTCCAGACTCTGACACAGCTCAGCACTGTAGCCTGTGTGATAGAAAAAACAGGTTGGAGGCTGGGCTGACATTCGCACCAAGTGAGATTTCCATTACAGTTCACCTGACGAAGGAGCAGCGCTCCGAAAGCTTGTGATTTCAAATAAAGCTGTTGGACTATAACCTGGTGTTGTGTGACTTCTTACAATAGTTACAGGAAAGCAATTAACACAGGAAATAATTCTCCGCATCTACAAGAGTCTAGCTCCCTCTTACCCACCCAGTTACATACAAGAAAGAAATGACTTTACAGCCAGTGAAATACTTTTTGAAGTGTAGTCACTGTTGTAATGTAGGAAACGCGGCAGCCAATTTGCACACAGCAAGCTCCCATAAACAGCAATGTGATAATGACCAGATAATCTGCTTTAGTGATGTTGGTTGAGGGATAAATATTGGCCCAGGATGCCGGGGAGAACACCCCTGCTCTTCTTCGAAATAGTGCAATGGAATCTTTTAAGTCCATCTGAGAGGGCAGGCTTGGTTTAATGTCTCATGCGAGAGACGGAACCTCAGACAGTGCAGCGCTCCCTCAGCACTGCACTGGGTGTGTCTGCCTGGGTTATGGGCTCAAGTCTCTGGAGTGGGACCTGAACCTTTCTGACTCAGAGGCTACAGTGCTATCCACTGAGCCACGGCACCTTATGGGGAAGATTGCAGTCTCTCTCGAACGGGCTTGCTGGGTTTCTCTGGGGCAGTTTAGAGCAGATATCTGGTACGGGCACAGTGGCCATGCTCTAGGCAGGTTTCTGGGCCACGATGACACTCAGAACCGGCATTTACAACCTACAAGCACGGTTTAAGTCCTCAACTTACTCGCAGACTGTTGTGGACTCCTGGGGTGGAGCTCCTTCCTTATCCTGTCCAGACAATGCAGATAAACCTTCCTAGTAAGGTCCGTTACTGGGCCAGGGTCTTCTCCGTAGTCTCTCAGCTGCCTTAGTATCTGACCGTTGGATAGGAGCAAGAGGCGCGGAGACAATCTTGGCGATCCGTCACTCGGCAAGAGGTTTTCCTTCTCCTCGGCACAGGCCTTCCTGCTCTTGTAGGCCTTCCAGTCATAGATGACCGTCTCCTCAGAGCCCGAAGTGCTCAGGTTCTCGAAGCTTGCGTCCTTGCAAGGGTAACGGCGCTCAATCAAAGCATGGCCGCCCTCGGTGTCGGTGTAAAGGTACTCCACCGTCTCGCTCACACTGCTGTCGACTAGACGGCCACCAGGGGACAGCGAGAGGTCAAGGTTTCCCAAGAGGCTTTGCCATCCAGCATTGCAATTTGGTATTTTTGAAAGACGCCGCTCAACCGACCGTTTGGAACAGTTGCACCTTGTGTCCCGAGGCCGCACTTTTGATGGATTTCCCAACTGCGAATTGGTATCCTCCAGCCTGGTACTTTCACACACATTGCTGTTTCTGGGACCATCCTCGCTCTCCGCCTCGGGTGGTCCAGACACTGGCACCGAACCAGGACACTGAGAGGAAGGGCGTGAGTGAGCACCAGGCAACCTTGCAGCGCCAAACCACCCTTGCTCTTTCTTTGATACTTTCAGCTCACCTCGCAGCTCATTATCTTCAGTAAGCCATGTGGTATCGCCTTCCTCTGAAGGGTTGCAGGATCTCCTTTGATCAACACCATTGGCTTTTACATCAGGTGGAGCCACTTGTGTGACCGGCTGCCTGATGGGTGGGCAAACGCAATCATCTTGGTTGGCATCTCCAGATTCTTCAGGGTTTTCCGGATGTGGGGAGGGCACCGTTTGGCTTCCCTTACTACCGTCAGTTACACTTTTCAACCGGACACTCTGATTGTTGCCGTTTGCATCACATGTTCGCAGTGAAGGTCGGGCTATTCGTTTCTCATGATTAGCGTTGAAGAACGGCACGGGGTCAAAGTCTGTATCTTCCGGGTCTTGGCATGATGCTGGCAATGGCGGGGCAGTCCCTTTCTCGTGATCATTACACCTGACGAAGGGAACGGTGTCAAAATCTGCACCATCATCTGAAGAGCAAGGAAGGGAGAGAGTTTGACCTTCACCGTCTGTCCCCTGGGAAACAGCCGTTCCGTTATTGTGTGAGCCAAACCAGCCAGGTGGACTTCTAGAGCCTTCTATCTGTGGGTTGCGGACTCGCCTAATTCTAGTTGGCGCGGCAACGGACTGCTCGAAAAGCGAAGAATCGTGGCTCCGTGACGAGGCGTTGGCCAATCGACTCTTGGTGCGCGGAGTAACAAAAGGTGGCAATCTGTTGTCATTGAGTTGCGGCGACGACCCGGTCTTGGTTGATAGCTTGATGTTCTTCAGTAACTTTTCAAAACCGCAGTCACCGTCACCACCTTCCTCATCCTCATTTGATGAATGTTCTTCGTCTAAACTCGCTTGGGTTTTGTTTCCTGCACTGTTGTTGATGGAAACATCAAGGCTTGGTTCACCTGCATGGACCACGGAAGACGAAGATTTCTTGGCAGACAGCATCAGTAACCCTGGAAAGTCCCTATCTGCTGTACGGCCCATGGCAGAAACAGGTTCTGCGATAGGCTGATCCTCTCGCTTACACTTGCGATTACGGTTGTTTGTATCCATGGCTGGTAACATCTCCAGGCGGGATTCATCTTCATCATCGAGCATCACCTGGCGTTTCTTGGTCGATGGCATCACGTTGCGCGTGACTGCTGTTAACCGCCCCTCGTATGTACAGCCGTCGGTACAGGTAGGTCCTGCGCGCGAGCTCTGTAGGATGCCATCGTCGCTTGGGCTGGCCCGGGCGCCATAGAAAAGACCTGCATCGTGGCAGCTGGGCTGCCTTTGGGGACTCTGAGAATTACACTTGGGCCGCTCGTCATCCCTTCGCATAGGGGAGTCGCTGGGCATTCGCTCAATGAACTGGGAGTCTTTGAAAGAAAGAGTCTGCGTAGAATTTAGGATCTCCTGCAACACATCTGCTGCGTTGCGTGTTGGAAAATCTCCAGCGTGTACCCGCTGGATGGCAACTGTTGCTATCTCACTTTTACACCCTGAAACAGAACCGTCCTGGTTCCCGCCGGAAGGAATTCGCCGCGCTGAACAGGAGTCTGTGTCCGTCTGGCTCGTTGGATCTTCCTGGACCTGCTGTGCGTGACTTGTACGTCCGAAGCTTTCAATTGCACTGGAGAAAATCTCAGATCCACTTTCACAGCTACAGTAGGGGTAGCTGCTTGAACCAGAAGCAGAGACTGAAGCTTTGGAATCGCCACCTTCCCGCTGGGCGGCGTCGACATTCAGAGATCCATCACTGTCTGCCTCCATGGCAAGGTTGAAACTGTCCTCAAAGAGAACGGCAGTGGTTTTATCCAGGTCGGGTAAAGCAGTTGAATTGGCACGTTCAAATATGTAGACATGATCTGGCGAGGTTATATCAAGGCCTTTGTTGCTGGATGGTCTTATTAGAAGCTCAGAATCACGAAATCCTTTGTGCTTGGCGAAGTCAAGCATAGTGTTTGAAAGAGACACGCTAGACTGAGATCTGCCCTTCAAGGTGCACGTATAATCCAATTCAGAGAGCCATTCAGTGCCAATGGAAGTGTCACCATCTTGAAAGACTTCCTTCTCTTCGTGCAAACCAACTGTTGCTCGCTGGGCATGGACATGTTCAGCTGGGAAGTACTGGGTTTCAGGGAGGCGATTAGTTGAGGTATTCAAGCCATAGTTCCCAGCCGGACAGAGTGGAGGTGCAGATGGAGGCAAAAAGCTCTCGTCATCAATTGAGGTGTTCGGTCCGTGGCTCACAGCTGGAGGGAGCAGGGCAGCAGACACGGGAAGAAAGCTCTCGTCATCCTGAAGAGTTAACTCTTTGCCCGTTGGTGTGTGGTCCTCGGAGGAGTCAGTGGCAGAATTCAATCCATTCAAAGTCTGCTCTTCAAACGGCCCAAAGGTAGACACACAGGTGCTCGACAATGCATGGCTGTTGAGGATTAGTTCTGTAGTTTCACCAACAGCTTGGTCTTCACCCCAGTCCTCAGCAACGCCCATATGATGGTGTGGTGGCCCCTGCTGTGGCTTCACTGTTCCTGCTCGGGACCGGGGCCTCGGCGACGGAGACCAGACCGACGCGGCTTCTCCCAAAGGACCGCCCCTCGGGTTTATTCCTGTTGAGTAGCTGCTCAGTCGGTGAGCAATTTCGCTGGGGTCGGTGACGCCAAGCTCCCATTGTCTGTGGGTTGAGGATTGCCGGGCTCTGCTGACTGGATGAAATTCTTCACTTCTCCCAGGAAGCCTGGAAGTCTCGAGCTCAGCTGGGTCAGTGAAGAAATGAAGACCACGGTTCACTCTTCGACAGCCGGCTGCAAGAACCAAAAAGATGAACCCGACGGTTAGTAACACTACAAATGAATGTCAAGGTCCACCCAACGCCATGCTAGTTCCTGTTTAAGTGTGGACAGGCACCAATGGAACTGTAAACATAGAAACATAGAAGATAGGAGCAGGAGTAGGCCATTTGGCCCCTCGAGCCTGCTCCGTCATTCAATGAGATCATGGCTGATCATCCAAATTCAGTACCCTGTTCCTGCTTTCTCCACATATCCCTTGATCCCTTTAGCCTCAAGAAATATATCCAACTCCTTCTTGAATATATTTAATGAATTGGCCTCTACTGCCTTCTTTGGTAGAGAATTCCACAGGTTCACCACTCTCTGGGTGAAGAAATTCCTCATCTCTGTCCTAAATGGCTTACCCCTTATCCTTAGACTGTGACCCCTGGTTCTGGACTCCCCGACCATCGGGAACATGAGTGGCTACACGAGTCTCCCTACCCTCTCTCCACCTCAGAAGAGGAGGGAAAATTGGAGGAACAGAGAATTTAGCCCAACTTAGACTATGTTTGTCACTGTTCAGATGGCATTAATTAAACCCTCTTGAATTTCGAACCCTTGGCTTTCTCCATTTTAGGATCTACTTCTGCCAGGGTTTAACCCAAGCTCTAAACTCTCCTGTCATCAAACTCTGGATTGCTGATGTACAAATCACATGATGCTTTGCTGACACTCCTTAGCAACCCACCTCCTCCGCACCCCCCCCCCCCGACATCTCGAAAACTCTAATGAGTGGCAAATTATCATAAGCAGGTCGTCACACAAGCTCAAATGAGTTGACCAAGCTTTTGGTCATTTGTCCTAATATAACATAAGAAATAGGAGCAGGAGTCGGCCACTTGGCCCCTCGAGCCTGCTCCGCCATTCAATAAGATCATGGCTGATCTTGGGCTCAAAGCCACTTCCCCGACCGCTCCCCATAACCCTTCACTCCCTTATCTTGCAAAAATCTGTCTATCTCCACCTTAAATATATTTAATGACCCAGCCTCCACAGCTCTCTGGGGCAGAGAATTCCACAAATTTACGACCCTCACAGAAGAAATTCCTCTCTTTATTCTGAGACTGTGCCCCCGAGTTCTAGATTTCCCCACGAGGGGAAACATCCTCTCTGCATCTGCCTTGTCGAGCCCCCTCAGTATCGCATATGTTTCAATATCTCATGTGACTCAGTCAAATTTTGTTTGATACTCATTGAAACTTATAAAATTCTAACAGGACTAGATGTAGGAAGGATGTTCCCAATGGCGGGGGAGTCCAGAACCAGGGGTCACAGTCTAAGGATAAGGGGTAAGCCATTTAGGACAGAGATGAGGAGGAATTTCTTCACCCAGAGAGTGGTGAACCTGTGGAATTCTCTACCACACAAGGCAGTAGAGGCCAATTCTTTAAATATATTCAAGAAGGAGTTAGATATATTTCTTAAGGCTAAAGGGATCAAGGGATATGGGGAGAAGGCAGGGACAGGGTACTGAATTTGGATGATCAGCCATGATCACATGGAATGGCGGAGCAGGCTCGAGGGGCCGAATGGCCGACTCCTGCTCCTATGTTTCTATAATCGCTCCCGTGAAGCTCCTTGGGATGTTTTACGACGTTAACGGCGCTATATAAATGCATGTTGTTGTTGTCAACCCCCCCCCCCCCCCCATGTGATATATGTCTGTATTATCCAATCTGAAGTGACCAAATGGGTGGTGCTTTGCACGTAAAGTTCCGCAGAGGAAGAGCGAAGACGCGACATTATCAAGCGACATAAAAGGGGAGCGCTGATTTGACAGCAGCATCGAAGAATTTTATTGGGAGGAATAAAATGAATGGGGAATGTTTGAATTTTTTAAGATTTAAATCTCAAACTATATAAACATGAAATCAGTTCAGGTGGAAACAGGGAAAACCAACAGTTTCTGTGCGATTATTACAAATATATATGAAGAATTCTGATGCCTGTACTTTACAGGCTCTTCAAAAGAAAAAAAATGAATCAACAATCTTTCATTTCATCGAACTGCAATTTCAGATTGATGGAAGGAAAGTCAATCTGCTGACTGCCCGCCCGCCAAAGCAAAACCAGTTTGGATCAGTTTCAAACCGCTTGCGAGTGGCTCGGAGATGATAGCACAAAAACTACCGTCCAGTGGCAAAAGGGTCGGTAACCAGCGGACACACAGATTTAAGGTGTTTGGCAAAAGAACCAGAGGCAACGAGGAAACTTTTTTTAAATTTTTTTTTATAAAAACAGTGAGTTGTTGTGATCTGGAATGCGCTGCCTGAAGGCGGTGGAAGCAGATTCAACAGCGACTTTCAAAAGGGAATTGGATAACAACTAACAGGGCTATGGGGAACGAGCAGGGGAGTGGGATCAATTGGATAGCTCGACCAAAGAGCTGGCACAGGCACGATGGGCTGAAGGGCCCTCACCTGTGCTGTATCATGACTGGAGCGGAGAGTCTAGAACTACAGGGGCATAGTCTCAGGATAAGGGGTTGGCCATTTAAGACGGAGATGAGGAAGAATTTCTTCACTCAGAGGGTTGTGAATCTTTGCAATTCTCTGCCCCAGAGGGCTGTGGATGCGGAGTCTTTGAGTACAGTAAACTCTCGTTTAAACGGCACCTAATTATCCGGAATTCTCTAATAACTGGCAAAATTGATAATCAGAAAACAACACCTCAATAACCGGAAATGTCTCTCACGGTGGCCGAGTTAGTCAGCGGGGGTAGTTCTCCAAACCGCCACTACTCGGCATCTTGGCGCTGTCGGAAGTCTCTTCCGATCCGAACACCTACCATCCATTTAACGGAACATTCTGTAGGTGAGTACCCAATTATACTGTACACTTCTTGATTTTTTTCTTTTTGTTTGTTAAAAATAGCCTCGGTAGATATACCTCTCCGTTATCCGGAATTTTTGATCAACCGGCACCATTGTGGTCCCGTTGGTGCTGGATACGAAAGAGTTTACTGTATATTCAAGGTGGAGATCGATAGATTTTTGGACTCTCGGGGAATCAAGCGATATGGAGATCGGGCGGGAAAGTGGAGTTGAGGTCGAAGATCAGCCATGGTCTTACTGAATGGCGGAGCAGGCTCGAGGAGCCGTATGGCCGACTCCTGCTCCTAGGGGCAGCACGGTGGCATAGTGGTCAGCACTGTTGCCTCACAGTGCCAGGGACCCGGGTTCAAATCCAGCCTCGGGTGACTGTCTGTGTGGAGTTTGCACATTCTCCCCATGTTTGCGTGGGTTTGCTCCGGTTTCCTCCCACAGTCCAAAGATGTGCGGGTTAGGTTGATTGGCCATGATAAAAAATTGGCCCTTAGTGTTAGGGGGGGATTAAATACGCGGGGTTACGGGGATAGGGCTTGGGTGGGATGGCTGTCGGTGTAGGGACCGGGTGCTAGGGTTTGGATGATCAGCCATGATCTCGTTGAATGGCGGAGCAGGCTCGAAGGCCTACGCCTGCTCCTATCTTCTATGTTTCTATTTCTTATGTTCTTATTATTCTATAATCCAACTCCAAGTTGGCAATGTCAAAAAGGCCACAGGTCAGCCACGGCCTCATTGACTGGCAGAACAGGCTCGAGGGGCTAAATGGCCTCCTCCTGTTCCTATGTTCCTAGCTGGGGTGTTTTGGTGGGGGGGGGGGGGGCGGGTGGTACAGATACGCAAAACACAAAGTAGCGCCGCAGGTTAATAAGAGTTTAAAAAACAAGTATGAGAGAGAATTGGACTTTGACCATATCGGTATGCGGGGCGTTCTTCCTCGGCGTCCTCCAGCAGACTGCAGTGGTGATCTTCTTGCAGAATCCGGCAACATTTCACATTTCCTTGTTCTTCGGCCAAATCCGCCGCTCTCAGCCCATCCTAGATTTGAAATCAAACAGATTTACCTCAAGTGTTGGACATGACGCACAGCAGGATCCAAAAGAGAGTTCAAACAACCACCGTGATACGGCTAAGCACAGTCGACAAAGCTCTTTGCAGCCAACCGTCTCTGACGGAACACCACCCGTGTACCCTGGGGTACCGCCAGCCCAGTCCAGTTAAATGAGTCCAGGATTGGCACAGGGGCGGTACCGAGGGAGTGCTGCACCTGATTCAGGTCATACATTAAACCGAGGCCCCAACTGCCTCTTCAGGTAAAAGGTTTCACAACACGATTTGAAAAGGAGCGGGGAGAGTTCTTCCAGTGACCGAGCCAACGCTCTTCAACCAACACCAACTGCAGAATATAGGAACAAGAGGAGGCCATTCAGCCCATCGAGCCTGTTCTGCCATTCAGTTAGATCAGGGTCGGTCTGTACCTCAAAGCCACATCCCTGACTTTGATCCAGATTCATTGATACTCTTGCCCAATGAAAATCTATCGACCTCAAGTCTTGAACATTTAAACTGACCCCCAGCATCCACAGTCTTTTGGAGAGTGTTCCAGATTTCCACTACCCTTTGTGTGAAAAAAAATGCTTCCCGACTTCATGGCTATTTGGCCCAGCTCTAATGTGAAGATCACGTCCCTTTGTTTTGGATTCCAGCACCAGAGGAAATAGTTTCTCTATATCCACCCTACCGAATCCCTGCATCGTTTTAAACATTGCAATCAGCTCACCTCATCAATCTTCTAAACATCTCGTCATTTATCCCACTGTGGTTTGCGGGACCTTGCTGTGCGCAAATTGGCTGCGGCATTTTCTACAAAACAATTATGGCACTTCAAAAAAAACTGACCAGCTGTGCAGCAGTTTGATACCTCCCAAGGGTGCAACATAATCATAGAATGAAATAGCACAGGAGGAGGCCATTCGGCCCATCGTGCCTGTGCCGGCTCTTTGAAAGAGCTCTCCGATTAGTCCCACTCCCCCTGCTCTTTCCCCATAGCCCCTGTGTGGTAAACCACTGTTATTGTTATTCACTGCTGTACCTATGCATGCCTCAACATGTCTCGGCTGGCTCCACCCACAGGCCCAGGTATAAAGGCGATTGACCTGCAGCCCCCTGCCTTCTTGGAACCCAGTCAACCACGAGAGGCATGCTCTGTTCTTTGCTAATAAAAGCCTTTAGTTACTCTCCTAACTCTCCGTCTTTTATGAGTAATTGATAGCGCATCAATTTTATTAGCAAAAACAAAATGTCGACATTTGCTGAACAGCAGGCTGCTGCACCAAACGCTGAACAGCAGGCTGCTGCACCAAACGCTGAACAGCAGGCTGCTGCACCAAACGCTGAGCAGCAGGAGCTGCTGCGAGCCCTCAGACCAACATGCCTGGACCTAGACCCCCAAGAAGTGGGTTCGGCTACCAAATTCGCGCATTGGCTGCGTTGCTTCGAGGCCTACCTGCAAGCCTCAACTGTGACCCTGGACGAAAACAAGTTGGAAATCCTGGCCTCAAAGGTGAGCCACCAAGTTTATACAATAATCCAGGACGCGACGACCTACGCGGCGGCTATCGATCTGCTAAAAGGGCAATACGCACGCCCGGTAAATACGGTCTATGCCAGGCACCTCAAGATCCCGCAGACAGCAGCCCGGGGAATCGGTGGAGGCCTTCCTACGGGCACTACGGATACTCGGCCGAGACTGCGATTGCAAAGAAGTACCAGCCGCAGCACACACGGAGGGGCTGATCCGAGATGCTTTCGTTGCGGGTCTAAGGTCCGACTACTCCCGGCAGAGACTGTTGGAAAAGGGAGAAATGGACCTGAGAAAGGCAGTGTCCCTCGTGCTCTCGCTCGACGCGGCCCACAGGAATATGGACGCCTTCTCCCCTAACCGCTCCGCAACGTGGACGCCACAACCTTGGGTCATGGGACCGCCACCTTCAACTGCTGCTGCGATGTCCAAGGCACAGAAATGTTATTTTTGTGGCCAGGCAAAACACCCCAGAGCACGCTGCCCAGTGAGAAACGCTACCTGCTCCGGCTGCGGGAAGAAAGGACACTATGTCAGCGCCTGCAAAGGTAAAACCACTAACGCCAGCAGCGCCGCGTGCGAACCGTGGGGGCAGCCATCTTGGGCTCCCCCAGCCGCGTGGGGATCGGGACCATGGGCGCCGCCATTTTGTCCGCCATCTCGGACGTCCCCAACTTCAACCACGGGGGACCTGGACTCAACCACCGCCTCATCCGACGACCACATCGACTCGCTCGACCATACGCTGGCCTCCGTGACGCTGGACCAATCTCTCCCTCATCAACTGTCCAGGTCCATGATGGACATTACGGTAAACGGCCGCGCCACTACCTGCCTTTTTGACAGCGGGAGCACGGAAAGCTTTATCCACCCCGACACGGTGCGCAGTTACTCTCTCTCAGATCTCTTTGGCTTCCAAAGCCCAGTCAGCGGACGTCGGTGGCTACTGTGTAGTGACCCTTTCAGTAAGGGGCACAGAATACAAAAATTTTAAACTCCTGGTCCTGCCCCATCTTTGCGCTGCCGTTCTACTGGGGTTGGATTTTCAGTGCCACCTTAAGAGTGTCACATTAGCGTACGACGGACCCCTTCCCCCACTCACAGTCTGCAGCCAGCAGCTTTTAAATCGCCCGCCGCGCACCATTTGCAGCCTCTCCACCCTTAAAGTCCCCCCCACCTCCTTGTTCGCTAACCTCACCCGCGACTGTAAGCCCATCGCTACCAAAAGCAGGCGTTAGTGTGCCGGGGATAGGAGCTTCATTAAATCCGAGGTAGCAAGACTCCTGAAGGGATTATTGAAAGTAGCAGCAGCCCATGGCGAGCACAAGTGGTGGTAGTGAAGACTGGCGAAAAACAGCGCCTAGTTATTGACTACAGCCAGACGATCAATCGCTACACCCAGCTAGATGCATACCCACTCCCCCGCATATCACAGAAACCCCACAGTGCAGATAGAGGCCATTTCGGCCCATCAAGCCTGCACCGACACATATCCCACCCGATCCCCGTAACCCCTACACCAACACATATCCCACCCTATCCCTGTAACCCCACGTATTTAATCCCCCTATCACTAAGGGTCAATTTATCATAGCCAATCAACCTAACCCGCACATCTTTGGACTGTGGGAGGAAACCGGAGCACCCGGAGAAAACCCACGCAAACACGGGGAGAATGTGCAAACTCCACACAGACAGTCGCCCGAGGCCAGATTCGAACCCAGGTCCCTGGCGCTGTGAGGCAACAGTGCTAACCACTATGCCACCGTGCTGCCCTGACATGGTCAATCAGATAGCACAATACCGGGTGTTCTCGACGATTGATCTGAAGTCGGCATACCACCAGCTCCCCATCAGGGCTGAGGACCGCCAGTACACAGCTTTTGAAGCTGACGGTCGTCTCTACCACTTCCTCAGAGTTCCCTTCTGCGTCACCAACGGGGTTTCAGTCTTCCAACGGGAGATGGACCGGATGGTTGACCAGAACGCGCTCCAGGCCACTTTCCCCTATCTAGACAACGTCACCATCTGCGGCCGCGACCAGCAGGACCATGATGGTAATCTAGAGAAATTCCTCCGTACGGCCCAGCGGCTGAACCTAACATACAAGGACAAATGTATGTTTCGTACCAAGTGCCTTGCCATTCTTGGCTGTGTAGTGGAGAACGGCGTCATCGGCCCCGACAGGATGCGCCCCCTTATGGAGCTCCCCCTCCCCCACTGCCAAAAAGCACTGAAGAGATGCCTAGGGTTTTTCTCGTACTATGCTCAGTGGGTGCCCAACTATGCGGACAAAGCCAGACCCCTCATCAAGTCCACCTCCTTCCCCCTGACAGCAGAGGCCTGTGCGGCCTTCACTCTCATAAAAGGAGATATTGCGAAGGCCACAATGCACGCAGTGGATGAGTCCATCCCTTTCCAAGTGGAGAGCGACGCATCCGACTTTGCCCTAGCTGCAACCCTTAACCAGGCGGGGAGACCCGTGGCCTTTTTCTCAAGGACCCTCCAGGGCCCCGAGATTCGACACTCCTCTGTCGAAAAGGAGGCCCAGGCCATTGTGGAAGCTGTGCGACATTGGAGGCATTACCTGGCCGGAAAACGATTTACCCTGCTCACTGACCAGCGTTCAGTAGCTTTTATGTTTAATAATAAGCAGAGGGGCAAAATCAAAAACGACAAGATCTTGAGGTGGAGAATCGAACTCTCCACCTACAATTACGATATCTTGTACCGGCCCGGGAAACTCAATGAGCCCCCAGATGCCCTATCACGTGGTACATGCGCCAACGCGCAGGTCGATAGACTGAAGACCCTCCACAATGACCTCTGCCACCCGGGGGTCACCAGGTTTTTTCACTTCATCAAATCCCGTAACCTGCCCTACTCCATCGAGGAGGTCAGGACCATGACCAGGAACTGCCAAATCTGTGCCGAGTGCAAACCGTATTTTATAGGCCAGACAGAGCAAGCCTGATCAAAGCCACGCGCCCCTTTGAACGGCTGAGCTTCGATTTTAAAGGGCCCCTCCCCTCCTCCGACCGCAATGTGTACTTCCTCAACATAATTGATGAGTACTCCCGTTTCCCGTTTGCCATCCCTTGCTCAGACATGACCAGTACCACGGTCATTAAATGTCTGAATGACCTCTTCGCCTTGTTCGGTTTCCCTAGCTATATTCATAGCGACAGGGGCTCATCCTTTATGAGCGACGAACTCCGGCAGTACCTGCTCTCGAGAGGTATCGCTACAAGCAGGACCACCAACTACAACCCCCGGGGGAATGGCCAGGTGGAAAGGGAGAATGCGACGGTCTGGAAGGCAGTCCTTTTAAACTTGAAATCTAAGGGCCTTCCGACCTCTCGCTGGCAGGAAGTCCTCCCTGCGGCGCTCCATTCCATTCGGTCACTGCTCTGTACAGCCACCAATGCTACCCCTCACGAGAGAATGTTCTCCTTCCCCAGGAAGTCCACATCGGGGATCTCGTTACCGACATGGCTGACTTCTCCAGGACCCGTCCTACTGCGGAAGCACGTGAGATCCCATAAGACGGACCCCCTGGTCGAGAGGGTGAGCCTCCTCCATGCCAACCCTCAGTATGCTTACGTGGTGTACCCGGACGGGCGGGAGGACACAGTCTCCATACGAGACCTCGCACCTTCGGGTGCTCCCGAAACACCTCCCTCGCCACCCACCACTACCCACGCCTACCCCCAGTACGCTTACGTAGCGTACCCGGACGGGCGGGAGGACACAGTCTCCATACGAGACCTCGCACCTTTGGGTGCCCCTGAAACACTACCATTGCCATCCACCACTACCCACAACCCAACCCCGCTAGGCGGCATGCCGCAGCCCCAGGACCCGTCATTGACCACCCAACCACTCAATGAGACGCCAGATTCAACGTTGGATGCTGCACCATCACCGCCGCCACCACGACGATCAGGACGGCATACAAGGCCACCTGATAGACTTACTTACACGAACCTTTAGTACACTTCACCCCGCCGGACTCAATTTTAAACAAGGGGTGAATGTGGTAAACCACTGTTATTGTTATTCACTGTTGTTGTTGTTGCTGCACACTGTTGTACCTATGCATGCCTCAACATGTCTCAGCTGGCTCCACCCACAGGCCCAGGTATAAAGGTGATTGACCTGCAGCCCCCTGCCTTCTTGGAACCCAGTCAACCACGAGAGGCATGCTCTGTTCTTTGCTAATAAAAGCCTTTAGTTACTCTCCTAACTCTCCGTCTTTTATGAGTAATTGATAGCGCATCGCCCTGCAATTCCTTTCCTTTTCAACTATTTATCCAATTCCCTTTTGAAAGTTACTATTGAATCTGCTCCCACCGCCCTTTCAGGCAGCGCATTCCAGATCACAACAACTCGCTGCGTAAAAAACACTCTCATCTCCCCTCTGGCTCTTTCGCCAATTATCTTAAGCTTGTGTCTTTCGGTTACCGACCCTCGCGCCAATGGAAACAGACATAAACACAAAGTCCTTCTTTCTGTAATGTCCAGCTCAGGTTGACACCACCTGTATCAATGAGCCACCAGGGAGCGAGGGATACGCAGATCAGTTCGTGCAGGAGAACGCTTACTTTACTCAGTTACCTGATCCAGGAGAGTTGGATCCGCTCCATTTCTGAGCAACAGTTTCACACTCTTGACACACCCCCATGAGGCAGCTACGTGCAAGGGAGTGAGATCCTCAGTAGACCTACGTAATGAATAAGATTGGGCAAGGATTGCACCGAGTTTCAATAGATTACAATCTCGCTAGAATGTACAGATGGTCTACTATTCCCCTGTAACATACACAAACAGGTCTGTCACTGTATAACACTGGGGTACAGTACTGGTGGGTACAGGTCTGTCACTGTATAACACTGGGGTACAGTACTGGTGGGTACAGGTCTGTCACTGTATAACACTGGGGTACAGTACTGGTGGGTACAGGTCTGTCACTGTAGAACACTGGGGTACAGTACTGGTGGGTACAGGTCTGTCACTGTATAACACTGGGGTACAGTACTGGTGGGTACAGGTCTGTCACTGTATAACACTGGGGTACAGTACTGGTGGGTACAGGTCTGTCGCTGTGTAACACGGGTACAGTACTGGTGGGTACAGGTCTGTCACTGTATAACACTGGGGTACAGTACTGGTGGGTACAGGTCTGTCACTAACACTGGGGTACAGTACTGATGGGTACAGGTCTGTCACTGTAGAACACTGGGGTACAGTACTGATGGGTACAGGTCTGTCACTGTAGAACACTGGGGTACAGTACTGGTGGGTACAGGTCTGTCACTGTAGAACACTGGGGTACAGTACTGGTGGGTACAGGTCTGTCACTGTAGAACACTGGGGTACAGTACTGGTGGGTACAGGTCTGTCTCTGGATAACACGGGTACAGTACTGGTGGGTACAGGTCTGTCACTGTATAACACTGGGGTACAGTACTGATGGGTACAGGTCTGTCACTATAACACGGGTACAGTACTGGTGGGTACAGGTCTGTCACTGTATAACACTGGGGTACAGTACAGATGGGTACAGATCTGTCACTGTATAACACTGGGGTACAGTACTGGTGGGTACAGGTCTGTCAGTGGTGAAAGGAGCAATTTAAGATCAGTAAGATTGTATATAAGCAGGTCAGACAGTAATAAAGTACATAGGGGACCCCCTGCTGATACGGACACACTCCCGGGGACCCCCTGCTGATACTGACACACTCCCGGGGACCCCCTGCTGATACGGACACACTCCCGGGGACCCACTGCTGATACGGACACACTCCCGGGGACCCCCTGCTGATACTGACACACTCCTGGGGGACCCCCTGCTGATACTGACACACTCCCGGGGACCCCCTGCTAATGCAGACACACTCCCGGGGACCCCCTGCTGATACTGACACTCCCGGGGACCCCCTGTCCTGACTTCAGAAAACAGGGCTAACGATTCAATGAAAAACATTCTAAAAATGATTTTCTATTAGTGTGCAGCAACAAGAAAAACAACCAGCACAATGAAAATGGATTTTGGGGGGCCGCGGTTTGAAGACCTGCGCAGTGACACAGGTGACTATAACAAAGCGCTGCTAACCTGACATTTGGATTTGCCCCATGCTGAAGGAGTAGCTTTAAACACCGGATTCCACCTTCAGTGTCCCTTCCAGATGCCAAGTGTAGAGCTGCCACGCCCTCAGCTAAGACCAGATTAGGATCTGCAGCGCCCTTCAACCACCTCTCCAAGGACCTGGGAAGGATCAAAAAAATTAATTGGGATAATGTCAGCTCACAGCCATCGTCAGAGAAACACAGGTAGGGACATCTTTGAAAGATTATTCCATTTTTGGTGGTTTTCTCCCCCATTCTCTCCTGAAGGTCCTCACACGGAGTGCTGGCAGACTAAATGAGTGGCCATCACAGTCCAGCCTCATCCTGTCCTCAGCTGACACACACGCACGTACAACAACAACTTGTATTTATATAGCGCCTTTAACATAGTAAAACGTCCCAAGGCGCTTCACAGGAGCGATTATCAGACAAAATCTCACACCGAGCCACATAAGGAGATATTAGGTCAGGTGACCAAAGAGGTTGGTTTTTAAGGGGCGTCATAAAGGGAGAGGTAGAGACGTTTAGGGAGGGAATTCCAGAGCTTAGGGCCAAGGCAGCTGAAGGCACGGCCGCCAATGGCGGAGCGATGAAAATCGGGGATACGCAAGAGGCCAGAATTGGAGGAGCGCAGAGATCTCGGAGGGGTGTACAGCTGGAGGAGGTTACAGAGAGAGGGAGGGGCGAGGCCATGGAGAAACTTGAATACAAGGGGGAGCATTTTTAAATCGAGGCGAGCACAGGGGCGATGGGTGAATGGGACTCGGTGCGAGTTAGGACACGGGGGCAGAAGAGTTTTGGATGACCTCAAGTTTATGGAGGGTGGAATGTGGGAGGCCGGCCAGGAGTGCGTTGGATTGGTCAAGTCTAGAGGAAAAAAAGGCATGGATGAGGGTTTCAGCAGCGGATGGGCTGAGGCAGGGGATGGAGACGGGCGATGTTACGGAGGTGGAAGTAGGCGGTCTTGGTGATGCAGCAGATGTGTGGTCGGAAGCTCAGCTCAGGGTCAAACAGGACGCGAAATACAGGTATCGATGGATGGTCCTAAAGGAAGATGCAAAACACAGACACTGGGATAACAATTAAAGAAAAATACAGGAATTAATGGATAGTCTCTAAAATAAGGTGCAAAATACAGGTATTGATACACAGTCCCTGAGGAAGATCAGAACACAGAAGCTGATGCAAAAACAGAAAATGCTGGAAATAATCAGCCGGTCAGACAGCGTCTGTGGAGAAAGAAACAGAGTTAACGTTTCAGGTCGATGACCCTTTGTCAGAACTGGAAAAAGCTGGAGATGGAACAGGTTTTTAAGTAAGTGTAGGGGCAGGGAGAGGGGGGAGAAAGAACAAAAGGGAAGGTCTGTGATAGGCTGGAAGGCAGGAGTGATTAAGAGACCAAAGGGATGATGGTGCAAGACAAAAGGAGATGGTAATGGGACAAGTTAAGAAACAAAAGATGGCTCTAGATGAAGTGTAAATGGCGATGGCAGAATGATCGACAGCTGCCCTGTGAGAGAGAGAAAAAAAAATGGAAAAACAAGATAGGGGCCGAGGTTATGGACCGAAATTGTTGAACTCGATATTGAGTCCAGAAGGCTGTAAAGTGCCTAATCGAAAGATGAGGTGCTGTTCCTCGAGCTTACGCTGAGCTTCATTGGAACAATGCAAGAGGCCGAGGACGGAGAGATCAGAGTGGGAGTGGAGCGGAGAATTAAAGTACGATAGCAAAATACTGCAGATGCTGGAAATCCGAAATAACAGAAAATGCTGGAAAAACTCAGCAGGCCAAGCAACATCCGTGGAGAGAAAATAGAGTCAACGTTTCAGGTCAAAACCCTTTGTCAAGACTGAAAAAGCACAGGAAATGAAACAAATTAAAAGGCCAGTTTGGGGGCTGGGAGAGAACAAAAGAGAAGTGAAGAGACATTAAGAGGTATTCAAAACCAGACGAGATGGTGATAGGACTAGTGGAGAATTAAAGTGACAGGCGACCGGAGTAAAACCTGTACCAAAACAGAAGCTGATGGACAGTCTCTAAAGAAAACACAAAATACAGGAATTAATGGATCAAGGTGCAAAATACAGGAATTATTAATGGATCTAAAGGTGCAAAATACAGGAATTATTAATGGATCTAAAGGTGCAAAATACAGGAATTATTAATGGATCTAAAGGTGCAAAATACAGGAATTATTAATGGATCAAGGTGCAAAATACAGGAATTATTAATGGATCAAGGTGCAAAATACAGGAATTAATGGATCTAAAGGTGCAAAATACAGGAATTATTAATGGATCAAGGTGCAAAATACAGGAATTATTAATGGATCTAAAGGTGTAAAATACAGGAATTATTAATGGATCTAAAGGTGCAAAATACAGGAATTATTAATGGATCTAAAGGTGCAAAATACAGGAATTATTAATGGATCAAGGTGCAAAATACAGGAATTAATGGATATAAAAGGTGCAAAATACAGGAATTAATTAATGGATATAAAGGTTCAAAATACAGGAATTAATGGATAAAGGTTCAAAATACAGGAATTAATGGATAAAGGTTCAAAATACAGGAATTAATGGATAAAGGTTCAAAATACAGGAATTAATGGATAAAGGTGCAAAATACAGGAATTAATGGATATAAAGGTGCAAAATACAGGAATTAATGGATATAAAGGTTCAAAATACAGGAATTAATGGATATAAAGGTTCAAAATACAGGAATTAATGGATATAAAGGTTCAAAATACAGGAATTAATGGGTATAAAGGTTCAAAATACAAGAATTAATGGATATAAAGGTTCAAAATACAGGAATTAATGGATAAAGGTGCAAAATACAGGAATTGATAGACAGTCTCTAAAGAAAACACAAAACACAGTAACTGGTGGACGGTCCCCCAACAACAGAAACAAGTCCGGACTTGCTGCCCCTGGTTAAATGTAACAGGGACTAAGAGTTGCAATGATATTTAACATCTTTGCTTTTTGTTTTTGTCGCTTACAAACGCCCTTACTCTGCATCTTCCTCCTCCACAGCCCAGTGCAGACGCCGGGCCAGCAGCTCCCTGCTCATCGCCCCGGAGCGCGGGCCTGGAGCCCCGGCTTCATTCAGACATACGCGCCGCCGGCCTGCGTCATCGGCCAGCCCCCAGCCCCCAATCAGAACACAGGGATTCCCGACGCCGCCTGCCTATTGGCCGCCCGAGCTGTCACTCAAGGAGCCTTTGCATTTCCCCGCCTCTTTGCCTGGATCCAGGCACAACCAATACATTAAAAAAAGGGGGGCACTCCAAATAATTACTATACCCTTAGTAAAAATAAATCAGATCAATAGGTAAAAGACATAAAAGTTATAAATAACCTTTATTTATTTTATATTGATCGTACAGTGAGGTTAATGGCATTTGATGAAGTAATAATGAAACAAGTTGTTTAATTGTTGCCCCCAATCTTGGCGTTAGTTGTGTCTGATTGACAGGTCGCAGCATTGAGCCTCCTGTTCGCACCAGAGATAAATATGTTGCAGCAAAATTTTAAGTTATTTAATAAAAAAAACGCATTTTACATTTTATTTGCATACTGTAAAGATTTGTTTTTTAAAATAGCTTTTGGTAGTTTCAGATAGGAAATGAGATTTTTTCTTTAAAACCCTTCAATTACCCACTCAAGCTGTCTTTATTGCAAGTCCTCCCACTCTGCTTCTGTGGGAATTGGTTGCAATCCTTCTGATGATTGGAGCTCTCTGCTGTCATTCAGGGTTGTTCCCAAGATAGGAGGGCGGCCTTTGTAAAGGGGGAGGGGGGTGAAAAATGGGGAAAATAGCCCTGCGGCTATTGAGCAGTGCACCAGTTTAAAGATGTGCTGTGCCTCTGTGGACAGATTTAAATTGTATGGATTCATCTAGATGATTTTGCAATAAAATACACACATTAAATCTGCTCAATTGCATTGTGGGATATTTGCAGGTTACTTTCACTTTTGCTGGGGAAGTGTTCACTGCAGTACAGTTCAGGGAGTTTGCATTTTACCACTACATTTTTGGAGTTGATTTGCAAAGATTCCTTATATTACAAGGTACTGTGCATGCATTTGAAAAATATATTTAAAGAAGTGCTTTAATTGGAGCAATATTGAGCAGAAGGTTGATTGAATTTGGAATACTGTATTGAGAGACAATATTGTTAGAATTCAGAGATGCATTTTGAGTTTCTGTAGCTGTCAACTAGTATGCATGTAAAAATTGTTACAACATAGTTATCAATGTCAAAGGTTTATATCTAGGTCATGCTGTGCTCAGGAGAGCCACAGTCTGCAATTAGTAGAAAGCTGCTGGAGATGTGTTTTGAAAGGTATGGACAACAACAACAACTTGTATTTATATAGTGCCTTTAACGTAGTAAAACGTCCCAAGGCCCTTCACAGGAGTGTTCTAAGACAAAAAATTTGACACCGAGCCACATAAGGAGATATTAGGGCAGGTGACCAAAAGCCTGGTCAAAGAGGTAGGTTTTAAGGAGCGTCTTAAAGGAGGAGAGAGAGGCGGAGAGGTTTAGGGAGGGAATTCCAGAGCTTAGGGCCCAGGCAACAGACGGCACGGCCGCCAATGGTGGAGCGATTATTATCAGGGATGCTCAAGAGGGCTGAATTAGAGGAGCGCAGATATCACAGGGGGAGGGGGGGAGGGGCTGGACGAGATTACAGATAGGGAGGGGTGAGGCCATGGAGGGATTTGAAAACAAGGATGAGAATTTTAAAATAGAGGCGCTGCTTAACCGGGAGCCAATGTAGGTCGGCGAGCACAGGGGTGATGGGTGAACGGGACTTGGTGCGAGTTAGGACACGGGCAGCTGAGTTTTGGATGACCTCAAGTTTACGGAGGGTGGAATGTTGACAGGCCTGATAGGATTAACAATGCCACGATTTGAGGGTAATGATCACAAAGCAGAGCCTAAAACCACTTAAACTACGCTGAGGCTTTTCAGCCTCGAAAAGAGAATTATAAAAAGTGCTTTCTGATCCTTGTGTTCAAATCCCTCCATGGCCTCCTGCCTCCCTATCTCTGTAACCTCCTCCAGCCCTATAACCCTCCGAGATCTCTGCGCTCCTCCCAACTCTGGCCTATTGCGCATCCCCCACGTTCTTCACCCCAAGCATTGGCGGCCGTGCCTTCAGCTGTCTAGACCCTAAGCTCTGGAATTCCCTCCCGAAACTGCTCCCCCTCTTCTGCTTTAAGATGCTCCTTAAAACCTCCCTCCCTGTCCTAATATCTCCTTACGTGGCTCGGTGTCAAATTCTGTTTGATAATCGCCCCTGTGAAGCGCCCTGTGACGTTTTACTATGTTAAAGGTGCTTTACCAAGTCAAGTTGTTGCTTAATGGATAGAGAAAGTATTTCCATAACAAGGCAAGGACACCGGAAAATATGAGGCAAATGCCCGGAAGTCATTCCTTACACAGAGGGTGATTGACAGCTGTAACAAATTGCCAGGAAGGGTGGATTCACTTAAGAATCAGATGGGAAGTCAGTGGGAACTTTATTCTGGAAAGATGAGGTCAAACAGGCTGAAGAGCCTTCTTTATTCGAAACAAGAGTTACGTTTATTTATTTTTAAGAGTGAGATGGAGCATTTTAAACCCAAACCAGTGACTGTCGCCCCTGAACGGGCCTGTGTAATGGACGAGTACACATGTTCCACAGATGGAATAACTGCCAACTGTGCCGTAACCACACGGGCAGAATGTTAGAACTGATGATTCAGTTCAGCTGGGGGGGGGGGGAAGGTATTTGGCTTCCACATAAAGGATTATGAATTTCTGAATCTGCTGCATGTGTTGGGAGCTGGAACATAAAAAAAAAAGGCAAAGATTCATTCTACATTTTGAAGGGAATTTAGTTTGGTCTCTCAAACTGCAACCGGCTGCCATGATGGTGCTCTGGGCACTGTTAAAGAAAAAGAAAGACTTGCATTTCTATAGCGCCTTTTACGACCTCCGGACGTCCCAAAGCGCTTTACAGCCAATGAAAAATACTTCTGAAGTGGAGTCACTGTTGTAATGTGGGAAACGCGGCAGCCAATTTGCGCACAGCAAGCTCCCACAAACAGCAATGTGATAATGACCAGATCATCTGTTTTAGTGATGATGATTGAGGGATAAATATTGGCCCCAGGACACCGGGGAGAACTCCCCTGCTCTTCTGCGAAATAGTGGCCGTGGGATCTTTTACGTCCACCCGAGAGAGCAGATGGGGCCTCGGGTTTAACGTCTCACCCGAAAGACGGCACCTCCGACAGTGCAGCACTCCCTCAGCACTGCACTGGGAGTGACAGTCTATGTGCTCAAGTTCCTACATTACAACAGAGACTGCACTTCAAATGTACTTCATTGGCTGTAAAGCGCTTTGGGACGTCCTGAGGTCGTGAAAGGCGCTATATAAATGCAAGACTTTCTCTTCTTTTTTCTCAAGTCTCTGAAGTGGGACTTGAACCCACAACCTTCACAAGCGAGAGTGCTGCCCACTGAGCCACAGTCGACACTAGAAGGAGGTAGAGCCTATCTAACTTGTGTTACGCCTGACCTGGAAGTGCTCAGTGCTGACAATGACTCCCAAAACAATGGGGGGGGACACACACATGCTGAACGCAAAAACCTACCAACAGTACACATATTACAAAAGTCTACAACGTGCTGCTATAAACCCTTGTTGCCATGGTACCATTTCAGAGGAAACACAGCAAAATGGATGAAGAGGAAAGAAGTGAGCCCCAACTTGAGGATGGAACCATCAGTGCTGTGGAAGGTCCTGCTGGGAAGGAGTTACACGATGAACCACTCTCGTGCAGTAATGGAGACCACGGCGGGAACCAGAACACTTTTTCAAAAAAGACCATCAAGAAGGAGCCAGCAGACGAGACTGCACCAAGCAACATAATCCAGATAAAGTGTGCAACTCTGCAGGTCAATGAACACTTCCAACAAGTTTTAACACTTAATCTCGAAAGCATTGAAGAACAGGAGCAGGATCACATGGCCTCTGACCTTGAAGTGGTTTCTGTACTATCCAATGGTAAGTCACAAAGAAAGCAACTTGGTGAAAGGGTGAGGTCGCTGGATCGATCCTTAGTGTCTGAGGATGGAGTTATAGGAACTGGGACTCTTTAGCCTTTGAAATACCAGAACCGAGATGTTCTAACTTTCAGGAAAGGCTGAACAGGCTGGGGCTCTTTTCTCTGGAAAAGAGAAGGCTGAGGGGTGACCTGATAGATCTTTAAGACAATGAAGGGGTTTGCTAGGGTGGATGTAGAGAAGATGTTTCCACTTGTGATGGGGGGACCAGAACTAGGGGCCGTCAATATAAGACAGTCACTAATAAATCCAATAGGGAATTCAGGAGAAACATCTTTACCCAGAGAGTGGTGAGAATGTGGAACTCGCTCCCACAGGGAGTGGTTGAGGCGAAGAGCACAGATACATTTAAGGGGAAGCTGGATAAACACATGAGGGAGAAAGGAATAGAAGGATATGCTGACAGGGTGTTTCTGTGCTGCGAATTCTATGTAAGGAGGGGTTGAGACGATCTTACAGCGGTAAATATATTAAATTATATAGAAAAGGTAAATCTTGAACGCTACTTCAGATTGAACTCTTGACAGTAGGAAAAGGGAGCGCAGGTTCAAACTAGTGAAGGGCAGATTTACGACTCATGTCAAAACCCATCCCTGTTCCTTCATCCAAAAAGACCCTACTAAGGGAATCAAGGGATATGGAGATTGGGCGGGAAAGTGGAGTTGCGGTCAAAGATCAGCCATGATGTTACTGAATGGCGGAGCAGGCTCGAGGGGCCGTGTGACTCCTGCTCCTAATTCTTCTGTTCTTACTGTCTTCTGTTATAACTCTCCTGTTGTACTAACTGTTGTGGATGGTTTTTCTTTCCCCAGAAACTTTACCGTTACCAATTTCACTTCCGGAGAAATCCAGCCCTACGTACAAGTACGCCACAACGCTCACGAACAGACAGCGAGGGAACGAGATCTCATCGCTGCCAGCAAACCTGGACAGTGAGTACCTCAGCGACTCTTTCCGCACCGGCCATTCTTAATGGGCTTTCTGCTTCCGCCTTTCCTACATTACAACAGTGACTACTATTCAAAAGTACTTCATTGGCTGTAAAGCTTTGGGACGTCCTGAGGTCGTGAAAGGCGCTATAGAAACACAAGTCTTTCTTTCTTTTCTCTGAGGCTCAATGTTATTCACCTACAGGCCACAAATACCAAAAGCTTGCACACTCCTATTCCTACGACACCAGCGTGACACTTACAACTCCGACAGGAGCCAACCTGGAGCCTCTCCCAATCAGACTGTAAATTTAATGCCAATTAGGGTCTAACGGGCTTTAGACTGCCCCCAAATTATTTTCAGTTTGGATGCTTAAGAGAAAGAAAGGACTTGCATTTATATAGCACCTTTCGCAATCTCAGGAAGTCCCAAAGCGCTTTACAGCCAATCAAGTACTTGTTTTGAAGTGTTGTAATGTAGGCAGCCAATTTGAGCACAGCAAGCTCCCACAAACAGCAATGTGATAATGACCAGCCAATCTGTTTTTAGAGATGTTGATTGAGGGATAAATATTGGCCCCCTGCTCCTTTTTGAAATAGAGCCATGGGATCTTTTACATACACCTGAGAGAGCAGATTGGGTGACCGCTTTGCGGAACACCTCCGTTCAGTCCGTAAGGGGGACCCCGAGCTCCCGGTGGCCTGTCACTTTAATTCCCCGCTCCATTCCCACTCGGACCTCACCGTCCTCGGCCTCTTGCATTGTTCCACGGAAGCTCGAGGAACAGCACCTCATCTTTCGATTAGGCACTTTACAGCCTTGTGGACTCAACATAGAGTTCAACAATTGCAGATCATAACCTCGGCCCCTATCCTATATATATTTTTTATTATTATCCACACTTTTTGTTTGTGCCTTCTGTTCTTCTCTCCCACAGGCAGCTGTCTTTCACTCTGCCGGCGCAATTTACACTTTATCTCGAGCCATCCTTTGTTTCTTAACCTGCCCCATTACCATCTCCTCTTCCCTTGAATATCTCTTAATGTCTCTTAACCTCTCCTGCCTTCTATCCTATCACAGACCTTCCCTTTTGTTCTTTCATCCCCTCCCCCCTTTCCCAGCCCCTTCACTTGCTTAAAAATCTGTTCCATTTCCTGCTTTTTTCCAGTTCTGACAAAAGGTCATCGACCCGAAACGTTAACTCTGTTTCTCTCTTCACAGATGCTGCCTGACCTGCTGAGTATCTCCAGCATTTTCTGTTTTTATTTTAGAGCAGAGGGGGCCTCGGTTTAACGTCTCATTCGAAAGACGGCACCACGAACTCCCTCAGCACCACACTGGAGTGTCAGCCTGGATTATGTGCTCGAGTCTCTGGAGTGGGACTTGAACCCACAACCTACTGACTCAGAGGCGAGGGTGCCGCCCACTGAGCCACGGCTGACAGCCGTCAGACCACTCAGATACTTGTGTTACCATGCTGGGCTGGACTCGTACCTGAGTCTGAGAGGAGAAAGGTCCATAGATACATAGAAGATAGGAGTAGGAGTAGGCCATTCGGCCCCTCGAGCCTGCTCCGCCATTCAATGAGATCATGGCTGATCATCCAAATTCAGTACCCTGTCCCTGCTTTCTCCCCATATCCCTTGATCCCTTTAGCCTTAAGAAATATATCCAACTCCTTCTTGAATATATTTTATGAATTGGCCTCTACTGCCTTCTGTGGTAGAGAATTCCACAGGTTCACCACTCTCTGGGTGAAGAAATTCCTCCTCATCTCTGTCCTAAATGGCTTACCCCTTATCCTTAGACTGTGACCCCTGGTTCTGGACTCCCCGACCATCGGGAACATCCTTCCTGCATCTAGTCTGTCTAGTCCTGTTAGAATTTTATAAGTTTCAATGAGATCCTCTCTCATTCTTCTAAACTCCAGTGAGTATAAGCCCAATTGACCCAATCTCTCCTCATACGTCATTCCTGCCATCCCAGGTATCAGTCTGGTGAATCTTCGCTGCACTCCCTCCATGGCAAGAACATCCTTCCTCAGATAAGGCGACCAAAACTGCACACAATACTCAAGGTGTGGCCTCACCAAGGCCCTGTACAACTGCAGCAAGACATCCTTGTCCAATAGAGAGGGATTTAGATCCAAACATTTATAAAATTCGGAACCCCACCAGACTTTTGGTACTCAATGTGACAAATGTTCTTCTTGCTCCCTTTACAGCACTATCGATTCACCAGCTGGCAGCTCAGGGAGACCTGTCCCAACTAACGTCACATCTTCAACAAGGTGAGCAATGGAAATTCAAGCTCATGCCAACTCTGCCGGGGGAGTTTGCGTGGTCTCCTGACGTGGTGAAGACAATGGCGTGGGCAGGTTCGATGGGCCGAATGGCTCAGTCCTGTTCAGTCTTTCTGTAAAACGCTGCTGCTCACACGCGCACTCTCTTCCATCTTTCAGGGAGCTCACTGCTCAATGTGGTGGACGAGCGAGGTTTCACGCCACTAATGTGGGCGGCAGCGTTTGGGGAGATTGCTGTTGTGAAGTTCTTGCTGGAGATGGTGAGTGCAAGGGAACGTTAACAGGTCTTTTCACTGCGCTGCTTTCAAAAGGCAACCTTACACATTCATGGAGGAGGTGCAGACGGTTGCAATGCCGGGGCTACTTAAAAAATTGTTTTGTGAAATTTTGTGCTCATTAATTTGCGACACTGAAGATTGAAACACTTTCCATTTCAGGCACCAAATGACAGCATTAAACACTCCCAGCTCAGGAACAACAGGGGTTAGATACAGAGTAAAGCTCCCTCTACACTGTCCCATCAAACACTCCCAGGGCAGGTACAGCACGGGTTAGATACAGAGTAAAGCTCTCTCTACACTGTCCCGTCAAACACTCCCAGGGCAGGTACAGCATGGGTTAGCTACAGAGTAAAGCTCTCTCTACACTGTCCCATCAAACATTCCCAGGGCAGGTACAGCACAGGTTAGATATAGAGTAAAGCTCCCTCTACACTGTCCCATCAAACACTCCCAGGGCAGGTACAGCACTGGTTAGATACAGAGTAAAGCTCTCTCTACACTGTCCCGTCAAACACTCCCAGGGCAGGTACAGCATGGGTTAGCTACAGAGTAAAGCTCTCTCTACACTGTCCCATCAAACACTCCCAGGGCAGGTACAGCACGGGTTAGATACAGAGTAAAGCTCCCTCTACACTGTCCCATCAAACATTCCCAGGGCAGGTACAGCACAGGTTAGATATAGAGTAAAGCTCCCTCTACACTGTCCCTTCAAACACTCCCGGGGCAGGTACAGCATGGGTTAGATACAGAGTAAAGCTCCCTCTACACTGTCCCATCAAACACTCCCAGGGCAGGTACAGCATGGGTTAGATACAGAGTAAAGCTCCCTCTACACTGTCCCTTCAAACACTCCCAGGGCAGGTACAGCATGGGTTAGATACAGAGTAAAGCTCCCTCTACACTGTCCCATCAAACACTCCCAGGGCAGGTACAGCACGGGTTAGATACAGAGTAAAGCTCCCTCTACACTGTCCCGTCAAACACTCCCAGGGCAGGTACAGCACGGGTTAGATACAGAGTAAAGCCTCCCCTATTCTGCCCTGAGGTGAAAGGTCAGTGTTCCAATATTATTTTGACAAACACCTCACTAGAATGGGTTGGTGGGGGGGTTTGTGAAAATCCCTCAATTTTTGCTTCCTCCCTGCAGGGACATGCCTAGCCTGTGCTTGGTGCTGCCCCCGAAGCCCAACAGCTGGGACTGGGATCTCAGGATCAGGATCACCTGTGTGCCACTCCTACCCACCATGCTGCCCATCAGATAGAATTCAAGCTGCCTGCTGTGGGCTCTGCTGGCATCTCACTGCCTAATAGCAATGCCTGGTGTCGTACTGAAGCCCACAGACCACAGGCTCGTTCCCAGTCTAGGAGCCACAGTAGGAGCACTGCAGTTCACCTCAGTGCCCCTGTGTTAGTGAGCGTAATAATCCATTGCGGTTAATAATCTTGTGAGCCCCGCTGGGAAAGCTACCGGAGAAAACAATGGGACAAGATCGGGTTCCATTGTGAAGCACCACAAAGTCGAATAGCCAACCGACTACTCAGGGTCTAGGCTCTCAAAAACAAAGAACATCCACTCGGGTGAGGAACCAGGGCACTGCTAGCAACTGTACGCCAAGGAAAGGAGGGGGGGATATTTGAATTTTAAAAACTCCAATACATAACCAATCCAAATGGATAAGCAGAGACAAACACAATAGCAAAATACTGCGGATGCTGGAAATCTGAAATAACAACAGAAAATGCTGGAAAAACTCAGCAGGCCAGGCAGCATCCATGGAGAGAGAAACAGAGTTAATGTTTCAGGTCGAAGACCCTTCGATAAGTGGAGTGTTACTGGTGAAGTGGCTTACTTTAAAAAAAAAATTTTTTTATTCATTGATGGGATGTGGGTGTCGCTGGCTAGGCCTGCATTTAGTGCCCATCCCTAATTGCCCTTGAGAAGATGGTGGTGAGCCGCCTTCTTGAACCGCTGCAGTCCATATGGTGTAGGTACACCCACAATGCTGTTAGAAACATAGAAACATAGAAGATAGGAGCAGGAGTAGGCCATTCGGCCCCTCGAGCCTGCTCCGCCATTCGATGAGATCATGGCTGATCATCCAAACTCAGTACCCGGTCCCTGCCTTCTCCCCATATCCCTTGATCCCTTTAGCTTTAAGAAATATATCTAACTCCTTCTTGAATATATTTAAAGACTTGGCCTCAACCGCCTTCTGTGGTAGAGAATTCCACAGGTTCACCACTCTCTGGGTGAAGAAATTCTTCCTCATCTCTGTCCTAAATGGCTTACCCCTTATCCTTAGACTATGACCCCTGGTTCTGGACTCTCCGACCATCGGGAACATCCTTCCTGCATCTAGTTTGTCCAGACCTGTCAGAATTTTATAAGTTTCGATGAGATCCCCTCTCATTCTTCTAAACTCCAGCGAGTATAAACCCAATCGACCCAATCTCTCCTCATACGTCATTCCTGCCATCCCAGGTATCAGCCTTGTGAATCTTCGCTGAACTCCTTCCATGGCAAGAACATCTTTCCTCAGATAAGGCGACCAAAACGCACACAGTACTCAAGGTAGGTAGTTCCAGGATTTTGGCCCAGCGACAGTGAAGGAACGGCGATACAGGTCCAAGTCAGGATGGTGTGTGACTTGACGCTGTGATGTCAGCCCCTCTTGCTGTTTTTTCACAGGGCGCTGACCCACACGCTCTGGCGAAGGAGCGGGAGAGCACGCTGTCGCTGGCTAGCATCCAGGGGTACACGGACATTGTCCTGCTACTGCTTGAACATGGGGTGGATGTCAACATTTATGACTGGGTACGGTTGATTTTTATGCCTGATTTTTATGCCTTTTTCTTCTGTGTGGGGGCAGGCGAGGGGGATTATTTTGCTGTGGGACGCCGTCTTTAAAGAATGAAGATGGTTAAACATTGTGACGTAAGAAAACTACTAGGCACTTGGTCTAAGCGTTAAACAAAGCTTTAATCAACTGTTTTACAACATGGAGGTCTAGTTGTGTCCTTCACTAGTTCCTGTTAAAGAATGTCCTGAGCAAGCTGGGCCTGTGCCTGAGTATTTATACTTTCCCTGGACAGCGCCACCCGCAGGCTGCTCAGTTGATTCATGTCCCTTTGCACCGTGGAGCCCTGCGCGGGCTACATATAAAGATTACAATACCAAACGGTAAATTCAAAGTCTTTTGGATCCACCCCAGGTTGAGTTACAAACTGTTTGAATCTGGCGGTACTAGTTAATGAATTGAATGCTCTGTTTCACAGACAAATTGAGGAGGGCAAGCGCCAAAGTATTTGCACGCCAGATATGGTCAGTTTTATTAACATAGAATGCACAGCACAGAAACAGGCCATTCCGTCCAACTGGTTTGTGTCGGTGTTCATGCTCCACACGAACCTCCTCCCCCACCCCTCTTCATTCTAATCCTATCAGCATGTCCTGCTATTCCTTTCTCCCTCTTGTGTTTATCTAGCTTCCCCTTAAGTGCACCTACGATAGCCTATTGGGCCATAATTGGGACACCTTTTGAGTTAAGGGAATAGTTGTGTGTCTCCTCAGACCCCGTTGCACTGAGCCTGTAATAAGCTATGTGTGTGCTTTCTGCAGAATGGAGGAACTCCACTGCTGTACGCAGTGCATGGAAATCACGTAAAGTGTGTGGAAGCTCTACTGGGTAAGTCTGAATTGGTCGGGGGTGGGGTGGGGGGAAGTGTTCATTTAGAAAGAAGGAACTTGCATTTAGAAAGCACTTCGACAGCACCTCCCAAACCCACGACCTCTACCACCGGCACGGACTCGATGGGCCGAATGGCCTCCTTCTGTGCCGTATGACTCCTAAGGACAAGGGCAGCAGGCGCGTGGGAACACCACCACCTCCAAGTCACGCACCATCATGACTTGGAAATATATTGGGCCGTTCCTCTATCATCGCTGGGTCAAAATCCTGGAACTCCCTCCCTAACAGCACTGTGGGAGCACTTTCACCACACGGACTGCAGCGGTTCAAGGAGGCGGCTCACCACCACCTTCTCGAGGGGCAACTAGGGATGGGCAATATATGCCGGCCTTGCCAGCGACGCCCACATCCCGTGAATGAATTTAAAAAAAACCTCACAGCCAAGGACTGAAGTGCTTTCGGAGAGAGTTCTCCTGCCTTCCGGACTCAACAATGAGTTCAACAATTTCAGATCATAACCTCTACCTCCATTTTTTTGGACGGCAGCTGTTGATGACTCTGCTATTCCCATTTACACACCTTCTAGACCCATCTTGTGTTTCTTTACTTGTCCCGTTACTATCTCCTTTTGCCTCGCACCATCATCCCTTTTGTCATTTAATCTCTCCTGCCTTCCGCCCTATCACAGACCTTCCCTTTTGTTCTTTCCTCTCCTCCCCTCCCTCCTACCCCTTCCCCTGCACTTGCTTAAAACCTGCTACAGGAAACTCTCGATTTACCAGCACCTAAATAACTGGAAATCTCTGTTAACCGGCAAAATTCAGGAGTAGGTTCAGGTAAGTTTTACTTCATATTAGTGGCCGTTCCTGGATCTGTGGCTGTGTAACTGGGGCTCCTACACTTGTTGCTAAGCAACAGGGACGCTTGGTCTGTGGCCGGAGTTCCTGCACATGTTGCTAAGCAACAGGGAAGCCTGGATTTGTTGCTGTGTACAGAGCTCTCGTACCTTTTAACTATACCTCTCTGTAATCCGGACTTTTTGATAAAGCGGCACCACGCCGGTCCCGTCGGTGCCGGATAAAAAAGAGTTTCCTGTACGTCTCTCCGCAGGTGCTGCCTGACTGGCTGAGTATTTGCAGCATTTTCTGTTTTTAGTGCAGATTTAGTTAGCTGTTGAGATTAATGGTAGTTTTGTTTCTCTGTATTTCGACAGCCAAGGGTGCAGATTTAACAATGGAGGCAGACTCTGGCTACAGTCCTATGGATCTGGCTGTAGCTCTGGGCTTTAAAAAAGGCAAGTCTTCAACATCCCTTTCAGCAATCTCTTGCATGGCAGGAATGACGTATGAGGAGAGATTGGGTCGATTGGGCTTATATTCGCTAGAGTTTAGAAGAATGAGAGGGGATCTCATTGAAACTTATAAAATTCTGACAGGATTGGACAGACTAGATGCAGGAAGGATGTTCCCGATGGTCGGGGAGTCCAGAACCAGGGGTCACAGTCTAAGGATAAGGGGTAAGCCATTTAGGACAGATGAGAAGGAATTTCTTCACCCAGAGAGTGGTGAACCTGTGGAATTCTCTACCACAGAAGGCAGTAGAGGCCAATTCATTAAATATATTCAAGGAGTTGGATATATTTCTTAAGGCTAAAGGGATCAAGGGGTATGGGGAGAAAGCAGGGACAGGGTACTGAATTTGGATGATCAGCCATGATCGCATTGAATTGCGGAGCAGGCCCGAGGGGCTGAATGGCCTACTCCTGCTCCTATCTTCTATGTTTCCAGCTCCTTGTTCAACCTATTTTCCCCCCTCTCCAACCACCCCCCCCCCCCTGCCACATCATCCAATTTTTTTCCCCCTCTCTTTCAGAAGACCCTAACTCACATTCTACAGGGTCACCAGCTGTCCAGCAGCTAAGGGTGCATTTGTGGTGGTTTGAAATGAGAGGGTCAGGCTTTTCTCACCTTCCCTCTCAGCTGAGATGCCCCATCAGCGGTCCAGGTGAGAACGGACAGGCCTGGCAACACACACTGGCTGATCCGTTGAAGAGTTGCACCACATCAGTAGCTATCCTGATAATGAAGGGAGGGTGCTTAACGTCATCGGAGCTGGTCAACCTGTAGACATCGTGCATGGAGATAGTGGGCTAAGGGTAGTGGGGAGATAATCAGCGAGGGCTTCTACTCCTGCTTGCTATCCAGTTTTGGAAGGTGTGTGTGTGTGTGGGGGGGGGGGGGGGGGGAGGTTGCGGGCACTTTAAGGCAAGGCTGAGGTGGTCATTGTTGCATTACCTGCTGCCACTCAATGCCAAGACTCACACATGAGGAATAGTCACTTGAGTGAGAATCCTGGAGGGTGGCCGGTGCCTACGAGACTGGAGTCTAGTGTGAGCGTGTGCTGCCAGCCTGGTCAGAACTCTCTTCCCCCCCCCCCCAAAATGCTCTTGAGGCTGGGGGGTCAATTGGAAAATTTCAAAACTGAGATTGATAGTTTTGTTTGGCAAGGGGATTAACTTTTGTGGAACCAAGGCGTGTAGAGGAGTCAAAATACAGATCAGGCATGATCGAATCGAATGGCGGATCAGACTCGAGGGGCTGAATGGCCAACTTCTGTTCCTATGCCAGTTCTCCAGGAGAGGAAAGGGGAGGTTGGGAAAGGGACAACATAAGAATTAGGAGCATACGGCCCCTCGAGCCTGCTCCGCCATTCAAGAAAATCATGGCTGATCTTCGACCTCAACTCCACTTTCCCGCCCCATCCCTTGATTACTTTAGTGCCCAAAAACCTATCGGTCTCCGTCTTGAATATACTCAACGACCGAGCATCCTGCTGGATAATTACATTGTTCTTGGTTCAAGTTCATGTTTTTTTTTTCCTTGAAAAAATCCTCATTGATTCTTTGTGTTTTAGTTCAACAAGCTATTGAAAACCACGTACTGAAGCTGCTCGAGAACAACAAAGAGTGCTCAAAGGGCGGAAGCAATGGAGCCAGGCTTCGGGCAGCGACAGTAGACAAACACTAGTCAAGGCTGTCCTTTCGGCCTGTCCCGCGCGAAGCTAACTGCGAGCGGCAGAGGCTTTCGAGGGCAACTCCTGCCCATCTGATACATTAAATAAAACCAACAAGGCTTTAGGCCTGCAAGATCATAGGAAACAGCCGGAGATGATGTACAGTGAACGGCAAACCAAACAGGTGGACTGGTCACTAACGTAACAGTATCGGTTACAGCAAACTGCTCTGTAAACTGCGGGCGGGCATCTGACCAATTTGCACTGGTCAGTCCGGGGTTTTTTTTTCGGGGAGTGGGCTATCTGCAGATTTCTAAAATGTAAACAAGACATTTAAAAGTTTATTTTTTTAATATAACAATAAAAAAAAGTGTCGATTTTTGTTTTCCCAGTTACTTCTCCGTCTCGTGATCAATGTGCCCTCTAACCTTTTTGGGGGGGGGGGGGGTGCGCGCGCGCGGCCCATTCAAATTTCTGTGTATGCGCGGTTTCTCCCCCATTGTTAAGCTGGCAAGCGGCTTGCGCGGGACCTCCAGACCTGTGCGCGGATTAACGAGAACATTGCTTGTGACGTGGTTGCAGTTTTCAGTCAGTTATCATCAGTGTCAAAGGAAGGGCAACTTACATTTATATAGCGCCTTTCACATTCCCGGCACGTTCCAAAGCGCTCCGCGGCCAATTAATTGCTTTTTGAAGTTTAGCCATTTGTTGTTTCGTAGGCAAACGTAGCAGCTAAATTGTGCACAGCAAGATCCCACCAACAGCAATGAGATAATGACCAGTCAATCAGTTTTTAACGGTGTTGGTCAAGGCACCTTTTGCTCCCCCCTGTTCTTCTCGGAATACTACCACAGGATCGCTGACGTTCCCCTGAACAGGCAGACGTCTAACGTCTCATTCCGAAAGACGGCACCTCCGACAATGCAGCACTCCCTCGGTTCTGTACCGAAGTGGCAGTCTAGATTTGGTGCCTACGGCGGGGGGGGGGGGCTTGAACCCATGACTTTGAGATTGGGTCGATTAGGCATTTACTCGCTGGAGTTTAGAAGAATGAGAGGGGATCTCATTGAAACTTATAAAATTCTAACAGGACTGGACAGACTAGATGCAGGAAGGATGTTCCCGATGGCTGGGGGAGTCCAGAACCAGGGGTCACAGTCTAAGGATAAGGGGTAAGCCATTTAGGACAGAGATAAGGAGGAATTTCTTCACCCAGAGAGTGGTGAACCTGTGGAATTCTCTACCACAGAAGGCAGTTGAGGCCAATTCATTAAATATATTCAAGAAGGAGTTGGATATATTTCTTAAGGCTAAAGGGATCAAGGGATATGGGGAGAAAGCAGGGACAGGGTACTGAATTTGGATGATCAGCCATGATCTCATTAAATGGCGGAACAGGTTCGAGGGGCCGAATGGCCTACTCCTGCTCCTATCTTCTATGTTTCTGACTCAGGTGACAGCGCTACCAACTGAGCCAAGAACTGAAGCCCGGATAGCGTTCACTGCGTTGCTTTGGACTTAACAAGGGTGGCAACCCTCTCTATGGTGAGGAATCTTAACTGATGAAAACGTGTAGGGGACGGAAGGTCTAGATGGTCCTCTTGCAGCAATGTACTTTCCAGAACCCCCACGGTGGTCTTAAGGGTCCTGTAACTGGCCTCAGTGTCCCTGGACAATAGTGACCTTTGCATGGGCCTAATAGCAGTTAGCCGCTAACTGACCTCTGGGTGTGCTTAGTAGCAATTAGCCTCTAGTTGACCTCTGGGTGTGCCCTGTAACAATTAGCCTCTAACTGACCCGAGGATAGGTCTCTACAAATACATCTTGTAGTTTTAAAGGGATAAACAAGGTTATAAGCAACTCCGCTTTACCAACAGAGTAATACATTACAGAAGAACATAAGAAATAGGAGCAGGAGTCGGCCATTCAGCCTTTTGAACCTGCTCCGCCATTCAATAAGATCATGGCTGATCTTCTACCTCAACTCCACCTTCCTGCACTATCCCCATATCCCTTAATATCCAAAAATCTATCGATCTCTGTCTTGAATATACTCAACGACTGAGCCTCCACAGCCCTCTGGGGCACAGAATTCCAAAGATTCACCACCCTTTGAATAAAGAAATTTCTCCTCATCTCAGTCCTAAATGGCCGACCCCTTATTCTGAGGCTGTGACCCCTGGTTCTAGCCTCCCCAGCCAGGGGAAACATCCTCCCAGCATATACCCAGTTAAGCCCTGCAAGAATTTTATACGTTTCAATGAGATCACCTCTCATTCTTCTAAACTCTAGGGAATATAGGCCTAGTCTACTCAATCTCTCCTCATCCCCCCATCCCAGGAATCAGTCTGGTGAACCTTCATTGCACTCCCTCGAAGGCAAGTATATCCTTCCTTAGGTAACGAGACCAAAACTGTACACAATACTCCAGGTGTGGTCTTATCAAGGCCCTGTTACAACAGTGACTGCACTCCAAAAGTACTTCATTGGCTGTAAAGCTTTGAGACGTCCGGTGGTCGTGAAAGGTGCTATATAAATGCAAGTCTTTCTATATAATTGCAGTAAAACTTTCTGACTCTTGTACTCCAATCCTTTTGTATATTGTCAGCTAAATGGTTATCATGAGAAAGGCTACAAGGTTAATCTTCCCAAGTGTCAGTGGGCTGACCAATAAGGAAAGGTTATAAACATCTGAACCTTTCAGCCTGAAAGGAGGCAATTAAGAATGGACTTCACAGGATACCCACAGCCTTGTTCTGCACTGTGAAGCAACAGCAGGGAGTTCTCCACTCTCCTGGCCAACATTCCTCATCTAACAATAAACTAGATTTAGGACATCATTATTAATCTCATTGCTGTTTGTGGGACATTGCTGCCCCCTGGGATGCCTGTCTGCATAATAATGATCACAGTTATAATAAAATTGAGAAGTTCTGATAGAGTAGTTTGATAGGGCAGGTAACCAGAGGACACAGATTCAAAATAATTGGCCAAAATAATCCAGAGGGGAGATGAGGAAACTTTTTGTTTTTAAACGCAGCGAGTTGTTGTGATCTGGAATGGCGGCGAATCAGATTCAGCAGCAATTTTCAAAAGGGAATTGGATAAATACTTGAAAAGGAGAAATTTTCAGGTCTATGGGGAAAGAGCAGTGGGACTAATTGGAGAGCTCTTTCAAAGAGCTGGCACAGGCACGATGGGCCGAATGGCCTCCTTCGCTGCTGTAAGATTCTACTCGATGACTCTACACTGTACTCCAAAAGTAAATCAATTCGTGAACACTTCAGATGTGATAAAATGTAATAGAAATGGGCGCTACTTTATTTTTTAAAAATACCATTAATGCAGCCATTTTTCCTCTATCTTTATCAGCTTCTCATTGATCCAAGACAGGTTTCAGTTTTAATTAGCCGAATAGTGAAAACCAGACAATGCATCAGGCTAGAGTTTATGGATCACGAGGCACTGATAACAGTGTGACTGGGGACACCCCAATTCCGGCTGCTTTCTGGCCCATTCTTTAGTTCTCCTGGACGGGAGCGTAATCAGATATGTTACAACAATTTTTCACCAAGAACATCAAGATGATAGATAACAATTCTTCCAAAGAAGTCCGTGCTTTTCTCAAATATGATTTTTAGTTTATCGGCGATGGATTCCTCGCGGATGGAGAATCTGTGAGTCGCAGGTTAAGGAAGAAGAATGCGACTTATTTGATGAAGAACAATTTACAGAGAACTCCCTTCCCCGCATCCATAAATGTAAACATTCGCCATGAAAGAGCCATCCCCGGAGCACTGCTGATGGATGAGTGGATAAAAGTGCTGCCCAGTGTTAAACCTGCCCACACGGCCCATATTCAGTCTGCAGGCTGTGCTGAATCTGCCCTCATCCATGCAGCATCCACATGTTAAAACTGGACATAGCAATCTGGCCCGGGGTGGGTGGGTGGGGGCTGGACAAGAATGAGCCAGGGCCTCGCGTTCCTCATCGCTGCTTAATGCCCACACAGCTGGAAAGTGCCTACGTGTGCGGACGTCGGGCGAGAACGGGATTGGGCGCGGCTGTGTGATGCCTCCATGGCCAAATAGCCCGCAGAGCACTCAATGTCTGGACTCGTGTATGAAAAATGGCTACTTCGGTGTGGCACCAGGTGCAGGGGTGGGATGCGGGGGCAGCAATCCATTGCCATCGATTTGCCAATGCTAAACATCGACAGTGCTGAATACTACAAGCAGACAATCATCCAAGATGTGACTTGCCTCCCTTTGGTGCAATGCATTGCACTGCGGTGTAGCCAAGATTGGGCGCTTGCTGTGCAGATGGGATATGGCGTCCTACCGCTCCATGGCACAGCATATTAGGAGCACCAACTGGGCCGCCGCCGCCATTTAGAGCAGCGCTCAATGTTTCCCCTAAGTTTTTTTGGGTGTGTGGCCCCTTTAACAGGCTGTGCGGCCCATTCAAAGTTTGGCCTACTCCTGCTCCTATTTCTTATGATGGAACATAAGAAACAGGAGCAGGAGTCGGCCATTCGGCCCCTCCAGCCTGCTCCGCCATTCAATAAGATCATAGCTGATCATCTACCTCAAGGCTACAGGGAAAGGACAATCTAAGGATAAGGGGTAAGCCATTTAGGACTGAGATGAGGAGGAATTTGTTCACCCAGAGAGTGGTGAACCTGTGGAATTCTCTACCACACAAGGCAGTTGAGGCCAATTCATTAAATATATTCAAGAAGGAGTTAGATATATTTCTTAAGGCTAAAGGGATCAAGGGATATGGGAGAAGGCAGGGGCAGGGTACTGAATTTGGATGATCAGCCATGATCTCATTGAATGGCGGAGCAGGCTCGAGGGGCCGAATGGCCGACTCCTGCTCCTAGCTTCTATGTAAATCTATTTATCTCCACTTTCCTGCACGATCTCCATATCCCTTAACGTCCAAAAATCTATCGATCTCAGCCTTGAATATACGCAACGACTGAGCCTCCACAGCCCTCTGGGGCAGAGAATTCCAAAGATTCACAACCCTCAGGAGCGACAAAATCTCTCATCTCAGTCCTAAATGGCCCTCATGTACAAAAGGAACCTATTGCCAATTCAAGCTCTCGGAAGGATATCTGCAGACGGTTGGTGTCTTCGGGGTAGAAATCGGTCATTTTCACCAAATCGTCTCCCTTTCTGCCGCCTAAGAGAGAAGATAAATAACTTCAGTCGTGGAGCTAGTTCCAACATGAGCAAGACCATGGCAAACTGTGACGCCTGTTGAGTTTCAAGTAATAAAGACAAGACAAAACTAAAACTTCTTCAGCCCAAGTGCGGTCCACGAAGACAGGCCTCTCTCACCCCCAAAGCTTGGGCTGCTCATGTCTATCTGTGTTGATGTTTCTTACCCGCTGACATGCCCTGTTTTGAATTTCCTGGTCCTGGAGCTTTGGAAAGGCCTGCTTTTAGCACTGTTATCTCACTGATGGATAAATCCTAAGTTATTTCTCAACAACTTGCTATACGGATATTAACCGTATCTGAGGAAGGATGTTCTTGCCATGGAGGGAGTGCAGCGAAGATTCACCAGGCTGATACCTGGGATGGCAGGAATGACGTATGAAGAGAGATTGGGTCGATTGGGCTTATACTCGCTGGAGTTTAGAAGAATGAGAGGGGATCTCATTGAAACTTATAAAATTCTAACAGGACTAGACGCAGGAAGGATGTTCCCGATGGCGGGGGAGTCCAGAACCAGGGGTCACAGTCTAAGGATAAGGGGTAAGCCATTTAGGACAGAGATGAGGAGGAATTTCTTCACCCAGAGAGTGGTGAACCTGTGGAATTCTCTACCACAGAAGGCAGTTGAGGCTAATTCATTAAATATATTCAAGAAGGAGTTAGATATATTTCTTAAGGCTAAAGGGATCAAGGGATATGGGAGAAGGCAGGGACAGGGTACTGAATTTGGATGATCAGCCATGATCTCATTGAATGGCGGAGCAGGCTCGAGGGGCTGAATGGCCTGCTCCTGCTCCTATCTTCTATGTTTCTATGTTTAACGGGGATAGAGATTTAAACTTTAGATGTAGTGCCGGAGGGTCCATGGTACGCAACTAAGTGACAATAAGCTTGGATACTCCTGCCATTGAGTAACATGATGGAGGATGCTACCTACAGCCCTGCAGTCCCAATCCCGATATCTGGCTGCTTCTAACTGGCATCATTAAAGCACAAAACAGAACAGAGCAACAGACACCAATCTGACATCTCCCTTTCGAACATTTAAGACCGGGCCTCTTCCGATGGTGCAGTTGGCGAATTCAGGGTGGAAATGAGCCGTAGAACAGCACTGTGGGAGCACCTTCACCACACGGACTGCAGCGGTTCAAGGCGGCGGCTCACCACCACCTTCTCAAGGGCAACTAGGGATGGGCAATAAATGCTGGCCTTGCCAGTGACGCCCACACCCCATAATAACAAATAAAAAAAAAAAGAATCTTACAGCACAGAAGGAGGCCATTCGGCCCACCGTAACTGTGCCGGCTCTTTGAAAGAGCTCTCCAATTAGCCCCACTCCCTCCAGCTCTTTCCCCAGAGCCCTACACATTTTGGCTTTTCAAGTATTTATCCAATTCCCTTTTGAAAGTTACTATTGAATCTGCTTCCACCACCCTTTCAGGCAGCGCACTGCAGATCACAACAACTCGCTGCGTAATTTTTTTCTCTCATCTCACTCATGGGTCTTTTGAAGAACAGACCCTAGATGGTCCGAGGTTCAATCCCTTGATCTGAGTCAGGGTGGAGACAGGGGCACTATGCTTGGTCCGAGCAACTCTGGGCTAGAGAGCCGGGGTGGGTGTGGGTTGGGGGGTGGGGGGGGGGAAGATAAGCCGGGGTTCCTGCTCATAGGGACCCCTGTTGGAACGTGTGCTGGTGTGAGGATGTCAGATGATGGCAGAATCAAGCGTGGGAGAGCGGGGAATGGTTGCTCGTGATTCAGCCTGGATTTACCTTCGAGCCTGCACGTTCTGCCTGTGAATCCGCCTTGGAACTGGAGCTGCAATTCAGTCACCTTTACAGACTGAGGGAACTCGAGCATCACCCACTGGGCGGATCCCTGAAACGTAGGGGGGGGAAACACAGTAAGGATCACAGTAAGTACAAAGAAATGCGGACAGTGGTGGAAAAAACACACACACAAATCCTGGTAATAAAAACCAAATATGCACAGCAGGTCAGTTAGACACTAGGTAATGGTTCCAAGCTGGTAGAGAACAAATCAGAAACACATCAGTTAAAGAAAGAAAGACTTACATTTATATAGCGCCTTTCATGTCTTCAGGATGTCCCAAAGTGCTTCACGGCTAATTAAATATTTTTGAAGTGTTGTAACGTGGGAAATGCGGCAGCCAATTTGCATACAACATGCTCCCACAAACAGCAATCTGACAATGACCAGATAATCTGTTTTAGTTACATTGGTTGAGTAATAAGTGTTGGACAGGACACTATTCTACCAATAGTGCCACGGGATCTTTAACGTCGACCTGAGAGGGCAGACGGGGCCTCGGTTTAACATCTCCGCCGAAAGACGACACCTCCGACAGTGCAGCCTCAGCACTGGCACTGGGAGTGTCAGCCTGGATTTTGTGCTCAAGTCTCGAGTGGGACTTGAACCCACGACCTGTCGTGTCAGCCGTGGCTCAGTGGACAGCACTCTCGCCTCACTTGTGGGTTCAAGTCCTCATCTTCCCTCTCGGGTGGACATAAAAGATCCCATGGCACTGTTTCAAAGAGGAGCAGGGGGAGTTCTCCCTGGTGTCCGGGGCCAATATTTATCCCTCAATCAACATTGCTAAAACCAGATTATCTGGTCATTATCACATTGCTGTTTGTGGGAGCTTGCTGTGCGTAAATTGGCTGCTGCGTTTCCCACATTACAACAGTGACTACACTTCAAAAAGTACTTCATTGGCTGAAAAGTGCTTTGGGATGTTCTGTGGTCGCGAAAGGTGCTATATAAATGCAAGTCTTGCTTTCTTCTGACGGAGAGGCGTGCGTGCTACCCACTGAGCCAAGGCTGACACCATATGAAATGAATATAAATGTAACAAAGTAAGATACCCTATGGGAGTGATGCTTGTAATCTGTGGCCCTCAACAGACTTGATGTTCTAGCTGTCCCTGGGCCTGTCGAGCTACAGGATGTTGGTGCAGCCAGGATTCACGGGAGGCAGGGAGCGAGGAAGGAAGAATACATTTCCCGACTTGGAAATATATTGGCCGTTCCTTCATCGTCGCTGGGTCAAAATCCTGGAACTCCCTCCCTAACAGCACTGTGGGAGCACCTTCACCACACGGACTGCAGCGGTTCAAGGCGGCTCACCACCACCTTCTCAAGGGCAACTAGGGATGGGCAATAAATGCTGGCCTTGCCAGCGACGCCCACATCCTGTGAATGAATACATTAAAAAAAAATGTTAATATGTCTTTTAAAAAAATGGTTGTGAGAGTGGCCCTCAGATTTATTGGGTTTAGATCAACCTGCCATGCCTTATCGTAGACTTTTTGTCTTTATGGACTGCACCATATCTCGAGCCGCATATCAATAATCCCCATTTATTTGCATACATCTCAACTGCTGATACTAACAGATCTTTAGTGTTTTGGTTTAGGATTTGACATTCAATGGGACGACAGCTCTAAGAACAGCCAGTTCCAAACCTCTAGGCCCACTAAACTCAAAACAGGACAAACCAGCGAGTGAGGGAGCGAGAAATACAAGTTCAAACAGAACTGAGAGTTTTCTGGGCCAGCCGAACTGGTTACAGCCCATGGGCCACAGTTTGAGCACCCCAGCAAAGTTCCTCGTGATTTTTTTTTTAGGTCGCACGGCCCCTTTAACAGGCTACGCGGCCCATTCAAAAGTCCGCGTATGCGCGTTTTTTTTTCAATTTTAAAAGCTGGCTCACCGGCTGCGCGGGACCCCTGGAGCGCCGTGCGGCCGCACAGCTTAAAGGGAACATTGCAGCCCAGGTGTATGAAATCTAAATAAACCACAACAATTTGATCAAGAGACTTAGAAGAATTTCTGTTCCTCAGTTTTCAATTCTGAGGAAGGCTCGCACACCCCAGAACATCAAACCGTCTTTTCTCTTTACAGAGGCTCTGCATTTTCAAAAAACATTCAATACAGTGCACGCAAGAGGTTATTACACAAAATTAGGAATCATGGGATTGGGGGTAATATACTACAGGAAATTCTCGATTTACCAGCACCTAAATAACCGGAAATCTCTGTTAACCGGCAAAATTCAGGAGTAGGTTCAGGTAAGTTTTACTTCATATTAGTGGCCGTTCCTGGATCTGTGGCTGTGTAACCGGGGTTCCTGCACCTGTTGCTAAGCAACAGCGACGCCTGGATCTTGTGGCCGAGGTTCCTGCACCTGTTGCTAAGCAACAGGGAAGCCTGGATTTGTTGCTGTGTACGGAGCTCTCATACCTTTTACTATACCTCTCTGTAATCCGGACTTTTTGATAAACCGGCACCACGCCGGTCCCGTCGGTGCCGGATAATAAAGAGTTTCCTGTAGCATGGATTGAGGATTGGTTAACGGACAGAAAACAGAGAGTAGGAATAAATGTGACTTTTCGGGTTGGCAGGCTGTAACTAGCAGGGTACCGCAAGGATCAGTGCTTGGGCCTCAGCTATTTACAATTTATATTAATGACTTGGATGAAGGGACTGAGTAACGTATCCAAGTTTGCTGATGATACAAAGTTAGGTGGGAAAGTAAGCTGTGAGGAGGATGCAAAGAGGCTGCAGAGAGATATAGACAGGTTGACTGAGTGGGCAAGCAAAAAAGCAGAATATTTTTTGAATGGTGAGAAACTGGGTAATGTTTGCATTCAGAGGGACCTGGGTGTCCTAGTACATGAATCACAGAAAGTTAACATGCAGGTACAGCAAGCAGTTAGGAAAACAAATGGTATATTAGCTTTTGTTACAAAGAGATTAGAGTATAAGAGTAAAGAAGTATTACTACAATTATACAGGGCATTGGTGAGGCCACACCTGGAGTATTGTGTACAGTTCCAGTCTCCTTACCTAAGGAAGGATATACTTGCCTTAGAGGGAGTGCAGCGAAGGTTCACTAGATTGATTCCTGGGATGAGGGGATTGCCCTATGAGGAGAGATTGAGTAGACTAGGCCTTATATTCTCTGGAGTTTAGAAGAATGTGAGGTGATCTAATTGAAACACATAAAATTCTTAAGGGGCTTGACAGGGTTAATGTAGGGAAAATGTTTCCCCTGGCTGGGGAATCTAGAACATGAGGTCAGTCACAGGGTAAGGGGTCGGCCATTTAGGACTGAGATGAGGAGAAATTTCTTCACTCAGAGAGTTGTGAATCTTTGGAATTCTCTACCCCAGAGGGCTGTGGATGCTCAGTCGCTGAGTATATTCAAGATAGAGATCGATAAATGTTTGGGAATTAAGGGATATGGGGATAGTGCGGGAAGGTGGAGTTGAGGTAGAAGATCAGCCATGATCTTGATGGATGGCGGAGCAGGCTCGAAGGACCAAACGGCCGACTCCTGCTCCTATTTCATATGTTCTTATTTTCTATTATTTTAGTTACAGTGCGACAATTGACAATGACAGCGTGGATTTGCGTCCTTTTAGTTAAGACCTGAAGTTGGTCGAAGCTTGGCTGCTCTCTTGCACCTCTCGGTGGCCACCACAGGAGTTGCACCGATGAAGCTTGGGATTCGGTTGTACAGCTGTCATAGGATCATAGAAGATAACGGCACAGAAGGAGGCCATTCGGCCCATCGTGTCTGATGTCAAGAGCTCTCCAGCCTAATCCCACTTTCCAGCTCTTGGTCCGTAGCCCTGTAGGTTACGGCACTTCAAGCGCATATCCAAGTACTTTTTAAATGTGATGAGGGTTTCTGCCTCTACCACCCTTTCAGGCAGTGAGTTCCAGACCCCCACCACCCTCTGGGTGAAAAAAGTTCTCCTCAACTCCCCTCTAATCCTTCCACCAATTACTTTAAATCTATTCCCCCTGGTTATTGACCTCTCTGCTAAGGGAAATAGCTCCTTCCTATCCACTCTATCTAAGCCCCTCATAATTTTATACAGGTAAAAAGTCACACAACACCAGGTTATAGTCCAACAGCTTTATTTGAAATCACAAGCTTTCGGAGCGCTGCTCCTTCGTATGCAGGTCATAGAGTCATAGATCAGAGAAGGAGGCCATTTGGCCCATCGTGCTTGTGTTGGCTCTTTGAAAGAGTTCTCCAATTAGTCCCACTCCTCCTGCTCTTTCCCACAGCCCTGCAAATGTTTCCTTTTTAAGTAGCGATCCAATCCCCTTTTGAAAGTTACTATCGAATCTGCTTCCACCGCCCTTTCAGGCAGTGCATTCCAGATCACAACAACTCGCAGCGTAAAAAAAAAAATTCTCATCTCTCCCCTGGCTTTTTTTTTTGCCAATTATCTTAAATCTGTGTCCACTGGTTACTGGTCTTCCTACCACTGGAAACCGTTTCTCCCTATCTACACTATCAAAACCCCATAGAATTTTGAACACCTCTATTAAATCTCCCCTTATCCTTCTCTACTCTAAGGAGATGTGTCGCGTGGGAAGACCAGACACACAAAGATTCACTTTGGTCTTCCCGATAGCAGTGAACTCACCATAGAAAGCAGGAAGTTCCAGGTTTGATCAAAGGGATAATTTGGTTCAACACTACTGGTGTGGAGATGCCGGAGTTCAACACTACTGGGTCAGGGAGGGGAAAAACCAGCCAGAGTCCCTGCTTTTTTTTTATTCGTTCATGGGATGTGGGCATCATTTATTGCCCAGCCCTAGTTGCCCTCGAGAAGGTGGTGGCGAGCCGCCTTCTTGAACTGCTGCAGTCCGTGTGGTGAAGGTGCTCCCACAGTGCCGTTAGGGAGGGAGTTCCAGGATTTTGACCCAGCGACGATGAAGGAACGGCCGATATATTTCCAAGTTAGGATGGTGTGTGACTTGGAGGGGAACTTGGAGGTGGTGGTGTTCCCATGTGCCTGCTGCCCTTGTCCTTCTAGGTGGAAGAGGTCGCGGGTTTGGGAGGTGCTGCCGAAGAAGCCTTGGCGAGTTGCTGCAGTGCATCTTGTAGATGGTACACACTGCAGCCACGGTGCGCCGGTGGTGGAGGGAGTGAATGTTTAAGGTGGTGGATGGGGTGCCAATCAAGCGGGCTGCTTTGTCTTGGATGATGTCGAGCTTCTTGAGTGTTGTTGGAGCTGCACTCATCCAGGCAAGTGGAGAGTATTCCATCACACTCTTGACTTGTGCCTTGTAGATGGTGGAAATGCTTTGGGGAGTCTGGAGGTGAGACACTCGCCGCAGAATACTCACGATCACAATTCATTGATCCCTGCTGCAAAATGGCTATCAGTCAAGGATACGATGTCCCCGAACAGTCAAGTACTCTGTTGACACTCTCAGTCAAGGCTTATAATCACAGAATAGCCACTTGTAAAAGGTATGTTGAGCTGTATCCTACCAAGGAGACAACGCTTGGGACAGAAGTGACAGTGGCTCAGTGGAGGGCACGCTTGCCTCCGAGTCAGAAGGTTGTGGATTCAAGTCCTACTCCAGAGACTTGAGCACAAAATTTAGGCTGACACTCCCCGTGCAGTGCTGAGGGAGTGCTGCACTGTTGGCAGTCCCGCCTTTCAGGTGAAATGGTAAACTGAGGCCCCGTCTGCGCTCTCAAGTGGGAACTTGCAAATTGGCTGCTACGTTTCCCTACATTACAAGGCTGACCAAACTTGGCTGTGAAGCGCTTTGGGATGCCCCAAGGCCGTGAATGGCGCTACATAAATGCACGTCATTCTCTCTTTTCTTTAAAGTTAACTAACAGCAGCAAGGCAATGCAAAAAACAGCTCCCGAGGATCCCATCACTTGCCAGTCCGTCCCCAGTCATTACCTGGTCGGAGTTCCAGCAGGTCTCCTCGTTTTGGTCAAATAAGAACTTCTTTCCAAATTGCTTCACATCACGGTTCAGGACAGAACTCACCCTGTGAACAAACAATGGAACACGGGCTTGACAACACGGTCAGAAAAGAAAAAGACTTGCATTTCCACAGCGCCTTTCACAACCTCAGGACGCCCCAAAGCACTTTACAGCCAATGAAGTACTTTTTGAAGTGTAGTCACTGTTGTAATGAAGGAAACGCGGCAGCCAATTTGCACACAGCAAGCTCCCACAAACAGCAATGTGATAAATGACCAGATGATCTACTGTAGTGATGCTGATTGAGGGATATATATTGGCCCCAGGACACCGGGGAGACCTCCCCTGCTCTTCTTCACAATAGTACCATGGGATCTTTTACATCCTTCCGAGAGAGCAGACGGGGCCTCGGTTTAACGTCACATCGAAATAACGGCACCTCCGACAGGGCGGCGCTCCCAGAGTACTGCACTGGGAGTGTCAGCCTAGATTTTTGTGCTCAAGTCTCTGGAGTGAGGCTCGAACCCACAACCTTCTGACTCAGAGGCGAGACCTTATCTGAGGAAGGATGTTCTTGCCATGGAGGGAGTGCAGCAAAGATTCACCAGACTGATACCTGGGATGGCAGGAATGACGCATGAAGAGAGATTGGGTCGATTAGGTTTATATTCGCTAGAGTTTAAAAGAATGAGAGGGGATCTCATTGAAACTTATAAAATTCTAACAGCACTAGACAGACTAGATGCAGGAAGGATGTTCCCGATGGTCGGGGAGTCCAGAACCAGGGGTCACGGTCTAAGGATGAGGGGTAAGCCGTTTAGGACAGAGATGAGGAGAAATTTCTTCACCCAGAGAGTGGTGAACCTGTGGAATTCTCTACCATAGAAGGCAGTTGAGGCCAAATTATTAAATATATTAGGGAAGGAGTTAGATATATTTCTTAAAGCTAAAGGGATCAAGGGATATGGGGAGAAAGCAGGGACAGGGTACTGAATTTGGATGATCAGCCATGATCTTATTAAATGGCGGAACAGACTCGAGGGGCCGAATGGCCTACTCCTGCTCCTATCTTCTATGTTTCTATGAGAGAATGCTACCCACTGAGCCACAGCAGACACGCTGTGGGAGGCCCTTTTTACATCAGGAGTCACAAGATGGTGACAAGGAGCAGGAACTTTAACCGATTTTTCTCTCTCCCTAACCCAGGGATATGAAGGTCATTTGTGCAGCCTTCACAACCAACTGCACAGCTGGGACAGACTGATTCACCACAGCCGGGGGAAGGAACTGGGGGTTTCCAGCTCCATGGGGCTCGGTATCATAGCAGGTGGAGTATTTATAAATTGAGCCAGCTAGGGAAAGTGTTTTCAATGAAGAATTATATTGATATTATTTTAAATAATAAGACGCAGCAGGTATCCAACACACTTTGTGTGAACTATGGAGAAGGACGATGTAGGCATAGAAATCAGGCAGGGGGATTGTGATATACTTGAACAAATTAGTATTGAGAGGGAGGAGGTACTAGCGGTTTTAGTGGGCTTAAAAGTGGATAAATCCCCAGGCCCAGACGAGATGTATCCCAGGCTGCTGTGTGAAGTAAGGGAGGAGATTGCAGGGGCGCTGACACAAATTTTCAGAACCTCTCTGGCCACAGGGGAGCTGCCAGAGGACTGGAGGACAGCTAACATAGTACCATTATTCAAGAAGGGTAGTAGGGATAAACCAGGGATTTACAGGCCAGTGAGCCTAACATCAGTGGCAGGGAAATTCTTGGAAAAAATTCTGAGGGACAGAATTAGTCTCCACTTGGAGAGGCAAGGATTAATCAAGGATAGTCAGCATGGCTTTGTCAGGGGGCGATCATGTCTAACCAATTTGACTGAATTTTTTGAGGGGGTGACTAGGTGTGTGGATGAGGGTAGTGCAGTTGATGTAGTCTACATGGACTTCAGTAAGGCTTTTGCCAAAGTCCCGCATGGGAGACTGGTCAAGAAGGTAAGGGCCCATGGGATCCAGGGCAATTTGGCACATTGGATCCAAAATTGGCTTAGTGGCAGGAGGCAGAGGGTAATGGTTGAAGGTTGTTTTTGTGACTGGAAGCCTGTGTCCAGTGGTGTACCGCAGGGATTGGTGCTGGGTCCCTTGCTGTTTGTAGTATACACTAATGATTTAGATATGAATGTAGGAGGTATGATCAGTAAGTTCGCAGATGACACGAAAATCGGTGGAGTGGTAAATAGCGAGGAGGGAAGTCTCAGGCTACAGGACGATATAGACGGGTTGGTTAGAACAGTGGCAAATGGAATTTAACCCTGAAAAGCATGAGGTGATGCATTTTGGGAGGACTAACAAGGCAATGAATGGTAGGACCCTAGGAAGGACAGAGGATCAGAGGGACCTTGGTGTGCATGTACATAGATCCCTGAAGGCAGCAGGACAGGTAGATAAAGTGGTTAAAAAGGCATATGGGATAGTTGCCTTCATTAGCCGAGGCATAGAATATAAGAGCAGGGAGGTTATGATGGAGCTGTACAAAACGCTAGTTAAGCCACAGCTGGAATACTGTGTGCAGTTCTGGTCGCCACACTATAGGAAGGATGTGATTGCATTGGAGAGGGTGCAGAGGAGATTCACCATGATGTTACCTGGGTTGGAGCGCTTCAGCTATGAGGAGAGACTGGACAGGCTGGGGTTGTTTTCCTTAGAGCAGAGAAGGCTGAGGGGGGACCTGATTGAGGTGTACAAAATTATGAGGGGCATAGATAGGGTAGATAGAAAGGAACTTTTCCTCTTAGTAGAGGGGTCAATAACAAGGGGGCATAGATTCAAGGTAAGGGGCAGGAGGTTTAGAGGGGATTTGAGGAAAAACGTATTCACCCAGAGGGTGGTTGGAATCTGGAACTCACTGTCTGAAAGGGTGGTAGAGGCCGGAACCCTCACAACATTCAAGAAGCATTTAGATGAGCACTTGAAACGCCATAGCATACAAGGCTACGGACCAAGTGCTGGAAAATGGGATTAGAATAGACAGGACTTGATGGCCAGCGCAGACATGATGGGCCGAAGGGCCTCGTTCTGTGCTGTATAACTCTATGACTCTATTAGCAGCAACTGGGAGACCGAGAGTCCCTGTGAGCCCAGCATCGCCCATAGTGACCACATGCACCCCTCCCCATAGCAACCACATGGACCCCCCTCCCCATAGCAACCACATGCATCCCTCCCCATAGCAACCACATGGACCCCCCTCCCCATAGCAACCACATGGACCCCCCTCTCCATAGCAACCACACGCACCCCTCCCCATAGCAACCACATGCACCCCCCCTCCCCATAGCAACCACATGGACCCCCCCTCCCCATAGCAACCACATGCACCCCTCCCCATAGCAACCAGGTGGACTCCCCTCCCCATAGCAACCACATGGACCCCCCCCTCCCCATAGCAACCACATGGACTCCCCTCCCCATAGCAACCACATGGACCCCCCTCCCCATAGCAACCACATGGACCCCCCCTCCCCATAGCAACCACATGGACTCCCCTCCCCATAGCAACCACATGGACCCCCCCGCCCCATAGCAACCACATGGACCCCTCCCTCTCCCGGACTGGGCTCAGATACCCCCTTCAGTCGGGCTTATTGCCCCCCCAATCTCTCCCCAGTCTCCCCCTCACCTGCTCCCCGTCCCCTCACACACCACCGATTCCGCCATCCTGCCCTTTCATTCGCGACAGTACTGGCGGACGCCTTCACGACACTTTGGGCAAACGCCGTAAAGCGGATTGTCGCCCCCGGGCTGGGCCGCGTGTCCACGTGACCCTGTCAATCACCAGCTGTTTCTCAGCCTGCTCTGCAGAGCTGCATTTACTAACACAGGTGGAGGATCTAAACTGACTAAATATTTTTAATAGAAATGTATATTACATTGAACCCTACCAATAATAATTTGTTGCAAATAGAACTTTGTATTAATGGAATATTACTGTTCTGCAGTTAAGGATGGCAAAGTAAAACTGTTTTATCAAAGGAACAAATAAGTTGTATTTATAGAGTGCCTTAGGGCCTCATCAAAACATCGTAAAGCACCTCACAACCAATGAATTAAAACACAGTCACTGTTGTTATGGAGACGCACACATTACCAGTTTCTGCACAGCAATGTCTCTCAAACAGCAACCAGTTATAAAGAGCTGCGATTTGTTTTTTTCTCTCAGTGGTGTTGGCCCAGGAGAACATCCCTGCTCTTTAAAAAGTGCCAAGGGGGCTTTTACATCCACTTGAACAGGCTGATGGGCCTTCGGACTCACGTCTCAGACAAAAGACGGCACCTCAGCACTCCGGCAGTGTTGCACTGAAGTGTCAGCCCACATCATGCCCACAACTGCCATAGAATCATAACAGCACAGAAGGTGGTCATTCGGCCCATCGAGTCCGTGCCGGCTCTCTGTAGAGCAATCCAGTCCGTCCCATTCCCCCCGCTCTAGCCCCGTAGCCCTGCAAGTTTATTTCCCTCAAGTGCCTATCCAGTCTCCCCTTGAAAACATTTATTGTCTCCGCTTCCACCACTTCCGTCGGCAGCGAGTTCCAGGTCCTCACCACTTGCTGTGTAAAAATTATTTTCCTCAGCTCCCCCCTGCATCTCTTGCCCAAAACCTTAAATCTGTGTCCCCTAGTCCTTGTACCATCAACTACTGGGAACAGCCTTTTCCCCATCTAGCCTATCCAAACTCGTCATAATCTTGTACAGCTCTGTCAAATCACCGCTCAACCTTCTTTGCTCTAATGAAAACAAATCCAGCTTCTCCAACCTGTCCTTGTAGCTAAGATTACCCCATTCCCGGAACCATTCTGGTAAATCTCCTCTGCACCCGCTCAAGGGCCTTCACATCATTCCTAAAGTGTGGTGACCAGAACTGGACACAATACTCCAGTTGTGGCCTAACCAGCGTTTTATAAAGATTCAGCATAACTTCTCTACTTTTGTAGGTAAGCATGCAGGTGCAGCAGGCGGTTAAGAAGGCAAATGGTATGTTGGCCTTCATAGTGAGAGGATTCGAGTACAGGAGCAAGGATGTCTTGCTGCAGTTGTACAGGGCCTTGGTGAGACCACACCTTGAGTATTGTGTGCAGTTTTGGTCGCCTTATCTGAGGAAGGATGTTCTTGCCATGGAGGGAGTGCAGCGAAGATTCACCAGACTGATACCTGGGATGGCAGGAATGATATATGAACAGAGATTGGGTCGATTAGGCTTATATTCGCTAGTGTTTAGAAGAATGAGAGGGGATCTCATTGAAACTTATAAAATTCTAACAGGACTAGACAGACTAGATGCAGGAAGGATGTTCCCGATGGCGGGGGAGTCCAGAAACAGGGGTCACAGTCTAAGGATAAGGGGTAAGCCATTTAGGACAGAGATGAGGAGGAATTTCTTCACCCAGAGAGTGGTGAACCTATGGAATTCTCTACCACAGAAGGCAGTTGAGGCCAACTTATTAAATATATTCAAGAAGGAGTTAGATATATTTCTTAAGGCTAAAGGGATCAAGGGATATGGGGGGAAAGCAGGGACAGGGTACTGAATTTGGATGATCAGCCATGATCTCATTAAATGGCGGAACAGGCTTGAGGGCTGAATGGCCGACTCCTGCTCCTATCTTCTATGTTTCTATGTACTCAATACCTCTATTTATGAAGCCCAAGATCCCATATGCTTTGCTAACCACTCTCTCAATATGTCCTGCCACCTCAGGGACCTATGCACCTTAACTCCCAGGTCCCTCTGTCCCTGCACACTCTTTAAAACTGTGCCATTAAGTGTATATTGCCTCTTCCTGTTCCTTCTGCCAAAATGCATCACCTCACACTTCTCTGTATTAAATTCCATCTGCCACGTGTCTGCCCATTCTGCTAGCCTTTCTATGTCCTGCTGCAGACGATTGTTATCATCATCACTGTTTGCCACCCCACCCAAGTTTGGTGTCATCGGCAAATTCAGAATTTCTACTCTGTATTCCAATTTCCAGGTCATTTATATATATCAAAAAAAGCAGTGGCCCCAGCACTGACCCCTGGGGAACACCACTGTCTACCATCCTCCAGTCTGAAAACAGCCATTTACCTCAACTTGCTGTTTTCTGTCCTTAAGCCAATTCCTTATCCAAGCTGCCACTGACCCACCTATTCCGTGAGCCTCAATTTGTCGCAATCTTCTGGCTCAGGGCCGCTGAAAAGAGGCCCCAAATCTTTTTAAATGTTTTTTTTTGTTGAATTGGGAGGAGCAGGAAAGAAAAAAGTGCATTTCTATAGCGCCTTACACGGCCTCAAGACGTCCCAAAGTGCTTTACAACCAATGAAGTACTTTTTTCGAAGTGTAGTCACTGTTGTAATGTAGGAAACGCGGCAGCCAATTTGCGCACAGCAAGCTCCCACAAACAGTAATGTGATAATGATCCAGGTAATCTGTTGTTTTAGTGAAGTTGGTTGAGGGATAAATATTGGCCCAGGGCACCAGGGGGAATTCTCCTGCTCTTCTTCGCAATAGTGACCTTGGGATCTTTTACATTCACCTGAGAGGGCAGACGGGGCCTCGGTTTTGTAGTGTATGTGCCTTTAAGTCAGAACTACTTTTTACAGCTCCTGTATACTGTTGTACCGGCAGTGACCACACCGGTATATAAGCTGCGCACATGCCTCTGTACCCGAGTCTAGAGATTACCCTCCTCCAGTAAAGACCTGTTATTTGTTAATGTACAGCATCCGTGTGATTATTTATCCACTGAACCACGGATCTAACAGTGGGGACGAGTGTCGATTCGAATCTACCTGCAACATAAAACATTTTTTTTTTTTAAATAGTCGAGGCCAGGAACACGGGCGTCGACCACGAGCAACCGCCCAGCAGTCAGGCAGAGATCCAACTTCGCTGGGGAGGCTGTGGAGAGCCGGGCTTGGTTCCCCAGCCACAACGAGCAGTAAGAGACCGACGACAGGCCCAGAGCAGACCCTTCCCGAGCAGCGGCAGCTGGAGCCGACCGACGGCAGAGAGAGAGCCGAGCAGCGTCGACGGGGTAAGAAGAGGGTGAAGAGCGCAGGGCGCAGCCGTGGGTTGAACACCGAGTGGCGTCGAGGAAAAATACTGCAAACCAGAGAGAGAGAGGGTAAGAAACAGCCGGGTTCTAGACCGAGCGGCGTCGACAAATATCAAGAGAAGAACGCGCAGAGCACAGCCAGGGATCACGAGCTGATCAAGGTCCGCGGGGCGAAGCAAGGGGAGACGCCATTGAGCCGCGGAGAAGCAGGGAGAGCGCGGGAGACGCCATTGAGCCGCGGAGAAGAAGGAAGAGCGCGGGAGCCGCCATTTTGCGAAGCCGCAGCGGAGAAGAAGGGCGAGCGCGGGAAGGAAGGAAAGCGCGGGAGACGCCATTTTGTGCCAGCGGAGAAGAAGGGGAAGCACGGGAGGCGCCATTGGTGATAGTTAACGCACAACCAAGGATGCCGAAGAGTGGCAGTATCTCTACGTTCGACAATGAAGTCGAAGATTGGGCGACATATGTGGAACGTATTGAGGTGTACTGCAGGGCGAATGAAGTGCCAGATGCTAATAAAGCACTGGTTCTGTTAAATTCCATGGGTGCAAAAACTTATGGGTTACTGCGAAATCTAATAACCCCAGAGAAGCCGGTAAACAAGAATTTTGAAAGCATAGTAGAAATCCTACAGGACCACTTAAACCCCACACCGCTGCTGATAGCAGAACGATTTAAGTTCCATAAAAGGAACCAACACAAAGACGAAAGCAATGCTGAGTACCTAACGGAACTGCGCAAGCTATCGAAATACTGCCAGTTTAGAGCGGGACTAGCAGACACGTTAAGGGACAAGTTTGTGTGTGGGCTACAAAGTGAAGGAACCCAGAAACGGCTTCTATCAGAAAAGGACCTTATGCTGGACAAAGCTTTCAGTATGGCAGTATCACACGAAGCAGCCGCAAGGGGCGCTGCAGAGATACAATGGAGACCGCAAGAATATGGCACCAACGAAATGACCTATGGAACAGGGAAGTGCTATCGCTGCGGCAGAACAACACATGACCAGAAAGATTGTTGGTTCAAGGACCAAGTGTGCAGACAGTGTGGGAAAGCAGGACACATAGCAAGAGTCTGCAGGTCTGGGAAGAAAACCAACAGTAAGAAATCTCCACAGGAGAAGTACAAAAAGGTACACCAGGTGATGGACAGTGGTTCAGACGAACAGAAAAGTGACACAGACTCCGGAAGCAAGGAGCTGGGTTGTCTGAAACTACATAATGTAACCGAAATGGAGGATCACCAGACTATCTGGGTTACACTCAAGATAGACGGAGTCCAAGTGGAAATGGAATTGGACACAGGGTCAGCTCTAACAGTCATAAATCAAAGAGACTACAAGCGGCTATTTTCACACATACCCTTGAAAGCTACAGAGATTGTCTTGAGGACGTATACGGGGCAAAAAGTCTACCCCAAAGGAAAAATAAGGGTGAAAGTGACATATAAAGGTCAGGAAATACCTAAAATGGATATATATGTATTGCCAAATGGAGGACCACCACTGCTAGGACGTGAATGGATCCGGAAGATACAATTAGATTGGCATTCCATACAGGCACTGAAGGTTGAGGCCAAAAAGGATGACGACGTCACACCTGGACGACTGTCAAAAATGCCAACTGACGCAAAAGAAGTGTTCCAGGAGGGACTAGGAACACTAAAAGGAATAACAGCAACAATTAAAATAGAGGAAAATGCAAGCCCAAAGTTTCTGAAGGCCAGACCAGTGCCTTATGCGATCAGACCAGCGGTTGAAGCAGAGCTGGAAGGGTTGGAACGTTCAGGAGTACTGTCCAAAGTGGATTGGAGCGAGTGGGCTACACCCATCGTTCCTGTAATGAAGAGGTCGTTGAGTATTACGCCTGGGGAACCAAAGAAGGTCCGCATCTGTGGGGATTTTAAGGTGACAGTGAACCCAGTCCTTCACACGGTGCAATATCCGCTTCCACGAATTGAGGATATTTTCGCCTCGCTATCTGGTGGTAAATGCTTCACCAAAATTGATCGAGCCCAGGCGTACTTGCAAATGGAAGTAGAAGAAGCTTCGAAACATTACCTTACGATCAACACTCATAAAGGTCTCTATCAATACAACCGACTGGTGTTTGGAGTAGCCTCGGCTCCGGCTATCTGGCAAAGGGTGATGGATCAGGTCCTGCAAGGGATTCCAGGGACCCAGTGTTATTTGGACGACATCTTGGTCACGGGCGAAAATGACGGTGATCACCTCGCTAACTTGGAGAAGGTGCTCGCCAGATTAAAGGAGTATGGGCTACGAGCTAATCGCCACAAGTGCGAGTTTTTCCAGAAACAGATCTCGTATTGCGGCCACGTCATCGATGAAGAGGGGTTACATAAGTCCCCTGATAAGATTGAGGCAGTAGTCAAGGCTCCAGCACCGGAAAATGTGTCACAACTGAGGTCGTTCCTCGGGCTGGTAAACTATTACCACAAGTTCTTACCAAATTTGTCTACGGTATTACACCCGCTGAACACCCTTCTGCAAACAGGGGTACCATGGAAGTGGGATGACGAACGTAGACGAGCTTTCCAGAAGTGTAAAGAATTGATCACATCAAAAGAGGTGTTGGCCCATTTCAACCCAGCACTACCAATTCGTTTGGCATGTGATGCATCACCCTACGGCATTGGAGCGGTGCTGTCGCACAAATTCCCAGACGGGTTGGAGAGGCCAGTAGCCTTTGCGTCTCGGTCACTAACCTCAGCCGAGCGCAACTACGCCCAGATTGACAGGGAGGCCCTCAGCCTAGTATGGGGAGTAAAAAAATTCAACCACTATCTGCATGGGCAGAAGTTCACCTTGCTGACTGACCACCAACCACTTGTCTCCATCTTTAATCCTAAGAAGGGCGTGCCAGTAATGACTGCACAGCGGTTACAAAGATGGTCCCTGTTTCTAGGGGCGAATCAATATGAAATCGAATATAAAGGCACGAAACAGCATGGGAACGCTGATGGGCTATCGCGCCTGCCACTGCCTACTGTGGAGGAAGCACCAGCAGTGGACCCTATCGAGATATTTTATTCGTCGATAATTGAACGATTGCCAGTAACAAACTCGGATATAGAGAAGGAGACCCGCAATGATCCGACGCTGTCACGGGTATATGAATTGACGGTGAGGGGATGGCCAACACATGGCGACTCACTGTTGCCAGCATTCTCATCCAGAAGAGAACAGCTGTCAGTATGCCAGGGGACAGTGATGTGTGGATCCAGAGTGGTGATTCCACCCAAGTTAAGGGAGAGAGTGCTAAATGAGCTACATGAAGGTCATCTGGAGGGAGTGAAAATGAAAAGCCTTGCTAGGGCTTATGTGTGGTGGCCGGAAATTGATCAACAAATCAAAGACCTAACTAAGAGCTGCTTAGGATGCCAGAAGGTCCAAAATGCACCACCACATGCCCCTCTACACCCATGGGAGTGGCCCTCCTCTCCATGGCAACGGGTGCATATTGATTTCGCTGGTCCATTCATGGACTCAATGTTCTTAATAGCAGTGGATGCTCATTCAAAGTGGCCTGAGGTGATAAAGATGTCTTCAACCACTACAGAGAAAACGATTGCAGTCCTACGGACCATATTTGCCAGAAACGGTTTGCCAGAGCAGATTTGCTCTGATAATGGACCACAGTTTGTGTCCGACGAGTTCCAAAAATTCATGAAAAGTAATGGGGTAAGGCATTACACATCCGCCCCGTATCATCCAGCCACCAATGGATTGGCTGAGAGGTTCGTACAAACCTTTAAGAAGGCGATAAAAGCCATGTGCGACGAGGAAATTCCACTACAGCATAAGATGGACAATTTCTTATTAGCCTACCGAAACGCGACACATGCAGTTACCAACCAGACCCCGGCCATGATGTTCTTTAACCGAAGGTTGAGATCTCGTCTGGACTTACTCAGACCAAATGTGCGAAGAAATGTTGAGGATAAACAATTCCAGCACATCAACGAGAAGCCGACAAGGAGCTTCAGTGTAGGGCAACCAGTCTTGGCCCGTGACTATCGAACAGAGAAGTGGCAACCCGGAACGATATGTACAAGGCAGGGGCCATTAATGTACACAGTGGATTTCGGGGAGAACATTGTGAGACGCCACGTCGATCAGATCTTAGCGTCACAGGAATGCGTCAACCCCATGTCTCGAGTACCTGGGATGAACCCGACATACCGGTCGCATCTACTTCAGACCCAGTAGCAGTGGAACCCGATGAACTACCCGATGAAAAGGGGTCAGAATCGCCTCTGCACCAAGAACAAGAACCTCCGGAAAGGCGCTATCCCGAAAGGGTCAGGAAGCCGCCCCAAAGACTGAATCTATAACTGGACTTTTGTTATTGAATGTACATGTAAAAATGTAATTGTTATTTGAATATTAAGGGAGTATTATTAATCTAAAAAGGGAGGAATTGTAGTGTATCTGTCTTTAAGTCAGAACTACTTTTCACAGCTCCTGTATACTGTAGTACCGGCAGTGACCACACCGGTATATAAGCTTTGCGCATGTCTCTGTACCCCAGTCTAGAGATTACCCTCCTCCAGTAAAGACCTGTTATTTGTTAATGTACAGCATCCGTGTGATTATTTATCCACTGAACCACGGATCTAACAGGTTTAATGTCCACAAGCACCGTCCCAAATGCAGCCTGGCTCTTTTCCACACTTTGTATATCCACATATGTGTGAACACACACGTGCGCACCCGTGGAACAGTGAACCATTCAGATCTCACAGTAACACAGTTTAATGTTGTTTAACCGTACAGCGCACCACAAGATGGCGCTATTCACCTTTCCAAAACTGCTGTTTTTGCAGGAGATTGGACGCACATCCAGCCTTTAGAAAAAAGGAAGGACGGGTACACGCCGCCTGCTCTGAGATATGCTGATAATGTTCATAGCGCCTTTTACATCCACCCGAGAGAGCAGACGGGGCCTCGGTTTAACGCCTCATTTGAAAGTCAGCACCTCCGACAGTGCAGCACCTCCCTCGGCACTGCACTGGGAGTGCTGGCCCATGAATTCATGTGCTCGAATCTCTGGAGTGGGACTTGAACCCACAACCTTCTGACTCAGAGGCGAGAGAGTGCTGCCCACTGAGCCACTGGTTGATGGGACGATGGCAGGTTTGGGGGGGGGGGGGGCGGCGGTGGGGGGGAAGGGCCAGGGTGAACGGATTATGGGACAGATTACCAGCGGGAGGATGGACAAGAAGACTATGGAGGAGTTTACAAAATGACTGAATTAATTCCTGGTAGGAAGGGGGTTGGTTCCAGAATCACAGTAAGGAACCTGATGGGAGGTTTGGAAGGGTCGGCTAGATGGAGAGATGGCGTCTTCCTATGCCCAAAATATGTGATGTAACAGAGTGAGAGAGAGATGATAGGTGAGCTAAAGCGGTTTGAGAGCAATAGGGGTACAACTTTAAGAAGTTATATAAAATCTCGGCATGACCGAGGCAAGACTTGAAGAAATCGTTGACCTTAATTGCCTTTAGTCAAGAACAACTCCCATAACACTATTTGAGGAAGAGTAGGTTAGTTCTCCTGGTGTACCCCTCAACCAACACCACTAAAACAGTTCTGACGAAGGGTCATCGACCTGAAACGTTAACTCTGTTTCTCTCTCCACAGACACGGTGGCATAGTGGTTAGCACTGTTGCCTCACAGCGCCAGGGACCCGGGTTCGAATCTGGCCTCAGGCGACTGTCTGTGTGGAGTTTGCACATTCTCCCCGTGTTTGCGTGGGTTTTCTCCTGGTGCTCCGGTTTCCTCCCACAGTCCAAAGATGTGTGGGTTAGGTTGATTGGCTATGATAAATTGACCCTTAGTGTTAGGGGGATTAAATATGTGGGGTTACAGGGATAGGGTGGGATATGTGTTGGTGCAGGCTCGATGGGCCGAAATGGCCTCTATCTGCAGTGTGGGGTTTCTGTGATTTCTGAGATGCTGCCTGACCTGCTGAGTGTTTCCAGCATTTTCTGTTTTCATTTCAGATTTTGCTTTTGTACTAAAACAGTTAACTGGTTATTTATCTCATTGCAGTCTGTGGGAGCTTGCTGTGCAAAAATTGGCTGCTGCGTTTCCTACATTCTTCTTCTTTTCCTTCTTCTTAGGCAGTCCCTCGGAGCAGAGGATGACTTGCTTCCACATTAAAAATGAGTTCGCAGGTGACTGATGAGTCCAATGCGGGACCTACAGTCTCTGTCACAGGTGGGGCAGACGGTGGTTGAAGGGGCGGGTGGGTGGGGTGCTTGGGTTGACGTGCGCTCCTTCCGCTGTTTGCGCTTGGCTTCCGTTTGCTCCCGGCGAAGAGACTCGAGGTGTTTGGCGTCTTCCCAGATGCTTCTCCTCCACTTTGTGCGGTCTTGGGCCAGGGATTCCCAGGTGTCGGTGGGGATGTTGCACTTTTTCAAGGAGGCTTTGAGGGTGTCCTTGAAGCGTTTCCTCTGCCCACCTGGGGCTCTCCTGCCGTGTCGGAGCTCCGAGTAGAGCGCTTGTTTTGGGAGTCTCGTATCGGGTGCACGGACGATGTGAACCATTCATCGGAGCTGATCAAAAGCTTCGATGCTGGGGATGTTGGCCTGAGCAAGAACACTGACGTTGGTGCGCCTATCCTGCCAATGGATTTGCAGGATCTTGCGGAGGCAGCGTTGGTGGTACCTCTCCAGTGCTTTGAGGTGCCTGCTGTACATGGTCCATGTCTCTGAGGCATACAGCAGGGCGGGTATCACTGCTGCTCTGTAGACCATGAGCTTAGTGCCGGGTTTGAGGTCCTGGTCTTCAAACACTCTCTTCCTCAGGCGGCCGAAGGCTGCACTGGCACACTGAAGGCGGTGTTGGACTTCGTCATCGACGTCTGCCCTTGTTGACAGTCGACTCCCGAGCTATGGAAAGTGGTCCACGTTGTCCAAGGCCTTGTCGTGGATTTTGATAATCGGGGGGGGGGTGGCAGTACTGTGTGGCGGGGGCAGATTGGTAAAGGACCTTCGTCTTACGGATGTTTAGTGTAAGGCCCACGCTCTCGTATGCTTCAGTGAAGGTGTTGATGATGGTTTGGAGTTCGACCTCCGAGTGAGCGCAGACGCAAGCGTCGTCTGCATACACCAGTGTACAAAAGCACTTCATTGGCTGTGAAGCGCTTTGCGATGCCCTGAGGCCATGAAAGGTGTTATAAATCTCATCATCATCAAGAAACTACTCATGAAATAACGCTGGATGGCCAGCTGGTGGCGCCGTCCAAGGAGTATAAATACTCGGGCGTGGGCCCAGCTTTTCAGGGACATTTTGTAAGACAAGGAACTAGTGAAGTACAACTAGACCTCCATGTTCTGAAACAAGTTGATTAAAGCCTTGCTTTATACTCGAACCAAGTGTGTAGTGAGTTTTATTACGTCAAAAGGTGCTATAGAAATGGAAATTCTTTGCTTGAGCTATAAGGCGCCCTCTGAAGGTGCATTCTTGTAACGACAAGTAAATAATATCAAAATATTTATTTTTTTATTTTGTTCTGAAGTTTTTTTTTAAACAAAAGTGGAATCAATATAAATGCAGCGAAGCACAAACAGCGGAGCAGCGAGTCAACTCTGAACAACACAAGCGTTGCAAGGCAATCTTTTCCACGACAATAACCCTGAGCTGTAAAGGGCAGTCAATTTGAAACGGTCAGTGTAATTAGCTGCTCCCAATGGGGGACTTGTGGAAGAATGTCCATTCAGGAATGTCAGAATTTATTGTTGGTGAATGGGATCGAACAACAACGTACGTTCAAGTGGCACCTTTAACGTAAAAGAAAAGTCCCAAGTTGCCTCACAGAGAGGGGAGCAGAAAAGCAAAACAGATGAATAGACACCCGGCCGTGGTGTCAGAGTTAGGAGGGTTCAAAAGCTTGGTTAAAAAGATGGAACGTGGGAACATTAGGAACAGGAGGGGGCCATTCAGTCCCTCGAATTATTCACGGCAGATCTGCTCCTCAACTCTGATGTAAGAAAACTACTAGGCACTTGGTCTAAGCGTTAAACAAAGCTCTAATCAACTGTTTTACAACACGAAGGTCCAGTTGTGTCCTTCATTAGTTCCTGTTAAGAATGTCCTGCGCAAGCTGGGCCCGTGCCCGAGTATTTATACTCTCCCTGGACAGCGCCACCCGCAGGCCGCTCAGTATTATTTCATAAGTCTTTCTTTCATGAATGACTGATTCATGTCAAACTCCATTTACCCGCCTTAGCTGCACGTCCTTTGATCAGAGAATCATAAAAGTTTACGGCACAGAAGGAGGCCATTCGGCCCGTCGTGTCCGTGCCGGCTGAAAAAGAGCTCTCCAGCCTAATCCCACTTTCCAGCTCTTGGTCCGTAGCCCTGTAGGTTACGGCACTTCAAGTGTATATCCAAGTACTTTTTAAATGTGATGAGGGTTTCTGCCTCTACCACCCTTTCAGGCAGAGAGTTCCAGACCCCCACCACCCTCTGGGTGGAAAAAGTTCTCCTCAACTCCCCTCTAATCCTTCCACCAATTACTTTAAATTTATACCCTTACCCAACAAAAATCTAACAATCTCAGTCTTGAAAATTTCAATTGACCCCCACATCTACAGCCTTTTGGGGAGGGAGTTTCAGACTTCCACTACACATTGGCCTAGAAATTCGGTGGGCTGCGCCACCAGTTAGCGCCTAAAGAGGGCACTTAGTGGCTTTAGCGCCACTGGCCACGCCTCCCGCGATATTTAGCTGGGGCGCTAATGGCAGCGTTAACCTGTTGCACTGCGCCGCCTCCGATGACGTCATCGGTGTGCGCAGCGCCCCGCTACCGCCCCGATCTCGATATTTGGCAGCGACCGCCTCTGTAGCGCCGTTCGCAAATGGCGCCCGGTTCACGGGGCCTACCTGCGGCGGCAGTGGCGCAAATTAAGGTGGAGGTGCGGGGCGGCCGTTTTTTTCGGCGGCTGCGTGCCAGCACCTCCGTCCCCGGTCTCCTGATCACTCCCCGCGGCATTGCCGGCTGTTTTCCGAGAGCTCGGCACTTCTCCTCGGTGCCGGGCTCTTTTGCCGGCACTCGCGATCGCTCATCGCGCTGGTGCAGGCCCCTCCCCCTTAAGAATGGGAGGAAGGCCTGCAGTACCGCAGTGCGCCGTGCCGCAGCGTGTGGCGCTGCAGCACATTGCGCTGCGATATTCAGTTTCAGCGCCCTAAGAGGGACGCGGAGCGCCTCGAGCCTCGCCCCGTCTCCCTCTTGGGGCGCTCAAGCTGAATTTCCGGCGAACACTGCTGCTCCAAACGCTGCGCTAAATCCGGCGCCCAGGCGAGCTTGGCGCCCCGTTTGCGGCTCCACCCAATTTCTCCCCCATTGTGTGAAAAAATACTTCCTGACTTCCCTCCTGACTGGCCTGGCTCTAATTTTCAGATTATGTCTCTTTGTTCTGGACCCCCCACCAGCGGAAATAGCTTCTCCACATCTACCCCATCAACTCCTTTTAACATTTTAAACACCTCAATCAAATCACCCCTTAATCTTCTAAACTCGAGGCGATACAAGCCCAGTCTGTGCAACCTGTCCTCATAATGTAACCCTTGTAGCCCCGGGTATCATTCTGGTGAATCTGCGCTGCTCCCCCTCTGAGGCCGATATATCCTTCCCGAGGGGCGGGGCCCAGAACTGAACCCAGTTACTCCAGGTGGGGTCTGACCAGAGCTCGGGACAGCTGGAGCTCCACGTCCTCCCCTTTGTATTCCTGCTCCCTCGAGCTAAGAATTTGAGAAGGTTTTTAAAGAAGCAGAGAGAAGTGGGGCGGTGGTGGCGAAAGGTCGAGGGGGCTCAAAGCTCTCCCACTAACACACTCGGGCAAAGGGAGGGGAGGATACAGTAAAGGCCAGGCTCGGAGGAGGGATGGGCGCGGGAGAGGATGTAAGATTGGAGGAGGGTGGAGAGGTAGTGTGGAGCGAGGCCTCGCAGGGATTTGAAGATGAGGACAAAGATGTTGAATTCAGTACGTTAAGGCGCTTAAAGGAGAGCCAAAATAATATTGTACACCAGTCACTCTCCCATGGGGTTACATACGGAGAGTCACGGCAAGTGTAGTCTCCAGGGGCGGTGGGGTTAGAGGGTGGGGAATAATTGTGTGATGAAATATTCCATTCATCACTCATCAGTATTTCTCTGCCTGTGACTGTGGTTGGTTTCAGTTTCATTTCCATTGTATTGTACTGTGTGTAGGGCTCCGCCCATACCTGGCTCCTATGTAAGCTGGCCCAGCCTGCAGCACATCCAGTACGGCAGACCTCTGGATGGAAGATACATTCTCCTCTGTGTGTTACCTTCTAAGTCAATAAAAGCCTTGTTTTGTTTCGCTAACATCGAGTCTCGGATTTATTGAGGCACATCAAATTGGACCACACACACACACAGACATAATTCAGTCCCCATTTTAAAGTCATACTTTCTGCCCTTATTATATTTATATTTCCATTATAAATCCATAGAAAAGTTTTGGTAGAAAGAATGAGGAGAGGACATATAAACTAAATGGCACAGTCCTGAAGGGGGTGCATGAACAGAGAGACCTGGGGGTATGTGTGCACAAACCGTTGAAGGTGGCAGGGCAGGTTGAGAAAGAAGTTAAAAAGGCTTACAGGATCCTGGGCTTCATAAATAGAGGAATAGAGTACAAAAGTGTGGAAATGATGATGAACCTGTATAAAACACTGGTTTGGCCCCAACTGGAATATTGTGTCCAAATCTGGGCACCGCACTTTAGGAAGAATGTGAAGCCTTTAGAGAGGGTGCAGAAAATATTTACCAGAATGATTCCAGGGATGAGGGCCTTCAGTTCCGTGGATAGACTGGAGAAGCTGGGGTTGTTCTCCTTGGAGCAGAGAAGATTGAGAGGAGATTTGATAGAGGTGTTCAAAATCATGAGGGGTCTAGACAGAGTAGATAGAGAGAAACTGTTCCCATTGGTGGAAGGGTCGAGAACCAGAGGACACAGATTTAAGGTGATTGGCAAAAGAACCTAAGGCGACGTAAGAAAAAACCTTTTTACGCAGCGAGTGGTTATGATCTGGAATGCGCTGCCTGAGAGGGTGGTGGAGGCAGATTCAATCACGGCTTTCAAATAAATTTGCAGGGCGATGGGGGAAAGGGCGGGGGAGTGGGACTAGCTGAGGTTCGGCACGGGCTCAACGGGCCGAATGGCCTTCTTCCGTACTGTAACCATTCTTTGGTTCTATGATTCTATATTTATATAAAAAACACTGTTGCCTAAACTTGGCTCAGCTGGTAGCACCCTTGCCTCTGAGTAAGGAGGCTGTGGGTTCTAAGTCCCAGCCCAGAGACTTGTAGTACAAAATGAGGCTGACACTTCAATGCAGTACTGAGGGAGTGCTGCACTGTCAGAGGTACCATCTTTCAAATGAGATGTTAAACTGAGATCATGTCAACCTGTTCAGGTGTATCAACATGATCCCATGGCACTATTTTGAAGAAGAGGAGGGGAGTTATCCCCAGTGTCCCGGCCAATATTTATCCCTCAACCAACATCACTAAAACAGATGATCTGGTCATTAATTGCATTGCTATTTGTGGGAGCTTGCTGTGCACAAATTGGCTGCCGCGTTTCCTACATTACAACAGTGACTACACTTCAAAAAGTACTTAATTGGCTGTAAAACACGACGGCCTAGAAATTGGCCTGAGGCGCCCAAGCGGCGCAAAGTTCGCTTGTGCGCTGGAATTTGCGCCGCGATCGCCGCTTTAGCGATCGCTGCAAATTCAGTTGAAGTGCCCCTAGAGGGACACGGGGCGCGGCGCGAGGTGCTCCGCGTCCCTCTTAGGGCGCTGAAAGTGAATTTCGCAGCGCTACGTGCCGCAGTGCCACACGCTGCGGTACTGCAGGCCTTCCTCCCACTGTTAAGGGGGAGGGGCCTGCAACAGCGCGAGCCCCGATCGCGAGTGCCGGCAAAAGAGCCCGGCACCAAGGAGAAGTGCCGGGCTCTCGGGAAACAGCCGGCAATGCCGCGGGGGCGGGGGGGGGGGGACCAGGAGGCCGGGGACAGAGGTGCTGGCAGGCGGCTGCCGAAAAAGCGGCCGCCCCGCACCTCCACCTTAACTTGCGCCTCTGCCGGCGCAGCAAGGACCCGTGAACCGGGCGCGGGTAGCGAACGGCGCTACAGCGGTGTTCGCTACCAAATATCGCGATCGGGGCGCGAATGGGGCGCTGCGCACACCGATGACATCATCAGTGGCGGCGCAGCGCAAAAGGCTAACGCCACCATTAGCACCCCTGCTGAATATCGCGGGAGGCGCAGCCAGTGGCGCTACAGCCACTGACTGCCTCTTTAGGCGCTAACAGGTGGCGCTACTCACCCAATTTTTCCCCTGACAAGTTTACATAGAAAGTTTTCATTATGTGGACACAGGAATTTAAAAGTTGATAGTAAGCGCACCCAGATGGAAGATATAGATAGTCAACAAAAAAACCTTTCTTTATAACTCTCTCTTAACCTTCTTCCCTCTTTTCCTACAGGTGCTGACTAAAGCTGAGGGATAATTGACCAGACACTGGATATCCTCCAGTACCCCTCCCAAGTGGTCATTCCTCAGCAGTTTTGAGCCAAGAGAGGGAGTGTCAGCAGGCTCTTCGACCACGTAGGCATCGCAGCCCAACTTGATCCGGCCCTCACTCGACACTGGACATGCCCCCCACACACGCTTTCAATGATAGGGCTCAGGAGCAGGAAGCCGAGTTAATTGTTCCTCTGCCTGGCCCAGGAGGGCTGTGACAGCTTGTACTGCCCCTACCCCAGCTGCAGCTCTGATCAGCCTGCGGCACAAGCCATGGATCAATAAGGAGTATTCTCAACAAAAAAAACAAGGACATATTATAAAAAGGATATAGAGGCACTGGAGAGGGTGCAGAGAAGATTTACAAGGATGATACCAGAAATGCGAGGGTATACCGATCAGGAAAGGATGAACAGGCTGGGTCTCTTTTCGCTTGAAAAGAGAAGGCTGAGGGGTGACCTGATAGAGGTCTTTAAAATTATGAAAGGTTTTGATAGAGTGGATACAGAGAGAGTGTTTCCACTTGTGGGGAAGAGCAAAACTAAAGGCCATCAATATAAGATAGTCACCAAGAAATCCAATCGGAAATTCAGAAGAAACTTCTTTACCCAGAGAGTGGTGAGAATGTGGAACTCGCTACCACAGGGAGTGGTTGAGGCGAATAGTATCGATGCATTTAAGGGGAGGCTCGACAAGCATATGAGGGAGAAGGGAATAGAGGGTGATGCTGATAGATTTAGATGAGGAAAGACGGGAGGAGGCTCGAGTGGAGCATAAACGCCAGCATGGACTGGTTGGGTGAATGGTCTGTTTCTGAGCCGTATATCCGATGTAATCCTATGTAATGACATATGGAGAGCGCAGAAAAATATATTCACAATGCGTCGCCAAAGCAGTGTCAGCTGTGGCTCCGTGGGTAGCACTCGCACCTCTGAGTCAGAAGGTTGTGGGTTCCAGAGACTTGAGCACAGAAATCTAGGCTGACGCTCCCAGTGCAGTGCTGAGGGAGTGCTGCACTGTCAGTGGTGCCGTCTTTCAGATGGGGCGTTAAACCGAGGCCCCGTCTGCCATCGCAGGTGGACGTAAAAGATCCCATCGTACTATTGTGAAGAAGAGCAGGGTGAGTTCTCCCTAGTGTCCTGGGGCCAATATTTACCCCTCTATCAACATCACTAAAAACACATGATCCGGTCATTATCACATTGCTGTTTGTGGGAGCTTGCTGTGCGCAAATTGGCTGCCACGTTTCCTACATTACAACAGTGACTGCACTTCAGAAAGTACTTCATTGGCTGTAAAGTGCTTTGACATGTCCAGTGGTCGTGTTAGGTGCTGTGTAGAGGCAAGTCTTTATTTCTTTCTAAAATGTCGTACTCTTGTTGGAGCGTTGACTCGAGTGTTGACGTGGATCATCTTCTTCCTTCCAATCAATTCTTCCTTTTCAGAAGCTGTCAGACACCTGCTCTTCCTCTCCTTGTCCCAACCAGCGCACCTCCAGCACAGCTCTCAAACTACTAACACATCGGGTGCTTAAAGTCGGTATTAATGATTAAAAATGTTGTTGAAAAAGAAACCTCAAACGGAGGCTCGAGCTGTTACATCATCTCAAAACCTTTGATTGTAGCATCTCGTCACAATTACTATTCCAGCAGGTAACACACTCCCGCTACCAACGGTTCTATGCATTAACCTTCTAAGCCCGTCGATTAGATTCCAGCCTGTAACTCACTCCCGGGTATCTGTTATTCTATATATAAACCCCCCGAACCCCTCGATTAGATTCCAGCCTGTAACTCACTCCCGGGTATCTGTTATTCTATATATAAACCCCCCGAACCCCTCGATTAGATTCCAGCCTGGAACTCACTCCCGGGTTTCTGTTATTCTATATATAAACCCCCCTGAACCCCTCGATTAGATTCCAGCCTGTAACTCACTCCCGGGTATCTGTTATTCTATATATAAACCCCCCCGAACCCCTCGATTAGATTGCAGCCTGTAACTCACTCCCGGGTATCTGTTATTCTATATATAAACCCCCCCGAACCCCTCGATTAGATTCCAGCCTGGAACTTACTCCCGGGTTTCTGTTATTCTATATATAAACCCCCCTGAACCCCTCGATTAGATTCCAGCCTGTAACTCACTCCCGGGTATCTGTTATCCTATATATAACCCCCCCGAACCCCTCGATTAGATTCCAGCCTGTAACTCACTCCCGGGTATCTGTTATTCTATATATAAACCCCCCCGAACCCCTCGATTAGATTCCAGCCTGTAACTCACTCCCGGGTATCTGTTATTCTATATATAAACCCCCCCGAACCCCTCGATTAGATTCCAGCCTGTAACTCACTCCCGGGTATCTGTTATCCTATATATAACCCCCCCGAACCCCTCGATTAGATTCCAGCCTGTAACTCACTCCCGGGTATCTGTTATTCTATATATAAACCCCCCTGAACCCCGCGATTAGATTCCAGCCTGTAACTCACTCCCGGGTATCTGTTATTCTATATATAAACCACCCTGAAACCCTCGATTGGATTCCAGCCTGTAACTCACTCCCGGGTATCTGTTATTCTACATATAAACCCCCCGAACCCCTCGATTAGATTCCAGCCTGGAACTCACTCCCGGGTTTCTGTTATTCTATATATAAACCCCCCGAACCCCTCGATTAGATTCCAGCCTGGAACTCACTCCCGGGTTTCTGTTATTCTATATATAAACCCCCGAACCCCTCGATTAGATTCCAGCCTGTAACTCACTCCCGGGTATCTGTTATTCTATATATAAACCCCCGAACCCCTCGATTAGATTCCAGCCTGTAACTCACTCCCGGGTATCTGTTATTCTATATATAAACCCCCGAACCCCTTGATTAGATTCCAGCCTGTAACTCACTCCCGGGTATCCGTTATTCTATATATAAACCCCCCGAACCCCTCGATCAGACTCCAGCCTGTAACTCACTCCCGGGTATCTGTTATTCTATATATAAACCCCCCGAACCCCTCGATCAGACTCCAGCCTGTAACTCACTCCCGGGTATCTGTTATTCTATATATAAACCCCCGAACCCCTCGATTAGATTCCAGCCTGTAACTAACTCCCGGGTATCTGTTATTCTATATATAAACCCCCCCGAACCCCTCGATTGGATTCCAGCCTGTAACTAACTCCCGGGTATCTGTTATTCTATATATAAACCCCCCGAACCCCTCGATTAGATTCCAGCCTGTAACTCACTCCCGGGTATCTGTTATTCTATATATAAACCCCCCCGAACCCCTCGATTAGATTCCAGCCTGTAACTAACTCCCGGGTATCTGTTATTCTATATATAAACCACCCGAACCCCTCAATTGGATTCCAGCCAGTAACTCACTCCCGGGTATCTGTTATTCTATATATAAACCCCCCGAACCCCTCGATTAGATTCCAGTCAGTAACTCACTCCCGGGTATCCGTTATTCTATATATAAGTATTTTAAAAGTACTTCATTGGCTGTAAAGCATTTTGGGATGTCCTGAGGTTGTGAAAGGCGCTATAGAAATGCAAGTCTTTCTTTTAAATTTTATATATTCACGTTCCTGACCTGGCGCTTCTCCCGCTAGGAATGCACATCATGAATTCGGGTTAGCGGTCAGCTAGCCCAGCAGGATTTCGCCACTCACTGCTTGACTACCTGGTATACGCTCCCAGCAACAGCACCTCCAAGCTGAGAGCTCGAATTCCTGAATCTGACCGGCTTCGGATGTAAAGATGGAACAGACCAGCAGATGGCAGCACTGCAACACCCGAAGAGCCTTCGCTATAACAGGGCGCTGAGGAAAACTATCTTAATCGAGGATTTTCGACTGAAAAGTGTTGTTACAGTAATATCACCCAGCGTCATTTCAAAGCCTCCCCTCGTAAGAAAGTATGAGTTAGATGAGGAAAGCCGGGAGGAGGCTCGAGTGGAGCATAAACGCCGGCATGGACTGGTTGGGTGAATGGCCTGTTCCTGAGCCGTATATCCTGTGTAATCCTATGTAATGACATATGGAGTGCACAGAAGAATATATTCACAACAGCGTCACAAAAGCGGTGTCGGCTGTGGCTCAGTGGGTAGCACTCTCACCTCTGAGTCACAAAAATCTAGGCTGACACTCTCAGTGCAGTACCGAGGGTGCACTGCACTGTCGGAGGTACCGTCTTTTAGATGAGACATTAAACCAAGGCCCCGTCTGCTCTCTCAGGTAGACGCTTTTAGGATTTTGAAAGGAATCGATAGGGTAAGTAGAGAGAAAGTTTTTCCGCTAGTGGAGGGGAGTCTGGGACAAGGGGGACATCACCTTAAAATCAGAGCCAGGACATTCAGGAGAGACTTTGGGAAACACTTCTTCACACAAAGGGTGGTAGAAGTGTGGAAACTCCCTCCCACAAAATGTAGCAGATGCCAGCTCAATTAATGGTCGGCCATTTAGGACAGAGATGAGGAGAAATTTCTTCACTCAGAGGGTGGTGAATCTTTGGAATTCTCTACCCCAGAGGGCTGTGGAGGCTCAGTCGTTGAGTATATTCAAGACTGAGACCGATAGATTTTTGAATATTAAGGGAATCGAGGGATATGGGGATAGTGCAGGAAAGTGGAGTTGAGGTAGAAGATCAGACATGATCTCATTGAATGGCGGAGCAGGCTCGAAGGGCCGAATGGCCGACTCCTGCTCCCATTTCTTATGTTCTTAATAATTTTAAATCTGAGATCAATAGACTTTTGCTAAACAAGGGCATTAAGGGATATGGAGCCAAGGCAGGCGGATGGAGTTAGGTCACAGACCAGCCCTGATCTCATTGAATGGCGGAACAGGCTCGAGGGGCTGAATGGCCTCCTCCTGTTCCTATGAGAAAATGGCGCTCCTTCCACACACACACACTGTGCTGGAACTCCGACCCCGGGAGTCGTTGGTGTGTTGCCATGGGGACGGACATATCGGAAAAGCAGGGCAAATTGGAGCAAGGGTTGTCCCAGGTATACTCCAGGACAGGATACGAGGAATAGCGTGTCTGATCAACCATCCTTCTCTCACCTCCTCTCCCGGTTTCAACTTTTTCTCTGTTTTACTGACACGAGGTTCCCTCTCCTGCCCCTCCTAATCTCCAGAAAACCTCGTCCCACACGTTCTTTTGCTTCCTCCCTGCACTGTGTTGAAATCAAGACTCGTCTCACTGTCTCCTTTTTCACTTCTTCGCACAAAGGGGAGTGGAAATCTGGAACTCTCTCCCCCCCAGAAAGCTGGTGAGGCTGGGGGGGGGGAGGTGGTGGGGGGGGTCAATTGAAAATTTCAAAACAGAGATTGATGGGTTTTTGTTGAGCAAGGGTATTAAGGTGTGGAGATGCCGGAGTTGGACTGGGGTGGACAAATGTAAGAAGTCACACAACACCAGGTTATAGTCCAACAGCTTTATTTGGAATCACAAGCTTTTGGAGCGCTGCTCCTTCGTCAGGTGAAGGGTTAAGGAACCAAGGCGGGTGGATGGAGTTAAGATACAGATCAGCCGTGATCTCATTGAATGGTGGGACAGGCTGGAGGGGCTGAAAGGCCTCCTCCTGTTCCTATGTTCCTACTCCCATTCAATCTTTAGTCCAATCTCAAAACTATGGAACTCAGTCTCCCATGCCGCCCCCTGCAATCTACAAACGTGTTGTCACCTAACCCTAACCCTATTTTGATTGATCTAACTCTTTTCAATCTTGGATGGCTGCTGCTATATGGGACTTAATCCTTCAGCTCAGTTTCTCAGTAAATGCGTCACCCGTGGTTCAGTGGGTCGCTCTCTCGCCTCTGAGCCAGAAGATCGGTGAGTTCTAAGTCCCACTCCAGAGACTTGAGCATAAAATCCAGGCCGACACTCCCAGTGCAGTGCAGAGGGAGCGCTGCATTGTCGGGAGGTGCCGTCTTTCAGATGAGACGTTAAAACCGAGGCCCTTTCAGCTGAACGTAAAAAAATTCACGGCACCTGGTCAATATTTATCCTTCAACCAACGTCACTTAAAGATTATCCGGCCATTTATCACATTCTATTTGTGGGAGCTTGCTGTGCGCAAATTGGCTGCCGCGTTTCCTACATTACAACAGTGACCACACATCAAAAAAAGCCCTTCGTTGGCTGTAAAGCACTTCGGGATGTCCGGTGGTCGTGACAGGTGCTATAGAAATGCAAGTTCTTTCTTTAAAAGAGCGATGCCTTTTGTTTAAGTGGCTATTATCTGCCTTATCTGCAACCTGGCTCCCACAATAACAACAACTTGTGTTTATACAGCGCCTTTAATGTAGTAAAACATCCCAAGGTGCTTCACAGGAGCCTCGAGAACCAGGGGTCACAGTCTCAGGATAAGGGGTCGGCCATTTAGGACTGAGATGTGAATCTTTGGAATTCTCTGCCCCAGAGGGCTGTGAATGCTGAGTCTTTGAATATATTCAAGGCTGAGATCAATAGATTTTTGGACTCCAGGGGAATCAAGTGATACGGGGATCGGGCGGGAAAGTGGAGTTGAGGTCGAAGATCGGCCATGATCTTATTGAATGGCGGAGCAGGCTCGAGGGGCTGAATGGCCGACTCCTGCTCCTAATTCTTATGTTCTTATGTTATCAGACAAAACTTGACCCCCGAGCCACGTAAGGAGATATTAGGCCAGGTGACCAAAAGCTTGGTCAAAGAGGCAGGTTTTAAGGAGCGTCTTAAAGGAGGAGAGAGGGGCGGAGAGGTTTAGGGAGGGAATTCCAGCGCTCAGGGCCCAGGCAGCTGAAGGCACGGCCGCCAATGGTGGAGCGATTAAAATCAGGGATTCTCGGTGGGGAGAACAGTCTAAACCATTGACACAGAGCGGGGGTGACGAGGTGCTCAGCGAAGCATCTTGAAAAAATGACACTTTAGGGCGAGGGGACAGCGAGCAACATGGCCACCGGATGGAGAAATTACACTGAAGACATGGAACACTGGAGCCGAGCAACTTTCAATTTGATGTCAAACCGCAGGAGCAGCAGCTCGAAGAAATCAAATTGAAGAAAATCAGGGAGGCCGGTGGAATTGAAATTGATCTAAAGATAGCAAGGGCTCTCGAAATTCAGAGACCAGGACAGGAGGTTAATAAGACCAGCAGGGAACAATATTAGTTTTTGAATCCCGTCGACACTGGGCAGAAAAATAATTTAAAAAGAATAAGTCGGAACTTCAGTTTCACACCCAGTACTATTAACAACAAAAAAAAGACTGGTATTACATAGTGTTTATAGCACAGACACAGGTCATTCGGCCCAACTGCTCTGTGCCGGTGTTTATGCTCCACACGAGCCTCCTCCCACCCCTCTTCATCTCACCCCATAGAAACATAGAAGATAGGAGCAGGAGTCAGCCATTCGGCCCCTCGAGACTGCTCCGCCATTTAATGAGATCATGGCTGATCATCCAAATTCAGTACCCTGTGACGTAATAAAACTCACTGCGCACTTGGTTTGAGGATAAAGCAAGGCTTTAATCAACTTGTCTCAGAACATGAAGGTCTAGTTGTACTTCACTAGTTCCTTGTCTTACAAAATGTCCCTGGCAAGCTGGGCCCACGCCCGAGTATTTATACTCCTTGGACGGCGCCACCAGCTGGCCATCCAGCATTATTTCACGAGTAGTTTCTTTATAATGATGAGATTTATAACACCCTGTCCCTGCTTTCTCCCCATATCCCTTGATCCCTTTAGCCTTAAGAAATATATCTAACTCCTTCTTGAATATATTTAATGAATTGGCCTCAACTGCCTTCTGTGGTAGAGAATTCCACAGGTTCACCACTCTCTGGGTGAAGAAATTCCTCCTCATCTCAGTCCTAAATGGCTTACCCCTTATCCTTAGACTGTGACCCCTGGATCTCGACTCCCCGACCATCGGGAACATCCTTCCTGCATCTAGTCTGTATAGTCAGCATATCCTTCTATTCCTTTCTCCCTCATGTGTTTATCCAGCTTCCCCTTAAATGCATCGATACTATTCACCTCAACCACTCCCTGTGGCAGCGAGTTCCACATTCTCACCACTCTCTGGGTAAAGAAGTTTCTCCCGAATTCCCTATTGGATTTATTAGTAACTATCTTATATTTATGGCCAATGTTCCCCCCAATTCTAAATTTGGGTGCGTGGTCCCTTTAATGGGCTGTGCAGCCCATTCAAAGTTTTGCACTGCGGCCACTCAACTTAGTGGGAACATTGTTTACGGCCCTCAGTTTCGGTCTCCCTCACAAGAGGAAACAACTTCTCTACATCTACCCTATTGAACTCTTTCATAATCTTAAAGACCTCGATCAGGTCACCCCTCAGCCTTCTCTTTTTCTAGAGAAACTGTAGTGTATGTGCCTTTAAGAGCCCCATGTGTACTGTAATGCCGGTAATGGCCACTCGGCTATATAAGCCTGAGTATTGTGTTGTATCCGTTAGTTCCCCTCCAGACTTTGTTTAGTAAACACCTATCAAACCAACTCCTGTCTTCAGTGTCTCTATCAACACACAGACACAACAGTGGCGACGAAGTGGAAACGGACTTACCTACAATTCGGCAGGACCTCAAGGACATCGATTCCTCTGGCATCCAGAAGAATCAAGAAGTGAAAGAAGCTGTTGTTTCACCAGCTGGCCAAGCTGGTGGCAGGTACTGCGGTAATCCTTCCTGGGCGTCAGGCTGGGGCTCCAGCGGCTGGCTCTACAGCTGGGCCAAGCAGCGAAAGCGGAGGCAAGCAGTAACAGATGGGGAGGGAGCACTCGGGAGACGGCCGGCGCTGCAAGCAGGTCGGCGTTCAGACCTAGAGAGAGAGTCCAGCGGGAACGAGTCTCCAACTGTAAATAAATAAATAAATGAAAAAGAATGGAAACCGCGGGAAACAGCGTTGTCATCGGCAGCAGCGGCAGGAAAGCGCGGGAAGCGCCATATCTTCTCTGCAGAAAAGAAAGAAAAGCGCGGGAAGCGCCATATCTTTTCTAAGATGCCTAATTCTGGCAATATTGATGCTTTTGATAACGAGATAGAGGATTGGACCACATATGTGGAAAGAGTGGAGGTATATTGCACCGCAAATGGAATAGAAGATGAAAAAAAAGCTTCAGTACTTCTAAATCTAATGGGCGCAAAGACATACAAGCTGTTACGAAACTTAATCACTCCAGCCGAACCGATGGACAAGAATTTTAAGGAGATTGTTGATACCCTACACTGCCAATTCGAGGCAGGACTGGCAGATTCTCTACGAGACAAATTCATCTGCGGTCTCCTAAGTGTAGGAACACAAAAAAGGCTACTTTCTGAGAAAGATTTAACACTGGACAAGGCTTTCAGTGCAAGAGGAGCTGCAGAGATACAGCAAAAGCCACAAGACTTCGGCACCCATGAAATGACACGGGGTTTCGAGAGATGTTATCGCTGCGGCAGATCCACCCATGACCAGAGGGACTGCTGGTTCAAGGACAAAGCATGCAGGCAATGTGGAAAGATGGGACACATTACACGTGTATGCCGATCTGGAAACAAAAAATCCACTAACAGGAAAAAAATCAATAAGGAAAAGCACAGAAAGGTACAAATGATGACGGACAGTAGCTCCGAAGACCAGAAAAGCGATAGCGACTCCGGGAACAAGAGACTAAGCTCTCTCAAATTACATAATGTAATTGCCAAAGAAGATTACCAGACCATTTGGGTTACCCTCACAATAGCAGGGTCCCCAGTTAAAATGGAGCTAGATACAGGATCAGCTCTGACCGTCATAAATCGACAGGATTACGAGCGGCTATTTCCGCATATACCTTTAAAAGACACATCCATTATCTTGAAAACATATACGGGGCAGAAAGTATACCCCAAAGGAAAAATAAGGGTGCCTGTTGTATACAACGGCAAGGAAATACAGAAGTTGTATTTATACGTTCTACAAGATGGTGGTCCACCGCTGTTGGGACGTGAATGGACCAGGAAAATACGTTTAGACTGGCACTCCATTCAGGCACTGACGGTGACCAGTAAGGAAAAAAATGATGATGACGTCATACCTGAACGATTAAAAGACATCTTGGCCAACGCCAAGGAAGTGTTTCAAGAGAAACTAGGGACCTTGAAAGGCATCACCGCCTCAATAAAAGTGGAAGATGCAGCAATTCCCAAGTTTTTTAAGGCAAGACCGGTGCCATATGCAATTCGTCCAGCAGTCGAGACAGAGCTGGAGAATTTGGAAAAGGCAGGCGTATTATCTAAAATAGATTGGAGCGAGTGGGCAACACCCATCGCCCCAGTCATGAAGAAAGCATTGAAGAATGATAAATCTGAAGAACAGAGAAAAATTCGCATCTGTGGAGACTTCAAGGTGACTGTAAACCCGGTCCTTCACACGGTACAGTATCCTCTTCCGAGGATAGAAGATATTTCCGCCTCACTATCCGGAGGGAAACGTTTCACCAAAATTGACTTGGCACAGGCATATCTACAGATGGAGATTGAAGAGGCCTCTAAAAAATATCTCACGATAAATACACACAAAGGTCTGTACCAGTACAATCGACTGGTTTTCGGAGTAGCATCCGCTCCAGCTATCTGGCAAAGAGCTATGGAGCAAGTCCTCCAAGGGATTCCGGGGACTCAATGCTACCTAGACGACATCCTTGTAACAGGAGAAAATGACAACGAGCACCTTGCCAATTTGGAGCAGGTGCTCACTAGGCTGAGAGAACGGGGCCTACGAGCAAATCGCCCCAAGTGCGAATTTTTCCAAAATCAAATATCATATTGTGGCCACATAATTAATAAGGAAGGGTTGCATAAGTCACCTGAAAAAATTGAAGTGGTCATAAAAGCCCCAGCACCTGAAAATGTTTCACAATTAAGGTCGTTCCTGGGATTAATAAATTACTATCATAAATTTTTACCGAACTTATCAACTCTTCTACACCCTCTTAATGAACTGCTACAAACAGGAGTAATTTGGAAATGGAGCGAAGACTGTAAACGTGCCTTCCATAAATGCAAAGACTTAATCACGTCCAAAGAAGTTTTGGCTCATTACAACCCATCACTGCCAATCAGACTGGCGTGCGATGCATCCCCTTATGGCATAGGAGCAGTATTATCGCATAAATTCCTTGATGGCTCGGAACGGCCGATAGCTTTTGCATCACGCTCATTGAACTCAGCTGAGCGTAACTATGCCCAAATCGACAGGGAAGCACTCAGCCTGGTATGGGGAGTGAAGAAATTCAACCATTACCTACACGGACAAAAATTTACCTTGTTGACTGACCATCAACCCCTCATCTCCATATTCAACCCTAAAAAGGGTGTTCCCATTATGACAGCGCAAAGGCTACAGAGGTGGTCCCTTTTCCTAGGGGCACACCAATACAACATAGAATACAAAGGATCAAAACAGCATGGGAATGCTGACGGTTTATCGCGCCTACCGTTGCCAACGGTAGAAGAGGCACCTACAGTAGACCCAGTGGAGATGTTCCACTCAACCATAGTGGAATGTCTACCAGTAACAAATTCTGCCATTGAAAAGGAAACGAGAAATGACCCGACTCTCTCACGAGTCTACGACTTAACGGTGAAGGGATGGCCAGCACATGGCGAACCACTGTTGCCAGCATTCTCGCAAAGAAGAGAACAGCTGTCAGTGTGCCGAGGAACCTTGATGTGTGGATCCAGAGTGGTGATTCCACCCAAACTCCAGGATAAAGCGCTAAAGGAGCTTCACGAGGGGCATCTGGGTGGAGTGAAAATGAAGAACCTAGCCAGAGCCTTTGTATGGTGGCCAGGTATCGATGGAGACATCGAAGAAATGACCAAGAGCTGCCTAGGATGCCAGAAGGTCCAAAACGCTCCACCCCAAGCCCCTCTACATCCATGGGAGTGGCTCTCATCTCCCTGGCAAAGGGTACACATCGACTTTGCTGGTCCATTTATGGACTCAATGTTATTAATCGCGGTTGATGCACACTCCAAGTGTCCGGAGGTAATAAAGATGTCCTCCACCACCACGGAAAAAACCATCACAGTATTAAGGACCATATTTGCCAGGAATGGGCTGCCGGAACAGATCTGTTCTGATAATGGACCGCAATTTGTGTCCGAAGAATTCAGGAAGTTCTTAAAAAACAATGGGGTTAAGCACTACACGTCCGCCCCATACCATCCCGCCACCAATGGATTGGCTGAAAGGTTTGTCCAGACCTTCAAGAAGGCCATAAAGGCCATGGGTAATGAAGACATAAAACTTCAGCACAAGGTGGATAACTTCTTGTTCGCATACAGGAATGCAACACATATGGTTATAAACCAAACTCCCGCCATGATGTTCTTCAATAGAAACCTAAGATGCCGGCTGGATTTGATCAAGCCCAACATCAGAAGGGACGTGGAGAACCGGCAATTTCAAGGCATGAATGAAAGGCCAACTAGAACCTTCCAGATAGGTCAACAAGTTTTGGCCCGGGACTACCGTACCGAGAAATGGCAGCCTGGAACTATCTGCACACGACTAGGACCGCTGATGTATACCGTGGACATCGGAGAAAGCATAATAAGGCGCCATGCTGACCAAATCATAGAGTCATCCGAAAAGGGACAACCCACACCACAACTCTATACGCCGAACGATGAAGTAGAGATACCCATATCTACCTCCGATCCAGTGATACTGGAACCCGATGAACCCGACACTGGCATTCAAGCTGAATCAGCCTTGCCAAAAGAACCTACTACACCACCAGAAACTACTACACCACCGAGGCGTTATCCGGACCGAGTCAGGAAGCCTCCAGAGAGACTGACTTATAATTAATTAACTGCAGCAATGTATAGATTATTTTTCTTGTAACATGTAATTAATAATTACTTAAAATATTATGTACTGGTTAGCTAAAAGGGGAGGAATTGTAGTGTATGTGCCTTTAAGAGCCCCATGTGTACTGTAATGCCGGTAATGGCCACTCGGCTATATAAGCCTGAGTATTGTGTTGTATCCGTTAGTTCCCCTCCAGACTTTGTTTAGTAAACACCTATCAAACCAACTCCTGTCTTCAGTGTCTCTATCAACACACAGACACAACAGAAACGAGCCCAGAAGGCATTTATATCCAACAATCCGTCTTCTGGACGAGACGTTAAACCGAGGTCCCGTTTGCCCTCTCAAGTGGACGTATGAGGTCCTATGTATTGGGACGCTATGTAAATGCAAAGTTCCCTTGTAATATTCAGAAGCAGAGCTGTTCTTTGTGAAGCTGTCAGTCCACGATGTATACTGACAAACCGAGCTGCAAATTTCTGCGATGAATTGCCTCAGGGAATTGAAACAAAATAAAAGGCCAGACCCATTCATAGGAGCGTAGAGTGGCTCAGTGGGCCAGCACCACTTGCCTCTGAGTCAGAAGGTTGTGGGTTCAAGTCCCCCGCCAGGGACTTGAGCACAGAAAGCTAGACTGACACTCCCAGTGCAGTGCTGAGGGAGTGCCGCACTGTTGGAGGTGCCGTCTTTTGGATGAGATGTTAAACCGAGGCCCCGTCTGCTCTCTCAGGTGGACGTAAATGATCCCACGGCCACTATTTCGAAGAAGAGCGGGGGAGTTCTCCCCGGTGTCCTGGGGCCAATATTTATCCCTCAACCAACATCACTGAAAAACAGATTAACTGGTCATTATCACATTGCTGTTTGTGGGAGCTTGCTGTGCGCAAATTGGCTGCTGCATTTCCCACATTACAACAGTGACCACACTTCAAAAAGTACTTCATTGGCTGTAAAGCGCTTTGAGACGTCCGGTGGTCGTGAAAGGCGCTATAGAAATGCAAGTCTTTCTTTCTTTCTCTTCCGAAAGACGGCACCTCCGACAGTGCGGCACTCCCTCAGCACTGCACTGGAGTGCCAGCCTAGATTTTTGTGCTCGAGTCTTGGAATGGGGCTTGAACCCACGACCTTCTGACTCAGAGGTGAGAAATAGTTGTCTGATCAATCATCCTTCTCCTCTCACATCCAAACCTCTCCCTGTTTCACGTTTTTTACCCCGTCTCTGTTTTACTGACATGAATTTTCCCTCTCCGGTTCCTCCTGATCTCCAGAAAACCTCGTCCCTCACGTTTTATTTCAGCCAAGATGTGTCTCAATGTCTCCTTCTTCACCTCTTTGTATAAAGACCCGTGGGAATCGGGAATTCTCTCCAGCAAAAAGCTGCTGAAGCTGCGAGGGGGCGGAGGGAGAGTGCGGGGGTGTCAATTGAAAATTTCAAAACTGAGATTGGTAGGTTTCTCACCACTGAGCTCACACTTGGAGCTAACAAAACGATATCGTGTTCGATGCTCCTTTTCTCTCTGGTCTGAATGTCGGCCTGTTTTGTTGCCTCTCTCCCTTGGGTTCGGTGCCAACTCTCTGGCAGTGATTCCCAGCTGGCGGACCTGCATATTTCTGCTGCTCAGACTATGAAGCCGGGTAAAGACAGACTGATTTCAATTTAGCAGAGAAATGGCTTAAGGACTCTAGGGGTTCAACACGGGCTGCAGTGAAAATTAAATCATTACAGTCGGTTTAGTAAATCATTAGCCTGCTCTTTGCACTCCCTCTCTCTCTCTCTCCCTCGCTCTCTATATATGTCTCTCTTTCTCTCTCTTTATGTCTCTCTCTCTCTCTCTATATATATATATATATCTATGCCTCTCTCTATGTTTCTCTCTCTGTGTCTGTCTCTCACTCTGTCTCTCTCTCTCCCTCTATCTCTCACTCTCTCACTCTCTGACTCTCTCTCTCTCCCTCTATCTCTCACTCTCTCTCTCTCTCTCTGTCTCTCTCTCTCTCTCTCTCTCCCTCTCTCTCTCCCTCTCTCTCTCCCTCTATCTCTCACTCTCTCACTCTCTGACTCACTCTCTCTCTCCCTCTATCTCTCACTCTCTGACTCTCTCTCTCTGTCTCTCTCTCTCTCTCTGTCTCTCTCTCTCTCTCCCTCTATCTCTCACTCTCTCACTCTCTGTCTCTCTCTCTCTCCCTCTATCTCTCACTCTCACTCTCTCTGTCTCTCTCTCTGTCTCTCTCTCTCTCTCCCTCTATCTCTCACTCTCTCTCTCTCTGTCTCTCTCTCTCTCTCCCTCTATCTCTCTCTCTCCCTCTATCTCTCACTCTCTCTCTCTCTCTGTCTGCAGGAATGGAAAATCCGCTCCAGTTTCTGGTGATTCACAGTAGTTGCAGCACGCCTGTGTGTGTGTGTATGTGTGTGTGGGGGTGGAGGGTGAATTTGTATATCAGCCATTCTGGATGATCTGCAAGTACAATTTTAACTCTAGATTATTTAAAAGAATATTGGTAAATAACAGCGATCCCAGCACAGTTCACCCGTAAACCCAGCACAACATGCCAGAAAAATACTCAAAGCTTTTTTATTTCCAGATTTAAAAAAAAAACTGAATTCAAATTCTCAAACTGTTCCGGTGGGATTTGAATTCTCGATTTACTGGATTATTGGTCCAGTAACATAACCACTTACACTAAAAACAAAATTAAAATACAGTAGATGCTGGAAATCCGAAAAGCAAATGTTTCGTAAACGTGTGGCGCGGCGATGGGACTAAAGCACCGTCTTGTCGTCATGGCAACCTCCCGCCCCATTGCCCCTCCAAACCAAAAATCTGGTGATCTCTTTGCGATAATCAGGACCCCCCAGATTTAACCGTCGCCTCAGACTGCCAGGTGGCTCCGCAGCATTCCCGTGTAACCAGCGTCGTTTCATACAGCGGTGACAACTTTCAGCCGCAAGGATTCATGCCAAGGCCGAGCTTGGACTGCCTCCAGCTCTGGCAGTGAGAAGGTTCAGATTCCTTGAGCGCTGGGGAGGTTATTAGGAGGTTATTTTTTGTGTTGTACTGTGTGGGTGTTTGTGTATCTTTTATTTTAAATCTACTGATGTCCATTTTTTGTTTCAGGATATGTGTCAGCCAGTGGCTCACTGGGTAGCACTTTCCCCTCGGAGTCAGAAGGTTGTGGGTTCACAGTCCCCACTCCAGCGACTTGAGCACAAAAATTAGACGGACAATTCCATTGCAGTACTGAGGGAGTGCTGTGTAGCTTTCAAAAGCTCTTATAATAATGTGTCCGTGACGACACAAACCACTCTGGGTACAGGTATATTGTGTATCAGTAAAACAGGTTCATTAAACATTCAGTACAAAGAAGTAGTACTTAACAAGGAGATAGTCACAGTCTTGTTCGTGTGACTCTGGTGCGGACTTTTTATTCTTTTGCTGTGTTCTGTTGACTGAAGCTCCTTCAACTCTGATTACGTGGTGCACGCTGATTCCAGTGTTCAATATCTGTATCTTTATACCCTTTCTCTTCCTTTGCCTACGTGACTGTAATCAGCTATCTGACACCTGGTAAATGTCCCTCCTTTCCTTGTCAGTCACCTCATGACATTTTATGACCTTGTTGATTCCACTAGGTCTCCCTTTGTGCATAACAAAGTGCCCTTATCTTTAGATGTTCTCTTTTCAAAGACCTTTTCTCAAGATGTTGTCTAAACAGTCTGTCCATTTGATAGTGGTATCACTGAGAGATGCCTCCAATTCCGATCTCTCTTCTCTAACTCTTATCTCTTTTCCATCACATTACCGAATACCACATCCCTGACAGTCTCCATAAACTTAGCACTACATTCCGCTACTTCAGTAATTGAAAACACAGCAGTTTCAGTCAGATTGGCATAATTTCCCATCCTGCTTTTCTCTCAGCCATTCGCCATTTTAAACAGGCTTTTAAGTTTTTAACATACAATTTCACATATTATAGTTATACAAAAATGTTTACTAAATCATACAGATACACCCTATCCTACAGCTGCACTGTCGGAGGTGCCGTCTTTCGGATGAAAACGTCTGCTCTCTCAGGTGGATGTAAAAGATCCCGTGGCACTACTTCAATGAAGAGCAGGGGGAGTTCTCCCCGGTGTCTTGGGGCCAATATTTATCCCTCAACCAACATCACTAAAACAGATAATCTGGTCATTTATCACATCGCTGTTTGTGGGAGCTTGCTGTGCACAAATTGGCTGCCGCGTTTCCCACATTACAACAGTGACTACACTTCAAAAAAAGTACTTCATTGGCTGTAAAGCGCTTTGGAACGTCCCAAGGTCCCGAAAGGCGCTATAGAAATGCAAGTCTTTTTTTTCTCTTTGTCCAGGCTCATGCATGACGTACAGACACTTGGGCGAGCCGTCAGAGGGCTCCTACACCTGCAGCAGAAGAAGGGAGTAGAAAAATATAACAACTTGCAAACTATGTTATAAAACCAGAAGAAGAAGCTCACTTATTCGGTAAATGAAAACTCCCAGAGTGTGTAATTACAGAAAGTACGAACACAGCTTGTCTTTAATGTGGTAAAATTGACATTTCTGCATAATCAGGGGCATATTAGGAGTAAAACCACCAAAAAAGAAAGACTTGCACCATTTCTCCAGCACTTTTCACAACCTCAGGATGTCCCAAAGCGCTTTACAGCCAATGAAGTACTTTTTGAAGTGTACTCACTGTTGTAATGTAGGAAACGCGGCAGCCAATTTGCGCACAGCAAGCTCCCACAAACAGTAATGTGATAATGACCAGATAATCTGTTTTAGTGATGTTGGTTGAGGGATAAATATTGGCCCCAGGACACCGGGGAGAACTCCCCCTGCTCTTCTTCAATATAGTGCCATGGGATCTTATACATCCACCTGAGAGAGCAGACGGGGCCTCGGTTTAACGTCTCATCCAAAAGACAGCACCTCCAACAGTGCAGCGCTCCCTCAGCACTGCACTGGAGTGTCAACCTAGATTTTTGTGCTCAGGTCCCTAGAGTGGGACTTGAACCCACAGCCTTCTGACTCAAAGGCAAAAGTGCTGCCCACGGTGCCACGGCTGACACCTATGTGCTAGAGGCTGGGAGATAGTAACCAACTTTGAATGAGGATCCTAAGTGAGAGGACAAACCCATAACGCCAGCACTAAGGTTAAGTAAAGGACTTGAGCCCACGACCTTCTGACTGAGAGGCTACCACTGAGCCACGACTGATACCTGGTAGTGTTAGCTGAGTGTGCCAGTGCTAGGAAGGAACTGAAACCATGGTTGCGGGGGAGTGAAGTGGGCGGGGGGGGGGGGGGGATGGCGATTTTAACCCTCCTCGCTCAGCAGGAACCTGGCGGGCGGGCAATTAAAATTGCCTCAGCTCTCACCTGTCCGAAAGCCGCCATGATCGCAACGTCTGCAATTTTAACCTGCCCTCCTGAGCAGGCGACAAGGACAGGCGCCCGGAGCCAACGGGGTCCTTCTTTAGGATAGCAAAATATTGAGGATGCTGGAAATCCGAAATAACAACAGAAAATGCTGGAAAAACTCAGCAGGCCAGGCAACATCCGTGGAGAGAGAAATATAGTCAACGTTTCAGGTCAAAACCCTGATGAAGGTTGACTCTATTTATCTCTCCACGGATGTTGCCTGGCCTGCTGAGTTTTTCCAGCATTTTCTGTTGTTATTTCGGGGTCCTTCTTTACATGCGCATGTTGCGTCCCGATGACATAATTGAGACCCGACTGTAATTTTAACTCAGGCTCGAGTGGGGAATCCACTGCCTCATGCCTCTGAACATCACGTGCCCACTTCCTACGAGCTCAGGACTCAAACCTTTTGTGCTTTTATTTCCACCCCCCCCTCAGTTTCTGCTGAGAATTTTGCAAAGCAACAAGCAAGGTGATTTTCTCTTACTAAGTGCTGGCTTGTTAGATATTCTGCGGAGGCTATCTGCACTATTCTTTCCTCTCTCACGCTGATCTGATTAATCTTATTGTGGTGCAGGAGGCAAGGAAGGAAATTTGATTGCCAAAAGCCCCAGGCACAAGCAAAAAATAGTTTGATTTAAAACCGTTGATTTTAAGCAAGATTTGATCATATCAGATTGAACTAGAAACAAGGCAGGCCCTTCAAAGGGAGAGCTAATTCATTACACCAAACACTTCTTCAATATCTGCTGCACAACACTAATTAATTTTTTATCTTTTCATTTGCACTGTGAGAAAACAATTTCGCAGACAAAAACTCTCTCACTTTAGCATTAAGCGATTCCGAAGGAATTGTCGACAGTACTTTCGTCACCTGATGGTATCACACTGACAGTTGCATTCCACACGAGCTCCTCCCTTTAGCTGATTCTCCGGTGTTTTTATTTAGTCAGACTTACCAATTAGTGGCACTTTCTATTTTGATGGAGAAGCTGGGGGGGCTGGATGGGAAGGAGGGTGAGGGTGAGGGTGGAGTGGGGCGGGTGAGGAAGGAAGGGGAGCTCCCATCTCAAATGTTAACATCGAGTCACATCGAGTCTACAGCACAGAAACAGGCCAGTCAGTCCAACAGGTCTATGTTGGTGTTTCTGCTCCACACCAGCCTCCCCCCACCCCTCTTCATCTCACCCTATCAGCATATCCTTCTATTCCTTTCTCCCTCGTGTGTTTATCCAGCTTCCCCTGAAATGCATCTGTGCTATTCGCCTCAACCACTCCCTGTGGGAGCGAGTTCCACATTCTCACCACTCTCTGGGTAAAGAAGTTTCTCCCGAATTCCCTAAAGGATTTATTAGTGACTATCTTATATTGATGGCCTCTGGTTCTGGTCTCCCGCACAAGTGGAAACATCTTCTACTCTGTCAAAACCTTTTACAGGAAACTCTTTTTTATCCGGCACCGACGGGACCGGCGTGGTGCCGGTTGATCAAAAAGTCCGGATTACAGAGAGGTATACTTACCAAGGTACGAGAGCCCCATACGCGGCCACAGGTGCAGGAGTCCCGGTTACACAGCCACAGATCCAGGAGTCCCGGTTACACAGCCACAGATCCAGGAGTCCCGGTTACATGGCCACAGATCCAGGAGTCCCGGTTACACGGCCACAGATCCAGGAGTCCCTGTTACACGGCCACAGGTCCAGGAGTCCCGGTTACACAGCCACAGATCCAGGAGTCCCGGTTACATGGCCACAGATCCAGGAGTCCCGGTTACACGGCCACAGGTGCAGGAGTCCCGGTTACACGGCCACAGATCCAGGAGTCCCGGTTACACGGCCACAGATCCAGGAGCCCCGGTTACACGGCCACAGATCCAGGAGTCCCGGTTACACGGCCACAGGTCCAGGAGTCCCGGTTACACGGCCACAGATCCAGGAGTCCCGGTTACACGGCCACAGATCCAGGAGTCCCGGTTACATGGCCACAGGTCCAGGAGTCCCGGTTACACGGCCACAGATCCAGGAGTCCCGGTTACACGGCCACAGGTCCAGGAGTCCCGGTTACACGACCACAGATCCAGGAGTCCCGGTTACACGGCCACAGATCCAGGAGTCCCGGTTACACGGCCACAGATCCAGGAACCCCGGTTACACGGCCACAGATCCAGGAACCCCGGTTACACGGCCACAGATCCAGGAACCCCGGTTACACGGCCACAGGTCCAGGAACCCCGGTTACACGGCCACAGATCCAGGAACCCCGGTTACACGGCCACAGATCCAGGAACCCCGGTTACACGGCCACTAATATACAACAAAACTTACCTGAACCTACTCCTGAATTTTGCCGGTTAAGAGAGATTTCCGAATATTTAGGTGCCGGTTAGAAGAGAGTTTCTTGTATTATCATTAAGACCTCTCTATCAGGTCATCCCTCAGTCTACTCTTTTTCTAGAGAAAAGAGCCCCAGCCTGTTCAGTCTTTCGTGATAGTTACAACCCCTCAGTTCTGGTAGCAACTTTGTGAATCCTTTTGCAGCTTCTCCAGTGCCTCTGCATCCTTTTTCATAATATGGAGACCAGAACTGTGCACTGTGCTCCAAGGGTGGTCTCGGCCAACACTCGTTCCTTCAACCAATAACACCAAAAAAAACGATTATTTCATTGCTGTTTGTGGGACCTTGCTGTGCGCTAATTGGCTGCCGTGTTTCCCCACCGAACAACAGTGACTACACTTCAAAAATACTTCATTGGCCGTGAAGCACTCTAGGACGTACTAAGGATGTGGAAGATGCTATATAAATGCAAGTTCTTTATTTTATCGTCTTGTTTCTTATATATATTTCTTTCTTTCTACTTAACTCACTGCAAGTATGCCCAAGACTTCAATACTGGTCCCATATATATCCCCTTAGGGATGGGCAATAAAGGCTGATCTTTGCCACCGACACCCACATCCTGTGCATGAACAAATTAGAACAAAAAATATGAAACATTTCTTTCCCAAGGTTCAGCTTCAGCAGCTGCTGAAATCACATCTAACTCAGTGAATCGCAGCATTGGCAGTAAGGACTAACCCTAACCCTAACCCTAACCCTAACCCTAACCATAACCCTAACCCTAACCGCCAACCCTAACCCTAAACCTAACCCTAACCGCCAACCCGAACCCTAACCCTAACCCTAACCATAACCCTACCCTAACCCTAACCCTAACCCAAACCCGAACCATTGGCAGTAAGGACTAACCCTAACCCTAACCCTAACCCTAACCCTTCAACCAATAACACCAAAAAAAACGATTATTTCATTGCTGTTTGTGGGACCTTGCTGTGCGCTAATTGGCTGCCGTGTTTCCCCACCGAACAACAGTGACTACACTTCAAAAATACTTCAGTGGCCGTGAAGCACTCTAGGACGTACTAAGGATGTGGAAGATGCTATATAAATGCAAGTTCTTTATTTTATTGTCTTGTTTCTTATATATATTTCTTTCTTTCTACTTAACTCACTGCAAGTATGCCCAAGACTTCAATACTGGTCCCATATATATCCCCTTAGGGATGGGCAATAAAGGCTGATCTTTGCCACCGACACCCACATCATGTGCATGAACAAATTAGAACAAAAAATATGAAACATTTCTTTCCCAAGGTTCAGCTTCAGCAGCTGCTGAAATCACATCTAACTCAGTGAATCGCAGCATTGGCAGTAAGGACTAACCCTAACCCTAACCCTAACCCTAACCCAAACCATTGGCAGGAAGGACTAACCCTAACCCTAACCCTAACCCTAACCCTAAATCACATCTAACTCAGTGAATCGCAGCATTGGCAGTAAGGACTAACCCTAACCCTAACCATTGGCAGTAAGGACTAACCCTAACCCTAAACCTAAACCTAACCCTAACCATAACCCTAACCCTAAATACAGTGACTAACCCTAATCCTAACCCTAACCCGAACCCTAACCCTAAATACAGTGACTAACCATAACCATAACCCTAACCATAACCCTAACCCTAACCCTAAATACAGTGACTAACCATAATCCTAACCCTAACCCTAAACCTAACCCTTAATACAGTGACTAACCCTAACCCTAAACCTAACCCTAAATGCAGTGACTACCCCTAACCCTAACCCTAACCCTAAATGCAATGACTAACCCTAACCCTAACCCTAACCCTAACCCTAAATGCAGTGACTAACCCTAACCCTAACCCTAAATACAGTGACTAACCCTAACCCTAACCCAAACGCAAACCCTAAATGCAGTGAATCGCACCATTGACCGTAAGAACTAGCTCTAACCCTAACCCTAATGCCGTGCCATTAATCCTAACTCTAACTCTAATCCTAACCCTAACCCTAACCCTAATGCAGTGCCACTAATCCTAACTCTAACTCTAATCCTAACCCTAACCCTAATGCAGTGTCGCTAACCCTAAGCCGAACCCTAACCCACCATTGACAGTAAGGTTCCTTGAGCATGGAAGGCATCACAGCAGAGCCCAATTCTGCCCTCAACTAATGTCCACACACACACTTGGTGAATGGTGGGGCAGTGATAGATAAGCATAATGGAAGATATGGCTCCGTCAGTGGTTCTGTGTGTGTGATTATATACCCTCTTATGAGGCACTGAATTGGATACACCAAGGATGTCGTAGGTATGATGCCTGATCTGTGCTGAGTTAGCTGTAGAGGAGGACACCTGCCATCCTTACCTGGTCTGTGTCAGCTCTGGCTCAGTGGGTAGCACTTCTTACCTCTGAGTCAGAAGGTTATGAATTCATATCTCAATCCAGAGACTTGAGCATGAAAAACTAGGCTGGCACTTCAGTGCAGTACTGAGGGAGTGTTGCACTGTCAGAGGTGCTGTCTTTTGGATGAGACGTTAAACCGAGGCCCTGTCTGCTCTCTCAGGTGGGCGTAAAAGATCCTACGGCACTCTTTTGAAGAGGAGCAGGGGAGTTCTCCCTGGTGTCCTGGGGCCAATATTTATCCCTCAACCAACATCACTAAAAAACAGATGATCTGGTCATTATCACATTGCTGTGTGTGGGAGCTTGCTGTGCGCAAATTGGCTGCCGTGTTTCCTACATTACAACAGTGACTACACTTCTAAAAGTGCTTAATTGGCTGTAAATCGCTTCAGGATGTCCGGAGGTCGTGAACGGCGCTGTAGAAATGCTAGTCTTTCTTTTTTCTTTTATATGTGACTCCAGTCCCACACTCAACGTGGTTGACTCACAAGTGCCCTCTGGAGTGGCCGAGCGAGCCACTCAGTTAGATAGAGAAAGGCGCTACAAAGAATAAAATCTAACAGCGCTGTGGGAGCACCCTCACCACAATGAGTGCAGAGGTTCAAGAAGGCGGCCTACCACCAACCTTCTCAAGGGCAATTAGGGATCGGCAATAAATGCCGGCCTTGCCAGCGACATCCGTATCATAAGAACATAAGAAATAGGAGCAGGAGATGGCTGATCTTCGACCTCAACTCCACTGTCCTGCACGACCCCCATATCCCTTCATTCCCTTAAGATCCAAAACTCTATCGATCTCTATCTTGAATATACTCAACGACTGAGCCTCCACAGCCCTCTGGGGTTGAGAATTCCAAAGATTCACCACCCTCTGAGTGAAGAAATTCCCGAAGAACGATTAAAAATAAACCTTCCAGCAACACGCCGTGAACAGCAAATCAGTAAACATCTGCAGTTTAAGATTCTGCACTGACACCACTCTGATTATTTTAATTTTCCTCGTTATTTCTATCTTATTTCTCTAATCCATTTTCTGGCAGTCCCAATTAAGCCTGGAGGCACAGAAGTGACTAATTATTCGGGATCATTAAATTGAGCTCCGATAAGAGCATGCACGGGGTGAGAGCAGACACAATGTACGCACTTAGCGTTTGTTTCACTGCGAAGGCAGAAAGCCCACAGAGCGAGATAAAGCACCAAAGCACATGGGGAAGCTAGATAGGTACATGAGGGACTAAGGAATAGAGGGACATGCTGATGGGGTGAGATGAAGAGGGGTGGGAGGAGGCTCGTGTGGAGCAAAAACACCGGCACGGACAAGTCGGGCCGAATGGCCTGTTCGTGTGCTGTACATTCTGTGTAATTCTATGTTAAAAGGAGCAGAAACAAAATGAAGTATAAGAACTTACATTTCTATAGCACCGTTCACGACCCCAGGACATCCCAAAGCGCTTTACAGCCAATGAAGTACTTCTTGAAGTGTGGTCACTGTTGTAATGTAGGAAACGCGGCAGCTGTTTTGCGCACAGCAAGCTCCCACAAACAGCAATGTGAGAAAGGCCAGATAATCTGTTTTAGTGATGTTGGTTGAGGGATAACTATTGGCCCCCAGGACACCGGGGAGAACTCCCCCCCGCTCTTCTTCGAAATAGTGGCCGTGGGATCTTTTACACTCACCTGAGAGAGCAGACGGGGCCTCGGTTTAACGCCTCATCCGAAAGACGGCACCTCCGACACTGCAGCGCTCCCTCAGCACTGCACTGGAGTGTCAGCCTGGATTTTTATGCTCAAGTCTCTGGAGTGGGACTTGAACCCACGACCTTCTGACTCAGAGGCGAGTGTGCTAATGAAAGCTGGGTAGTGTTAACATGACGGAGGAATGTTGTTCCAAAACATGAAAAGCACACCCTGTTCTTCTTTAAGGTAGGAGCTATTGAAACCATCGGAAAAGGCAGACAAGCTCTCAGTATAACGTTTCACCTGAAAGACGGCGCCTCCGACAGTGCAGCACTCCCTCAGCACTGCGCTGGAGTGCCAGCCTAGGTTATGTGCTCAAGTCCAGTAGCGGGGGCTCAAACCCACATCTTTCGGGAGGGGGGGGGGGTGTCAGAGGCAAGAGCGGGGACACTTATTGGCGATGACGCCTTTTTTCTTGCGGCTCCCTCAGTGAGTTAGCAGAAGCGCACCGGGCAGGCAGAGCAGGATCCCAGGAACGGGCAATACCCGCACACAGAACTGATTGAACTCAGCGGCGAGGGGGTGCGTGTCAATTCTCATCGAAACCTGCGCCGAAGGACTAAAGTGCGGCGAGGCTGGCTGGTGGAGAGTTGGCCAGCGCTCTGGGTGGGAGAGAGAGAGAGGCAGCAGTTAGACCCAGCTGGTAGAGTGCAAGGCTTCATTAGTGGTAAAACACAAAAATAAAGTGTGTCTGGGCCGGTGATGTGAAGATCATTAGCTACTGATGTACCTGACTGGAATATCAAACAACGGAAGTTATCAGGCGGACAAAAGGGGAGAAACAAAGCCTTTCTTTCCCCAACCCCCCCCCACACACATCCCATTTTCTTTAAGTTTAGCTCTAGATGTTAGCGTGCTGAGATTTAGTATTCCGTGCTTCCTGCCGCCCCTGTACGCACTGACACATCGCCGGGCATGGTCCCACGGGCACCTGCAGCCGTCACAAACCTCGGCCAATTGGACAGCATTCAGAAGGGGGCAGGTTGGCCGATTTCCCCGCTCTCTCCCCCCCTCCCCCCCCATCTTCTTTCCAGCCAGGGAAAGCAGCCGCCCGTGGAACTGCGCCCCCTCCCGTGTGATGTCATGAGGGGAGGAGGAAAAACCTAGCGAGGGAGGAGGGAAAAATAGCCTTAAAGGAGTTACTTGAATGTAAGCACCTTCCCCACCCACCCCCAAAACCCCCTCACCCCCACACCGCCACCTCCGCGCCCTGTCAAAATTATCAATCGCCACTTTAGTCAACCCTCCCCCATGGCCGTCCTTCACTCTTGCTGGGGTAACTGAGGCAACTTTTCTGATATAAGCTCCCGGTGCAGAGTTTCGCATGCGGGAGCCTGGCCAGGACCTCAGACATGGAGCTCACTGGGCGGCGCACCATCTTACGCAGCTACGCAGGACATGTCAGCCTCCGTCCCCGAGTCCGCCACTTGTTTTGTATCGCGCCGGACACGTTATATCGAGAAATTTGTTCTGCTCCTGACCCCCCCCCCACCTTAGTGGACGAAAAAGATCCCACGGCCACTATTTCGAAGACGAGCAGGGGGGGAGTTCTCCCCAGTGTCCTGAGGCCAATATTTATCCCTCAACCAACATCACTAAAACGGATGATCTGGTCATTATCACGTTGCAGTTTGCGGGAGCTTGCTGTGCGCAAACACGTTTCCTACATTACAACAGTGACTACGCTTCAAAAAGTACTTCATTGGCTGTGAAGGGCTTTGGGACGTCCTGAGGTCGTGAAAGGCGCTGGAGAAATGCAAGTCTTTCTGTCTTTCTTTTTCCCTGTCCTGCACACCGTCCAACTCATTCTCTCTCGACCTCCGTCTCTTAGCAGTTTAATCAGCTCAATCTACGTTCTAGTCGGTCAGGACCCTAAGTTCACCTCTTGTCTCAACCTTGCCGTAAGTGGACTATGTTCACCCCCTTCCTTTTAGGTGGTTAGAACATAAGAACATAAGAACATAAGAAATAGGAGCAGGAGTAGGCCAATCGGCCCCTCGAGCCTGCTCCACCATTCAATAAGATCATGGCTGATCTGATCCTAACCGCCAATCTACTATCACAGAACCATCTCCTGAATCTAACAGAATTAGACACACGAAATAGGAGCAGGATCAGGCTACACGGCCCCTGGGCCCGCTCCGCTACCCACAGGGCCATGTCCGATCCGAACCTAGACTCATGTCCAAATTCCTGCCCGCTCCCCGTAACCCTTAATTCCCTTTACTTCGAGGAAACTGTCTATTTCTGTTTTAAATTTATGTAATGATGTAGCTTCTACAGCTTTTTGGGGCAGCATATTCCATGGACCTACCACCCTCTGAGTGAAGTAGTTCCTCCTCATCTCAGTCTTGAAAGAACAGCCCCTTATTCTAAGACTATGCCCCCTAGTTCTAATTTCACCCATCATCGGGAACATCCTCCCCGCATCCACCCGATCCAACCCCTTCACAATCTTATATGTTTCAATAAGATCGCCTCTCATTCTTCTGAACTCCAATGAGTAGAGTCCCAATCTACTCAACCTCTCCTCATATGTCCATCCCCTCATCCCCGGGATTAACCGAGTGAACCTTCTTTGTACTGACTCGAGAGCAAGTATGTCCTTTCTTAAGTATAGACACCAAAACTGTACGCAGTATTCCAGGTGCGGTCTCACCAATACCTTGTACAACTGAAGCAATACCTCCCTATTTTTATATTCTATCCCCCTAGCAATGAAAGCCAACATTCCATTGGCCTTCTTAATCACTTGCTGCACCTGCATACTAACCTTTTGAGTTTCGTGCACCAGGACCCCCAGATCCCTTTGTACTTCAGTACTTTCCAGTTTCTTGCCATTAAGATAATAACTTGCTCTACGATTTTTCCTGCCAAAGTGCATAACCTCACACTTTCCAGTATTGTATTCCATCTGCCAAATCTCTGCTCACTTACTTAGCCTGTCTATGTCCCCTTGCAGGTTTTTTATGTCCTCCTCACTCACTACTTTCCCTCCCATCTTAGTATCATCTGCAAACTTTGATATGTTACACTCGGTCCCCTCCTCCAAATCGTTAATATAGATTGTAAAGAGTTGGGGACCCAGCACTGACCCCTGCGGAACACCACTAGTTACTGATTGCCAGTCTGAGAATGAACCATTTATCCCAACTCTCTGCCTTCTGTTAGATAGCCAATCCTCTATCCATGCCAGAATATTACCCCCAATCCCGTGATTTTTTATCTTAAGCAATAATTTTCTGTGTGGCACCTTGTCAAATGCCTTTTGGAAGTCTAAATACACTACGTCCACTGGTTCCCCTTTATCCACCCTATATGTTACTTCCTCAAAGAACTCCAGCAAATTTGTCAAACATGACTTCCCCTTCATAAAACCATGCTGACTTTGTCCTATTAAATTATGATTATCCAAATGTCCTGTTACTGTCTCCTTAATAATGGACTCCAATATTTTACCTACCACAGATGTTAGGCTAACCGGTCTATAGTTTCCAGCCTTCTGTCTACTGCCCTTTTTAAATAAGGGCGTTACATTAGCAGTTTTCCAGTCTGCCGGGACCTTTGCTGAGTCCAGGGAGTTTTGGAAAATTATTACCAATGCATCCACAATCCCTACCGCCACTTCCCTCAAGACCCTAGGATGTAAGCCATCAGGTCCAGGTGATTTATCTGCCTTGAGTCCCATTATTTTACCGAGTACCACTTCCTTAGTGATTTTGATCGTGTTTAGCTCCTCCCCCCCTATAGCCCCCTGTTTGTCCAGTGTTGGGATATTCTTAGTGTCTTCTACTGTAAAGACTGATACAAAATATTCATTCAGTGTTTTTGCCATCTCCATATTTCCCACCATTAATTTCCCGGTCTCATCCTCTAAGGGACCAACATTTACTTTAGCCACCCTTTTTCTTTTTCTGTGTTCACCCCCAAACACAGACCTGTCTTTTCCCGTTCAGATGCCACCTGACCCACACCATGTTTCCAGAGCGTTCTGCTTTTATTTCCGCATTTCCGCAAGGATCAGTGCTTGGGCCTCAATGATTTGGATGAGGGGACCATTGTGTATAGTTTTAGTCTCCTTACCTGAGGAAGGATATACTTGCCATAGAGGGAGTGCAATGAAGGTTCACCAGACTGGTTCCCTAGAGTGTAGAAGAATGAGGGGTGATCTCATTGAAACATACAAAATTCTTATAGGGCTTGACAGGGTAGATGCAGGGAGGATGTTTCCCCTGGCTGGTGAGTCTAGAACCAGGGATCACACTCTCAGAATAAGGGGTTGGCCATTTAGGACTGAGATGAGGAGAAATTTCTTCACTCAGAGGGCGGTGAATCTTTGGAATTCTCTACCCCAGGGGCCGTGTAGCCTGATCCTGCTCCTATTTCGTGTGTCTAATTCTGTTAGATTCAGGAGATGGTTCTGTGATAGTGGATTGGCGGTTAGGATCAGATCAGCCATGATCTTATTGAATGGCGGAGCAGGCTCGAGGGGCCGATTGGCCTACTCCTGCTCCTATTTCTTATGTTCTTATGTTCTTATGTTCTTATATTCAAGACAGAGATCGATAGATTTTTGGATATTAAGGGAATCAAGGGATATGGGGATAGTGCAGGAAAGTGGAGTTGCGGTCGAAGATCAGCCATGATCTTATTGAATGGTGGAGCAGGCTCGAGGGGCTGAATGGCCGACTCCTGCTCCTAATTCTTATGTTCCTGTGTTCTAATGGTTTTCAGAGTCCTCCCTTCAAGGAACAGTCGGCAGCAGAGTTAATTGGTTGATGAGTTTTGAAATTAGCCCTGGAAAGATGATTAAAAATAAAACGGCGTTAGAAGAATTCCATTGCCGTTAATTGAATTTGTGCAGTGTACTGATATTATCATACATGAATATTTAGCAATAGTTAAAATCTAAAACAGCTGCTGCATGTATATGTTCATATCAATTCCTTTGATATTTTCTCACGGAATAAGTATCAATTTCTGTGAATGTTCCATTCTGCTTATTTGGGAGGAAATATTATTTAAACTTATTTAAACTTCTTTTCTGTACTTTCAACCAATTTTTTGTGGATTTATTGTAGCACTGAAATCTCAGCACCGAAGGAAGCGCATTCAGTGCTGGTGTTGGTATTGGTGTTGTTTATGGGGCCAGTGTCAGTGATGGTGCCAGTGACGGTGTTAGTGTTATTGCTGGTATTGTTGCTGGTGCTTGAGCTGTGAGGGATTTGTTCTTGGTGCTGGTGTTGGTGCCATTGCCAGTGCCGGTCCTGTTGTTGTTGCTGGTGCCGGTGTCAATGTTGGTGCTGGTATTAATGCTGGTGGTAGTGTTGGTGTCGGTGTTAGTTTTGATGCAGTGCTGGTGCCGGTATCGGTGTCGGTGCTGGTTCTGGTGTCGGTGTTGATGTCGGTGTCGGTGCCGGTGTCGGTGCCGGTGTCATTGCCAGTGCAGGTGTCAGTGCCATGTCAGTGTTGTTGCTGGTGTTGGTGTCGGTGCCGGTGTTGGTGCCAGTGTCGGTGTTGGTGTTGGTGCCTGTGTTGGTGTCGATGCTGGCGTTGGTGTCGGTGTCAGCATCGGTGCTGGTGTCAGTGTCGGTGTTGGTGTTGGTGTCGGTGCTGGTGTCAGTGTCAGTGCCAGTGTCGGTGCCGGTGTTGGTGTTGGTGTCAGTGTCAGTGTCGGTGCCGGTGTTGGTGTTGGTTCCGGTGATGGTGCTGGTGTTGATGTCGGTGCTGGTGTCGGTGTTGGTGCTGGGGTCGGTGCTGGTGCCAGTGTCAGTGTCGGTGCCAGTGCCAGTGTCGGTGTTGGTGTCTGTGCTGGTGTCGGTGCCGGTGTTGGTGCAGGTGTTTGTGTTGATGCCTGTGCGGGTGTCGGTGCCTGTACTGGTGCCGGTATTGGTGTCGATGTCGGTGTTGGTGTTGGCGTCGGGGCTGGTCTCAGTGTCGGGGCTGGTGCCGGTTTTGGTGTTGGTGCTGGTGTTGGTGTCAGGGTTGGTGCCGGTGCCGGGTCGGTGTCTGTGCTGGTGTCAGTGCCGATGTTGGTGTCATCGGTGTCGGTGTCATTGTCGGTGTTAGTGTGGGTGTTGGTGTCAGTGTTGGTGCTGGTGTTGGTGTTGGTGTCAGTGTCGCTGTTGGTGTCAGTGTTGGTGTCAGTGCCGGTGTCAGTGTTGGTGTCAGTGTTGGTGCCGGTGTTGGTGTCAGTGTTGGTGCCGGTGTTGGTGTCGGTATTGTTGCTGGTGTTGGTGCCGGTGTTGGTGCCTGTGCTGGTGCCGGTGTTGGTGTTGGTGTCGGTGTTGGTGCCGGTGTTGGTGTCAGTGTTGTTGCTGGTGTTGGTGTCGGCGTTGGTGTTGGTGCTGGTATCAGTGCCGGTGCTAGTGTCTGGTGCCTGGTGTCGGTGCCGGTGTCGATGTTGGTGCCTGTGCCGGTGCTGTTGTCGTTGTTGGTGCCAGTGTTTGTGCCGGTGCCGGGTCGGTGTTGGTGCTGGCGTCGATGCCGGTGTCAATGTCGTCGGTGTCGTTGTCAGTGTCAGTGTTGGTGCCGTTGTCGGTGTTAGTTTCAGGGTTGGTGCCGGTGTTGATGCCTGTGCTGGTGTTGGTGTCAGTGTCAGTGTCAGTGTCAGTGTTGGTGCCTGTGCTGGCGTTGGTGTTGGTGTCAGTGTCGGCGTTGGTTTCAGTGCTGGTGTCGGTGCTGGTGTTGGAGTCAGTTTTGGTGTTGGTGTCAGTTTTGGTTTTGGTGTTGGTGCCGGTGTTGGTGTCGGTGTTGGTGCTGCTGTTGATGTTGGTGTCAGTGCCGGTGCTGGTGTCGATGTCGGTGTCAGTGTCAGTGTCATGTTGGTGTTGTTATCCGTGCTGGTGTCGGTGCTGGTGTCAGTGTCGGTGTCGGTGCCGGTGCCGGTGCTGGTACCGGTGTTGGTGTCGGTGCTGGTGTTGATATCTGTGTCGGTGCTGGTGTCGGTATTGGTGCTGGTGTCCGTATTGGTGCTGGTGTCGGTGTTGGTGCTGGCGTCGGTGTTGGTGCCTGTGCTGGTGTCAGTGCCGTTGTTGGTGCTGTTGTTGGTGTTGGTGCCTGTGCTGGTGTCGGTGCCTGTGCTGGTGTCGGTGCCTGTGCTGGTATCGGTGCCTGTGCTGGTGTTGGCGTCAGTGCCTGTGCTGGTGCCGGTGTTGGTGTCGATGTCGGTGTTGGTGTTGGTGTCGGGGTTGGTGTCGGTATCGGGGCTGGAGGCGGTGTTGGTGTCTGTGCTGGTGTTGGTGTCGGGGCTGGTGTCGGTGTTGGTGTCGGTGTTGGTATCGGTGCTGGTATCGGTGTTGGTGCTGGTGTCAGTGTTGGTGTCGGTGTTGGTGCCGGTGTTGGTGTCTGTGCTGGGGTCAGTGTTGGTGTCGGTGTTGGTGTTGGTGCCAGTGTCGGTGCTGGTGTCGATGCCGGTGCCGGTGTTGGTGCCTGTGCTGGTGTCAGTGCCGGTGTTGGTGCTGGTGTCGGTGTTGGTGCCTGTGCTGGTGTCGGTGTCGGTGTCGGTGCCTGTGCTGGTGCCGGTGTTGGTGTCGATGTCGGTGTTGGTGTCGGGGCTGGTGCCGGTGTTGATGTTGGTGCTGGTGCTGATGTTGGTGTCGTTGGTATCGGTGTCAATGTCGTTGTTGTCGGTGTTGGTGTCGGTGTTGGTGTTGGTGTTGGTGCCTGGGCTGCTGTCGGTGTTGGTATCAGTGTTGGTGCTGGTGTTGGTTTCGGTGTTGGTGTCAGTGTTGCTGTTGATGTTGGTGTTGGTGCCGATGTTGGTGTTGGCGTCAGTGTCGGTGTCGGTGTCGGTGTTGGTGTCGGTGTTGGTGCTGGTGTTGGTGTCAGTGTTGGTGTCAGTTTTGGTGCTGGTGTTGGTGTTGATGTCGGTGTCGGTGTTGGTGTCAGTGTTGGTGCCTGTGCTGGTGTTGGTGTTGGTGTCGGGGCTGGTGTCGGTGTTGGTGTCGGTGCTTGTGTCAGTGTTGGTGTTGGTGTCAGTGCTGGTGTTGGTGTCAGTGTCGCTGTTGATGTCGGCGTTGGTGCCAATGTTGGTGTTGGGGTCAGTGTCGGTGTTGATGTCGGGGTCAGTGTCGGTGTTGATGTCGGTGTTGGTGTTAGTGTCGGTGTCGGTGCCTGTGCTGGTGTTGGTGCTGGTGTTGGTGTCGGTGTCAGTGTCGGGGCTGGCGTCATTGTTGGTGTTGGTGTCGGCGTTGGTGTCAGTGTTTGTGCCGGTGTTGGTGTCGGTGTTGGTGCCCGGTGCTGGTGTTGGTGCCTGGGTTGGTGTTGGTGTTGGTGTCAGTGTTGGTGTCGGTGTTGGTGCCGGTGCTGGTGTTGGTGCCTGGGTTGGTGTCGGTGTTGGTGTCAGTGTTGGTGCTGGTGTTGGTGTCGGTGTTGGTGTCAGTGCCGGTGTTGGTGCCGGTGTCAGTGTTGGTGACTGTGCTGGTGTCGGTGCTGGTGTCGGTGCTGGTGTCGGCGTCGGTGCCTGTGCTGGTGTTGGTGTTGCTGTTGATGTCGGTGTTGGTGCTGGTGCTGGTGCCTGTGCTGGTGTCAGTGTTGGTGCTGGTGTCAGTGTTGGTGCTGGTGTTGGTGTTGGTGCCTGTGCTGGTGTCAGTGTTGGTGTCGGTGCCTGTGCTGGTGTTGGTGTTGGTGCCTGTGCTGGTGTCAGTGTTGGTGCTGGTGTCGGTGTCAGTGCCTGTGCTGGTGTTGGTGTCGGTGTTGGTATCGGTGCCGGTGCTGGTGTCGGTGTTGGTGCCGGTGCCTATGCTGGTGCCGGTGTCGGTGCCGGTGTCGATGTTGGTGCCTGTGCTGGTGCCGTTGCCGGTGTCGGTGCTGGTGTCGATGCCGGTGTCAGTGTCATCAGTGTCGGAGTTGGTGTCATTGTCGGCGTCATTGTTGGTGTTGGTGTCAAGTGTCGATGCCGGTGTTGGTGTTGGTGCCTGTGCTGCATTGGTGTTGGTGTCGGTGTCGGGGCTGGTGTCAGTGTTGGTGTCAGTGCTGGTGTCGGTGTAGGTGTTGGTGTCAGTGTAGGTGTCGGTGTCAGTTTTGGTGTCGGTGTTGGTGTCGGTATCAGTGTTGCTGTTGGTGTCACTTTTGGTGTTGGTGTCGGTGTTGGTGTGAGTGTCGGTGTTGGTGCCGGTGTTGGTGTCGGTGTTGGTGTCGGTGTCGGTGTCGGTGTCGGTGTTGGTGTCTGTGTCTGTGTCGGTGCTAGTGTCGGTGTTGGCGCTAGCGTTGGTGTTGGTGTCAGTGTCGGTGTCAGTGCTAGTGTTGGTGTTGCTGTCAGTGTTGTGTTGATGTCGGTGCCGGTGCCAGTGTTGGTGCCTGCGCTGGTGTCAGTGCCGGTGTTGGTGCTGGTGTCGGTGCTGGTGTTGGTGCCGGTGTCGGTGTTGGTGCCTGTGCTGGTGTCGGTGCTGGTGTTGGTGCTGGTGTCGGTGCTGGTGTCGGTGTTGTTGGTGTCGATATCAGTGCCGGTGTTGGTGTCGGTGTTGGTGTCGGTGCTCGTGCTGGTGTTGGTGTTGGTGCTGGTGCTTGTGCTGGTGTCGGTGTCGATGTTGGTGCCTGTGCCGGTGCCAATTGTAATGTATATACCTTTAAGGAGGGAACTATTTCTTACAGCTCATGTATACTGCAGTACCGGCAGTGACCACACCTGTATATAACACTGAGTAGTAATCTGTACAGATCAGTTCCACTGTGAGCCACGTTGAGTAAACACCTGTTGTACCGTTTCTCCTGCAGTCTGTGTCTTATTATACACGGACACAACACCATTGTCATTGTCGGTGTCGGTGCCGGTGCCGGTGCTGGTGTCGATGCCGGTGTCAGTTTCGTCGGTGTCGGTGTCGGAGTCGGTGTCGTTGTCAGCGTCGTTGTTGGTGGTGGTGTCGGTGTCAGTGTTGTTGCCTGTGTTGGTGCCTGTGCTGGCATTTGTGTTGGTGTCGGTGTCGGGGCTGGTGTCGGTGTTGGTGTCGGTGCTGGTGTCGGTGTTGGTGTCAGTGTTGGTGTCAGTGTTGGTGTCAGTTTTGGTGTCAGTTTTGGTGTCGGGGCTGGTGTCGGTGTCTGTGTCTGTGTCGGTGTCGGTGTCGGTGTCGGTGTCGGTGTCGGTGTCGGTGTCGGTGTCGGTGTCGGTGTCGGTGTCGGTGTCGGTGTCGGTGTCGGTGCCGGTGTCGGTGTCGGTGTCGGTGCCGGTGTCGGTGTCGGTGTCGGTGTAGGTGTTGGTGTTGGTGTTGGTGTCTGTGTCTGTGTCGGTGTCGGTGTCGGTGTCTGTGTCGGTGTTAGTGTCGGTGTTAGTGTCGGTGTTGGCGCTAGCGTTGGTGTTGGTGTCAGTGTCGGTGTCAGTGCTAGTGTTGGTGTTGCTGTCAGTGTTGTGTTGATGTCGGTGCCGGTGCCAGTGTTGGTGCCTGCGCTGGTGTCAGTGCCGGTGTTGGTGCTGGTGTCGGTGCTGGTGTTGGTGCCGGTGTCGGTGTTGGTGCCTGTGCTGGTGTCAGTGCTGGTGTCGGTGCTGGTGTCGGTGTTGTTGTTGGTGTCGATATCAGTGCCGGTGTTGGTGTCGGTGTTGGTGTCGGTGCTCGTGCTGGTGTTGGTGTTGGTGCTGGTACTTGTGCTGGTGTCGGTGTCGATGTTGGTGCCTGTGCCGGTGCCAATTGTAATGTATATACCTTTAAGGAGGGAACTATTTCTTACAGCTCATGTATACTGCAGTACCGGCAGTGACCACACCTGTATATAACACTGAGTAGTAATCTGTACAGATCAGTTCCACTGTGAGCCACGTTGAGTAAACACCTGTTGTACCGTTTCTCCTGCAGTCTGTGTCTTATTATACACGGACACAACACCATTGTCATTGTCGGTGTCGGTGCCGGTGCCGGGTCGGTGTCGGTGCTGGTGTCGATGCCGGTGTCAGTTTCGTCGGTGTCGGTGTCGGAGTCGGTGTCGTTGTCAGCGTCGTTGTTGGTGGCGGTGTCGGTGTCGGTGTTGTTGCCTGTGTTGGTGCCTGTGCTGGCATTTGTGTTGGTGTCGGGGCTGGTGTCAGTGTTGGTGTCGGTGCTGGTGTCGGTGTTGGTGTCAGTGTTGGTGTCAGTGTTGGTGTCAGTTTTCGTGTCGGGGCTGGTGTCAGTGTTGGTGTCGGTGATGTTGTTGGTGTCAGTGTCGGTGTCGGTGTCGGTGATGTTGTCGGTGTCGGTGCCGGTGCCGGTGTCGGTGTCGGTGCCGGTGTCGGTGTCGGTGTCGGTGTCGGTGCCGGTGCCGGTGTCGGTGTCGGTGTCGGTGTCGGTGCCGGTGCCGGTGTCGGTGTCGGTGTCGGTGTCGGTGTCGGTGTCGGTGTCGGTGCCGGTGTCGGTGCCGGTGCCGGTGTCGGTGTCGGTGCCGGTGTCGGTGTCGGTGTCGGTGCCGGTGCCGGTGCCGGTGTCGGTGTCGGTGTCGGTGTCGGTGCCGGTGTCGGTGTCGGTGTCGGTGTCGGTGTCGGTGTCGGTGTCGGTGTCGGTGTCGGTGTCGGTGTCGGTGTCGGTGCCGGTGCCGGTGTCGGTGTCGGTGTCGGTGTCGGTGTCGGTGTCGGTGTCGGTGCCGGTGTCGGTGTCGGTGTCGGTGTCGGTGTCGGTGTCGGTGCCGGTGCCGGTGTCGGTGTCGGTGTCGGTGCCGGTGTCGGTGTCGGTGTCGGTGTCGGTGCCGGTGCCGGTGTCGGTGTCGGTGTCGGTGCCGGTGCCGGTGCCGGTGTCGGTGTCGGTGCCGGTGTCGGTGTCGGTGTCGGTGTCGGTGTCGGTGTCGGTGCCGGTGCCGGTGCCGGTGTCGGTGTCGGTGTCGGTGTCGGTGCCGGTGTTGGTGTCGGTGCCGGTGTCGGTGTCGGTGTGGGTGTCGGTGTCGGTGTCGGTGTCGGTGTCGGTGTCAGTGTCAGTGTCGGTGTTGGTGTTGGTGTTGGTGTCGGTGTCGGTGTTGGTGTTGGTGTCGGTGTAGGTGTTGGTGTTGGTGTCTGTGTCTGTGTCGGTGTCGGTGTCGGTGTCTGTGTCGGTGTTAGTGTCGGTGTTAGTGTCGGTGTTGGCGCTAGCGTTGGTGTTGGTGTCAGTGTCGGTGTCAGTGCTAGTGTTGGTGTTGCTGTCAGTGTTGTGTTGATGTCGGTGCCGGTGCCAGTGTTGGTGCCTGCGCTGGTGTCAGTGCCGGTGTTGGTGCTGGTGTCGGTGCTGGTGTTGGTGCCGGTGTCGGTGTTGGTGCCTGTGCTGGTGTCAGTGCTGGTGTCGGTGCTGGTGTCGGTGTTGTTGTTGGTGTCGATATCAGTGCCGGTGTTGGTGTCGGTGTTGGTGTCGGTGCTCGTGCTGGTGTTGGTGTTGGTGCTGGTACTTGTGCTGGTGTCGGTGTCGATGTTGGTGCCTGTGCCGGTGCCAATTGTAATGTATATACCTTTAAGGAGGGAACTATTTCTTACAGCTCATGTATACTGCAGTACCGGCAGTGACCACACCTGTATATAACACTGAGTAGTAATCTGTACAGATCAGTTCCACTGTGAGCCACGTTGAGTAAACACCTGTTGTACCGTTTCTCCTGCAGTCTGTGTCTTATTATACACGGACACAACACCATTGTCATTGTCGGTGTCGGTGCCGGTGCCGGGTCGGTGTCGGTGCTGGTGTCGATGCCGGTGTCAGTTTCGTCGGTGTCGGTGTCGGAGTCGGTGTCGTTGTCAGCGTCGTTGTTGGTGGCGGTGTCGGTGTCGGTGTTGTTGCCTGTGTTGGTGCCTGTGCTGGCATTTGTGTTGGTGTCGGGGCTGGTGTCAGTGTTGGTGTCGGTGCTGGTGTCGGTGTTGGTGTCAGTGTTGGTGTCAGTGTTGGTGTCAGTTTTCGTGTCGGGGCTGGTGTCAGTGTTGGTGTCGGTGATGTTGTTGGTGTCAGTGTCGGTGCCGGTGCCGGTGTCGGTGTCGGTGTCGGTGTCGGTGTCGGTGTCGGTGTCGGTGTCGGTGCCGGTGCCGGTGTCGGTGCCGGTGCCGGTGTCGGTGTCGGTGTCGGTGTCGGTGTCGGTGTCGGTGCCGGTGTCGGTGTCGGTGTCGGTGTCGGTGCCGGTGCCGGTGTTGGTGTTGGTGTCGGTGTCGGTGTCAGTGTCGGTGTTGGTGTCAGTGTCGGTGTTGGTGTCGGTGTCGGTGTCGGTGTCAGTGTTGGTGCCGGTGTTGGTGTCAGTGTCAGTGTCAGTGTTGGTGCCGGTGTTGGTGTCGGTGTCTGTGTTGATGTCAGTGTTGGTGTCGGTGTCAGTGTTGGTGCCGGTGTTGGTGTCGGTGTCGGTGTTGGCGCCGGTGTTGGTGTCGGTGTTGGTGTCAGTGTTGGTGTTGGTGTTGATGCTGGTGTTGGTGTCGGTGTTGGTGCCAGTGTTCGTGTCGGTGTTGGTGCCGGTGTTGGTGTCGGTGTCGGTGTTGGTGCCAGTGTTCGTGTCGGTGCTGGTGCCGGTGCTAGTGCCTGTGATCGTGTTGTTGCTGGGTGTTGTTGCTGTGTCTCCCGTCAGAGCCATTTCCTCCAATCCTATTTTCCTGTCTTTCCACCATACCCTTTGATGTTTCTTGTCTTTGAGTGTATATCTAATTTCTTTTCATTGTTCTGATTAACTTGGCTTCTATCATCACATGTGGGAATGGATTCCATATCTCAATAATCCTCTGTATGAAGACGTCCCTTCTAATCTCCCCCTTTACGCGTCTATTACTAATCCTCAGTTTAATTCCCTTTGTTACCAATTCACAGGAAGTAATCTTTCAGTATTTACTCACTCATTTTGAATACACCTATTAAATTGGCCCTTTAAATCTTCACTGCTCCAGTGGATACAGACCTAGATCTTTGTCTTTCTTAATAACCTTATCTTCCCACCCCTCGGTATCACTCTAATGAATCTGTTCCATATCTTTGCCCTACCTTCAACACCCTTTTGATAATGAGTTGCCCAAAGCTGACTCAGAACTCCAGTTTTTGTGCCAACCAAAGTGACAAGCAAACTCACCCTCATCTCCTTGCTGTTGTGTTCAACGCCTCTACATAGGCAACCCTGAATCCCATTGGCCCTTTTATTCAAGGCGTCTTGCCTTCCTGTAATCTTACTTAGACTGAGGGAGAAATCTGCCGGCAGGAAATATCTTGTGCAATTTTCTCCACTGGCAATAGAAGAGAGATTTCCCTGTGCCGCTATCAGCAGGCTCAGGTGGCAGCTTGCGCGTACTGCCAGCGAAGTTCTTGAAACATGTTCCCCTACAAAGAAAGCGAAAGAGACACGTAAATGCTACAGTCCAGAAAATAAGAGAAAATTTCACTGAGGTATTATTTTTTTAAAATGCTGAATATGGGGGCGTGGGCGCCGCTGGCACGGCCGACATTTATTGCCCATACCTCGTTTCCCTGAGAAGGTTTGAAGTTCTTTGTCGCTCTGTGAGGTGCTTCCTGGCCTTTTATGTCTCCCAGTTGCCATCTTGGATAAACTCCCAAACTTCCCACATTACAACAGTGACTCCACTTCAAAAGTGCTTCATTGGCTGTGAGGCGCTTTGGGACGTCCGGTGGTCACGAAAGGCGCTGTAGAAATGCAAGTCTTTCTTTTCTTTTAACTGCAGCAGCAAAACTCACAAGTGACGCATCTATACCGAGGGAGTGCTGCACTGTCGGAGGTGCCGTCTTTTGGATGAGACGTTAAACCGAGGCCCTGTCTGCCCCCCTCAGGTGGAGGTAAAAGATCCCATGGCCACTATTTCGAAGAAGAGCAGAGGAGTTATCCTGGCCGATATTTATCCCTCAACCAACATCACTGACATAAATCATGCCATTCATGTAGAATGGACTTATGAAATATACTGGGCGGCCTGCTGGTGGCGCTGTCCAGGGAGAGTATAAATACTCGGGCACGGGCCCAGCTTGCTCAGGGACATTTTGTAAACAGGAACTAGTGAAGGATAACTAGACTTCCATGTTATGAAACAGTCGATTAAAGCCTTGTATAATACTCTGACCAAGTGCCTCGTAGTTTTCTTACGTCAATCACTAAAGCAGATTATCCGGTCATTATCACATTGCTGTTTGTGGGACCTTGCTGTGCGCAAATTCAACCCACAATCTTCTGACTCAGTGGTGTGAGTGTTGAAAGCACTTTGGGATGTCCCGAGATTGCAATGAGTTGCTACATAAATGCGAGATCATTAGCGCCATTAATAAAGCAGTGTTGGAAACATTGACAAAACAAAGCTAATTTTCAGTATCACCCACCTCCAAATGCAGTTTGATTTCAAAACAATCAAAAGAGGAGCCAGAGTAATTCCCCTTGTGCAGGCAACTCACGTAAACATGTAACTGTTCAAATGGATGGTAATCCACGCAAGGAGTTCCACTGGATCGGGAAAGTCCTATTCACTCCAGTTAGACTGAGTTCATGCTCCAAACCTACGGCAAAGGGGTGAAGCCATACAAAGGGCCCACGCTTGATCCGTGGTTTATGCTGAACTCAGCCGGGAACTGCGATTGTCGGGCTACGGTTGGCTTCGACGCCGCCTGGGCGAGGGAGCGGAACGTCAGCCTGGGTTCCTGCAGCTGATTCTGCAGTGAGGCCTGATGGGAAGTGGACGGTTGACAGATATTGGATACCAGGCCAGCCGTGGCTCAGTGGGCAGCGCTCTCGCCTCTGAGTCAGAACGTCATGGGTTCCAGTCCCACTCCAGACACTTGAGCACAAAATCTAGACTGACACTCCCAGTGCAGTGCTGAGGGAGTGCTACCCTGTTGGAAGTTGTCATATTTCGGATGCATCGCTAAACTGAGGCCCCGTCTGCCCTCTCAGGTGGACGTAAAAGATCCCATGTAAGTAGAGCAGGGGAGTTCTCCCTGGTGTCCGGGCCAATATTTATTCCTCAGCCAACATCACTAAAACAGGTTATCTGGTCATTATTGACATAAGAAAACTACTAGGCACTTGGTCAGAGTATTAAACAAGGCTTTAATCGACTGTTTCACAACATGGAAGTCTAGTTATCCTTCACTAGTTCCTGTTTACAAAATGTCCCTGAGCAAGCTGGGCCCGTGCCCGAGTATTTATACTCTCCCTGGACAGCGCCACCAGCAGGCCGCCCAGTATATTTCATAAGTCCTTTCTACATGAATGGCACAATTTATGTCAATTATCACATTGCTCTTTGTGGGAGCTTGCTGTGCGCAAATTGGCTGCTGCATATCCTACATTACAACAGTGACTGCACTTCAAAAAGTACTTCATTGCCTGTAAAGCACATTGGGACGCCCTGAGGTTGTGAAAGGCAAAAATACAAGCTATTCCTTTCTTTCCACTCAGCTGTGATGGCCTCCATGGCCTCCATGGGCTCGGTTGAACGTTCATTGGCCCAGAAATTCGGGTCTCCACGGGTGAGTACGCGCTGGGTACTCACGCGTGGGCCCGATGGAAGTGCATGCGCGGGAAACCGACACTTCCGTTCCTCTGAACGAAGGGTTACAGAGGTCGAACGCGTGCGCGGGGGAGTCTGCGCGTGCGCTTTGAACTTACGTTTTTTTTACAGGTTTCTCCGGGAGGGTAAGCCTTTAGAATTAAAAAATGTAAAAAGCAGTCATAAAGCCTGCTTTTTACAAGGTAAGTGGTCAATTAATTAAAATTAAAACATTTTTTCCACAGGTTTATTATTTTTAAATACTTTAAAGCAAGGTAAGTTTATTTTTAGCCCCGTTAGAAAATAAAATTATTTTTTCAAAAATTTAAATTATTGTTTAAAATAGTTATTTAATGTAATTTATAGTTTATTTAAAAAGTGTGATTTAAAAAAAAAATTATTTGAAGGTTGAAATAAAGAATAGATTTGCCTTCCAAAGCTAGGCTTTATTAACTTTAAAATCAGCAGCATATCTTTCCACATCCAGTCCCAACTAAGCTAGAAAAGGACTGAATTTAAGGTAGCCACAACACATCATGTGATCATCAACTACCAATGAGATTACAACGCATATCCCAAGGCAGTTAACAAACAATTAATCACAATACTTTTACTAATCAAGGAATAATCACCACATTCACCCCTCCTTTTAAAATATACTCCAACCTAATAACTTTTACAATTTACAATTAATTATTTACAACTAAACTATGCACGAGAATAAAACTATTTACATAACACAATACTAAATGAACAACAACAAATAATAACATTACGCATAAGTATTAAGTATCTCTCAACTAAAACAATATACTATAATATTTCAACAATTTTTAAAACATTACTATCAATTTAAAAGTCCATTTTCAATCGGTCGACCGGATATCTTGTTCGTGTCGACCTTCTTAACCTTGGTGAAATTCCTTGCCCTCCCACACCAGAAGGCACAGAAGTATCTTCAACAGGAAGGCTATCCATATCCCGATTCTCAATGGTTTCTGGATTAGAAATCCCATCAGAAGATGAACTAGGACGGTCATAAACATCTATCAAAGGCTGACTAATAGAAGTATGATTATCTGCAATCGGATTGAAAATATTCGTAGTATCTGTAACAGCATCCACATTATCTGAATCATGACCATTATTAATATTCTCAGAAGAGGGCTGGCCCCCACAAGGAGCCAAATCTTTAATTGAAACAGTACTTTCTTTCCCATCTTGGAATCGAATATGAGCATATTGGGAATTTGCCTCCAACAGCTCCACCTCCTCCACCAAGGGGTCATATTTTGACAATCTAACATGACGTCGAAGCAACACAGGTCCCTGCATAGTAAGCCATGAAGGTACCGAATATCCCGTAGTAGATCTCCGCGGATAGTTAAAGAGCCTTTCATGGGGGGTCACATTAGTAGCCGTTGAAAGCAATGATCTAATGGAATGCAGGGCATCAGGCAGCACCATTTCCCACTGTGTATTCTTAAGGTTCCGGGATGTCAACGCCAACATAACTGCCTTCCAAATCACCCCATTGTATCGTTCACACTGTCCATTACCCTGGGGATTATACGGGGTAGTTCTACTAGTAGAAATTCCCCGACTCTGAAGGTATTCCTTCAACTGGGAAGACATAAAAGAACTTCCCTGATCCGAATGGATATACGCAGGCATCCCAAAGATGACAAAAAGTTGAGTCAAACATTTAATAACTGTAGCAGCTGATACATCTGCACAAGGAAAAGCAAAAGGGAACCTTGAAAACTCGTCCACAACAGTAAATATATATCGGTTTTGAGTAGTTGAAGGAAGAGGTCCCTTAAAATCAACACTCAAACGTTCAAAAGGAGAAGTAGCCTTTATAAGATGAGCTCGTTGAGGCTTAAAGAAATTCGGTTTACACCGAGCACAGATAGAACATGATGAAGTCATCCGCTTGACGTCTTCAACTGAAAAAGGCAAGTTCTTACTGCGTACAAAGTGTATCATCCTCGTAACCCCAGGATGACATAAAGCATTGTGAAGATTAATAAGCGTATCTCTGTGAATCACAGAACAATAAGCCCTCGACAGTGCATCAGCAGCAACATTATCCTTCCCCGGACGATAAACTATGTCAAAATGGTAACATGCCAACTCAATCCTCCATCTCATTATTTTATCATTTTTAATCTTTCCAAAATGTTTAACATCAAACATAAAGGACACAGATTTTTGATCAGTTACCAACGTGAAATGTCGCCCCGATAAATAATGTCTCCATTTACGCAATGCTTCTACTATTGCGTATGCCTCTTTTTCTATTGAGGAATGCCTTTTTTCACTATTATTCAAAGTACATGAGAAAAAGGCCACAGGTCTTCCATTTTGGTTCAAAGTAGCCCCAATTGCAAAATCCGAAGCATCCGTCTCAATCACAAAGGGGACCTGCTCATCAATGGAATGCACAACTGCTCCTAAAATATCCTTTTTAAAATTCTCAAAACATGTCCTGGCCTCCCATGATAGAGGATATGTCGTAATCCGAATAAGAGGCCGGATCTTCTGTGAAAAATTTGCAATCCAATTAGAATAATAAGAAAACAGTCCAACAACTCGTTGCAAAGCCTTAGAATCAGTAGGACAAGGTAAATCGATCAATGGTCGCAGACGTTCTGGATCTGGTTTAATCTTATTTCCCGAAATAATATACCCCAATAGATTTACCTCAGTAGTCGAAAAGATACATTTCTCTTTGTTAAAAGTTAAACCAACTTTTTCCGCAGCTTGAAGGAATCTTATCAAATTAGAATCATGCTCCACCCTTGATTTGCCACACACTGTGATGTCATCTAAGTATGAAAAGGTGTCAGAGAGTGAGTTATCACTTATAAAAGCATCCATTGCCCGTTGAAAACAAGCAACACCATTAGTAACACCAAATGGTATTCGGCAAAACTGATACAGCTTTCCACCAGCCTCAAAGGCCGTATATGGTTGATCCTTCTTAACAATAGGAATCTGATGATAAGCACTCTTTAAGTCAATAGTGCTAAAAACCTTATACTGAGATACTTTATTGATAAGCTCATCAATCTTAGGCAAAGGGTACGCGTCTAATTGAGTATACCTATTAATAGTTTGGGAATAGTCTATCACCATTCGTTTCTTGTGTCTCTCATTAGTCGTGACAACTACCTGTGCTCGCCAAGGTGAACAACTAGGTTCAATGATTCCTTCCAATAAGAGACGTTGAACTTCAGAATTAATAAATTCTCTATCCTGACTGCTATATCTTCTTGACTTGGTAGCAATTGGCTTACAATCCGACATCAAATTGGAAAAAAGTGATAATGGAGGAATAGATAAAGAGGTTAATCCACAAATAGATAAAGGTGGCTTAGTCCCTCCAAATGAAAGACTAAGAGACTCGCGTAACTGAAGCACATCATGTCCAATCAAAATATCCGCACAGAGATTAGGCAAAACAGATAGGCGTATATCAGTATACGTATTACCTAGAAGAACCATTTTCACAAAGCAACAACCAGCTATTTGTGAAGTAAGGGTCGTCTGAGCCATACACACCTGATACGTAACAGGCGAAATTTTCAAATGCTTCTCCTTCGCAAACTGAAGACTTATAAAACTCTCAGTACTGCCCGTATCTATAAGGGCCTTCGCTTCCAACCCATTAACTTGAGCCGTAACTATAGCTTTGTTTAGGCCATGAGCAAATGCAGCAGAAATTGATGCAATAAACGCCCTATCTAAAGGCTGAATAGTCACAGAAGAGGTAGTGGAGGAAGACCCTCCCACACCAGGAGAAGGGAAGGTAATTGAACCTGATGATTTGCACACACGTGCATAATGACCTCTCTTGCCGCATTTACTACACACAGCCTCCCGAGCAGGACGCTTCAGACGAGGGTGCCGGATATTCCCACAAAAATAACACTTCTGAATCCTAGAGGCAACGGCCGCCGAAGTAGAAACTGTTTCAAAATCTAGTAAACCACTCCCATTAAGTCCACATAATTCCTTTTCATCCGAAACTGCCGAAACCATAGTCGCAGGCCGATTAAAAAGAGCATAAGAATCCGAACTTCTCTGAGCCACATCCAATGTAGAAGCTTGCTCAAAAGCACTTTTAAGATCCAGAGTCTTATTTTCTAACAACCGCTGATGAATTGATCTAGACAGTAATCCATTAATAAAAGCATCCCGTACCGATTCGTCCTTATGTTCTTCAGCCGTCACAGCCTTATAATTACAGTCAACACTAAGGCACCGAAGTGCTTGTAAATAAGTATCCAAAGATTCTCCCACCTGCTGCCTACGGGCAGATAGAAGATGACGTGCAAATACCTCATTCTTTGGTTTAACAAAAATCTTTTCCAATGTAGAAATAGCCTCTTCATAAGTTTTACAGTGCAAAATATATTTATATACATCCGGGTCAATGTAGTTGATCAGCATATTCAGCTTATTTAGAGCCTCTTGATCCAACACGCCCAAAAAGTTTTTAAATGTACAATACCAATGTTTCCATTTATCATCCACTCCAGCAGAATTGGGGTCAGCCTTGAATCGTTCTGGTTGAAGATATCGCTCCATTCTAACAAAAAGTTAATAAATTGAAATAAAGAATAGATTTGCCTTCCAAAGCTAGGCTTTATTAACTTTAAAATCAGCAGCATATCTTTCCACATCCAGTCCCAACTAAGCTAGAAAAGGACTGAATTTAAGGTAGCCACAACACATCATGTGATCATCAACTACCAATGAGATTACAACACATATCCCAAGGCAGTTAACAAACAACGAATCACAATACTTTTACTAATCAAGGAATAATCACCACAAAGGTTGACTGCTATTTTGGGGCCGTAGTATTTATAAGGGGAAAACTCTCCATTGGTTGGAATCATACCTAGCTCAAAGGAAGTTGACTGTGGTTGTTGGAGGTCATTCATCTCAATCGCATGACATCACTGCAGGAGTTCCTCAGGGCAGTGTCCTAGGCCCAACCATCTTCAGCTGTTTCATCAATGACCTTCCCTCCATCATAAGGTCAGAAGTGGGGATGTTCGCTGATGATTGCACACTGTTCCGCACCATTCAAGACTCGTCAGATACTGACGCAGTCCATGTCCATATGCAGCAAGACCTGGACAACATTCAGACTTGGGCTGACAAGTGGCAAGTAACATTCGCACCACACAAGTGCCAGGCAATTACCATCTCCAACAAGCGAGACTCTAACCATCTCCCCTTGACATTCAATGGCATTACCATTGCTGAATCCCCCACTATCAACATCCTGGGGGTTACCATTGATCAGAAACTGAACTGGACCAGCCATATAAATACTGTGGCTACAAGAGCAGGCCAGAGGCTGGGAATTCTGCGGCGAGTGTCTCACCTCCTGACTCCCTAAAGCCTTTCCACCATCTACAAGGCACAAGTCAGGAGTGTGATGGAATACTCTCCACTTGCCTGGATGAGTGCAGCTCCAACAACACTCAAGAAGCTCGACACAATTCAGGATAAAGCAGCCCGCTTGATTGGCACTCCATCCACCACCTTCAACATTCACTCCCTCCACCACCGGCGCACTGTGGCTGCAGCGTGTTCCATCTACAAGATGCACTGCAGCAACTCGCCAAAGCTCCTTCAACAGCACCTTCCAAACCCGCGACCTCTACCAATAAGAAGGACAAGGGCAGCAGACGCATGGGAACATCACCACCTACAAGTTCCCCTCCAAGCCACACACCATCCTGACTTGGACCTGTATTGCCGTTCCTTCACTGTCGCTGGGCCAAAATCCTGGAACTCCCTTCCTAACAGCATTGTGGGTGTACCTACACCATATGGACTGCCAGCGGTTCAAGAAGGCGGCTCACCACCATCTTCTCAAGGGCAATTAGGGATGGGCACTAAATGCAGGCCTAGCCAGCCAGCGGCGCCCACATCCCATCAATGAATAAAAAAAAAGGTCTTCCTGTCAATACTTATGAATGGAGCATTCCCTGCTCCGATTGGCTGCCCATGGCCCACGTGATCCCAGGGGACGCATCAAACTAACTGCGCCCCTGGGATACGCAAGCACTGCGCGCCGGCAGCTGGGCCAGGCCCCGGATCGGAATTCCACGGGGCCCTACAGCTCAACTGCCGGCGCGCAAGGTAAGTGCAGGTCGGGGGCTTGCACCCGCGGGAAGCCCCCGACCCGAATTTCTGGGCCATTATCTATGCTTCCTTGTGAAGAATGACCTCTTGGGTAAAGGAGTGGCGATCCGCTGTGGTCAAGAAACTATACCCCAGCGAAACTCCGTGTCTTTGGAAGAGTAGGAGAAAAAATGGATGAAAAAAAATCTAAAATCTAAGTGACGGTCCTGCCCACAGGGAATGGCATTGCTGGGGGCGTATCACCAGAGAAGTAAAATGAATGGACTGAAAATCATTGAGGGGCACAGATAGGGTAGATAGAAAGGAACTTTTCCCCTTAGTAAAGGGGTCAATAACCAGGGGGCACAGTTTCAAGGTAAGGGGCAGGAGGTTTGGAGGGGATTTGAGGAAAAACTTTTTCACCCAGAGGGTGGTTGGAATCTGGAACTCACTGCCTGAATGGGTGGTAGAGGCAGGAACCCTCACAACATTCAAGAAGCATTTAGATGAGCACTTGAAACACCATAGCGTACAAGGCTACGGACCAAATGCTGGAAAATGGGATTAGAATAGATAGGGCTTGTTGGCCGGCGCAGACACGATGGGCCGAAGGGCCTTTTTCTGTGCTGTATAACCCTATGACTCTATGACTATGATGACTACAGCCCATGATATCCCGAAGCACTGGGAGCACAGGATCATCCCAATTAAATATAACCAAAAAAACACTGGGAATGAACAGCAGGCCAATCAGTGTGTGCAAAGGTAAGATTTAGGGTGAGGCTTTCTAATTGACCTTGTGAAGGGTGCCACCTAACGTCAACCGAGCTTTCTCTTATATAAGTCCCTCCCTAAACCTCTCCGCCTCTCTCTCTCCTCCTTTAAGACGCTCCTTAAAACCTACCTCTTTGACCAAGCTTTTGGTCACCTGTCCTTAATATCGCCTTATGTGGCTCCGTGTCACTATTTTTTTGTCTGATTTACGTTCCTGTGAAGCGCCTTGGGACGTTTTTCTACGTTAAAGGTGCTATATAAATGCAAGTTGTTAGGCATTGTTACAACCAGTGACCCCGTTAAGCTGGAGGTCTGGGGGGTCACGCGCGCGTGCCGCTCAACGGCTTTGCCCGGAATCCCGAATGGGCCGCGCGCCCAAAACAAAAAGATTAGAGGGATCGCCGGTTATAACACTCGCATTCACGGAGAAAATACTCCCAATTGTCTGCATGTTTATTCCCATCACAAACTGCAATTGATCCAGTAGCACATTTCAGACAGATGCATCAGCACGATTTAAGGGTGGGGATCTCTCTTTGTTCGTACAGGAATAGAGAAGCAATAGATTCCATCTCGTGATCCCTTTTATCTGAAATATATAACCATCCACTTCGGTTTCAACCGAACCGCTGGCTGGTTAACTGCGTGGTGTTACAAAGAACTAGCTCTAATTATGATCGGCTCATCAAATTCCAAGACAGCCTGGCTCGTGCGTTTATCAGGATTCGCGGATCCGGATAGCGTGTACGAACGGCTGCCCTTTCACCTTTGGGATTTGGATTTTTAAAAATAATCTTTGCCTGGGAACGAGGGTTAAAACATTGCAGATTTTTTTTTCCCGCTCTCTCCCAGCCCCGGAGTGAGGTTGCCATGGTAATACCAGTATCTGTTTAACTGTGGGGTTCATCTACATATTCCTTCACAGTAATGAACCGAAAACGCAAAGAATGCAGCGTAAAAAGCAAGAGAGAATATAAATGCCATCCGTGGTTAACCCTTTCAGTGCAAAATCCTGCCTGAATGCTCAGCTGTAGTTCTGAATGACACAGAGTATTGCCTGCCATAAATTAACGCTCATTATATTGTATATTCGATTATGTTATTCCTATTTTGCATTTATGTAAGTTGCTGGTAAATGTTTAGTCACAAATTGCCCACATCAGTCACACAGACCACCTCCCTCCAGAAAGCAAGAGGTCTATTTACTCCCTGGTGTCAGCCCTCACTTCCACACTGACTGCATTAAAGCAGAATACTTTGTTTTTGCCTTGGTGGCTGTCAGCCCTGGTGGGAAACTGGGCGTCTCGCGTGTCCCTATTGGCCAGCATTCTGCAAGTATCTGTCCTCCAGACCCCTCGGTGGCTGCGGCTCACCTCCTGCATCCACCCCGGTCTTTGAACACCGGCCGGTATCTGTGGCTCCACCTTCTCCAGGCACCCAGAGTTACACCTCCTGCAGATACCCAGAGTTACACCTCCTGCAGATACCCAGAGTTACACCTTCTGCAGATGCCCATGGTTTGATGTCCTGCAGATACCCATGATTTGATCTCCTGCAGATACCCATGGTTTGAAGTCCTGCAGATACCCATGGTTTGATCTCCTGCAGATACCCATGGTTTGATCTCCTGCAGATACTCAGAGTTACACCTCCTGCAGATACCCAGAGTTACACCTCCTGCAGATACCCATGGTTTGATCTCCTGCAGATACTCAGAGTTACACTTCCTGCAGATACCCATGATTTGATCTCCTGCAGATACCCATGGTTTGAAGTCTCACAAATACCCATGGTTTGATCTCCTGCAGATACCCATGGTTTGATCTCCTGCAGATACCCATGGTTTGAGATCTCACAGATACCCATGGTTTGATCTCCTGCAGATACCCATGGTTTGATCTCCTGCAGATACCCATGGTTTGAAGTCTCACAAATACCCATGGTTTGATCTCCTGCAGATACCCATGGTTTGAGATCTCACAGATACCCATGGTTTGACCCTCTGCTATGTACCCTGGTATGTAGCGTGTGGCTACACTGTAGGCATTTGCTGGTGGCAGATATTTTTTGAACCACCTGGAACAGTGGGACTATCACCTCACATGGGCACAGCTCTGTCCCATTCATAGGTTCCAGTGTTTGGAGGTGGTTGCCAGCACCAAGTTATTCACCCCCACTCCAACTCTCACATTATTACCACCATTATCCTGAACATTATGTTAAAGCAAATCTTTCTGATTTCTTCTGTTTTCTGTCCTCCTTTTCTTAACCTTGGTGTTGGCTCTTCATTTAGTATTCTCAATTAGAGTTAACTACTATCTCCTAACTTCTGGCACCTTGACAGCTCCTTCCAAACCCACGACCTCCACCACCTAGAAGGACAAGGGCAGCAGGCGCATGGGAACACCACCACCTGCAAGTTCCCCTTCAAGTCACACACCATCCTGACTTGGAAATATATCGGCCGATCCTTCATCGTCGCTGGGTCAAAATCCTGGAACTGCCTCCCCAACAGCACTGTGGGAGCACCTTCACCACACGGACTGCAGCGGTTCAAGAAGGCGGCTCACCACCACCTTCTCAAGGGCAATTAGGGATGGGCAATAAATGCTGGGCCTTGCCAGCGACGCCCACATCCCATGAACGAGTAAAAACATTTTTTTAAGAGGTGTCAGCCGCGGCTCAGTGGTTAGCACTCTCGCCTCTGGGTCAGAAGGTTGTGGCTTTGAGTCCTACTTCAGGGTACATTAACCCAGGCTGATACTTCAATGTAGTACTGAGGGAAAGCTGCATTGTCTTTCGGATGAGACATTAACCGTCTGCTCCTCTCGGGTGTACGTTAAAGATCCCACAGTACTTTTTGAAGAAGAGCAGGGGGGAGTTCTCCCCGGTATCCTGGACAATAATTATCCCTCAATCAATATCAAAACAGATGATCTGGCCATTATCTCATTGCTGTTTGTGGGAGCTTGCTGTGCGCAAATTGGCTGCGGCATTTCCTACATTAAACCCCCTGGACCTGATGGCCTACATCCTAGGGCTTTGAAAGAGGTGGCTGTCATAAATCTCATCATCGAGAAACTACCTATGGAATAACACTGGACGGCCAGCTGGTGGCGCCGTCCAAGGAGTATAAATACTCGGGCGTGGGCCCAGCTTCCAGGGACATTTTGTAAGACAGGAACTAGTGAAATACAACTAGACTTCCATGTTCTGAAACAAGTTGATTAAAGCCTTGCTTTATGTTCAAACCAAGTGTGTAGTGAGTTTTATTACGTCAGTAGCTATAGAGATAGTGGACGCATCGGTTGTCATCTTCCAAAATTCTATAGATTCTAGAATGGTTCCTGTGGATTGAAGGTAGCAAATGTAACCCCGCTATTCAAGAAAGGATGGAGAGGGAAAACGGGGAATTACAGACCAGTTAGCCTAGCATCAGTAGTAGGGAAAATGCTAGAATCTATTATTAAGGACGTGGTAACAGGGCACTTAGAAAATAATAATAGGATTGGGCAGAGTCAACAGGGACCTATGAAAGGGAAATCGTGTTTGACAAATCTGTTGGAGTTTTTTGAGTTTGTAACTAGCAGATTTGATAAGGGGAAACCAGTGGATGTGGTGTATTTGGATTTTCAGTAGGCATTCGATAAGGTGCCACACAAGAGGTTATCAAACAAAATTAGGACTCATGGGATTGGGGGTAATATACTAGCATGGATTTAGGATTTGTTAATGAACAGAAAACAGAGAGTAGGAATAAACGGGTAATTTTCAGGTTGGCAGGCTGTAACTAGTGGGGTACCGCAAGGATCAGTGCTTGGGCCTCAGCTATTCACAATCTATATCAATGATTTGGATGAGGGGACCAAATGTAATATATCCAAGTTTGCTGATGATACAAAGCTGGGTGGGAATGTAAGTTGTGAGGAGGATGCAAGGAGGCTTCAAGGGATATAGACAGGCTAAGTGAGTGGGCAAGAACATGGCAAATGGAATATAATGTGAAGAAATGTGAAGTTATCCACTTTGGTAGGAAAAATAGAAAAGCAGAGTATTTTTTAAATGGTGAGAGATTGGGAAATGTTGGTGTTCAGAGGGACCTGGGTGTCCTTGTACACGAATCACTGAAAGTTAACATGCAGGTACAGCAAGCAATTAGGAAAGCAAATGGTATGTTGGCCTTTATTACAAGAGGATTTGAGTATTAGAGTAAAGACGTCTTACTGCAATTATATAGGGCCCTGGTGAGACCACACCTGGAGTATTGTGTACAGTTTTGGTCTCCTTACCTAAGGAAGGATATACTTGCCATAGAGGGAATGCAATGAAGGTTCACCAGACTGGTTCCTGGGATGGGGGGATTGTCCTATGAGGAGAGATTGAGTAGACTAGGCCTATATTCTCTAGAGTTTAGAAGAATGAGAGGTGATCTAATTGAAACATACAAAATTCTTACAGGGCTTGACAGGGTAGATGCAGGGAGGATGTTTCCCCTGGCTAGGGAGTCTAGAACCAGGGGTCACAGTCTCAGAATAAGGGGTCGGCCATTTAGGACTGAGATGAGGAGGAATTTCTTCACTCGGAGGGTGGTGAATCTTTGGAATTCTCTACCCCAGAGGGCTGTGGAGGCTCAGTTATTGAGTATATTCAAGACAGAGATCGATAGATTTTTGGATATTAAGGGAATCAAGGGATATCAATCAATCAATCAATCAATCAACTTTTTTATTGTCATTATTAGTGCACAAGTGCAGTACAACGAAATGCAGGCTTGCGGCTCCCGAGAGTGTACATTTAGATTAAGACATTTAAACATTCAACATACATTTGGCTTGTAATACATTAACATAAACATAACCATAATAAAGTGCATTGGCAGATGTGCAGGCTTTAGAGTTTATTTGTGGAGTTCAGTAGGATGACAGCCCTGGGAAAGAAGCTGTTCCTAAATCTGGTCGTTCGGGTGCGAATGCATCTGTAGCATCTCCCAGATGGCAGGAGGGCGAACAGACTGTGGCTGGGGTGGGTAGGGTCTTTGATGATGGTCCGTGACCTCCGTAAACAGCGTTTCTGGTATATGTGCTCTATGGTCGGTAGCCGGGTGCCGGTAATGTGTTGGGCAGTTTTGACTACCCGCTGCAGGGCTTTCCGGTCATAGTAGCTACAGCTGCCATACCATACTGTGATACAGTTTGTCAGGATGCTCTCTATTGTGCAGCGGTAAAAGTTAGAGAGGATCAGGGGTGACAGGTTACATCCCTTCAGCCTCCTTAGGAAATATAGGCGCTGCTGGGCCTTCTTCGCCAGAGAGGAGGTATTGAGGGACCAGGAGAGGTCTTCCGTGATGTGGACTCCGAGGAACTTAAAGCTGTCCACCCTTTCCACCACAGCCCCATTGATGTGGATGGGGGTGTGACTTCTGCCTTTAGACTTCCTGAAGTCCACAATGATTTCTTTGGTTTTCTTGATGTTCAGGGCCAGGTTGTTATCGGCGCACCACTTCACGAGATGCTGGACCTCCTCCCTGTAGGCTGACTCATCGTTGTTGGTGATCTGGCCTACTACCGTGGTATCATCCGCAAACTTGATGATGGTGTTGGAACCATGAACAGCCACACAGTCGTGGGTGAAGAGGGAGTAGAGGAGGGGGCTCAGCACACATATGGGGATAGTGCAGAAAAATGGAGTTGAGATAGCCGATCAGCCATGATCTTATTGAATGGCGGAGCAGGCTCGAGGGGCCGAATGGCCGACTCCTGCTCCTATATCTTATGTTCTTCAAAGTTGGCTGTAAAGCCCTTTGGGACATCTTGCGGTCATGAAAGTTGCTGTATAAGTGCAAGTATTTCTTTTTTCTTTTAGTTATATTCCATCTTCCTGCAGTTACCTATGGTCCAATCTCCAGCTGACATCTGTGCTCTAACCTTCTGTACATGGCTGCGTTGTGATCTCTGCCGAATACTCCCTGTGATAGGGTTTAAAACTACATTAGCGACTGTATTGATTTCTTTGTGGGTTCAATGACGAGACATTTATGAAAGAGAATGTCTTTTAATCTAAAGCTTGTTCAACTCTTTTTAACAGCATTTACAGGAGACATCATGCTAGTGATGCATCTAGAACGAAACTGAAACTAAACTGAACTGCCTTGCTTGTCTCGGTCACATGCCTTCTGCTGGTCAGGCACAAGCAATCAATACATGCAAACATGCTGTTAAGGCATCATAATCGAACAGACAAATACCATCTCTATTTGCTGATATCATTACATCTCCTTTTCTTAAAACAAAAGTATTTTACTTTTAACTAACAACATGTTTTCTTTGTATTAATCTGCATTTTAACTGTAACACTTAATGAACTTACATTATCATTATCATGATCAAGGTTTTTTAACCTTGCTTTGTGTGTTCACATGATATATGTCAATACACTAGAACTTGAAGAAAGAATAAGATAACATTACTTCCTTCTATAACAATAGTCCTTAAATTTGCTCAATGAGTCTCTCAGGAGGCTTCACATGTCTTGAGGATTTTCTGATTGATTGTCCTTGAATCTGAGTTGTTGCCTCAGATGATGGTTTCTCAGCTGTGTGATCAGGTTGTTCAACAGTATCAGTCTCTTGACCTGCTGTGGCTGGTCCCATGAGAAGATCCCTACGATTTCTTCTCAGAACAGCACCCTCATCTGTCTGAATGGTGTATGATCTTGGTTGAACTTCACTCAGGACAGTTCCCTTCTGAGTCCATGTGTTTGTTTTGTCTTTGAACCTTACTTGGTCACCAGTGTGGAGTTCAGGTAGGTTTTGTGTTCCTCTGTCATAGTAGTACTTTTGCTTTTCTTTCTGTTGTTCTTTGAACTTCCTCACTTTCTCCCCCTCTTTTGTTTTCAGGAGGTTCTCCAGGATGGGTAGGTTTAACCTTAGCATACGTCCCATAAGGAGTTGGGCTGGTGACATACCACACTTGAGCGGCGTTGTGCGGTATACAAGCATGCTCTGGTAGAAGTCAGTTCCACTGTCTTTTGCCTTGTACATCAGTCTTTTCACTGTGTTTGCGGGCTCTCCTGGGTCAACAACTCTGGACAACGTGTCTGCTGTATACATCAGCTTACCTGGTGTGTACGCAACATTCAGTTCATCACAGACTGTCTCTCCTTCGCTTTCCACAACGAGGACTCTCTTTACCAGGTTCAGTCTCTCACAGGCTTTTAAACCTAGTATGGCTTGCACATCCTTTGGCACCACGATTAATGCTAGCGTGTGCTCTCTGTCCTTGTGTGTTACTTTGACAATGCATCTTCCTTTCACTGGTATATCAGTACCTGAGTATCCTGTCACTTTCACTTTGATTCCATGTATCTTTGGTCTGGGTCTAATTTTCTTAAAATCAGTCTCTGATATCACATTAACTTGTGCTCCAGTATCCAATTTAAATGGAATGTGTATGTCATTCACTTTTAGTGTCAACATCCAGTCTCTTTCTTCTTTTTCGTTCGCTGGCCACGCCTCTTTTTTCACATTGGCGCTCTTTTTGTTAAACAGTTTGTGTCCGTTCTTACTCACTGCATCCACGTTGCAGCTACTGTCACTGAACAGCTCCTTTGCCTGCAACTTCACAGTCTCTGTAGCCCTACACAGTGCTATGGCTTTTCCCAGGTCTAGATCTTGCTCTCTTAGCAGTCTTTCCCTTAGACCATTATCTGGAATACCACACACCAGTCTGTCTTTTATCAGCGAGTCTGTCAGTCCCCCAAATTCACACGTTTTGCTTCTGTTTCTCAGTTCAGTCACATACTGATCAATAGTCTCTCCTGTTTTCTGTACACATGTGAAAAATCTGTGCCTCTCAAACGTCACGTTACGTTTAGGTATGCAGTAGGCCTCAAACTGTTCCATTATTTTATCTAGCTTCATTTTGTCTCCATCAACAGCGAATGTGAAGTTATTATACACCTCCAGCGCTTCATCACCCACGACATGTAAGAACAGTGACGCTTTCATTTTATCACCTTTCTCATCAGCTCCGATTGCTGATAAATACAACCCCAAACGTTGTTTGAACCTCCTCCAATTTTCAGCCACATTACCTGTCAACTGAAGCGTCGCCGGTGGGTGTAAACCTTCCATTTTTTCACTTCGTTAGCTATTCTCCAATGGTAAGCAACGATGTTCTCTTTTGGCTTGCTAATTTGTGGAGAGCTGATTTAACTTCAGATTTTTTCTCTTCATCTCTTTCAATCACTTCTGACACCATGTATTGATTTCTTTGTGGGTTCAATGACGAGACATTTATGAAAGAGAATGTCTTTTAATCTAAAGTCTGTTCAACTCTTTATACAGCTTTACAGGAGACACGATGCTAGTAATCCATCTAGAATGAAACTGAAACTAAACTGAACTGCCTTGCTTGTCTCAGTCACATGCCCTCTGCTGGTCAGGCACAAGCAATCAATACATGCAAACATGCTGTTAAGGCATCATAATCGAACAGGCAAATACCATCTCTATTTGCTGATATCATTACAGCGACTGGCCCCGATTTTAACTCCAGGTGGATTCCCCGCTCAGGCCCGGGTTAAAATGACGAGAAACTCGAGGAACAGCACCTCATCTTTCGATTAGGCACTCTACAGCCCTCTGGACTCAACATCGAGTTCAACAATTTCAGATCATAACCTCGGCCCCTATCATATATATATTTTCCCTTTCTTTTTTTTAATCTGCACTTTTGTCTGGGCTTTTTTCTTCCCTCCCACGCGGCAGCTGTCCTTCATTCTGCCAGCGCCATTCACACTTCATCTAGAGCCATCCTTTATTCCTTGAATATCTCTAATGTCTCTTAATCTCTCCTGTTTTCTATCCTATCTCTGACCTTCCCTTTTGTTCTTTCATCCCCTCCCCCTTTTCTCAGCCCCCACTTGCTTTAAAATCTATCCCTTTCCTGCTTTTTTTCCAGTTCTGACGAAGGGTCTTCGACCTGAAACGTTGACTCTGTTTCTCTCTCCATGGATGCTGCCGGACCTGCTGAGTTTTTCCAGCATTTTCTGTCGTTATTTAAAATTACAGTTGGGTCTCAATCAATGTTCCACATATTTTTTTTTTTAGGTGCGCGGTCCCTTTAACGGGCTTCCGGGGCCAATTCAAGATTTCAAAATCTCCCACTCAAAAGCCGGTGAGCGGCCTGTGCGGGACCTCCAGACAGCTCATAATCATAATCATAATCAACTTTATTGTCATTGTTAGTGCACAAGTGCAGTACAACGAAATGTAGGCTTGCGGCTCCCGAGAGTGTACATTTAGATTAAGACATTTAAACATTCAACATTCATTTGGCTTGTAATACATTAGCATAAACATAATAAAGTGCATTGGCAGATGTGCAGGCTTTAGAGTTTATTTGTGGAGTTCAGTAGGATGACAGCCCTGGGAAAGAAGCTGTTCCTAAATCTGGTCGTACGGGTGCGAATGCATCTGTAGCGTCTCCCAGATGGCAGGGGGGCGAACAAACTGTGGCTGGGGTGGGTAGGGTCTTTGATGATGGTCAGTGACCTCCGTAAACAGCGTTTCTGGTAGATGTTCTCTATGGTCGGTAGCCGGGTGCCGGTAATGCGTTGGGCAGTTTTGACTACCCGCTGCAGGGCTTTCCGGTCATAGTAGCTACAGCTGCCATACCATACTGTGATACAGTTCATCAGGATGCTCTCTATTGTGCAGCGGTAAAAGTTAGAGAGGATCAGGGGTGACAGGTTACACCCCTTCAGCCTCCTTAGGAAATATAGGCGCTGCTGGGCCTTCTTCACCAAAGAGGTGGTATTGAGGGACCAGGAGAGGTCTTCCATGATGTGGACTCCGAGGAACTTAAAGCTGTCCAGCCTTTCCACCACAGCCCCATGGATGTGGATGGGGGTGTGACTTCCGCCTTTAGACTTCCTGAAGTCCACAATGATTTCCTTGGTTTTCTTGATGTTCAGGGCCAGGTTGTTATCGGCGCACCACTTCACGAGATGCTGGACCTCCTCCCTGTAGGCTGACTCATCGTTGTTGGTGATCTGCCCTACCACCGTGGTATCATCCGCAAACTTGATGATGTGCGGCCGTGCAGCTTAGCAGGAACATTGGTCGCAATGATGTCATCGGGCCGCAACATTGCAAATGTAAAGAAGGACCCCGTTTGCTCCGGGCGCCTGTCCTTGATTCCTGCTCAGGAGAGCAGGTGAAAATTGCAGATGCAAAATTGGGGTTGTTCTCCTTAGAGCGGAGAGGGTTGAGAGGAGATTTGATAGAGGTGTTCAAAATCCTCAGGGGTCTGGCCAGAGTAGATAGAAACTGTTCCCTTTGGCGGAAGGGTCGAGAACCAGAGGACACAGATTTAAGGTGATTGGCGGAAGAACCAAAGGCGACATGAGGAAAAACTTTTTTACGCAGCGAGTGGTTAGGATCTGGAATGCACTGCCTGAAAGGGCGGTGGAGGCAGATTCAATTGTGGCGTTCAAAAGGGAGTTGGATAAGTACCCGAAGGAAATAAATTTGCAGGGCTACGGGGAAAGGGCGGGGGAGCGGGGCTAGCTGAGGTGCTCTTGCAGAGAGCCGGCACGGGCTCGACGGGCCGAATGGCCCCCTTCTGTGACCATTCTATGATCCTATGTTGCGATCATGACGACTTTCGGACATGTAAGAGCCAGGGAGATTTTAACTGCCCTCCCGCCACATTTCCGCTGAGCGAGTAGGGTTAAAATCGTCCCCCCTCCCCAATGCCAAGGTACAGAGTTTGCTCTTGGTGACAGCTCTTCCTTTACATTTGGTTTGAGATAGATGAACATCACTGTCTACAAGCTGGCTGATGTTATTCTAGGTGACTAACTATTCTCCTGTTTACTAAGCTCCATATGTTTGCATTGTTGAAATAAACCCAACATCTGGTATTGTGCCCTTGTCTCTTCAGGTGATCCTGACACCTCTTTGGAGCAACTACAATCTGGAGCATCATCTCCCTCTGTGGAAAAAAAACCGAAAGGGCTTCAAGACACAAATCATTATTTTTTTTTCTTTTACATTTATGATTGTTTGAAGTATTTGCTTGGATTTTGTTGTTGTTGTTGCAATTATTTTGGCTTTTATTCTCCCCCCCACCCCACCCCCCATTCCTTTTTTAGGTCTCCCTCAGAAGTACTCACAGGAGACGACATCATCACTCTCTGCATCAGGTCAAACCATTCCTCAGCTGAGAGGGGAGACACACAATCTCAGGCTTCGATCCACCAGCTTCTTGAGGTGGTTGCTAGGAGATGCTCAAAAGCATGGTGTGCGGGACCCGATGAATCTTCTCTCCTTTTGGGCTCTGGTTTGAGATTTTCTTCCTAATCCTTCTCTTAGGGATAAGCTGTGACTCACTCTGCTTTGGTGCGAAAGTTATTACTGGCTTTGCATTGCAACATGAATCATGAATGTTGGCTTGGCATCTACCAGTTTGTACAGCTTCTATCTTTAGCTAGGGCAAGTACAAACAATGATGGACAGGTAGCGACCCTCTGGTCCATTGAGCCTGTCCCACACAATTACAATACCTTGGGCTGGATTTTCATTCAGGAGTCGGGTTGGAGGCGGGACTACAACTTTCGGGGTTGTAGTCCCGCCTCCATCGAGATGCGGCCAATCCATTCACTTGATTGACCTTGTTGAGCCTGCCCAGCGAGCTCAGCAGGCCAATTAAGGGCAACCCGGCAACAGGTGATGTCACAGACTGAAATTTCATCTGTCAAGTGGTTTTGACAGATGAAATATCAGCGTTTCACAGCTGTTTGAAGCTGTCAAACACTGACAGTCTTACTTCTAACATGAGTCCTTCTCCACAGACTCAGTTAGAAATCTCTCCTGCACAGAAAGCTGCAGGCTGTCACTTTTGACAGATCGCAGCCATTCTGCTTTCTGCGCCGGTGAGATGAGGGACTCCCCGAACCTAAAGGAAGGAAGGCTGAAAAGGTAAGAAAAGGTCATTTACACTTCTTTAATCACTTTAGACACACCATACACACTTACCTTTTCACTCATGCACACATCACTCACCTGAACACCGACATCTCGACCCCTCCAAGCCCTTCAACCTGATGGCCTGACTCCTCCAACTTGGCGTGGTTTGGAGCCGTTGGGAATCCCACACTTCAACATTAAAAATAGGGATTAGGCTAAAAACTGCCTGTTAACTTGTGATGAAATAACTCTGTGTTCTGGCATTTGTATTGTTGTTGCTGTTGTTGTTGTACTTGTTAATATCTGGAATGTTCTACCGGTGTAACCACTAATGCTCCTCCCTAGCCCCGCCCCTCTTCTGGAATGTTCTACCAAGGGCTGGGTCGGTGATGAATGATGGTTGCCCTGTGTTAACTTGATGCCATGTTCTTACTTAATAAAAGCCTTTAGTTTTAAGCTTTAACCTCATGGATTCAGGCAGTTAATTGGCACTAATCCCTTCCCGCCGCGGGGTCACACATTTAACTTTTGGCCATCTCCCTCCCTCCCCAACCTCTCCTTCTCTCGCTCGGTCTCTGTTTTTCTTTACAGAATCTGTGGAGCGCTGTAGGACGTTTTTCAACGTTAAAAGTGCTCCATAAACTTGAGCTGTTGTTTTACCTTCTACCTGAGTTCGAAGACATTGGGCATCACCCTGTATGGAAGTGTTCAATGGTCCAGTGACCAAGAAGATGTACTTAGCGGTGAGCTTTGGAATGCCGGACATGGAAAGAACATTGATTTAATCTACGGAAACTGATTATACTGAATTTCTTACTCTGATCTGTCAATTTACTTATGCACTTAGCTCTTCATATTTGTTCCTAACCTTGCGCTCTACTTTAACTGATTTACATTCCAAGTCATTAGGATGCAGTAATTTTCCATTATTAATCTTGTCTTTCAGTTATGAGTTTTTTGAAGACTAATTACCACAGTGACCATACTTTAGAAGTACTTCATCAGCTGTGCAGCGCTTTGGGACGTCCAGAAAGTGCTCTATAAATGTTCGTCCGTCCGTCCTTCCTTCCTTCCTCTCTCTCTTTCTTTCTTTCTCTCTTTCTTTTTCTCTCGCTTTCTCTTTTTCTTTCTTTCGTTCTTTCTTTCTCTCTTTCTTTCTTTCTCTCATTCTTCCTCTCTCACTTTCTCTCTTCATTTCTTTCTCCCTCTCTTTCTATCTCTCTTTCTCTCTCTCTTTCTTTCTCTTTCTTTCTTTGCATTTGTTGAGTACTAATTGTACAGTAATAAAACCTGGATTCAAAACATCATAGAAACATAGAAGATAGGAGCAGGAGTAGGCCATTCGGCCCCTCGAGTCTGCTCTGCCATTCAATGAGATCATGGCTGATCATCCAAATTCAGTACCCTGTCCCTGCTTTCTCCCCATATCCCTTGATCCCTTTAGCCTTAAGAAATATATCCAACTCCTTCTTGAATATATTTAATGATTTGGCCTCAACTGCCTTTTGTGGCAGAGAATTCCACAGGTTCACTGTAAAGTCTGTGGGTTGTGCAGTTAATAAATACACAGACTTCAGAAGTAACAAACAAACAGGTCTTTACTATTCGAAGGTCCGGGCGAATCTGCCCCAGAAATCCTGCTACAACACTTATATACTGGTGTGGTCACTATCGGTATTACAGTATACAGAAGCCAAACAAATAGTGCCACACCTAAAGTAGTTCCCTTAAAGGTGAACGGTTACATTCAATAGTTCCCTTAAAGGTAGGCGGGTACATACACTACAATCCTCCCTTTTTAGCTTATTACTTACAGAGTCTCCGTTAAACATACATATCTTCAACTTCTTATAAACAAATTACAGATATAATCTCGGTGGAGTCAATGTCATATAAAACAATTTACAGATATAATCTCGGTGGGAACAGTTCACAGGTTCAGTCTCTGCGGAAACAGTTCATAGATTCAGTCTCTGATCTTGACTCGTTCCGAACAACATTTCTTTGGTGTAGCCGGTTCACCTGGCTAGCGTGACTCCTCCATAGCCTTTTTCTTGACATAACAGCTTGAACTTTCGTCCTGTTGAACCAGCAGTGCGGACTTTTACAACCAACTGGCTGTCTTGACATTTTCCAGTTTTTCAACTAATTTAGCTCCTTTCGTAGTGCCCCGCCTGAGATGGTAGAAGTGCTAATATTTTAGACAGTTATTATCTTCTGCTTCTTCTTTTTCTTTTCTGCCTTTTTGAAACTCTCGGAGCTCCTTTCTCGGCTGCCAGCTGTAGCGCCGCCAACTCTCTATGTTCCTTAGACCTTAAGTGCTTCCTCCGGATTTCAGCACTTTGGGAGTTTTCATCACAAGCTGGGCAGACCACATCCTCGTAATATTCAGTGTCACTCAACAGGTCATGGTAATATTCGGGTTCGTCCTGAGTTAGGCCAGCGAGAGAGCCTTCTTCTTCCTCCTCACCCGTCTGGACGTTAGCTGACGGTGGTTCCTTCCCTAGACATCTTTCTTGAAAAGACTTCTTCATGCATTCATATTCATCCCGCTCTTCCTGGGTTGTCTGCCATTCCTTCACTACTGACCTCATTTGTGAGTTCAATACCTTCCCTTCCACCGGGGATTGCGGTATCAGGCTATTTAATCCTTCTACTGAAGCAGCTGTTTCAACATTCTTCTGTTCACATTGACGTGATTCAACGAACTCTTCATAGAGTAAACTGTAACACAAAATCTGTGTTGCCACCTCAGTTATTTCCATAACTTTTGGGAGCTCCGAATTCCTTCCCTTTGCAGATTGAAGCTCGTGTTCCCATTGTGGAGTCTTGTCTCTCAGCATGTGAAGGAGTTGGCTGACCGTTAACTCTTCCATGGGGTCTCTGTGGATCAGAGTCTTCACCATTTCATCCACCTTTCCCTCCAATGCTTTCACCTTCCTTTCCTCTTGTACTTTGGTTTCAAGCGCTCGAAGAAGTTGCGCCTTGATGCTCCCAAGCTCATGTTCAGAGCCCATTCTTACAGTCTCTGTGTTTCTTACAGTTTCCTTCCCTTCCACTGAAAGGATTCCCAGTTGACTCTGCTCTTCAAGTCGTTGAACCTCGGTCATTGCCGCCTCATATTTGTCTTGGGTTTCCTTCAATATTTTTATGAGTTCTTGGACATCTTGTCTTTCATGTTCTGCCATGTCTTTCACCTCTAAATTCTCCTCTATGGATGGAACTTCTACCGATGAGTCTGTCTTGGCCTTGAGCTCATCAAGAATTTCCTGCAGCCTTTGGATTTCTTGCTCATGTTCAACCTTTAGTTGTTCATATGCTTCTACTGAAACTAGCTTTTCGGAGGTTGCCGAGTTAATCCCCTCCAGAATTGTAGCCTGGGCCTGTTCATACTGTTCTTTCAACTTCTCACACTCTGCTTGTAAGGAGTCGTAGAGAAGAACTGGAATAAAATCCCGGCTTCCTGAAGATTCCTCTTCGTTTGCTTCTTTCGCAATTTCCTGTTGGAGTTCAGCCAAGGCTGCTATGCTATCTGCCTCTTGAAGTCTCACTGCCATCAAATCTTCTTTATTCTTGCAGTCCATCTCAGTCATTTTCCGTTTATTTTCATTTAACTGAGTGATAAGCTCCTCTTGCAACATGGCCACATTATTCACATCAGGTAAAGAAGCGTTTCTCTTTTCCATGTCCAAGATTTTTTTCTGCATCTCTTTAAGTGCACACTGCGATTCAGCTTCTCTTAACCTTGCCTGCACTAGCTCCGTCTCCAATTGCAGAACAAAATCCTCAGTGTAGCGTGGTTTGCCTTTATGCTGTATCTCTAGATCATGCAAATATTCTAACTCCTGAACATCATAAGGGAGGTGTGATCGGTAATTGGTCACGATGGCTCTATGGTCGCTCTCTGCTTGAGCCAGCAGGTTCTGTTGTCTTTCCAGACTCTCCCATTCGGTGTCATAGAACTTTTTCATTGTTTTCATCTCTTGTACGAGACGGTAACTTAATTGTTCGAATTGTTGTCGTACTTTGAAATAACGTTGAGTTCGAGCTCGGTGTTCCTCCGTAATGCATATGTCTGTGACTTGAACAGACTCAGAATTCTCTGTCTTTATGCACACCATCGTTTTTCCAACCTTAGTCAGTGAGTTCATGTTAACCTTGTTTTTCATACGTGGGCTGGACTTATCGTCTTCCGGCTCAGAGTCTGAGCTGCTTGTCTGCACCGAGTCCTCACTCGTCATTGCTTGTAGGTAGTGCCATTCCATGTCTATTTTCTTGATCCACTCCCGTCCTAGAAGTGGTGGTCCTCCCTCATGTAGTACATACAAGTTCATTCTTGGGTGTTCTTTACCCCTATCTCTCACCTTGACTCTTATTTTTCCCATGGGGTATACTTTATGCCCCGTGTATGTCTGCAATACGAACTTGGTATCTCTTAAGGGTATGTGTGAGAATAGCCGGTGGTAATCCCCTCGATTTATGACTGATACAGCTGATCCAGTGTCCAACTCCATTTTCACTTGGACTCCAGCTATTTTTAGCATGACCCAGATAGTTTGTAGGTCAGCTTCCTTACTCACATGGTGGATACTCAGACTACCCAGCTCCTGGCCGTTTGGATCTGAGTCTGGATTCTGTTCGTCTGAACTCTTCTCAGCCCCCTTGTATACCTTGTTGTACTTTTCTTGTGATGGCTTCCTTTGGTTGTTGGTCTTCTTCCCTGACCGGCATACCTTAGCGATGTGACCCAGTTTGCCACATTTCCTACATTCTTGGTTCTTAAACCAGCATTGATTCTGGTCGTGTGTTGTCTTCCCACAACGATAGCATTTTGTTGTACTCGAGGTAATTTGGTCCACCCCGAGCGCCGCCGCCTTTAGTTGCATTTCCGCCGTTCCTTTCGCTGCGGCTTCGTGTGATGCGGCTATAAGGACAGCCCTGTCAAGTGTAAGGTCGTTCTCTTCGAGTAGGCGCTTTTGCGTCCCTTCCTTGGACAATCCGCCTACGAACTTGTCTCGCAGTGCCTCTGTCAGATTCCCTCCGAACTGGCAGTATTTCGCTAGCCTACGCAGTTCGACCAAGTATTCTGCGTTGTTTTCGTCTTCCCGTTGCGTTCTTGCATAGAATTTGAATCGTTCAGCCAACATCAACGGTGTGGGGTTCAAGTGGTCCTTCAGAACAACCACAATCTCTTCGAAAGACTGATCCGCCGGTTTAGCTGGTGCTAGTAAATCCTTCAAGAGCCCGTATGTCTTTGCGCCCATCGAGTTTAACAATGTTATCGCCTTGTCGTCTTCCTCTATTTTGTTGGCTTCACAATAGATCTCGATGCGTTCCACGTACGTAGCCCAGTCTTCTATCTCAGAATTAAAATCATTAATATTCCCTCGCTTAGGCATCTTTCTTTCCTTGGGAGCAGCACCAGTATTTCTTTAAGTATTCTTATTTTTTGTTTTTTTTGTTTGTTTGTTTCTAAGATGGCGGTTTTCCCGCAAAATCGGCGGTTTCCCGCTCTTTCCTTCTCTCCCCGCCCACTTCAATGGCGGTATGTCAATCAAGATGGCGGTTTTCCTGCTTCTGGCGTCTTCTCCGCCTAATGGCGGCTTCCCGCGTTTCTTCCCGGTGGAAGGGGTACGCTTCCCCCACAGCGGACAGGTTCAGCCGCTGGCTGGCTACCGCACAGCTCCCCTTACTCGGCTATGTCTTTTCCTCCCGCCCGCACGGCTCTACCGGCGCTGGGTACACCCCGTTAACGGAGGACAGTTCAGCCGCTGGACTGGCTCTCGCGCAGTCTCTCTCTCCGTACCCGGCTCTGTCGCTCTCTCACCCGCACGTTCGGTGCTACCGGCCCTGGGTACCCCGTTGGTGGAGAACAGCTCAGCCGCTGGACTGGCTCTCGCGCAGTCTCTCACCCCGTTTTCGGCTGTGTCTCTCACCCACTCCCGGACGTTCGGTTTTGCCGGCTCTGAGTACCCCGTTGGTGGAGAACAGCTCAGCCGCTGGACTGGCTCCTCGCAGTCTCTCTCTCCGCACCCGGCTCTCACCCGCACGGTTCCCGTTCGCCTCCCCAGCCCTCTCGCAGACCGATGTTTCCCTCCCCGGCTGCGGCTGGGTTTCTCCTCCCGCGCCTACTCGCAGGCTCAGCGCTTCGTGGCTGTGGTCGCTGCCCGGAGTTTTCCCGCCGATCGCGGTCCGGCTGTCACCCGACGCCGTTGGACCCGACTTTTGGCCGGCACAGCTCCCCCTCGACCGAGGTCGAGTGTTCTGCCCTTATCCTCCGGATACTTCTACACCTTCCCCTACTCACAGTCTCTTCGGCCGCCTTGTTTCTTGCTGGTCGGCTCACTCCGCACTGTGGCAGAAGGGTAGTCAGTGCCTGTTGCTGATACAGCTTTTGTTGTTAGTCTTCCTGCTTTTCTCCTGCTGCAGCCTCGTGCTTTCTTCCGGCAGCACGACGAGGGCGGTTGCCTCTCTTCGACGCTCTTCTTGCTTTGGTAATCTTGCCGCAGGGTACGATCGGACTCGTCGCCACTGTAAAGTCTGTGGGTTGTGCAGTTAATAAATACACAGACTTCAGAAGTAACAAACAAACAGGTCTTTACTATTCGAAGGTCCGGGCGAATCTGCCCCAGAAATCCTGCTACAACACTTATATACTGGTGTGGTCACTATCGGTATTACAGTATACAGAAGCCAAACAAATAGTGCCACACCTAAAGTAGTTCCCTTAAAGGTGAACGGTTACATTCAATAGTTCCCTTAAAGGTAGGCGGGTACATACATTACATTCACCACTCTCTGGGTGAAGAAATTCCTCCTCATCTCTGTCCTAAATGGCTTGCCCCTTATCCTTAGACTGTGACCCCTGGTTCTGGACTCCCCGACCATCGGGAACATCCTTCCTGCATCTAGTCTGTCTAGTCCTGTTAGAATTTTATAAGTTTCAATGAGATCTCCTCTCATTCTTCTAAACTCCAGCGAGTATAAGCCCAATCGACCCAATCTCTCTTCATACGTCATTCCTGCCATCCCAGGTATCAGCCTGGTGAATCTTCGCTGCACTCCCTCCATGGCAAGAACATCCTTCCTCAGATAAGGCGACCAAAACTGCACACAATACTCAAGGTGTGGTCTCACCAAGGCCCTGTACAACTGCAGTAAGACATCCTTGTTCCTGTACTCGAACCCTCTCGCTATGAAGGCCAACATACCACTTGCCTTCTTAACCGCCTGCTGCACCTGCATGCTTACTTTCAGCGACTGGTGTACAAGGACACCCAGTTCTCGTTGCACTTCCCCTTCTCCCAATCTATTGCCGTTCAGATAATAATCTGCCTTCCTGTTTTTGCCACCAAAGTGGATAACCTCGCATTTATCCACATTATACTGCATCTGCCATGTTTCTGCCCAATCACCCAATCTGTCCAAATCATACTGGAGTTTCTCGGCATCCTGATCACAGCACACACGCCCACACAGCTTCGTGTTGTCTGCAAACTTGGAGATATTACATCTAGTTCCCTTGTCTAGATCATTAATATATATTGTGAATAGCTGGGGTCCAAGGACCGATCATATAGAATCATAGAATGGTTACAGCACAGAAGGAGGCCATTTGGCCCGTCGAGCCCGTGCCAGCTCTCTGCAAGAGCACTTCAGTTAGTCCCACTCCCCCGCCCTTTCCCCGTAGCCCTGCAATTTTTTTCCCTTCAGGTACTTATCCAATTCCCTTTTGAAAGCCATGATTGAATCTGCCTCCACCACCCTTTCAGGCAGTGCATTCCAGATCCTAACCACTCGCTGTGTAAAAAAAGATTTTCCTCATGTCGCCTTTGGTTCTTTTGCCAATCACCTTAAATCTGTGTCCTCTGGTTCTCGACCCTTCTGCCAACGGGAACAGTTTCTCTCTATCTACTCTGTCCAGACCCCTGATGATTTTGAACACCTCTATCAAATCTCCTCTCAACCTTCTCTGCTCGAAGGAGAACAACCCCAGCTTCTCCAGTCTCTCCACATAACTGAAGTCCCTCATCCCTGGAATCGTTCTCGTAAATCTTTACTGCACCCTCTCAAAGGCCTTCACAGCCTTCCTAAAGTGCCGTGCCCAGAATGCCTTCTCCTTCTTTCAATAGATTTATAACTCCGAGTTCTGCCCCTTTTGTCTCTCTCTCCCAACAACACAGCGCTGCTCAGATTCAGGATTTCTCCAGTACAAATCTGGAAGTTCTCAGTTTGATTCCTGGTCTGATTGCTGCTGATACAATGACTGGCAGCAAGGCCCCAGGCTCGACCAGTCGGGCCGAGTGGCCTGTTTCTGTGCTGTTGATTCGGTGCAATTCACTGGCCGCGAGGCGCTTTAGTACGTGGTGAGGATGTGAACAGCGTTATATAAACAAAAGTCTTTTTTTATTGACCAGCTTTTCAGTTCTGTGCTGTAATAGTTTGATTATCAGGGTAGGAAACAGTCATATTCTTGAGGATAATACTTGAAGAAAAAAATACGCTTGACCATGTGTGGCAATCACTGCTATTAAAAGAAAACGGGAAAGACAGACTTGCATTTCTATAGCGCCTGTCACGACCACCGGTCGTCCCAAAGCACTTGACAGCCAATGAAGTACTTTTTGAAGTGTAGTCACTGCTGTAATGTGGGAAACGCGGCAGCCAATTTGCACACAGCAAGCTCCCACAAACAGCAATGTGATAATTGTTATATCCGTGTATCTTAATGTTGTGTCCTTCAATAATCAGACAACAGACTGCAGGGAACGATCAACAGGTGTTTACTGAATGAGGGTTACTCTAGAACTAACTGTACAGATCTCTACTCAGGGTTTATATACAGGTGTGGTCACTGCCGGTACTACAGTATACAGGAGCTGTAAAAAGTAGTTCTCTCCCTTAAGGTATATATACATTACATACATTACAATAATGACCAGATAATCTGTTTTAGTGATGGTGATCGAGGGATAAATATTGGCCCCAGGACACCAGGGAGAACTCCCCTGCTCGTCTTCAAAATAGTGGCCATGGGATCTTTTACATCCACCTGAGAGGGCAGACGGGGCCTCGGTTTAACGTCTCATCCGAAAGACGGCACCTCCCTCAGTACTGCACTAGGAGTGTCAGCCTGCACTCAGCTTGCTCGCATGTATACCCAGTGTGCTGACCAAGGTTTACGGATTTTGGGTTTCCCCTGCAATCAGTTTGGCAAGCACGAGCCTGGAAATGAGGAACTAATTAAAGTGTCAGCCTGGATTTTGTGCTCAAGTCTCTGGAGTGGGATTTGAACTCACAACCTTCTGACTCAGAGGTGAGGGCGCTGCCCACTTCTTTTTAATATAGCATTCATTGAACATTAAAAACATTTACAACATCGTGATCATTCCATTGTATCATACAAATCCATTCCGCCGCTCTGCACAGCCATTCCTCCACCACATATTAACATCAAAACCTGAAGTTTAATTTGTCTGCCATAACATATACTAATCTATTGTACTTTAAAAATCGATCAGTAATCATGGCTCCGAATAAGGGAAGTGTGCCTGATAATTCCCTCATCATCTAATCTCTGGCCCTTCCCTCCTCTCATGATCCTTCCCAACTTTTCGGCCAGCTGTTGCTTTCTCCTGCAGCCTCCGGCTCTTTTTCACTTCCTGTTTGAACCTTCCCTGCAGTTTCAGCCTCTTCCTTACATTAGGTTTGGGCCGAGGAGCTGCCCCTTCTCCCTCCTTCTGCCCCTCACTAACCTTTCCCTTTCCACACGATGCCACCCCACCCCCCACTTTCATGTTTCTGTCCCCCTCTGACTCCACACTCTCGAGCTCTTCTGTAACCTCCCGTCCCTGCTCCCCGTCAGATACATAATCTCCCTTAGAGAGTCTTCCTGCTATCACAGTTTCTCCAACAGTGCCACTCCCTTCGGCCTCATCTCCACCGCTGACCCTTGCTCCCTGTTTCTTCTCTCTCTGGGACAATGGCGCATCTGCACCTATCTTGTTCCCTTCTGGCGTCTTTGTCTCCCCGCTCCCATCCTGCTGCCCCTTTAAGGCTGCTGCCTCTTGCACCCTCTCCTTGTCTTGACCCCGCCGGCTCCCTGAGGTGTCTGACTCCCCGTCTTTCTTTGGAGTACTTACACTTACCCTGCACCCCTCTCCCGCCTCCTCTCCCCCCGTGGGCACCAGATTCTTTAGGGAGAGCCGAGCCGTATTATGGCTCGACTCTGCCCTCGACCCGTGCTGCCCGCTGCTGTCTTTGTCCTTTTCCACCATACTTGGTGTGTTTTCCACCATCTCCATCCTGTTCTCTGCTCCACAATTTTCTGCCTCTTCCTGCGCTCTTTTCTCTTTCCACTCACCAGCTGTGTCCTCCGCCTGCTCCGCTCCTCCAGCCGCTCCACTCACACCTCCTGCTCCTTCTCCTTCTCTCATCTCCTCGTCACTCAAGGGGCTTCCTTCTGTCTCACACTCACAGCGGGTGGGGCCTTTGTGACACACCCCACAGCTCTCCGCCTTGCAGCTCCGAGCGATGTGTCCAGACTCGCCGCAGTTATAACTGTACAAGTCTGGACAGCTTCTTACAAGACGGTCGTGTCCAAGACAATAATAACAAACCTTCACCTGGTTATCATGCAATCCCAAGAAGTACTGCACTCCTTCCATTGTCTCGAATTTCATGTTTTGTGGCAATAACTTCACCCCCTCTGGGAACCGTACCTTTACATAACGGGTTCCATCTGCTACCCGCATTCCTGGATACTATTTCCTCCTTATTGCTGAGCAAATTTTAATGTCCCACGACTCCAACTTTTTTATTAGCACATCGTCCTCAATATAAACCGGCAGGTTTAAGGATGAGACCACCACCCCTTCAGAATATAGCACAGATACCTCCAAGAACTTATCTCCAACCTTCAAACTCAGAAAAAGTCTTTCCACCTCCTCTCAGCCACTGACCGTCACCTCGAACCCAACATTCGGCTTTGGTCGGCAGGCAAAGCAGCTTCCCTCGCCGCAGTCCTCTGGCCCAGAAATTCGGCTCTCCCCGGGTGAGTACGCACGGGGTACTCACCCGTAGGCCGAATGGAAGTGCGGGTTTCCTGCATGCACTGCACATGCGCGGGAAACCGGCACTTCCGTTCCTCTGAACGAAGGGGTTCAGAGGTCGAACGCGCGCGCAGGGGAGGCTGCGCGTGCGCTTTGAACATAGGTTTTTTTTGCAGGTTTTCACGCGAGGTTAAGCCTGCAGGATTTACACATTTAAAAAGCAGGCGTAAGGCCTGCTAATTACAAGGTAAGTGGTCAATTAATTAAAATTAAAACATTTTTTCCACAGGTTTATTATTTTTAAATACTTTAAAGCAAGGTAAGTTTACTTTTAGCCCCGTTAGAATATAAAATTATTTTTTTCAAAAATTTAAATTATTGTTTAAAATAGTTATTTAATGTAATTTATAGTTTATTTAAAAAGTGTGATTTAAAAAAAAAAAATATTTGAAGGTTTACTGCTATTTTGGGGCCCGTAGTATTTATAAGTTTTGACAGGTCTTCCTGTCAATCTTATGAATGGGCTTTTCCCTCCTCCGATTGGCTGCCCATGGCTCACGTGATCCATGGGGACACATCGCACTAACTACGCCCCTGGGACACGCAAGCACAGCGCGCCGGCAGCTGGGCCAGGCCCCGGAGCGGAATTCCACGGGGCCCTACAGCTCAACTGCCGGCGCGCAAGGTAAGTGTAGGTCGGGGGCTTGCACCTGCGGGAAGCCCCCGACCCGAATTTCTGGGCCAATGTCCTAAGCTTGTATCTCCTTATCCTCGCACTGAACCACCACCGTGTTTTCTTTTCCAAACCTCCTGAGGTCCTGGCCCAAATCTTTGGGCCTTTTTTTCTCCCTTCCCCCAACATTACCTCCCCTGGTTAAATTCACCCTGGGAACACTGGGCCCCGAAGGACCAAAAACCTGAAAAACCTGAAAAAAACCCTAAAAACCCACCACCAACTTTTTACAAACTCACTCCAACTCCCTGCGGCAATCAAGCACCCAGCAGCACCTGCTCACTCCTAGCCCCGCCCACCTACAGAGTGCGATCCCCTGAGCCACAGCTGACACTGTAAATCTAGCCCATATTTTCCAATCTGGGAGCCAAGGATGGCGATGAGCTTCCTACATTACAACAGTGACTACACTTAAAAAAAAACTTAATTGGCTGTAAAGCGCTTTGGGACGTCCGGCGGTCGTGAAAGGCGCTATATAAATGCAAGTCTTTCTTTCTTTTCAAATGGTTTGAGGGAAGAAAATCTGTAATCGAGGGCTGTGCATGCTGAGTCTTTGAGTATATTCAAGGCTGAGATAGATAGATTTTTGGATTCTAGGGGAATCAAGGGATATGGGGATCGGGCGGGAAAGTGGAGTTGAGGTCGATGATCAGCCATGATCTTATTGAATGGCGGAGCAGGCTCGAGGGGCCGTATGGCCGACTCCTGCTCTTATTTCTTATGTTCTTATTATCTTGATAGGGAGAAATTAGGAAGAATTTTAATTTCCTTCCTGTCGTTTTTCTCTCCATCTCTCCTGACACGGTTGTCTCATGCTTTGTGAGGTGACGGGAATTGTGGATCATCCAATTAACTTGAGTGTTCCTGAGTTAGGGTGAGAAATGGAGGGGGGGGGAGGCGGTGGGGGTCCGCCAGCATTCTTTCTCCTAATCATCATCTAGTGATCCACCCCCTTCAGAAAGGTTTGTGTACAGTTATCAGGTGAGCGAAGGATTGGGGTCGGCTGGGCTGATCTCTCTGCTTGAAGTGGCCAGCAAGGTCAGTAAGGCTTGTGTGCAGACATTGGGTGGGGACAGAATCAAGCTCGGTTGTGATGCCCTCCACGGTCGGATATCCCGTCGACACTTAGGCCCCGATTTTCTGCCAGCCGTCGGGCGGCTTTTCAGGTGGCCAGGGGCCGAAAATCGCCGAAAAAGGGGGTCGCGACCCCACACGCCTGATTCCCCACCCCGTCCGACTTTCGGACTGCCGTTTCTCCGCGACCCGCTTCAGTCCCGCCCGCCGCTGGCGGGACTGGCCGTCGGAACACTAATGAGCAATTATTACCTTGTTTAAGTCGATTTTCAGGGGCCGTTGCGATTTTGGGGCTTTCCCCACATCAAACACGCCTGCGGGGAACCCCGCTGCTGAGAGCTGGCGTGAAGCTTGCCGGCTTGCTTGCTGTCAGCTGCAGGTCATTCGGAAAAGCTGCGATTTAAAGGGCCAGCACTTGTATGTTGAAGGGCCTTGTTGCTGCAGTTTTGGGGCTACTTCTTCAAGGCTTAGGCACAGCTGTGGAAGGTTGGAGCCTCACACACTTCTCCAATGCGATCTCCTGGGAAGCCCCTCTCGCCACCCTCACTTCCTCAGCGGAGGCATCTATGAGAAGCATGGGACGCCTTTTTTTCCTTCCATTCTTGCCATTAGAGGATCTCCAGCAGCAGAGGCGGCAGCAGCAGAACCAGGAACAGCAGGATGAGCACCAGGAGCACCAGGCTGCTGCTCACTCACCTGAAGCTGCACAGGCCAGAAGGGGCCAGCGCTTGGAAGTGACTTGAGAGCACCCTGCTGCGCTTTAGGGGGCCATAGGGACCCGTTTCTGCACTGGCAGTCCTACTCAGAAGGACTTCCATGAAGATCTGGTTTCTCTGTTCAATAGATGGCCAACGCTCCTCAAGAGATGTCATTCTCTTATGAGCACTCACCATGTTTTCCATACCCTGGCGAGTTATCTCCTCCATGGAGATAGCCAACCTTTCCATGGTGATGCGTTCATGCACCAATGACTCCACAAAGGCTCTGCTCATGGTCGCTATGGACTCCTCCATTCGCTCCACACGCACAGCGACCCTGGAGACGAAACCTGCCAGAGACCCCTGCATCTGTGCATGGAGATCCATCACCTCTTCTGTTGCGGATGGACCCAAAGGCAAAGGGTCGACATGCAGCGCAGCTGAGCTGAGCTGGCAGAGTCCTGCGCCCTCCGACGAGGACTCTCCACTGCTGTCCCTGTCTCCAGAATCTGCTGAGGCTCACTTGTGAGCTGTGAAACACCAGGTGACAACACTACTCTATGTCCCGAAGGTCCCCCCGAGGTGTGAGTGTCTGTGCTGGTGCTGGGTGCGCTTACTTCTGCTGACGCTGCGCCCTCAGAGGTTGGAGCTTCCTCTGAGGAGTCTGGCTGCACAGCCTCTTCCTCCTCCACAGTGAGGACGGGGGCTCTGGATGGTACTGTGGGGGAGTAAAGGAAGGAGTTAGGGATGTAATGCCAAGGTTCTTCTGGTGACTCCCAGCGAGTTGGCATCTGCTGACACCTGCATCCATGCAGCCTTGGTCTCAGTGGGAGGCCTCTTCCTCCCTGACCTAGGGAAGAGGACCTCCCTGTGGGCCCTAACCCCATCCAATAATGCCTGCAGTGAAGCCTCATCGAATTTGGAGGCAGCTCGGGGTCTGGCACTGGCCACAGCTGCTGCAGGCTCCTCTGCCATCCTGTACGGTTTGTTTGGAAGCCTTCAGAGGATGCAGTGCTTGCTATGGACCTTGAAAGCACCACGAATGATGACATCATACTGTGGGGCTTTCTGACTAGAAATGGACAATTAGCAAGGCTGCCCACACGCTGGAAATTAATTGGCCACTTGAGGAAAAATTGCGTGGAGCTGGCTGACACTTTTTTTGTGTGTCAGGAACCCCACATTCGGGGGAATCCGACCATTTCCCACGCAAGCCACAAAATCGGGCCCTTACTGTCCAGGCTCATGCGTGAGGACACATTTGGGTGAGATGGCACGATGGTGCCTATGAGACCGATTCCAACATCAGTCTTCAGGGTAGGTTGGGAAGGGGGAGAGAAAGCTGAGAGGGTGGGTGAGGAGGAATTGGATGTAGGAGGAAATTAGCACCTAGAGAACATAAAATGAAGCTTCGGTTTGAAAGTTAGGAGTGGAGACGGTCCAATCCGAGGGGTGCAACAAACACTCTCACCTCTCTCTCTTTGTTAAATGTCTCTTAAATCAGATTTGTGTCTCTGAGTCAGAAGGTTGTGGGTTCGAATCCCACTCCAGAGACTTGAGCACATAATCCAGGCTAACACCCCCAGTGCAGTACTGAGGGAGTGCTGCACTGTCGGAGGTGCCGTCTTTCGGATGAGAAGTTAAACTGAGGCCCCGCCTCCTCTCTCAGGTGGACGTAAAAGATCCCACGGGCACTATTTCGAAGAAGAGCAGGGGAGTTCCCCCGGTGTCCTGGGGCCAATATTTATCCCTCAACCAACATCACTAAAACAAATGATCTGGTCATTGTGGCATTGCTGTTTGTGGGAGCTTGCTGTGCGCAAATTGGCTGCCGCGTTTCCTACATTACAACAGCGACTACACTTCAAAAAAAAAGTACTTAATTGGCTGTAAAGCGCTTTGGGACGTCCTGAGGTCGTGACAGGCGCTGGAGAAAGAAGGTGGTTGTTGAAGATTTAATCCAAAAAAATAATAGCAAAAACAGTTTTGGAAAGAGTGGGTGGAGCAGACTTTCTCCAGGACCTTGAGTGTTAATCGAGGAACCCTTGGCTTGTGTGGGTGCGCACCCTATTCTGAGCCGGGGCTGGGATCGACTTATTGGCGTGTGTGTATTGTTCAGCTGAAGGTGTCTGCAGCCGAGCTGTGTTGTGGTGGGGTCTCAGACTGGCTCGTTAGATTTTCTCTCTCTCTCTCTCTCTTTCTCTCGCACGGAGCTGAGTGTAGCGAATCATTCCTCTCTGTCCTTTTGAAACTGAGCTCAGTTCCCAACCTCCAATCCAACAAATCGTCAAGATTGCAAAAAGAGACAATCCCAGGGAGCACTTTCCTTTCCGGAGGGGAGAGAGGGGGCAAGGTAGTGGAAGGTTGTTCATTTCTTAATAGCAGATACCCGATCCGTCTATCAGTCTGAAAGGATGAACTGAGTGAGACCTTGATCAAACAGCTACAAGCGGCGCTGGACGAATCCTTGGGATTTGGGATCTGAGGAACGGATCAAGTAATCTTGTACCCAGGGTAGGTAAAATTTAATTTCCGATTTTCTTCTCCTTGCTAATGCCTTTAGGGGGGGGGGGGGAAGCAAAGCGCAGGTTGGATCTTAAAAAAAATTGTGAATGCATTGAAATTGACAAATATGAACTGAAATTGGCTAATTTTTCTTCATAAAAAACCAATGTGCTTGGCAACGATTAGAATCGAACTGATGCAGATTCCACCGGTCTCTGAGTGATCGATTCTTTTTGATCTGTTTGTATTTATTTCAACAGCTGCCGGTGTTTCTGGTTTTTATTTATTATTAAAGAGTTATGGAATTATGATTATGATGCTATCATGGAATCATTTTGCCAGCTTTATTTCAACGCAAGTCTGTTGCTGGGCTTGTCAACTCTTGGTTGCTTAGCCCCTCTCAATCCATTTCAAACAAGGCTGCTATTCATCTGAGTGGGGTTGGCTGCCGAGGACGGTATTATTCACATTGTACCCTCTTTTTTTTAATTGCTGGCAGGGGGGCAGTCAATTCGGTAACTGGGGGTGCCGGGGTGCTATCGGAGTATCTGCCTGCACAGTCGAGATGAGCAGTGGTTCACGGCTAGTGCCCATTGTGCTGTCAGTTTCGAGGGTCACAACTGAATGGAAATGAACCGAGCAGGCATACAGTTAGAGCTAAAGGTGGGAGAGAGAGAGAGAGAGAGAGAGAATGGGAAACAAGAGGGAGGAAGAGGGAGGGGGGGGGGGGGGGGTTTGGATGGATAAATACAAAATAGTGAAAGACTTGAAATGAAAGAAGAGGGAGGTTAAAATATCAGACAAAAGGCTGACAGGAGGCGCACAGGTTCTCTCTCTCCCTCCACTGGTTATATTCTACAGTGGAAATGCTTCCCCCCTCTCCCCAGGCTCCGCGAACTACCAGCACCGCACTCAAACCTTCACACACACACACACACTACACACACAACCCCCAGTAAATGAGCAAAAGGACCCCTGGATTTCCAACCGTTACAATTGACATGGGTCTCAGCATGAGGCAGCCCAAGAGTCCAGCTCCAGCAGCACCTGTCTGCAAAAAAAAAGTACATCGGAGAGTGAGAGCCATAGAGAGAGAGAGAGAGAGAGAGGGGAAACAACATGAGGCAACAGAAAGAGCCTGTTGGTGAGCAAAGGCTGTGAGGGAAGGACAAATGCTTCAGAATTTTAACTGAGGGTTTACATTGCAAATCGAATCATACTGCTGCTCAGACTTACAATCTTATTCGTTTATTCCCCCCCCCCCTACTCAATATCATAGAATCACAGAAACTTACAGCACAATGCACTTTATTATGGTTATGTTTATGTTAATGTATTACAAGCCAAATGTATGTTGAATGTTTAAATGTCTTAATCTAAATGTACACTCTCGGGAGCCGCAAGCCTACATTTCGTTGTACTGCACTTGTGCACTAACAATGACAATAAAAGTTGGTTTGATTTGATTTGATTTGAGAAGGAGGCCATTCGGCCCGTCGTGCCTGTGCTGGCTCTTTGAAAGAGTAGTCGTGCTTTAGTCCCCCCCCCCCCCCTTTTTGTCGGTAACCCTGTCAGCTCCTCATCCTCCAGAACCCGTCCAACTCCCTTTTACAGTTATTGGTGTAATCAGCTTCCACCACCTTTTCAGGTCCAGCGTTCCAGATCCCCAACAACTCCCCGAGTGAAAAAAATTCTCCTCATCCCCCCCCTCCCCTCTAGATCTTTTGTCAATGATTTTGAATCTGTGACCTCTGGTTATTGACTCACTCGCCAGGGAGAATAGTTGCTTTCCTCTATCTACCCCTATGAAAACCTCTCTGTCAAAATACGAGAGGTGATAACGTTGAGAAATTTAATTTCCTTGCCCCCCCCAGTGGTACGATCAAACACTCTCTGATCAGGTCAGGTACTAAATAGACTCCCTCTGAATTGTTCCTCTTGCTGAAATCAATCCAACATTTCCCCCACGCCGCAGTTTCTATTCTCTGGCACGGCTTCTGAATGAATGTTGTTTCTATTTTAAAAGGAACCTTTTGTCTTGTGTGCGAGCTGAGAGAGAGAGAGAGAGAAACTGATTGGTTTCACTGAGATCCCTGTTAGGGAGAGCAGACCATTCTGCTGTCTGTCTGAGCTGGATTTCAAGGTGGGTTTTTAAGCCAAGGACTGAGAGATTGAACACACTCGACTCAACTCACCAAAGCCCAAACCAGATTGGCACTTTTTAAAATTGATTCACAGAACGTTGCCGGCAAGGCCAGCATTTATTGCCCATCCCTAATTGCCCTCGAGAAGGTGGTGGTGAGCTGCCTTCTTGAATACAACTGAGTGTCTGGCTCGGCCATTTCAGAGGGACAGCTAAGAGTCAACCACCAGTCTGGAGTCACTTATAGGCCAGACCAGGTAAGGGCGGGGCAGATTTCCTTCCCTGTAGGACATTAGTGAATCAGATGTATTTTACGTCAATCACGGTCACCATTACTGATACTAGCTTTTTATTCCAGATTTATTTAATTAAATTTAAATTCTGCAGCTGCTGTGGTGGGATTTAAACCCATATTTCCAGATTGGTAGCCCAGAGCTCTGGAATACTAGCCCAATAACATAACCACTATGCTACCGTACCCCTAAATGTCAGGACTCTTTTACACTCCATACAAACTCGTTATTTTATTGTTGCTAGAGTATCTCCTGTGGCATTGCTCATGGTGAGAGTGATGACACCCTATTTTATCTTGACAGAAGCATTGCACCCTGCAGCCCGTAACGTATTATTCTGCTGCTCAGGCAGCAATGTTCTTAACACGGCCTGCAATGGTTCAGGATGAAGGCCCACCGCCACCTCATAAAGGGGAATTAGGGATGGACAATAAATGCCAGCTTTGCCAGCGACGTCCACATCCCGAGAATGAATAAAAAAATAAATTGAACTTTCCCCTTTAAGGCAGAGAAGTCCAGTTATTCCAAACAGGCACATCACAAGGTCACTTAGAGGCTAATTGCTGTATGACATTCATTTTTATTTTAAGATGCTGTTTGTTCATTGGAAGAACCCCAGCCTGTTCAGTTGTGATTCTGTTGGTGTTTTCTAAATAAGAGAAAAAGAGCTTGTATTTCTACAGCACTTTTCACAACCTCAGGACGTCCCAAAGCGCTTTATACCCAATGAAGTACTTTTGAAGTGTGGTCACTGTTGTAATGTAGGGAAACGCGGCAGCCAATTTGCACACAGCAAGCTCCCACAAACAGCAATGTGATAATGACCAGATAATCTGTTTTAGTGATGTTGGTTGAGGGATAAATATTGGCCCCAGGACACTGGGGAGAACTCCCCTGCTCTTCTTCGAATAGTGTCATGGGATCTTTTATGTCCACCTGAGAGAGCAGACGGGACTTCGGTTTAATGTTTATATTTAAGGCAATGTGTTGCAAGTGTGACATAAACTCTGAGATGTGACGGACACATGTTAGATGCAGGTTTTTTTATCGATAGGGAAAGCTATCATTGTTACCTTGTCTACCTACTGATTTTCCAAAGTGAAGATGCCCAGGGTTTGTCACAATTATAGATTATATCACCGATAATGTTAACTATGTAAAAGCTCTTTAAAAAAACAGTTTAATTTGGAATTGAATGGGACAGTGGGATAGACACTGAACTTTCACTGCTGGGACCTGGCTCCAAATTCAGCCAAGTCTGATGGGATCCTCGAAGGATCTAATGTGAAATGAGTTTGAGGAATTACATAAGAACATAAGACGTAGGAGCAGGAGTCGGCCATTCGGCCCCTCGAGCCTGCTCCGCCATTCAATAAGATCATGGCTGATCTGATCTTGGCCTCAACTCCACTTCCCTGCCCGCTCCCCATAACCCTTGGCTCCCTTATCATTCAAAAATCTGTCTATCTCCACCTTAAATATATTCAATGACCCAGCCTCCACAGCTCTCTGGGGAAGAGAATTCCAAAGATTCACGACCCTCAGAGAGAAGAAATTCCTCCTCATTTCATGAAAGAATGAGGAGATACAATATAAAATAAATAGTACAAGAGTAAAGGGGGTGCAAGAACAGATAAACATGGGGGCATACATACAGAAATCTTTGAAGTTGGCAGGACAAGTTCATAAGGCTTTTAGCAAAGTATATGGGATATAGGAATATAGGAACGTAGCAACAGTAGACTATTCATTGGCTCGAGCCTGTTCTGCTGTTCAATTCAATCATGGCTGATCTTTATCCTAACTCCATTTACCCGCTTGGTTCCATAAGCCTAAATACCATTTGCCTAACAATTCTCAATCTAATTCCTAGTGGACCTGCAGCCCAAAACAGCCATGAATTTGTCACTGATTGGCCATCTCAGTCAGAGACATCCACAGGAAATGGGAAAGATGCCCCGCTGGGTTCAACAGGGGGCGCTCTTCTGAGGTTGGGGCTGGCTGTATTGTTGGGGCAGAGTAGAGGGAGCTTTACTCTGGTCTGGCTATGCTATAACTGACTGGGAGAGCTTGATGTTGATAATGGGTCCCTGAAACAGGAAGAGTTCCATTCTTTGGCACTGACATCCCCTACCTTGATGAGAGGACAATTGAAAAAGTCTAATTTTAGGAATTTCCCTGATGGCTGGAGGGGGCGAGGTGGGGCTATCCCAGCATTCAAAGCAGCAGTGAAAGCCTTCTATTAAAACTATAGGGCCTGTAGTTCTATTAAATAGTTCTATTCTTATGTTACAGTTACATAACGCTCTGGTCAGACCCCACCTGGAGCACTGGGTTCAGTTCTGGGCCCCGCACCTCGGGAAGGATATCTCGGCCGTGGAGGGGGAGCAGCGCAGATTCACCAGAATGATACCGGGGCTAAAGGGGTTAAATTCCGAGGCCAGGTTGCACAGACTGGGCTTGTATTCCCTCGAGTTTAGAAGATTAAGGGGTGATCTGATCGAGGTGTTTAAGATGATTAAAGGAGTTGATAGGGTAGAGAGAGAGAAACTATTTCCTCTGGTGGGGGGAGTCCAGAACAAGGGGGCAGAACCTTAAAATTAGAGCCAGGCCGTTCAGGGGTGATGTCAGGAAGCACTTCTTCACACAAAGGGTGGTGGAAATCTGGAACTCTCTCCCCCAAAAAGCTGTTGAGGCTGGGAATGTCAAAACTGAGATGGATAGATTTTTGTTAGGTAAGGGTATTAAGGGTTATGGAACCAAGGCGGGTAGATGGAGTTAAGATAAAGATCAGCCCTGATCTAATTGAATGGCGGAACAGACTCAAGGGGCTGAATGGCCTCCTCCTGGTCCTAGGTCCCTATTTTAATAGGACTCGCTCAGTTGCTCTTTGGATGTTGGGATAGTCCTGCTCCCTTCTTTTGGTGGAGAATACAATGCTGAATCTCAGCTCGAGAGTATGTTCACATGTTGTGAATGGAAGCCGGAGACATACAGAGCATCAGGTCTCTAGAAGGTCAGAGGTGAAGAGGAGGCAGCTGCAATCTTAACCCAGTTCCAGGTGGGCCTGGACCTACAACACAGGCTGAATTTTAACCACTCAATCAGGAATCTTTTGGGAGGGTTGTCCAGATGTTTCTTTTGGGGCATGCAACCTCTGGATGGCCATGACTGGCCCACCTTGGGCCTACTTAGAAAAGGAAACTTTATGAATATGCACTCCCGGTGCGGAGGCTCGCACGGTGGGAGAATGCGTCAGGAAATCGTTCGCTCGCTTGTCAAGATTTTCAACCACAACCACGTGCATTTATATAGTGCCTTTAATGTAGTAAAACATCGCAGGTGGCAAAATTTGACACCGGGCCACATAAGGAGACATTAGGACAGGTGACCAAAAGCTTGGTCAAAGACGTCGGTTTTAAGGAGCGTCTTAAAGGAGGAGAGAGAGGCGGAGAGGTTTAGGGAGGGAATTTCAGAGCTCGGGGACCCAGGCAGCTGAAGGCATGGCCAGCAATGGTGGAGCGATGGGAATCACGGATGCACAAGAGGCCAGAATTGGAGGTAAAAATTGATTACTGGATGTAAAGCAGTGGAAGAAATGAGTTGCCTCGTGTGCCGTTAGTCACGGAAGAGAAAGAAATAGATTTGAATGGATGTAAGATCACGGAGGATGCGCATGTTTTCCTAATAAGAAACATAGAAACATAGAAACATAGAAGATAGGAGCAGGAGACGGCCATTCGGCCCCTCGAGCCTGCTCCGCCATTCAATGAGATCATGGCTGATCATCCAAATTCAGTACCCTGTCCCTGCCTTCTCCCCATATCCCTTGATCCCTTTAGCCTTACGAAATATATCTAACTCCTTCTTGAATATATTTAATGAATTGGCCTCAACTGCCTTCTGTGGTAGAGAATTCCACAGGTTCACCACTCTCTGGGTGAAGAAATTCCTCCTCATCTCTGTCCTAAATGGCTTACCCCTTATCCTTAGACTGTGACCCCTGGTTCTGGACTCCCCCGCCATCGGGAACATCCTTCCAGCATCTAGTCTGTCCAGTCCTGTTAGAATTTTATAAGTTTCAATGAGATCCCCTCTCATTCTTCTAAACTCCAGCGAGTACAAGCCCAATCGACCCAATCTCTCCTCATACGTCATTCCTGCCATTCCAGGTATAAGCCCTTCAGACAGGTGAGGCTTCAAGTCTGGAGCGTACATTGGCAAAATGTAGCCCGCCATGTGCAGCCTTTCTGTGTGAATCTTTCTTCCTGCTACTCTACCTTGCCCAAGAGTTGGCAAGGCTTGTTATCACGAATCACTTCATCTTGTGCCATTCCTGAATATTGGGAAAGAATTCAGGACTGGGAGGCCTTGGGGAGCTGGACTGAGAGCCCTCAGCCATCTGCTTGCTTAGCAGCCAACAGGCAATCAGTTGCTTGTGTTACCTTATCTTTCACGGCCCAATGTCTCTTGTGAAAGTCTGGTCCAACTATGAGCAGCTGTTTTCTAGCTATTTTCTGTGCACAGGTTTATCAAGGTGAAGATATAATAACTGAACAGGAAATATCCCTCGCTTGCTCCCAGAGATGCCCTAAAGTCCTCCCTGGTCAGGTGTGGCAGAGCATGTGTTAGACTGCCTGGCCGCAGTTATTAGAGCAGGTCTCTTTTCTCCATTGCAGATTCAGAGCAAGGAGAGTTGGCAAGAGTCAGAGACGCATGGGACTCGGAAACAAGAGGGAAAAACAGTCGGATTTTTTTTTTAACATGTTAAAAAATTGCTGCTGTTGCATTTTTCGGTGACTTGGAAATGCGCTGCCAAATCTGCAATCTCGTGCCACAGAATTTGGTCGGTCGTGCCTGAAATTGCCCTTGGGATGCTGCAGAATTCTAAGGAACCCGGGTAAAGCACGCTTGGAAGCCCCATCTACCCTGCCCCAACAATATGTCTCAGCCCGAAGCTCGGGACTGAACCATTTACTGCACCAGCATTGCAATTTTCCAATTCCCACATCAGCCATCAGTGAGTTAGATTGTCAATTAGTGTCAAAATAAGCGATTGAATCTTGCTCAAAGCTCATTTCAGACAAAAAGGGGAGAATGGAGACCGCTGGGGGTGGGGGGGGGGTGGCGGGGGTGACCTGATAGAGGTCTTTAAGATTATGAAAGGGGTTCGATAGGGTAGACGTAGAGAAGATGTTTCCACTTGTGGGGGGAGTCCAAAACTAGGGGCCACAAATGTAAGATGCTCATCAGTAAATCCAATTCAGGAGCAATATTTTTACCCAGAGAGTGGTGAGAATGTGGAACTCGCTGCCACAGGGAGTGGTTGAGGCGAATAGCAGAGATGCATTTAAAGGGAAGCGAGATAAAGACATGAGGGAGAAAGAAATAGAGGTTATGCTGATGGGGTGAGATGAAGTAGGGGTGGGAGGAGGCTCGTGTGGAGCAGAAACACCAGCACGGACCAGTTGGGCCTGTTTCTGGGCTGTACTTTGGGCTGTAAAATCTATCTAATTAATTTCATCCTTCTGAGCTAGATTTGAAGTCAGGTTCCAAAGGTGAAAGGACTGACACACTGTAGCAGGAGTCCCCTGAGTAATGTGCTTCTGTTACAGTCTTAGCGCAGAATTGCAGACTCGCTCTCTCCCTATCTCCACACTTGACTGCTCAGTGAACAGCCTTTCCTTTGATCGGAGTCAGTTGCGCTATTAATAATTCTGACCATGTAGCCAGACACATTGTGAATTTTAAGCTGGAAAAGGACTAGCCAAGCAAGTTATTGTTTTTAAAGGAGACCCCGCTCTTTTGTCTAAAGACCAACCTCGTTCTCCATTTGGAGAGGGAGAGGGACCAGAACCCGCGACACTTTCGTCAAGATGTCAGGTGACCGAATGATGCGACGCACCTTATTGTCTCGTGCGTTAATGAGTAAACCAAAGAAGGTTGGGCAAATATTTTTTTCATGATGGAGCGGAGGCCATTTTTTTCTCTTAACAATTTCCGCTCCAACCCCCACCCCTTCCCGCCGCCCGCCCCACCTGAAGTAGTTGAGCCCTCGCTTGGGTGCAATCCCCTGGTTGCCCCTCTACAACCTCATCCAAATGGCCATTCTTCAAGTGTGAAGTTAGACAGTGGGGGGCAATTTTAACCTTACCAGCCCATTGGGAAACTGGCGGGATCGGGCGCATCGCTGGTTTGACAACCTGCCCGATTGAAAAAAAAGAAAGACTTGCATTTCTATAGCGCCCTTCATGACCTTACGACATTTCAAAGCACTTTACAGCCAACGAAGTATTTTTGAAGTGTAGTCACTGTTGTAATGTGGGAAACACGGCAGTAAATTTGCCCACAGCAAGCTCCCACAAACAGCAATGTGATAACGACCAGATAATCTGTTCTTTAGTGATGTTGGTTGAGGGATAAATATTGGCCCAGGACACCGGGGAGAACTCCCCTGCTCTTCTACGAAATAGTGGCCATGGGATCTTTTACATCCACCTGAGAGAGCAGACGGGGCCTCGGTTTAACGTCTCATCCGAAAGACGGCACCTCTGACAGTGCAGCACTCCCTCAGAACTGGACTGGGAGTGTCAGCCTAGATTTTTGTGCTCGAGTCTCTGGAGTGATATCAACACAGAGTAATATCGGGCCGGGTGTAAAACCGGAGTTCCACACAATCCAGTGAGTTTCCCGTGCCGTGCGTTAGGTTAAAATTACCCTCACCCCAAGCATCAGCAAGCTACTCAATCACAGCCAAACCAAATTGTGTATGCATTCTATGTCCACATAGACCACACTTGGAGTATAGGGAACAGTTCTGGTCTCCATATTATAAAAAAGGACATAGAGGCACTGGAGAAGGTGCAAAAAAGATTTAGTAGAATGATACCAGAACTGAGAGGCTATACCTATGAGGAAAAATTGAACAGGCTGGGGCTTCTTTCTCTAGGTAGACCTCTTTAAGATTATGAAAGGGTTCGATAGGGTAGATGTAGAGAAAATGTTTACACTTGTTTGGAGACCAGAACTAGAGGCCATCAATATAAGACAGTCACTAATAAATCCAATAGGGAATTCAGGAGAAACTTCTTTACCCAGAGAGTGGTGAGAATGTGGAACTCGCTACCACAGGGAGTGGTTGAGGTGAATAGTATAGATACATTTAAGGGGAAGCTAGATAAACACATGAGGGAGAAAGGAATAGAAGGATATGCTGATGGGGTGAGATGAAGAGGGGTCGGAGGAGGCTCCTGTGGCGCATAAACACCAGCACGGAGCAGTTGGTCCGAATGGCCTGTTTCTGGGCTGTAAATTCTGTGTAACTGTGTATGTCCACATGCCGTACGTGCCTCCAGCTGGGATTGTGGCAAGACAGCCAGAAGTGGGTGATTCTGCCTGATTCTCTCTGTCCTCACCCAGGGATACTGAAACCAATTATGATGTTCCAACTCCCTCCTTGGCTGAGATCAGCCAACAACAACAACTGGCATTTATATAGTGCCTCTAACGTAGTAAATCGTCCCAAGGCGCTTCACAGGAGCGATTATCGGACAGAAATTTGACATCAAGCCACATACGGAGATATTAGGGCAGGTGACCAAAAGCTTGGGCAAAGAGGTAGGTTTTAAGGAGCCTCTTAAAGGAGGAGAGAGAGGTAGAGAGGCGGAGAGGTTTAGGGAGGGAATTCCAGAGCTTAGGCCCCAGGCAGCTGAGGGCACGGCCGCCACTGGTGGAGCGAAGAACATCGGGGAATGCGCAAGAGGCCAGCCTTAGAGGAACGCAGAGATCTCGGAGACAACTCAGTTCAGACCAGGAATTGAACCCGTGAGATTGTGCTCCGCATCGCTCACTGACACTCTGCCTCCAGCAACTGACCTTGCAGGGGAGCAGGTGAGGCAGCTTCCCCCCATCCAGCCTCAAATTCAAAAGACTCGCTTAGGCTGCAGACATACCCAGCCCACACTGTTTCCATGGCAGTTGCCGCCTGTGATCATTCAGTGCGAGACCATTGCACTCAGGAACTGATTGATTTAATTGTGTCAAAAGACATAATTAGTTTTATTTTACATTTGTTGTATCAGCACACGCTCGCACAGCACCAGAGGGGAAGCTGCACTCAAAGGGTCTGTGACTCCGAGACCGGTTGCAATGGTGTTCTGCGATTCTGTGATGCGCACTCCCTGAGGGCAGGGGACCCATAGGGTCACTGTATCAGAGTAACTTTGTCGAACTCGCAGTCCAACTGTCTGTGGAGGACCCGGAAGGCACAGGGGGCTTTCTTTATATTCATTCACGGTGTGTGGGCGTCGCTGGCAAGGCCGACATTTATTTTCATCCCTAGTCGCCCTCGAGAAGGTGGTGGTGGGCTGCCTTCTTCTTGAACCCCCGCCGTCCGTGTGGTGAAGGTGCTCCCACAGTGCTGTTAGGGAGGGAGTTCCAAGATTTTGACCTAGCGACATGAAGGAACGGCAATATATTTCCAAGTTGGGATGGTGTGTGACTTGGAGGGGAACTTGAAGTGGATGGGTGTTCCCAATGCGTCAGCTGCTCTTGACCTTCTAGGTGGTGGAGGTTTTGGGTTTGGGTGGTTCTATCGAAGAAGGGGGTGCGGGGAAATATTCTCTGCCTGGAGGGAGGTGGGGAAGACACAAAGAGACACAGGCCTTCCCTGTCTGGGGGCAGGTGGAGACAGAGAGAGACACAGGCCTTCTAAGACAACAAATCAAGATGGAAGAGTTTGGTGAAATGTGCTGAGTTACCTCTGACCACTTGGAAACTCAGGCCAGTTGGTTCGCTGCTGTCAGTGGCCTCTATGCAAAAAAGTTTTCTGTGGGGATTGGAGGGTTCAGTGGGTCAGGCAATGATCTTTCCACTCTGGGACCTCAGTTCAACAGGCCTCGGAAACCCCTTTAGCTACCTTGGCCAAATGACCACTCTTGGCTTGTGAGCCTGGGCAGTCAGCAGTCATAGAATCATAGGGCTAGAAATTCAGTAGGCTTTGCGCCCAGTTTTCGCCCAAAGAGGGCTTTTGCGCCACTTGCTGAGATTGCGCCGATATTCAGCGCTGCGGTAATGGCGGCGTTAGCCAGTAGCGCTGCGCTGCCACCGATGATGTCATCGGTGTGCGCAGTGCCCCGCTACCGCCCCGCTACCGGCCCGACCGCCATATTTAGCTACGGCCGCCTCTTCTGCAGCGGCCGCAAACAGCGATCTGAAAACGGGGCCGTCCTGCAGCCTTAGTGGGGCGAGTTAAGGCGGAGGTGCGGCCGGCCACTTTTTCGGCGGCCGCCTGCCCGCACCTCCTTCCCTGGCCTCCTCCACCCCACCCCTGCGGCATTGCCGGCTGTTTTCCGGGAGCCCGGCACTTCTCCGTGGTGCCGGGCTCATTTGCCGGCACTAGCGAGCGCCGATCTCGCTGTTGCAGGCACCTCCCCCTTAAGAGAGGGAGGAAGGCCTGCAGTACCGCAGCCTGCCGCTACGCAGCGGGTGGCGCTGCGGCACCTAGCGCGCCGAAATTCAGTTTCAGCGCCCCAAGCGGGGGCGGCCACACCCTTGAATAGCGGCCGGCTTCGACTTGGGGCGCTGAAACTGAATTTCCGGCGGGCGCAAGTGGCTCCGCGCGCAGCGGTAACTTCTGGGCGCAAGCGAGCTAGCGGGCCCAAACTGAATTTCTAGGCCATAGAATCTTAGAATTATGCAGCACAGAAGGAGGCCATTCAGCCCCTCATGCTGAGTTGATTGGTAAAAGAACCACAGGCAACATGAGGATTTTTTTTTACGCAGCGAGTTGTTGTGATCTGGAACGCGCTGCTTGAAAGGGCGGTGGAAGCAGATTCAACAGTAACTTTCAAAAGGGATTCGGATAAATACTTGAAGGGAAAAAAACTTGCAGGGCTATGGGGAAAGAGCAGGGGGGAGTGGAACTAATTAGATAGCTCTACCAAAGAGCCGGCACAGGCGGGATGGGCCGAATGGCCTCCTTCTGTGCTGCACCATGCTATGAATCTACGATAGCAAAATACTGCAGATGTTGGAAATCCGAAATAACAACAGAAAATGCTGGAAAAACTCAGCAGGCCAGGCAACATCCGTGGAGAGAAAATAGAGTCAACGTTTCGGGTCAAACCCTTTGTCAAGACTGGAAAGACACAGGAAATGAAATAGATTAAGAGGCCAGGCTGGGAGAGAACAAAAGAGAAGTGGAGAGACATTAAGAGGTATTCAAAACGAGACGGGATGGTGATAGGACTAGTGGAGACAAAAGACGGCTCTAGATTAGGTGTGAAATGTTCCGGCAGAATGAGAATTATGAGGTTGGTGGCCGCGGGGGAAAGATCTCCAGAGGAGATGAGGTCAGTGACAGTCTTGGAAACGGTGGTTTGATGTTCGGTAGTGGGGTCATGGTCCAGGTGGAGGTAGGAGGAGGTGTCGGAGAGTTGGCGTTCAGCTTCCGCTAGGTAGAGGTCAGTGCGCCAATCAACAACAGCACCACCCTTGTCAGCAGGTGCTATGAATCTATCTCTGTGCCGGCTCTTTGAAAGAGCTACCAATTAGTCCCACTCCCCCAGCTCTTTCCCCCCACAGCCCTGTGTCGTCAAGCCTGCTGCTGTCCTCACTTGACATATGCACCAGTGCACCTTCTGACCAGGGTCACTGGACAGTGACTGAGAAAGCGGGGAGGGTTGACAACCCCAGCGCAGGCTGCGATTCACACCTATTGCCTTCCTACTCTGTATTCTCAGTTCTATGCTGGGCAGTGCACATGTGCCCCTATTTATAAAAGGCTGACCCTGCTTCAGAGAATGGAATCCCAGGTCCTCACAGACAGGATTAATTCCAACAGGCTTCAACACGCTGGAGATATTTTGAGTAACGATTTCAGGCGTTTATCTCAAAGTAATTCTGCTTGGCACGAGCTCCTTGTCGAAACTGTTTCCAATACAGATTAATATTTTTCCTCTGCATTTCAAGATATATACTCAGAAGCTTTCTTTAACCATAACTCAATCGCGCAGGAGCATTTGAAGCAATTGCCGATAGCCTGTTTATTCCACCGCAGATAAAAGGAATTGCTTTTTATAAAGACTGTAATTTTCCGCTTCCATCTAATTTGCTGGTTGTTAAGGGCTTTGCGTTTTTTTTCTGCTGTGGATGCTTTTAAGAAAGTTGAGGTGGGATTTTGATGTTTTGGAATTCAGGTCATTTTAGGGAATTGATGTCTCAGGCAGGGAGAGCATCTGGAGACGGGAAGTCAGCCAGGGTTGCAGGTCAGGTTGCCAGCTCCGATTGGACGTATTCGTGGAGGTGCCATCTCTTGAACACTTGCCTCCGACCGCCCCGCGCCACTCCCCCCGCCCCCCACAGTCCTGCCATTGGTCGCCCATCGAGTCCACCCTCCCGCAGCCAATCGGAGAGCGAACAGACTCATCGTTACCTGATTGGATGAACGTCTCCTCTGTCAGCCGGGTTGTCAACACCAGTTGGTGGTCTTCCTGGAGGTTCCATCACATGACCTCCCGCCTGCGGCTCCCCTTGCCCAGTCAAACCGCCTTTTTGTTCCCCCATTTCAGATATCTGCATAACTAATAACCAGAGTGTTCATAGAATGTTTTTTTTTAATGCCTCTATGATTTTTCTCCCGCAAGTTGCTCGCAGCAGAATTCTGGACATAAGAAGATTAAAAAATAGGAGCAGGAATAGGCCACTTTTTGTAGTGTACATTAATGATTTAGATATGAATGTAGGAGGTATGATCAGTAAGTTCGCAGATGACATGAAAATTGGTGGAGTGGTAAATAGCGAGGAGGGAAGCCTCAGGCTACAGGACGATATAGATGTGTTGGTCAGATGGGCGGAACAGTGGCAAATGGAATTTAACCCTGAAAAGTGTGAGGTGATGCATTTTGGGAGGACTAACAAGGCAAGGGAATACACAATGAATGGTAGGCCCCTAGGAAGGACAGAGGATCAGAGGGACCTTGGTGTGCATGTAGATAGATCCCTGAAGGCAGCAGGACAGCTAGTTAAGGTGGTTAAAATGGCATATGGGTTGCTTGCCTTCATTAGCCGAGGCATAGAATATAAGAGCAGGGAGGTTATGATGGAGCTGTACAAAACGCTGGTTAGGCCACAGCTGGAATACTGTGTGCAGTTCTGGTCACCACACTATAGGAAGGATGTGATTGCATTGGAGAGGGTGCAGAGGAGATTCACCATGATGTTACCTGGGTTGGAGCGCTTCAGCTATGAGGAGAGACTGGACAGGCTGGGGTTGTTTTCCTTAGAGCAGAGAAGGCTGAGGGGGGACCTGATTGAGGGGTACAAAATTATGAGGGGCATAGATAGGGTAGATAAAAAGGAACTTTTCCCCTTAGTAGAGGGGTCAATAACCAGGGGGCATAGTTTCAAGGTAAGGGGCAGGAGGTTTAGAGGGGATTTGAGGAAATCTGGAACTCACTGCCTGAAAGGGTGGTAGAGGCAGGAACCCTCACAACATTCAAGAAGCATTTAGATGAGCACTTGAAACGCCATAGCATACAAGGCTATGGACCAAGTGCTGGAAAATGGGATTCGAATAGACAGGGCTTGATGGCCGGCGCAGACACGATGGGCCGAAGGGCCTCTTTCTATGCTGTATAACTCTATGGGCAGGATTTTCATTGGACCGTGGAGGCGGGATTGGAGGCATGTGGAGGGTTAAAATCCCGAAATCGGGGGGCACGAACCCACCCCGCCCGCAACCCGCCTCCATGCCAGTTTCAAAGGAGGCGGCTACCCGACCTGTGCTGGGACCTGCCTCCCCGAGGCGGGAAGGGGATTAGTGCCAATTAACTGCCTGTTAACAGGTAGTTAACAGGCAGTTAACAGGCAGTTTTTAGCCTAATCCCTATTTTTATTGAAGTGTGGGATTCCCGATGGCTCCAAACCACGCCAAGTTAGCGAGGCGGACCGTCGGGCTGAAGGGCTTGGAGGGTTCGAGATGTCCAGTGTTCAGGTGAGTGATGGGTGCATGAGTGCAAAGGTAAGTGTGTTTGGTGTGTGTAAAGTGTTTAAAGAAGTTTTACTTACCTTTACAGCCTTCCTTCCTTCAGGTCTCGGGAGTCCCTCATCTCACTGGCACAGAAAGCAGAATGGCCGCGAGCTGTCAAAATCTGCAGCATTCAGCTTTCTGTTCTGGAGAGATCCCTAAATCAGCCTGAGAGGAAGGAATTAACTTGGAGTACAGATTGTCAGTGTTTGACAGCTTCAAAGAGCTGTCAAACACTGATATTTCATCTGTCAAAAGCTCTTGACAGATGAAATGTCAATCTGTGACGTCACCTGTTGCCGAGTGGCCCTTAATTGGCCTGCTGGGCGGGCTCAACAAGGTCAATCAAGTGAAAATCGCGTGGGTTGGCCACAACTCGATGGAGGCAGGACTACAACCCTGAAAGTTGTAGTCCCGCCTCCTACACGCCTCCAGTATCAAAATCCAGCCCCTTGACTCTATGACTTGGCCCCTCGAGCCTGCTCCGCCATTCAATAAGATCATGGCTGATTCAAAAAGAAAATACTGCAGATGCTGGAAATCTGAAATAAAAACAGAAAATGCTGGAGACACTCAGCAGGTCAGGCAGCATCTGTGAAGAGAGAAACAGAGTTAACGTTTCAGGTCGATGACCTTTAGTCAGAACTGGAAAAAAGCAGGAAATGGAACAGATTTTTAAGCAAGTGTAGGGGCTGGGAATGGGGGAGGGGATGCAAGAACGAAAGGGAAGGTCTGTGATAGGATAGAAGGCAGGAGAGGTTAAGAGACATTAAGAGATATTCAGGGGAAAAGGAGATGGTAATGGGGCAGGTTAAGAAACAAAGGATGGCTCGAGATGAAGTGTGAATTGCGCCGGCAGAATGAAAGACAGCTGCCCTGTGGGGGAGAAGGACAGATACAAACAAAAAGTGTGGATAAAAAATATATATATGATAGGGGCCGAGGTTATGATCTGAAATTGTTGAACTCTGTGTTGAGTCCAGAAGGCTGCAATGTGCCTAATCGAAAGATCATGGCTGATCTTGGGCTCAAAGCCACTTCCCCGCCCGCTCCCCATAACCCTTCACTCCCTTATCTTGCAAAAATCTGTCTATCTCCACCTTAAATGTATTTAATGACCCAGCCTCCACGGCTCTCTGGGGCAGAGAATTCCACAGATTTACGACCCTCTGAGAGAAGAAATTCCTCCTCATCTCAGCTCTAAAAGGGCGACCCTTTATTCTGAAACTATGCCCAGAGTTCTAGATTTCCCCACGAGGGGAAACATCCTCTCTGCATCTACCCTGTCAAGCCCCCTCAGTATCTTATATGTTTCAATAAGATCCACCTCTCATTCTTCTAAATTCCAATGAGTATAGGCCCAACCTGCTCAACCTTTCCTCATAAGGCAACCCTTTCATCTCCGGAATCAACCTCGTGAATCGTCTCTGAACTGCCTCCAATGCAAGTATATCCTTCCTTAAAGAAGGAGACCAAAACTGTACACAGTGCTCAAGGTGTGGTCTCACCAGTACCCTGTACAGTTGTAGCAGGACTTCCCTGCTTTTATACTCCAACCCCCTTGCAATAAAGGCCAACATTCCATTTGCCTTTTTAATAATTGCTGCTGGAGATTAGCCTTTGATTCCTGGAGACTCCAGGGCAATCCTGGAAGGTTGGCAACCCTTGTTTCAAGTTTATACAGTGATGCGCTCTGGAAAGTGCTGTGTGTGTGTCGAGGGGGGGGGGCGGTGGTTGGACCTGGATAAGATTGGGGTCAGTGGTGGGTTGCCCCTGATGAATAAATACCCTTCTGACGCTCTAGGGTAGCTTTTCCACACCTTTGCTCCTGGGGAACGCCCGCTTTCTCGCGTTCCAGTGGCTCGCTGGGTCTCTCTGTCCCTGTTTCCGTTGCCCCTGGGATTTCTGGGACAATTTCGGGAGGGAGGGGGAGAGGCCTGGAGCTAGACCTGCACCTGAAGAAGTGGGGGAGGCGGAGGGGGGGAGGGAGGGGGGCGACATTCCTGGCCTTTTGGGCGGGATTCTGCAGGAACCTTGGCACCCGTGGAACCGTACCGCAAAATTGAGTCACTTCTTCCAGAGAGTAGGGAGCGAAATGGGGGGTAAAAAGTAGGGGAGGAGAAGGTGGGGGTGAACTGCAAACCATTTGTCCTAGTTTGCAGCAACAGGGTGCAGAGGAGATTTACTAGAATTGTAGCAGGGATGGAAGACATCAGTTACGTCGAGAGACTGGAGAATATGGGGTTGTTCTCCTTAGAGCAGAGAAGATTAAGTGAAAATTTGATAGAGGCATTTAAAATCTTGAAGGGTTTTGATGGAGCAAATATGGAGAAATTGTTTCTAGTGGCAGGAGGGTCAATAACCAAAGGGCACAGATTTAGAAACATAGGCCTAGTTTGCGCCAGCCGTTAGTGCCAGATTTCCGGCGCTAGCCACTTAGCGCCCGGGCACCGCCGGACCTGCGCCTACGCCAAAATTCAGGTGGGATTTAGCGCCGGCGCAAAGTGTTAGCGCCCGCTCAGCTGCGCGCGCATCTTATGACGTCATTTCGTCGTGCAACGCCGTTTGTGCGCCCCAAACCGGAAATTCAGTGGTGCCCGGCCGATGTGGGCGTGGCGCTGCTAAGAACTGTGAAATGGAACTCAACAGAGGCCCTGTGGGATTCGGGGAGCGCTAATTAAAGGGCACATCCACTCACCCATAAAAGCCAGCCATTTCGCTGCAATGACTTGACTGCTTTGGATTTCTGCACAGAGAGCAAGGCACAGAGATTACTGATTTCGGACACCATAGGAGAGGTATTTTTGGCTTCTAGCCAGTGCTTTGACATTTGCATCCTTGTGATTTTGCTGTTTGGAACTTTGTAATGGGGGCTGCATGGGGGGCCAACCCTCAGTTGCTACATTTTGTGCGAAGGGCTCGCAGACGCTTTGAGAGAGGGCCAGGCATGGCTAGACGCAGAGGGGCCATTAGGCGTCGCCAACGTAGGCCTTACCCAGTCAGGCAATACCGGGAGCAGGTCTCATATCTCACCATGACTGCGGCGCATTGTGTTAAGAGGCTGCGCTTCAGAAGGGAGGTGGTTGGAGAGATCTGCCAGCTGCTTCACGCAGATTTGCAGCCACAGCTCATGTCCAGGACGTCTCTCTCGGTGGAAGTGAAGGTCACGGTGGCTCTCAGCGTTTATGCAAGCGGCTCCTTCCAAGCCGCTGCTGGGGACATTGCGAACATCTCCCAGTTCGCCACGCATCGCTGCATCCGACAGGTCACCGAAGCACTTTTCGCGAGGAGGCACCAATTCATCTCCTTCCCCATGACCCAACACAAGCAGGAGCAGCGTGCAGTCGGATTTGCCAGGATCGCGGCCTTCCCCATGGTGCAGGGCGCCATTGACTGCACGCATGTGGCTATGCGGGCACCTATCCACAATGCCGAGCAATACCGCAACCGGAAGGGCTACCATTCCCTAAATGTGCAGCTGGTGTGTGACCACAGGCAGCGCATCCTAGCTGTCAATGCCCGCTTCCCAGGAAGCAGCCACGATGCCTTTATCCTGCGCCAGACTACTGTGGCTGACATGTTCCAGGCACAGCCTCCACCAAGGGGATGGCTTATCGGGGACAAGGGCTACCCTTTGTGCACATGGCTCATGACCCTGCTCCGCGCGCCCAGGACCCCAGCGGAGCTGGCATACAACGAAAGCCATCAAGCCACAAGGAACCTAATAGAGCAAATGATAGGCGTCCTCAAGCAACGGTTCCGTTGCCTGGATCGTTCGGGCGGGTCTCTTCAGTATTCGCCGGATAGAGTCTCCCAGTTCGTCGTGGTGTGCTGCATGCTCCACAACCTGGCTATCCGCAGGACTCAGGCACTGCCACCTGACATTGCCCCACCACCTCAGGAGGACGAGCAGGAGGACCCTGAGGAGGAGGAGCACCAGGCCAGGAGGGAGCGACAAGGTCCAAGGGCTGCCCGCCGGGGGCTTATTGCTCGACACTTCTAGGCCCCCTGTCAGGGAATGGCCTGGGCCACTGAACGCAGCTGAAGGCAGCCGCTCCGCAAGCCCTCAGCCGGTTAACCCAACAACCACTTGAAACATGACACCTGCACATGGTGAATAAATAAACATCTTTATTTCAAAAACTCAGGGCCCTTCCCACATGGAAGAGCAAAACAGAGAAGACCCCCAAAAAACAGTCACAAACTTCTGTCACTCCCAAAACCTGGGGAGGACTAACAAAACATCAACATCCAAATGGCCTTCCTCACTGGCCTAACAAAAACAAGCCCCCCCCACAACACAAACACCCCCATAAAACCAAACAACATAATGCCCCCCAGAACAGAAGCCCCCGCATCACCCAAACCCTCGCTCACCACACTCTATTCGGTGTGGCGAGAGGGCGAGTCCGTCGACAGCCATCTTTTGCCCCGGCCCGTCCTGCTGCTGCGCCTCAAGCTGGGCCGTGAGGCTGTGGCGAGGCTGGGGGAAGGATCTACAGGGCGACAAGGCGTCTCGCCAGATGCCCTTGGGGGTCGGTCTACACGAGGGCGGGCCCGGGAGGGGCCGGCTGGTGGCTGCTGCAGCTGTGGGTGGCCCTCTTCACTGCCTGCAGCAGCTCCTTGCACCCTGGCTGGGGGAGTGGCAGGCTCGCCTGCACCAATGGGGACAAGGTGGGTGATGCCAGGTGCGCGCTGCTCGCCAGACACACGTGCACTCGGGCGGCCTGGCCGGGGAGCAAGCGCGCCAAACTGTTGGTCGCCAGACCGGTGTGCGGCAGCAGGGCGGTGGCTGGCCTGGCGACGCCTCCGCACCAGTGCGAGGGTGGCAGAAGTCAGTGCCCCAACTGCGCCGGCATGTGCCCGCATCTGCAGTGCCATTGTCTGCCCAGCACCTCTCAGCTGGCGACTGGCGTGCTGCGCTGCCTCGAGTTGTTGCACCCCCCTCTCATGCGCTGCCACAAGGAGCTCCACCCCCCTGGCGTGCGCTGCTGCGATTTGCTCCAGCCCCCTGGCCTGGGATTGGCCGAAAGCCACCACACTTTGTGCAAGGCTTTCGATGGCGTGAGGCATCTGTGCCACCACCTCCATGAATTCGACGTGCCGCCGCTCCGACGCCGCCGACATCTCGTCCAGGAGGCGCACCTCCTGGGCGACGTCTGAGTCCGGACTGGAGGGCGCCTCCCCCCTCTGGGCAGAAGGCTGGCGTGCCGCCGGAGCCTTGCCGCGTGCGGCCACGCCACTGGGAGCAGGTTCTGCCCTCCCCTCCACCGCCTCCCCCCTCTGGGCAGAAGGCTGGCGTGCCGCCGGAGCCTTGCCGCGTGCGCCCATGCCACTGGGACCAGGTTCGGGGCTCCCCTCCCCCGCCTCCCCCTGGCTCTCCGGCACGCCAGACGTCTCCCCTTCATTGCCATCTCCTGGAGCGGAGGAGGGTTCCCCCGAGGTGGCGCCTTCCTGCTGCTCCTCGACGTCCTCCTCCTCCGAGGGCCTGGCTGTGTGGGCTTCAGGGAGCACCTCCTCCTCACCAGCTGAAAGCAGGAAGGCACAAGTGTAGCTTTAGAGTGAGGACAGGCCGACAGCGAGGGAGGCCGCACTGGTGCATTATGCGCATTTTTCGGCCAGTGGGGAAGGATGTAGATCTGATGCGCGAGGGCAAGGAGAGAGGTGCACCCGGCCCTGTCCTTACCAGTGGGTTCCAGTATAGGGTCTGCGTCGCCGAGCGCCACAGGCCCAGTCACCGGGTGACGCAGGAGTCGGGCCACCCTCTCTTCCAGAACCGTTAGCTCCTGGTAATCGCGAGGGCCTCCACCAGTGACACGCAGGCTCCTGGCGTTCCTCGCCAGCTAGGCCTGCAAGAGAAAGGAGGGCTTCTAAGTACAGTGTGGTGCCCCGTTGGTGTGTGTGAGTCCTCCCATGGTGGAATAGCTTGGACAGTGTGGTGCCCTGTTGCTGTGTGTGAGGCCTCCCATGGTGGAATAGCTTGGACAGTGTGCTAAGTGCAGAAAGAGCTATTGATTAACATGCAAGTGCCATTGCAGCGGGAGGAGGGCTGGGCATTAGACCTTTGATGTCCCTTTGGCCCTAATGGGAGGTGCACATGCAAGGATGAGGGGGACACTGGAAAGGGTACTCACCTTGACCAGCCGACATAGGTCATTGTATTTCTTGCGGCACTGGTCCGCACTCCTGGGAACATCGGAGTTGGAGGAGACCCTCCGGGCAATTTTGGTCCAGGCCTCCCTGAACTTGCTCCTGGGAGCCTTCCTGCCACTAGCCGGGCACACGACCCGTCTTCTCTTGCGTACCCCATGAAGGAGCACACCCAGCGCATGGTCAGAGAACCGCTGGGCTCTTTCACGGGCCCTCTCCATTACCTCCAGGCGTTGATTTGGGACACAACCAGTGCTGAGGCCTAGTTGCAGGGCTACAGCATGCAGGGCGTGGCTGCAGTCAAAGTTGACCCTTCCCCCTTTAAGAGCTGGCCGGCGTCAGGGTGTCTGCTGACACTCAGCACATGATCGCACCTGCGCTGCGCCCGGAATCGGCGTTATCAGGCCGCATCGCCGGATTAGCGCCTGAACACAGGGTTCCAACGCCTATTGCAGCGCTCGGCCAAAAAGTTGGCCAAATCTACTGAATTTCGGCGAGGTCGCCTGCACTTTCCGGCGGCCGCTAAATTTGCTGAGCGCCCGACTTTAGCGCCGCAAGAGCGTCCGAACTGAATTTCTAGGCCATAGAAACATAGAGGATAGGAGCAGGAGTCGGCCCTTCGGCCCCTCGAGCCTGCTCCGCCATTCAATGCGATCATGGCTGATCATCCAAATTCAGTACCCTGTCCCTGCTTTCTCCCCATATCTCTTGATCCCTTTAGCCTTAAGAAATATATCCAACTCTTTCTTGAATATACTTAATGAACTTAAGAAAATTGGCAAAAGAACCAGGGGGAGAGGAGGAAAAAAAAATTGACGCAGCGAGTTGTTGTGATCTGGAATGCGCTGCCTGAAAGGGCGGTGGAAGCAGATTCAACAGTAACTTTCAAAAGGGAATCGGATAAATACTTGAAGGGGAAAAAATTTGCAGGGCTAATGGGGAAAGAGCAGGGGGCGCAGTGTGACTAATTGGATCGCTCTACCAAAGAGCCGAATGGCCTCTTTCTGTGCTGTGTCAATCAATGATTCAATGATCCTGTGAACATAGATGTGGCCATCACTCATTGAAGTCACTAATGCCAGGCGTCTGCCGAGTGACTGGTGACCTCAGCATGTTAAAGCACCTGGCACACTCAGGCAGCAGGCCAATTCCCCAATCATTATGGGCCCAGTTTATGCTGGAGCGGGACATCTCGTGACACATCGCCCGTTAGTTAGACTTGTTCATCCATAGAGCCAGAGAGTCATAGAGTTATACAGCACAGACAGAGGCCCTTCAGCCCATCATGTCCGCGCCGGCCATCAAGCCCTGTCTATTCTAATCCCATTTTCCAGCACTTGGTCCATAGCCTTGTATGCTATGGCATTTCAAGTGCTCATGTAAATGCTTCTTGAGTGTTGTGAGGGTTCCTGCCTCTACCACCCTTTCAGGCAGTGAGTTCCAGATTCCAACCACCATCTGGGTGAAAAAGCTTTTCCTCAAATCCCCTCTAAACCTCCTGCCCCTTACCTTGAAACTATGCCCTCTGGTTATTGACCCCTCTACTAGGGGGAAAAGTTCCTTTCTATCTACCCTATCTATGCCCCTCATAATTTTGTACACCTCAATCAGGTCCCCCCTCAGCCTTCTCTGCTCTAAGGAAAACAACCCCAGCCTGTCCAGTCTCTCTTCATAGCTGAAGCGCTCCAGCCCAGGTAACATCCTGGTGAATCTCCTCTGCACCCTCTCCAATGCAATCACATCCCTCCTATAGTGTGGTGACCAGAACTGCACACAGTATTCCAGCTGTGGCCTAACTAGCGTTTTGTACAGCTCCATCATAACCTCCCTGCTCTTATATTCTATGCCTCGGCTAATGAAGGCAAGTAACCCATATGCCATTTTAACCACCTTAACTAGCTGTCCTGCTGCCTTCAGGGATCTATGTACATGCACACCAAGGTCCCTCTGATCCTCTGTCCTTCCTAGGATCCTGATGAATCTCCTCTGCACCCTCTCCAATGCAATCACATCCTTCCTATAGTGTGGCGACCAGAACTGCACACAGTATTCTCTGCCCCTCCATGGGTTAGGCTTCGCCCTAAAAAATGAACTGGTTGGACGTCTCAGAGACTCCCCTAGTGGTATAAACGAGCGCCTCATGTCTCTTCGACTCACCCTAGCCCGAAACCAGTGCGCTACGGTCATCAGTGCGTACGCCCCAACACTGGAAGCCACAGACGAGACCAAAGAGGAATTCTACTCCAGCCTCGAACAATCCCTGTCCCGAGTCCCAACGGGCGACAATCTGATCCTCCTCGGCGACTTTAACGCCAGAGTTGGAAAGGACACAGACCTCTGGAGAGGTGTGATCGGCGGAGAGCGGGTAGGGAAAGCCAACTCCAACGGTGCCCTCCTCCTGTCGAAATGCTTAGAACATGGCCTTGTCATAACCAACGCCTTGTTCCGTCAGAGAGACAAGTACAAGGCTTCATGGCAGCACCCTCGCTCCAAGCACTGGCATCTGCTGGACTACATCATCGTCCGAGCGAGGGACCGCAAGGACGTCCGCATCACCCGCGCCAGGACAGGAGCTGACAACTACTGGACAGACCACCGCCTAATCTGCTCTGTCATCTCCATCAATGTAGCCCCAAAACAGCGGCGGCAACAGAAACAATGTCACAGGAAAATTAACGCTGGAGCACTCAAAGACCCCGCTAAGAAAGCCCTATTCAGCCTGCGCCTCACAAACAACCTGACGACTCCCAGTGATGCAGAGGCACAGAGTGTCCACAGCGTCTGGTCTGCACTCAAGGCCTCCATAATCAGCACCTGTGAAGAGACGCTCGGTCACTCAACCAGGAAACACCAAGACTGGTTCGACGAGAATGACCAGGAGATCCAGGAGCTAATAAGTCGCAAGCGCACGGCATTCCTGATCTGGAAACAGCAACAGAACTCGAGAGCAAGAAAGCAGCTCTACAGAAGCCTGAAGGCCGAGGTCCAACAAAAAACTCGTGACCTAAAGAACCGATGGTGGGTGGAGAAAGCGTAGGAGATCCAGCAGCAAGCCGACAACCACGACGTGCATGGATTCTTTAGTGCAGTCAAGACCATCTACGGCCTAAGCACCCAAGGCCCTACCCCACTGCGGGCCAAGAACGGAGAGGTACTCATCAAGGACAGAGAGGCAGTCAGTGCCCGCTGGAAGGAGCACTTTGAAGATCTCCTTAACCGCGACTCTATCTTCGACGCGAGTGTCCTCAACTCCATCCCACAGCATGCTACCCGCCACCATCTCAGCACAACCCCAGCCCGGCATGAGGTTGAAAAGGCCATCCGACAACTGAAGAACAACAAGGCCTCAGGAGCAGATGGCATGAAAGCATGGTGGAAATTCATGAACTCATTTCTCTTATCTGGAAGGAGGAGAGCATGCCAGGGGATCTCAGAGACGCTGTAATTGTGACCATCTTCAAGAAAGGTGACAAATCTGATTGCGGTAATTACAGAGGAGTTTCCCTGCTGTCTGCCACAGGGAAAGTCATCGCAAGAATCCTCCTCAATCGTCTTCTCCCAGTGGCTGAAGAGCTCCTCCCAGAGTCGCAATGCGGATTCTGCCCACTAAGGGGCACAATGGACATGATCTTCACCGCATGTCAATTACAAGAGAAATGCAAGGAACAGCACCAACTGCTGTACATGGCCTTCTTTGATCTCACAAAGACCTTCGACACTGTCAATCGTGAGGGATTATGGAGTGTCCTCCTCAAATTTGGCTGCCCTCAAAAGTTTGTCACCATCCTCCGCCTGCTTCACGACGACATGCAAGTCATGAGCCTGACCAACGGTTCCACCACAGACCCAATTCACATATGAACCGGGGTCAAGCAAGGCTGTGTCATCGCACCAACGCTCTTCTCGATCTTCCTTGCTGCAATGCTCCATCTCACCCTCAGTAAGCTCCCCACTGGAGTGGAGCTAATTTACAGAACAAACGGGAAGCTGTTAAACCTCCGTCGCCTCCAGTCCAGATCCAAGGTCGTCCCATCCTCTGTCGTTGAATTACAGTATGCAGACGACGCTTGCGTCTGCGCTCACTCGGAGGTCGAACTCCAAACCATCGTCAACGCCTTCACCGAAGCGTACGAGAGCATGGGCCTTACACTAAACATCCGTAAGACAAAGTTCCTCTACCAACCTGCCCCCGCCACACAGTACTGGCCCCTGATTATCAAAATCTACGACAAGGCCTTGAACAACGTGGACCACTTTCCATATCTTGGGAACCTACTGTCAACAAGGGCAGATGTCGACGACGAAGTCCAACACCGCCTTCAGTGTGCCAGTGCAGCCTTCGGTCGCCTGAGGAAGAGAGTGTTTGAAGACCAGGACCTCAAACCCAGCACTAAGCTCATGGTCTAGAGAGCAGCAGTGATACCCGCCCTGCTGTATGCCTCAGAGACATGGACCATGTACAGCAGGCACCTCAAAGCACTGGCGAGGTACCACCAACGCGGCCTCTGCAAGATCCTGCAAATCCATTGGCAGGATAGGCACACCAACGTCAGTGTTCTCGCTCAGGCCAACATCCCCAGCATCGAAGCTCTGACCACGCTCAATCAGCTCCGATGGACGGGTCACATTGTCCGCATGCCCGATACGAGACTCCCAAAACAAGCGCTCTACTCGGAGCTCCGGCACGGCAAGAGAGCCCCAGGTGGGCAGAGGAAACGCTTCAAGGACACCCTCAAAACCTCCTTGAAAAAGTGTAACACCCCACCGACACCTGGGAATCCCTGACCCAAGACCGCACAAAGTGGAGGAGAAGCATCCGGGAAGGTGCCGAACACCTCGAGTCTCTTTGCCGGGAGGAAGCGGAAGCCAAGCGCAAACAGCGGAAGACGAGCACGTCAACCCAAGCACCCCAACCACCCGCCCCTTCAACCACCGTCTGCCCCACCTGTGACAGAGACTGCAGGTCCCGCATTGGACTAATCAGTCACCTGCGAATTCATTTTTAATGTGGAAGCAAGTCATCCTCGGTTCCCAGGGACTGCCTAAGAAGAGAAGAAGAGTCCTGTGTTGCAGCTTCCCCAGGTTGGCACCTCATTTTCAGGTACGCCTGGTGGTGCTCCTGGGCATGCTCTTCTGCACACCTTATTGAACCAGTGTTGGTCCCCTGGCTTGATGGTAATGGTAGATTGAGGGATATGCTGGGCCATGAGGTTACAGATTGTGGTGGAATACAATTCTGCTGCTGCTGATGGCCCACAGCACCTCATGGATGCCCAGTTTTGAGCTGCTAGATCTGTTCTGAATCCATCCCATTTAGCACGGTGGCAGTGCCACACAACACAATGGAGGGTGTCCTCAGTGCGAAGATGGGACCTCGTCTCCACAATGACTGTGCGGTGGTCACTGCTGCCAATACTGTCATGGACAGGTAGATTGGTGAGGAGGAGGTCATGTAGGTTTTTTCCTCCTGTTGGCTCTCTCACCACCTGTCGCAGGCCCAGACTGGCAGTTCTGTCCTTCATTTTTAATGAGGAAGCAAGTCATCCTCGGTTCCGAGGGACTGCCTAAGAGACACAGTAGTCCAGCTGTGGCCTAACTAGCGTTTTGTACAGCTCCATCATAACCTCCCTGCTCTTATATTCCATGCCTCGGCTAATGAAGGCAAGTATCCCATATGCCTTCTTAACCGCCTTATCTACCTGTCCTGCTGCCTTCAGGGATCTATGTGCATGCACACCAAGGTCCCTCTGATCCTCTGTCCTTCTTAGGGTCCATGTTTAACTTTTTTTTTTAATTGCCCGCAAAGCTGCTGGAAGCGCGAGCTGATAATGGCGCCTCGAGGGCAGCGAGGCATCTGGGACCTGAGTGAACGACGGGGCCAACAGTCTATCTCCATAACCAATGAGATTAAAGAATTGAGAAAGAAACAGAGGAAAGAGGGTGAATTAGAGTAAAATCAGGTAGGAGAAATAAAGAGAGGGAGAAAACGATTGGATTAAGAGAGAGAGACAGAAAGGAAAAGCAAGAATTTAAAAAATCTCCAACAACAATTGACAACTTGAAGGAATGAGACTTTTAATTGTTCACTTTCTGGGCAAGAGAGGTTGGCTGGCAGTCATTACCAATTATCAGATCGTTAAAAGGGTACTTTCCCTGTTAATTACTAAACTTAATTTCCTGTGGCGAGTTTAATGGGCAATTAATGTGCAAATGCAGCAACTTCATGAAACTCACGGATAGGCAAAGGGCAAAGTGCCAGCAATTCATGATCATTCGCAAATCATGGGGAAGCTCTTCTTCGCTGCAAACTCCCGGCCGATTTGCACATTAATAACGGCCCGGTTACTATTTCTTCAGCAAGTTCTGGGCCATTGTACTCTCTGTGTATATAAAAAAAATCTACCTGCGACAGGGGCAACTAACAATCTTCGTCAATCTGAACTCGATGACTTCCTGGGATCCGAGCGGGAATGTGGGCAACGGGATAACCTCTCTTTAATCAGCGTGTATTGTGTGTCATTCCGTTTCCTGTTCCCATGGAAAATGAAATTGGGCGGTGTGTAGAGAGAGCGTTACTTTGTATCTAACCCGTGCTGTACCTGCCCTGGGAGTGTTTGATGGGGACAGTGTAGAGGGAGCTTTACTCTGTATCTAACCCGTGCTGTACCTGCCCTGGGGGTGTTTGATGGGACAGTGTACAGGGAGCTTTACTCTGTATCTAACCCGTGCTGTACCTGCCCTGGGAGTGTTTGATGGGACAGTGTAGAGGGAGCTTTACTCTGTATCTAACCCGTGCTGTACCTGCCCTGGGAGTGTTTGATGGGACAGTGTAGAGGGAGCTTTACTCTGTATCTAACCCGTGCTGTACCTGCCCTGGGAGTGTTTGATGGGACAGTGTAGAGGGAGCTTTACTCTGTATCTAACCCGTGCTGTACCTGCCCTGGGAGTGTTTGATGGGACAGTGTAGAGAGAGCGTTACTTTGTATCTAACCCGTGCTGTACCTGCCCTGGGAGTGTTTGATGGGACAGTGTAGAGGGAGCTTTACTCTGTATCTAACCCGTGCTGTACCTGCCCTGGGAGTGTTTGATGGGACAGTGTAGAGGGAGCTTTACTCTGTATCTAACCCGTGCTGTACCTGCCCTGGGAGTGTTTGATGGGACAGTGTAGAGAGAGCGTTACTCTGTATCTAACCCGTGCTGTACCTGCCCTGGGAGTGTTTGATGGGACAGTGTAGAGAGAGCTTTACTCTGTATCTAACCCGTGCTGTACCTGCCCTGGGAGTGTTTGATGGGGCAGTGGAGAGGGAGCTTTACTCTGTATCTAACCCATGCTGTACCTGCCCTGGGAGTGTTTGATGGGACAGTGTAGAGGGAGCTTTACTCTGTATCTAACCCGTGCTGTACCTGCCCTGGGAGTGTTTGATGGGACAGTGTAGAGGGAGCTTTACTCTGTATCTAACCCATGCTGTAC